>NC_049208.1:22989143-23624857 GCF_013347855.1 Anguilla anguilla
AAAACTTGGTTAATCTATAGCATGGCCATGCATAATAAAGGAAACCTTCCTGTGGATAAGAAAATGAGAACAAATTCACATAGGCCTCCTGTAGATGGAATTTATATATACAGTGCAATCATATCAAAAATGAATTAATACACACATTCTTGTGTTCTTTTATTATTTTTAATGAAAATCCACCATTCATTATCAGGTTCACCTTCATTATTTATTTATTTTTTATGTTTTTTTTTTCCTTCTGGTAACAGTTCCAGGTGTGAAAATGTTCCATTTCCACCCCAGCATAGGGCGAAAAAGATACATCTATTATTAAAGTCTTCTGTATGTCATGACAATGCTGACTGTGACATTCACATAGATAATAATATATCTGTATTATACCATTGTGACAAGTTGAAGGTGGGTCCCATTTATTTGGATGTGGACTATGAGGAAGCAAATAGTTGGAAGTTCTATTATTGATGTCAAACCTTGACTGCCCTTACATTTCACAAATAGTGGTAAGAAATATGAAATGATGATGCAGCAGATTTTATACTCTCAAATGCGAAAAGATGTGCTGTGACCTTTCTAGTGAGAGTTTAAAACTTCTTTAAATCCTCTCTAAGACTTTAAAAGAGTTTAAATATTTTGACATGTTTAGTAATGTGTTTTGGAAATACCTACAGTGTGCTGAATGTATTCATATTGTCTTTATAATTTATTGTTTCAGGTAGTTAGCATGTGCATTCAACACACGCTGTCATTTTCATTTGAGTTTCTCTCTCCATCTCACCAAACAGTTTAATAAAATAATGAAAATAAATATTAAAATAATACATTTTAATAAAAGGTTCCTCATGTAAATATGAGTCATAGTTTCTCATAAGTTTCATTGTGAAAAAGATAGTCATGATGGTACCAAACTTATATATGCACACATTTCTTTCATGTACTATCCTAGGATAATTATGATTGCAGATACACTCCAATACTTCATATAATGTCAGGTTAATTCAGATGGAAGCATTGTAATCTATACTCACTTATCCTAGTCAGGGTCACAGGGGGTGCTGGAGCCTATCCCAGCGTGTATTGGGCAAGAGGCAGGAATACACCTTGGACAGGTCACCAATCTATCTCAGGGCACACACATTCACTCACACACTCATACCTGTGGGCAATTTAGAGTCTCTAATTAGCCTACCTGCATGTCTTTGGACTGTGGGAGGAAACCAGAGTACCCAGAGGAAACCCTCACAGACACATGCAAATTCCACATAGAATGGCCCAGGCTGAGATTTGAAACCAGGAACTTCTTGCTGTGAGGCGATATATAATCATAATTGGAAAAACCAAGAGTACACTAAAATATTTGATTTCTAACTGTATTTGTCAGGACACATTGAGAAAAGAGTTACGCTATGGAAAATTGGAGGTATGCACATATTTTGCAAATATGAATAACTCCTGAAACAAGCTGTCAGATAGCTAGCTAGCAATAAAACTATTTTAGCGCACAAAATTAAAAGAATTTGCCTCATCATAAGTCGACACTAATAAAAATAAATGCAAATACAAATAAGCATTTCACAAACACCAAGAAACAAACAACTGAAAAATGCATTCTTGACTATTTGACCAGCAGCATATCTGTTACATTTTTCTAATTCACTGCCACCCTGTTGTTCCCTTAGGGAGGCAGAAAGCTAGCTCACAACTGTACCTCAGTTACTCTGTTTGGCAGTGCGTGGATCTAAGATGCGGAAGTGAGTATTATTAACATTGTGTTTGCAAACGGTCAATGAAAAGTACCGGTGATATTTGCATTATTCAACCAAAGAAACATTTGACATATATAAACAGTAAAAATAACACATACAAACGCAACATTACAATCTTGCACTGGCAGGCCTTATCTGATACAAGAAAAATAAATAATACCACATTACCAGACAAAGCAGACATTGCCACACAAATACATAACACACAAACCCAATTCTTCCCCAGACAGAATAAAACCGGCATTTGGGTGAAACTGAGCTTGCGTAGTCTTTTATAAAAGAACAAATCACGTAGCTTACAGGCTCATCACGGAATCAGCCTGTGACGGGGTTGTTAAAGTTGATTCCCAAACCTTGCTCCCCCCTCCCTTCCCTCAACACACACTCATTAAATATTTGTGAGCTAAATATATATTGAGTACTGCTATAGGTTGTTGCAGACACCACCCCTTTTATGAGAATGCGCACCGTTCTTAATTAACAAGGCCTGTGTTCACTTAGCAATGAAAACCACCATTGTGAAAACCACCATTGTGATACCGGTTAGGCCTGGGTTTGGTTTTGTCAAGCCAGTTAACGCAAGGAAACCCTGTTCATGTTAAGCTTTTTTATAGTACACCACCAATGTTTTCATAAGCTTACTAATGCATACAAATATAAGGCTATTGTACAGACGAACTGGCATCTTATACAATGATGGTAACAAAAGGGGGATGCCCTGCATTTGGACTATTCTGAATCAAATCAGAACATCTCTCTTTTGTTTTAAGACATGAATATTCAGTGCATCTTTAAAAAACCCTTTGCAATCAAAATGATTTCTGATGAAGTGATACCAATATAACAAAAGAAAACAAATACTCAGTCATTATTCGTATTATTATCATTATTTAAGTAACAATGTTCTTATACTGCTCATCATGGTTACGGAATGGTTGCCTGGTCTTTTGCTTACCTAAGGTATCTGAAGGTGTCTGCACTTTAAGTGAATAGCTATTACAGCCACAAAACCCTTATAGCACTGAATAATGGGTATTATACATTTTTAAGAAGCAATTGCTAAGGAACTCCAGGAAAATTCATGTTATATTTGTGGGCAAGCTAATTTAATTATAATCAGTGCAACACAGGAGTGGCAACCCATTTCAGACATGTAACTCTTGGGCACGTATCTCAGTGTGCATAAAGCACTTCTGCAAACCAATAGACAAATAGGGCTAAAGTTACTTTTGTGAGCTTGGATTCATATCATGCAAGCAATTTCTGAGTCAGTTTATTTACACCACATGCAATATAAAAGAAACAAGGACTCAGTGGAAAATCTAATGATGGATGGGATAATTATATTTAGGCTATGTTTAAGCTTGCTCTGAGCATATTTGGTTGGCTTTGCTCTAAGCTGGTTCATTTGCCCTTGAGAGCATTTTGGCCAGGATGACCATCTGCTAAAATGTAAGAGGTTTGGCCAGACACCGTTTCAACAAAGCATTTACCTTTTGGGATTCACTGGGCATGGCTATATTTATTAGTACACAAGTCAATATGCAATGTGCCTGATCTGATGCTGGACTTGTGTATAGGATGTAGGAGCTTTTGTAAGATTCAGATGAGGGTCCAGGCAGTATTGGGTCAACTATCACTGAAATTTCTATATTTGTGTGGCCATTTATTCTGATCTATTCTTTTACCACAGCATGAAAACTAAAATAACATCTGAACAGGTTTCAAGATATGGTTTATCTCCCATGATATAGAGGCCCTCTTTCTGTCTTGCACACGATCATTTAGCTCTAAAATGAGGAGGCTACAACCTTAAACTTTCTGTTCTTGCTGTTTGATGTTTGTTCCATACACTTCTTGCACCACAGAAAGATATTAAGGGCTCAACACAAAATTCATGCGTAGTTTTAGGACTGCACCCTGGTCACTTGCTTGCTCTGGTGTGATATAGATCCTTGACATAGCATTGGCTTGAACTGTATGAAATGTACAAGCTTCAAAGGGAAACACAGCCCCGAACCCTTTTGTGCATACAGTCACAAATATGTGATCATTCCAGAATGGGCTCACTAGCATGTGATCCCAAATGCGGTCATTCCATTGCAGTGGAAATTTTGAGTGGCAAAGAGAGCCCTCTGGCCAGTCCTCTGTAGATCGAAGCCATGGGCCATGCCATGAATGCCCCCATTTCAGGCCATGGATTCTTATTGTGGAACCAAGCTTGCACTCAGTAGTCACAATGGGGCATACCATACATCCTCACAAACATCTGCGTTAGTGTAGTGGATAATAATACAAATATTATTCACAGGGAACCTTTCATAATGTAGCCATGCTGGAGTGCTGAAAAGTACACATTGTGTACTTTCCTGCTCTGATGCACACTTGGAGAGCTGGGCTGAAATGAAAGGAGTACTGGCCCAGAGCCTGCATCCCTACTGACTAAAGTACCCCTCAAGAGGAAAATCCTCTCCATGCCCTCATGCTTACATTGACCCTTGGAGCATCTGTGCTTTGCACACTTGCCACCAGACTGTCCCTTCAGCCCACAAAGTAAATGCACTCAGTCTCACATGCGCCTCACAACCACAGGCTGGAACACAGAATGTAGTTCCCCCTCAGAGAACTCCTGCCTCCGTGGTTTCACAACCCACCCTGGCGACGCAACTTCATTACAGTCACATATGCACAATTTCCCCTGGGTGCTGTGCACTGTACCGCATAAAACTCTTGTCTGATTTGGGATCATCAAACACATTGGTGTGCGATTGGACTAGCTTCAGGTATCCTTAAAAGAGAAACTTTTTTGGTGAAAGGCACCGTGGCCTTCAAACCAACACAGTGAGTTTTTACTCCTTTTATTGCCTAGTACCGAAAAGGACAGAGACCTGCGCTCCATGCTGGATATACATGAGCTCAATAAGCACCTCAGAGTAGCTTTCTATGCTGGTTCTATGACATGTCCACTGGTTTACCTCCATAAATGCCCACTTTCACATCTCCATTATGCCTAGAACTTGGCAATTTCCTTGATACATGTACCAAAGCAGTGCTTATGAATTCTGCATGCTTCCCTTTAGACTTCCCTCGCCACCCCTTGATTATTTAATTATTATGTTGACAAATTATGCTGTCAATATAGTGTGCTACTTACAGGACAGATATGTGGCTTGGATTACTTGCTTAGTTTGTGCATTTATTTCTTTTCTGAATGTAAGCTCAAAGTAGACAATTGCTTCATTATTTGTACTTTCTAAATATGTATTATAATTATAGTACGCTTAATAAAATTGTTTATAGACTGCATTATTTTCTGCCAGACTAAGCAACACAATACACATTTTCTCTCAATTTAGGTACGTTTCCTTAAAGCACTAGTGATGCCCCACAACCAACAGGTCCATCGCAGTCACCCAAACCCATAAGAAACCTGAAGTAGCAATGTATTAAATCTTTGTATTATTTATTTTTATTATTTTTTCTGTAGTGCATAATGAGCACCTCACTATAATCCTGTTATATAGAAAGCATGTTGAATAAAAACTGTTCCAGTGTTTCCCCTCAGATTTTTTCCAGCAGTGGCACATGGGTTTCATAAGGGTTCTTCGGTTTACGATCAACTTACGGCCAAGAGGAATACCGTTTTTGTTTCGGTATTCCGGTATGAATTCACACTACAGTATGCGGTTTTGCAACACTGTAAAACACTTTGCAAGACTCCCATAATGCCGCCTGAAACAGCTAACAATGAACAAACATTACATAGTTTATGTTGACTGAAAAGGTAAAGTAGATGAGTGCAACCGAGTACAAAAGTTTAAGGCCTGGAAATGAATAATATGGCAAGATTACCATACTTCCTTGATTGTAGCGTTGAGGGGAAAAAATGCTTTGCAAGATAATAGTGCCCTCAGCTTTAACAGCACAAAAAAGTGCATTACTATTTTCTAACAGGTTAACAGGTGTCTTTGCAAACACATTATTAGTTATAAACCAAACTTGCACAGCAGCAAATATTTTCAGTGACACCTCCCCAGCCCATGTTGACGAAAAATTATTTAATTTGCACAGGACACAATTATCAATTCCGTTCATGCCTACACACAATTCACACTACTGTTACCGCAAAAATAGGACACTTGGAGAGTTATAGCAACCTCTATTCCTCTTTGTAAACAGTTTATCTTATTAATTGATAATAAAAAATAATTAATAATAATAATAATAATAATAATAATAATAATAAATAGACCGGATATAGCTTTCGTACACACCAGCAGTAGAGTCTGTGTTGATTTCAATGGGAAAGCCTTGTCTTCATAATGAAAAGTGCCCTGATGAATTCTCTTGAGAACAAGCTGATTTTGTTAAAATCAGAGAAGACAAAATTTAATTGGTGCCAGAAACAGAGGTCCATCTGGCAAGATTAATTCAGGTGTACTGCATGGGGCAGCTACAGGACTGGAGATGTAGAGTTGACCAGATGTGAGATGAAAGACTGCTCTTGACAAATTATGCACGTGACATTGCTAAGATTGCGGAGCAGAGACTGCAGCTGTCACTTGGTGCAAGCCTGGCTGGAGAAATAAATTGATGCCAGGAAATTGGGATGGCAGGTATGCCATACCGCCAAGTTACGCCTTGGCGGGGGCATGCCCCATACCTATACAGCACCGAGAGTTTGGCACTTTTCAGGGTTCCCCACAGAAATAACCACAACAGCCACAGACACTCAGTCCTTAAAAACATTAAATTCTGTACATTCTGACCCCATTTCAACAGACAGATTTCATAAACAACTTCACATGTCCACACAATAAAGCCCCAAACTAAGGGGATTTTGCGTTTTCTCCTTCTTCTTCTTCTTCTCTTTCTTTTTCTTCTTCTTCTTCTTCTTCTTCTCATTCTTCTTCTCATTCTTATTTTTCCTGCCGCCTATCCCACTAATAACATGTCTCCCCATTGGACATTTTACCGACACCCGCCAAATCTTCACCTACACGACCCAATGAAAAACTCGCATACACACGCAAAATACCCATACCTTTTTACTCTGAAACATTTTCAGTACAAACAGCTAGTCTGCCTGTGGCCTAGTGGGTAAGGTTACAGTCTTGGGAACACAGGGTCTGAGGTCCAAGCCCAGCTAGGAACACGTTTCTTTAACCTGCTTTTACCCTCACTAATAATTGTCTACTATTTCTCAATTATTGCTTTTGCACCATATCTACCAGCCGTTCCCCGAACTGTATTATGCATTATTACCGTCTGCACGTTCAATTGTTAACCGGCTACAATATTGCAAAGCCATATGGATTCAACGGGAGCTCTTCTGTGCTAACTCGTCTGTGTTCCTCTTTAAAACCACGGACAGGTTTGCTAATGATATTTCACGCATTGCATAGCTATGTCATGGTGCTGCCCTAACAAAGTGACAGACTGGTAAACCTCCGGTTGAACGATTGAATCCCGCCTCGTCCTCAGGCAGATAATTTCCTCTTTTACACTAACGTTCTCTTACGCTTATATTTGCTTTACCAAAACTCATTCATGGCCACCCATATGCATTTCATGACGGCAAATGTATTCCTTTTATTAAAAAGTTACACCAGTTCACAGCTGTGCCATTTCTACTAACTACATTTCTTCACTTTGCTACTGTACAAAACCTTCTTATCAGCAAATGCCACGTTTCTACATTCATGTTACCTCGCCCTGTTCTCTATCTAGCCACATACAAACAATTACTACGTATGTACGTTCTGCAACTCCCCATTAAAACATTACATTTAAAAACATGATTCACTCATAATTATAACTACTAGTACTGAACATGAAAGAATTGAGGAAATATTGGGTAGCATTGCTTTGAAATACATCTTATGTCATTTCGGTGAGGCAAGATAGCCTATATTGTTTGTAGTACCGTAACTTGGCGTCATTTTGATATCAATATTTTTGAGTAACTTGGCATTTTTGTACGTTGAAAACATGTTTTTTATGAGATAAAGTTTATTCCAAGAAAGCGCTGCATTTTGGAAATAGAAAGTCATTTACAACAAGTACAAAACTATACCTGATGTAAAGAATTGGATTTGCAACTATATTAAAATTACATAAGGGCTGTAACCATGTCTAATTATCTACAAAAGGCTTTTAGAAACATCTAAAATTGATCTTGCCGGCAACTCCATGATTTTTAAGTTAAGCGTTGCAACTTTATTGGCAAAAAAGCCTACGGTTCCCCCTCAGCCCCCTCATCTTGAACTTACCCGTCTTTTGGCCTCACTTGATGACACACTGGCTGAGGAACGGAAACCTGCGAAAGGGTTCATAATTAGCAACTCCATAGTCCGAACTATGAGAGTTTTTAAATCAGCGACTATAATCAATTGTATTCCTGGTGCTAGACCAGCTGACATCAAGGCAAATTTGAAAGTGCTGGCTAAGGGTAAATGTAAATTTTCCCAAATTGTTATTCACGCGGACACTAACTTAGTTGTCTTTTAGGTTGTTTTGTCTAGGCCCTACCTTTTCACTTGCTACATTATTTTAAGTGAAGTCATGCACTGACTGCAAACACAAGGATTTGAGAATGATAAACATGGAGGAATTAAAATGGCACTCTAGATAATGTGCCATGTGTAGAATATCTGACAGATCCACTATGTATAAATAACAGCTCCAAATGACTATGTAAATTATACAGCATTAGTGCATTGATTTAACTGTAATATGGACCACTAGCAACGCATCCTTTACTTTCACTGAGAAATTGGTAATATGTGTACAGGCAGCTCTAAAGAGCTAGCTTGCTAAGTTTGCATTAGGTAGCACAAGAGCTAGCATCACATGGCTTCTAAACTATAATTAGCTGTATTACTTCGTCAAAACAACATAAAATCATATGGGTGTTTATGTCAGGGAAGCAAGTGAATAGTGATTGCTGACTTGGATAAGTAGACAGTGTTGCCAGATTTGAAAACAGTGAACCCGCCCAATCTTGAAAAAATGCCATAATTTTTAAATGTGGACGTGCTCATTATGTGATATCCGGGACAGAAAGCACTCACACAGACAATCATCATGATGTCGAATGCAACCACTTTTCTTATTTAGTTTATTATTTCTCATATTGTTTCACCACTAGCAAAGTTTCCCCTTTACATTGCTACAAAACGATAAAGCGTGGGCTAACGTTAAGAATTTCATTGCCAGCTGCCTATTGCCTATCTGCTGTATTGTTAACCATGCATTTGACAAATAAACCTTAATTTGATTTAATTATTTAATACACTAGACGTGTTATGTAATGTTATTAATGGGTAGAATATAGCTTATCTTCATGCAAATGTAGCTAGCTGTGTCTGTCTGCAGTATTGACTGCATGTGTCAAAGTTTTAGGCACAAAAAAACCTCTTTTCATTTCAAGTTTTCTTCGGCTTGGAGATAATAAAAATCACACACTAATAATGAAGACGAACGCCGATTCACATTAAATCACACATACAGGTAAGTCATCGCACAGAAATTTTGGTAGGCCATATGGAACCTGCAATAACTATACCAGGGATAGCACATCTAAGCAAATGAAGGGCAATACTGAGTTATAAGAAAGGATTAATGTTAAACTCATCATTGAGGCCATTGGAGGACATAGTATTGAGGGTTTATATCCAAAACATTTCACATTGGAGGAATGTTTCCTCATGGTTACCTCCCCTGGGTCCGGTTGCACCGACTGGGTGTAAAAAAGGTGGTCTTAACTGTTATGTCCAACATTGTGTTCAATATTTACACCAGTTGCTGTATATAAAAATATGACTGGGTGCCGCTAAGTCCAGACAATGATGTTCATGTTGATTCATTCTATCATGCGAATGTTGCTAGGCAGTGTGCATTGCCAGGCTACAGCACTACTACTACATGATTTGTTGACATTAGTCATATCCCTATCCTAAAGTATTCTGAAAAGCACCATTGTCATAAAATCTTAGTGCTATTAGCAACTGCAGTGCTGGAGAAAGCGCACCGTTTGAGTCAGATTTAATTCAGGTGAAAGCTTGTTGATTAATTCAAACAGCTCAACCCTGCTTTCAATCAACTTGCTATCCCCTATGATTTGTCTGGTCATATTCTTTTGTGTCTGAAAGCACGCTGGTTGTGCAATCTATAAATGAGATGAAAATCTTATTAGTGTTTTATTCATAACAAACTGTTTTTTAATAACAAACAATCATCAGTTGCTTTTGCCAGCCTATCTCATGCAAGCGCATTAATTTGTTTACTATAGTCTTACTGTGGTTTTGATATCAGTGTTAATACTGCCAGGCTAGATAGTATCTCATGGTACTTCAGAGATGTTTCTTAATCAATTTTGGCTTCAGAACCTCTCTGCACTGGCCACAATAAGAGATATAATTAAGAGCAGCCTTAGTGCTATGGCACCATTGGGCACACTAGGCACAATGGACTGGTGTTCCATGAACAGTATATGTGCAGGATTGTTTATTGAGCTGTGCCCGATTTATTTTATAGCAGGCAAAAGTGCATTTCTGAAGCACAGTATTTGTGCCGGGAGATCTGGTGACAAATCATCTGCATGGTGCGCAGTCAGCATGTCTGCTGATGGAAATAGTTGACTGTCTGTTGCTTGTAAAAGTGAATGAGCGTGCAAGAAATAAAAGAGCATCTAGAAAAAGAACAAGTTCATGTTTAATAATTTCTAAATTTTATACAATTTAAGAGAAAACTAGCATGCTAAAAAAGACTTCATAGTACAGAATAAGCCGAATTGGACTTTGCTATATATATATACCAAACAGGAGAAAGGACAGGAGAAAGCAATGTTACATTGTTGCATCCAGTTCCTCAATGGTCAAGACTGTATCCAGGCAGCCTTTGAATTCATCTTCAATTGATTTTACTTCATCTTTAATAATGTTGAAAAAACTTCAAACCCACTGCATTATTATCAGTTTTATATACATTGGAATATAACTTATTATTTTCTTTGACTGCCTCTGTTTCCCAAGGTTATAAAAGTGTGATGAATTCTTCTCAATGTTTTCAATCCACCTTGCTCTGCACTGAACAAACGCAGCCTCTGCAAAATATATCATCAAGCTCTGCTTGAAGTAACACTAATTCTGCTTCTTCAGCTGAATTTATATCAGTTCTGCCACAATACTGATTCATTTTAACTATCAAATCAATCTGTTTATTTCTCCTCATCCTTGCCGATGTTTTGCACTGTATAATGGCTTTCAATCAAATGATACGTTTCCACAATTTCCATTTGCTCAATGTCAACATATAATCTCAATCAGATATATTATTAATAAGTGCTATAATTTGTACACAGAAAACTTCATTAAGAAAGCCATAGTTCCAGTAAGATGTGATGTGGGATTTTCCAGGTCAGTTATTAGGCAAAGAGAAATATTACAATGGTCAGTTAAGGGAGAGGTTGATAACTGGCAGCTCTAATCATAATTCGCAAGATTCACAGAAATTAGCCGGTATTCAATTCTAGGTTATTCATTTTAGTCAATGCCAGGGGTATTCCTTTTTCAAAGAGGTAGGAAGCATACCAAGTATTTATTAAATGTAAATCAGTAGAGAAATTCAAAATGATTGGGTTAAAATAATGGGTATAGAATCTAGTTGGGGTAGTATTATTAATATATTGAAGTCACCCCCAACAATAGCATTATCTGTTAAAAAAATGTGGGAGCATATCATTGTTCTTAGTTCTTAGTGACCTGTCAACTGAGTCCACCAAGCTCCACTTTAAGCAAACTTTGGGTATCTCACTTTCTTCCCATATAGGAGTTACAGTTTCCATCTGAGTTAGCACAGTCATTTCAATCATAGTATGTGTGCCTACTTAACCAGTAGGCCTGGCCTCAGATTGCCCCGATTTCCAGTCCTGCCACAGTGTTGTTTGAAATACTGCCTATAATTAGCGATAATGAAATAAGAGTATATCTAAATAACAGAGCACGTGCAATTGTACCAGTCAATGTAAAGAGGCTGAATAGCTGGACTCTCTTCCTAATCATATCTTAAATTGGCATAATAGGTGGGCCCAGGCCTGTGCCTAATTGTCTATCCAATCAAATCATGTGGCATGAAATATCCCACCCCATTGAGAGTCCATGCCATTATGAATGGGAACAAACCCTCCTGAAGGACAATTTGTCATTGGTAGTAGTTATATTATTGTTTAACAACCACTGCCATTATCTATAGCATATTTACTGAAAATGGAGGCATTTACTGTATATTTGAAATAACAATAGTAATTATCTGACTGTAAAATAATAATTGGTGGATAGCACTGTTCTTGACACATTATTCAATCATTTGCGCCTATCTCCAAGCTCAAACCTCTACAATCTGCGATATCAATAACTGCAGGAAAACCTTACAGATATATGGCACCTTCACATTCCTTCCAATAGAGAGTACACTCAATATTCTCTATAAATCTGTCTCCTTCATTGATTTAGTCTTGACAAATAATCCAATCTTATCTTGAATATTACAGCTCACCATCCATCCTATCATAATATAACTGTGTCCTAGCCAATTTACATGAACTACCCATGTCCCTCCACTTCCAAGACCCAGATCATGTTTCAACCCCTTTCACGTAAAAGATTGAAAGACATGTAATCAATCATACACAGAGAGGTTGGGCATCATTTTTAACCAAATTACATTTCTGAAATACTTCTATTTAATACTTCTTTGTCAAACGCTTGATCATTTCTTAGTCCATGCACCAAAAGGGAACTGATTTGGAACAAATATATCTGTACAAATCTTGAGGAAACACATTACAACAATTTTCATTTTATAATTTATGTAACCCCCTGACACAAAAGATACCAGTCTGTTAAAATAAGTGCAAACATAACAACCTCGTTAAAAGTAAAATGGAATTCAACAAGAATTGATACAAAATCAATCTGGAGACGAAATGGTTCTTATAAAATAAACTGAAAAATAATTTCGAAAATCCAAAATAACAATACTAGCATATATAATGGGAAGACACATAAAAACCGAAAAGTATTAACATTAAGAGCTTTTTCTTAATTATACTTGAGAATATTAGGCAGGGCATTATGCAGTCTTGTACAGTACCAAAGATTTTGCATAACGACTATGACCAAATACTCTCACACCTTAAAGATTTTTGTACCTTCGGACCTCCCTAAAGGCCCAAGTTGTTTAAATGAATGTTGGAAAACATAGGTGGCATTGCTTTGGGATATGGCTTGTTTAGTTTCTAGTAAGAGCAGAAGTCATGCCTTTTGTTTAAATATCCAATGAAAACAGTAATACAATGTCATGAGGTGATTTCTGGGATGCGGCTGAAGAAATATATTGTTGGTGGAGGGCTGAAGTAAATGGGAGAAAACACATGGAGAAAAACCGGTGGCCCTAGTTATGAGGAAGACATTTGGTAAAACAGTTTATTTATATCATCTTTTGTTGATGATTACTACTATATCACAATAGCAACCCCTCCACACATTCCAGAGGGTATGTACTGAATTTCTGCTCCAATGATATAAGTCTCTCTGCTCCTCAATTCTTGGATCATAAAGTTTTCGTGTTTGTACAGTCATTGCTAAGGTACTCCTTCAGAAATAGAAAAATAAGAATTCTGCCTTACTGATTTTATTACTGCTTGTCCTGCCCCTGACCCACTCTCCCACCCGTGAGCTTGTCACCCATTACAATGACCTATGATCTACATCTCTTGAGACAGTGGCTCCTCTTAAATCACAGGCTGCCTCTTTCACACTGAACCTTGGTACATTGCAGAACTGAGCATCATTAAACCCTTTTGGTGATATTTAGAATAGCTATAGCTATTGTAAGGAAAAAAGGACGTCTCTCGAACGTGATGAAAAAGTACAAAGTTTATTTCCAATACCGGCAGTGACAACGCGCACGAATGACACCTTGGATTCAGCAGAGTCAGACTGAACCACCAACCTTTCCAGAGGCTGCTTCTTGTTTGTTTTCCAAGCTTTGATCAGTAGTGTTGAATACACATACCAAGACGGATGTAGTCAGTCCTTGTAACACCTATCAATTAGGCCATAGTGTATTGGCCGTCCTGTTGTGATTGAATTAGCACGTCTGTTGACTTGAATGGTTCCCAATCTCTCACTCCCGGTCGCTATTCTACCATTTTACCAACTGTATTGTGATAATGATAAGATCAAGGGAATGTGTGGCCAGCAGACATATTGGCATCAGAGACAGATTTCTTACACTATCTAAGAGGAATTTGCTTTTCACTTAACGTTCAACCCAACCCAGAGCATGCAAATAATTCACCTTCTAAATGTCCACTCTAAAATCAATACTGGCAGTGCTTCCTCAGAAATAATCAGTTTTTATAATAAACAGTAAACCGTTTTTCACAATCCATTTACACTGGACTCTGCAAGACATCTTTGGGACTCTTTCAGGACAAACCTTATGATATTCCTCAACATTTGCTCCCGGCAGTGCTGCTGTAAAGCTTAGTTTAGCAGATTCCCTTAGTATGGAGGCTCATGCTAGTGAGTCTCTATTACCTCTCCCCTGATTTGTTTTGGTTTTTTTTTCAATTAAACAACCCCCCACCTCGGTCCACCATCAGACCTACAATGAGCTCCCATCCAAATCCCACCACCCCGCTCCCCTGATTTGTAATGCTTTGGACTCCCAGGATAATAGCCAAATACTGAAAAGGGGGATGGGCCCCCAAAAGATCAGGGGTAGCCCTGACTACATAATACTCTGAATCAGCTGTCACCACTACTCTCAAAAACCTTGCCAGTCTTGTCATACAATCTGACATCTAAAAACGTATTTATGTCCTGTCAGCCTGGTCTCCATTAAAACACAACACAGCGACTGCCCTGGTCAAAGTAATTAACTATCTCCTCTGGGCAGCTGACTCTGTGCTGATAAACATCTTTATTCTTCTGGGCCGGGGTACTGCCTTTGATGCAATTTGCCATAAAGTCCTAACCGAATGCTTATCTGGCCTTTGTATCTCAGCTATTGCACTTGCTAGGTTTGAGTCTTTATCAGACAGGAAACAATCTCCCTTAATAACCACACTTCTGGCCTTGTCTGTCACTATTGGTGTCCCACAGGGATCAGTCCTTGGGTTACACCTCTACATCATATATCTGTACTCCCTTGGTCTGATCATGGGGACCTCAGTATGAGTGTTCACTGCTACATCCCTGAAAATACTTTTTGTGATATATTGTAATAATGCTTTCAGGTAAGAGAAGAAAAAAAAACACATTCATTTTTTGCATACTGTTTTATGGCCATTTAATTGAACTAAGCAGAAATTAAGAAGTTTCAGGTGTACAGTATGCATGAATATTCGTGGTTCAATGCGTGAGATGCAGGGCTACGATGTGGGCATGCAAATAGTAGTAGGACGTAGCAAAAGTTAAGATGGCTGCCTCTGTGGCAGCAGTTTGCATGGTAACGCTTGGGTTTCAGGGAGGTGTGCAGACTGCATCTGTAAGTGAGCTTTATGATGATATTCAAAATGTAGTTTAACCTGCCGGTGCATAAGTGTAAATAATGGTGCGAAAGGTCATAGGCAACTGGACCGAGGAACTCACATTTAGCTGAGTCTTATGACAATGTAACCACATATTGTTACATAAAGATGAGGCTGTGCCCAGTGTGTGTTTTTTTGCTAATAAATTCATAGGAGCTTGATATACTCAAGTGGTGAATAGTGCATTACCCATGCCTTTTTTCCTCACAAAAGCAGAAATGAATTTCCCAAAAACAGATGAATGCTTTATGGTTCAGAATATTGGGCCTCATTCACAAAACATTTCTTAATTTCCTATTTTGTTCATAATAAAGGTTCCTACTAAAAACCAACATGGGATTCATTAAACATGCACAGTCCTTTGATTTTGTGCATATACGAGGTATATCGGAGGATGAATGGCAATTGTCCATGCATTGAATATGCATGCCAATTCTAAATTGAAACATCTTCAACGTATACCTTTATGCATGTTTTCCGAACACATGTACAGTACATTTTGATCTTATGAAAGAACAAATTTGGATAACAAAAAAATATGAATGCCAAAATGTTTCAGGAAATGTTCATAAGCACAGTTCAATCAAATTTGATTGTGAGCATGTTTCATGAGTGAGGCCCATTGTCAGGAATCATAAAAATACATTATATTCTGCTTTTTTATCTTTTCTCTTTTGACATGACCCCATTTAGTTTAATTAAATGCAATTAGCCACTTGTTTTCTTAATCAAACCACCAGTTTGCCTCAACATTAACTGGTGTATTCATAACAATTTTAGAAAACATATTATAAAAACATAGTTTTAATTATTTGCTGGTTTAATATGATTTATGGCCATTATTTCACAATGCACAATGAAAACTTTCCATTTATACATGGGCATATAGTCGTATAAGTGGAAATGTTCAGAACACTCGGAAAAAAAAGAGATCAGAAAAACAGATATAGATTTAACTTCCTAACCAGTCCTATATGACTTTATTCCATTGAAATGAACACATGCTATCACTTTGAAATAGCCAAATCAAACTGTTTGCTTTTGCCTTAAAGCTTATCTCAACATTTATTTGGTGTTTATACAAATAAAAAGAAAACAAATAAGTATCTTCAGGAAAACATGGCATATATCTTGACCAGCTTGAGGCTAATTACAGAGGTGGGTAGAGTAGCTAAAACCTGTACTCAAATAAAAGTATTGTTACTTTAAAATAATAATGACTCAAGTAGAAGTAAAAGTAGTCATCCAAATAATTACTTGAGTAAGAAGGTATCTTGTGAAAAGGCTACTCAAGTACTGAGTTACTTCATATAATCTGATTTAATGTTGAAATAAGAAGAGCAAGATTAATGTAAAAATCTAAATGTCAGAAATATAAAATTGTAAATGCTTGTCCAATAGAAATAAACAAAATATAAAATAGCCATCTGCAAATTCAAATATGGCCTAAATCATATCCCTTTAAATAAAACAATACACAGGAGGTTCGTCAGAAGAGGAGGATTTTCGCTTTCTGTTGGACTCTATTAAGTCTGTATACCCCGTCAGTTTGTTGGGGTGAACCCTCCGTTGACAGAAAAAATATCAATGAGGCTACAGGGATTTATCCATTAAAATAGATTCATCATCACAACAAAGAGGAGCCTGCTCAAATTCAAACAGAAACTTTATATGTGGGAAACATAATGCTTTGTAGCACCATTATTGTATCTTATGATGCACTTCTCCACGATATTCCAAAGTCCCGTGATGGCTTGCGCGGAATATGTGCAGAACTTCCGGTTTAGCGTAAACAAACGTTATGTATGCTATGCAATGTTCCAGCGCTCACGTCATGACTGTTGCATGCTTCACAAAAACTATTACACTACTAACTAATGCTTACATTACAGTGTGAAATATCCACATTAATACCAGTAACCTATTTAAACACACTCATTTTCAAAAATAACGTATATAACCGAAGTATTTTGAGCAATAATAGCCTACTTCCATAGCAATGATGAAATCTTATCTGTGTTCAGTAGATGGAGACAGAGACCGTAAATCAACAGTACAGTTCAATCCACTTCTGTTTTGCTCCAGAAAACGATGTCATCTAGGTCTATCTGCAAACATACGGCTTAGCTGTGCCCAGAAGTCCTCAATAATAATAGTATTTCCCAAGAAATTACGAATAATCCTTGACCACGTTCCGTGCTGCGTCTTTTACTCTACCACAGAGTAAATGCATAAGTGAATGCGATGATAAGAAAAATTCCGCTTACGCTGACCTAAAAAAAGCTATTCCAAAAGCAAAATTAGACATGCTATATATCGTTCGAAAGCTTATACTCTCACCTACTGAATAAATTAATTGTCAATCAAGCCAGACTGTACTAAAAAGGGCGACAACGCCATAAACAACGTGTGTGGTATTACGCACAGCTATTTTGGAAGATACTGAGGCATCACAAATGCCCGTATATTTCACAAACGGATTGTCCAAGACAATAAATGACCACTCAGTCAAATAGTTCGCTATCCACAGCCAAAACTAACCTACAACTTACCGCCACATATTTTCTCAAGTTCGAAGTTGAGTTCTTTTAGGCTGAAATGTCCACATTTCTAGGCAGACAAAGAAGGTATCGCATAATGTAACTACTGTTTTTGGTAGTCTGTAAGTAAAACGTAGTTTGAACGTGAGGCCAGGGGTGTTCTGCCTCCTACGAATCACCCGCCGTTGTTTCAGCCATTGTTGCCACCCACTCATCCATCTGTGTGCTGTGACTGGCTACGTTTGATTGGTGAAACGGAGTCATGTGGGGCTATGACAGAGCCAAAGCAAGTGGCCTTGTGGAATTATAACACATACTACTGATCTGCAATCAGTTCAGCGATCACTGTATTTATTTGATGAAAGCTATGTTTTTTGCTTTTTGAATAATTTAAAATAGTTATAAAATAAACATATTTGTATCATATGCATAATTGTATCCTTACCACCAATGTATGCTACAAGATACAACATTTTTTAATGTAAAAAGCAAAATTACTCACATCCAAGGCTTAATCCTTTAAACGTGTGTAAAAACTCAATTCCCAAAATATGTCTGCATACCAAGTTGATATCAAAATTGGGGACAGGATGTGGATATGCATAGCTTAGACAGCCACCTGTTGTGCAGGATACACAACTCCAAGTAATTTCCATCCACACTTTCATTTAGGTTTAATGACAAACGAAAATCAATCACAGTTACTGCAGTCTAGTGAAACTAGTAATGCTCTGTTATACAGGCTCTGTTTTATAAGACTTAAAATGATTAGGAAGTTTGAAGAGCAGCAGCACCATGACTGGTTGTCTGCGCAGGTACACTATCACTTGGAGTGTACCAAAATAATAAAAATAGGCTGGTTTCATTAATACAACACCGGGAAATTTGTGTGTCTTTGTGTTTTATATGGTCATTTGTGGAACACTGGAACACTGGAAAAACTGGAAAAACTGAAATGAAAATGGTATCATGTTTGGGTATTTTAAGGTATATGGGAAGTGATGATTATCTGAGGATACAAACATAGCATGCAGTGGAAGTAAAAATTCAAGGATTGTATTTATTTAAATTTACACTAGTAGCCAATCAGGAATTATGTACAGCTTCATAGAGCCTAGCTGTCGAGTTTAATAACATTGTATTACATGTCTGTCTACATCAAAGATGACAAAACTCCGAAAGAAATATCCCCTGCTGGTTTTCCTCAAAGGAGCCTGGAAACCTGCAGTGGTTTTAATTATGTTTAATTTTTAAAATTCAAACTTTGATTTGAGTGGAGTCAATTTCATCCTCTCCTCTGAATCGCATGATGCAAGGTTGTTGCCAACATGGACTGCAGTCAAGGTTAAGCTCACATTAATATGAAGGACACTTCATGTGCAACTTGTGGCAGGTAAACTGTGGACACTCAAGCGATCTGATTGGTTTACAGATGTGCAAGTAGCCACAACCATCATAAAATTTCTCCCTCTCCCAGTGACTTAAAAGGATGAGCAAAGCAGCAACCCCTCGCGACGCAGTTTTAAATTGACTAACAACATTATTAGTTCCAATAGTGATGTTTGTAAGGCAGACTTCTTTTTATTCTGACCATTTATGCATGAGAGGGAAAGAGAGTGAGAGAGAACGAAAGACATAAGAAAAGTACAGTTCAGTCACCAGGAATTATTAAACAACCACACAACACAGAAGTCCACCCACAATACACATCCATGACACGTTCATTCAGGACCTTTCTGAATGCCTTTTCTGTTTGGAGAAGTGCTCTGGTCATTCCGTCTATGGCTGTGATGTACCTTTCCTGCTGTGAAAATGGCAAGAACATCATTTTGTTCTTGCACTTCCTTAATGTGTTATAATTAAGCATTCACATTGCCACAATAAAGCCCAGTGTGTTCTGAGAGCCCATCCATCCATTTTCAAAATAATTTGTTTGCGGTCAGGGTCGTTGGGGCTTTGGGGATACACATTGTACAGGTCATCAATCCATTACAGGGCCCAGTCACCATTCACTCACACATTCATATCTACAGGCAGTTTAGAGTCTCCAATTAGCCTGCTGCATGTCTTTGGACTGTGGGAGGAAACCAAAGTACACAGCGCGTTGACTCCATGCAGAAGGTCGGTACCATCAGTCGGAATTCGAGCTCAGTACCTTCTTGCTGTGAGGTGACAGTGCTATTCACCCACCACTGAGCCGCCTTCTGAGAGCCCAATAAACGATTATTTCACAGATGAACTTGTTTCCAGCTCTAAATAAAGAATAAATACCAAAAAATAAACAGCAAAAATGGATTTTGTCTCGTTTAAAAATTACTTTACCCCATGCATGTTTTGTAAAATGATTGTGTTTATTAATTACACTAGTTAGTAGATCATAAACAATTACCATATGGAAAAAATAAAATAAAATCCAACTTTTCCATTTGTATTTCATAGCACGAGGAAATACATTTTAGAGATCTCCCAAGTGCAGCCTCGTTGCAGCTGTCTTCTTTTGCATAGTGTTCACTGTGCCATTTGAATTAAATGCCCTACTCACCAAATGCTGCATAACAATCATCTCTGCACTTCAGTTCCACAGTTTCCTTGATGTATGCTTGTCCGCTTACAGATTTTGTGTTGTAATCATGGAGTGAAGCTTAATAGCAACAGTGATTGATGTCTGAACTGAGATTTGTGAAAGTAGGTTTGGAGATGGGGGTTTTTGTGAGTACTTTATGTAAGGACAGGTGGCAGTTTGTCAACACATTAAAAGTTCTCACTAAAAGCAGGTAGTACTAACTCAAAAAAACATATCGTGCTACATAAAAGGAAAGACAGCATTGGGTTAAAATGAAGAGCTTTCAACTTTAAGTCAGCCAAAATATTGGGTGCTACATATGAATTTTGCATCTGCTTGCAGTACATAGTTTTATTTGTCAGCATCTATATATTCACATGCGTCATGAAATACATCACATACCTTTTTAAATTTAAATACTTTCTTGCCTGTACAAAGCAATTGTATAAAAAATATTTTAAACTTTGTTATTTAGTGCTGAGCATGATTTTTAAAAATTTAGGTAATTTAAATTGGTCCACACTAGTGAAATGGGTAGTACGAATCAAATAGAATTTATTCATTTAATATTTACAATGATAGAAAGCCACAATTCTATATATTTATACTATACGATAGCATAATAAATAAAGACTGTAAGTGAATACATCACTTATTTGGCTACTGAAACTGAGTTAAACAATGACCGCATGGGGAAGATAACATGAGTGTGAAAGGTGAGGTATTCACAGTTGGCTAAAACATTTTCATTGGAGGAAGGCCTGAGACACTATGTCAAACATTATATAGCCTATCAATATTTTTTTTTACATTTCATATATTATATATGTATCTATTTTACATATATATTTCTTTTTTACATGTTTATATATAGATTTTCTTATAATGAAAATGTAAATGTATTTAACAATTCTGTAAAAATACAGCCTACAAAAAGAAACATTTGTAAAAATTAAAAATCAAATGAAAATAAATGAATAATTATATCTATTATAAAGATGATGCACTGTAAAAATGAAATTTGTAAGATAGTGTGTAGAATTGAACAGAATGACATGACCGTATGGTGAAAAAAAGAAAATCTGATCCACAATATTGCTTCTGATTATGATTACTTAATGATAATCTCTAAATCTGGAACAGGATTTGTCTGACTGCATGATTATGTCAGTGAAGCAAATAATAATGAACAAGAAATATGGATAAGTTCTTAAAACAGACCTTATCAAACAGTGCATGCCTATGGGATGTGTGCAACTGTGAAAAATAAAGCAGTTCATTTTGTATGAATGTCAAAATAGACACTGATCAAATGTTCATAACACCCGTGGAACAGAGGGGGCTGCAGTGTGTCTTCATTCTTTAGCTGCATATTTTAAAATACACAAACAAACAAAACAGGACTTTTACTGCAGAAATCCAAGATATCTTGATCAGTTTTAAATGCAAGTTCCTACTCTTCTCAGCAATTAAGAAATTCATTGTATAATAAAATAGAATATATACAGAAGTATCAGAAGTCTGTATATTTGGATATATTCATATATTCCATAAACATGACATTTAAACTATTGTGGGAGATTACAAGTGAAACAAACTTGTATTTGCTACAAATGTGCACAAGCTACCTTCGGAGAAAAAAAGACTTGTAGCAGAATGTGGGAACAGCTGAAGTATATAAGACTGTATCTATCAATTTCACCAAAGTGCAATTTCTCATTCCAGTGGGCAGTAACAACCATATCTTTTTTTAATCATGATGTGCTGTTGCTCGTAAGGGATAGTGAATGGAGTAGATAAAGAGTTATTTTTGTTCAAATTTTCTACCTAGTAGAATGCAGTAGTAGTAGTAGACCCTCAGTAGATGTGATCCACAGAGTAATGGACTGATCCTGGTGATCCTAATGGTATATGAACCTTGAAATGGCATACACAATTCTTATAACCACAAATGCAAAAAATGTGCCCATCAAACCAGAGTGAGTCACACTTTCCACTAAAAAAAAAAGAAACAAATTGAAATACTATCAAAATTTTACAAAGGGGCATGCTTTAGCACTATTGCCATTGAATATATGTAGGAACATCAAATTCTGATTAAAAAAGAAAGGGGAATAAAATAAATCAACCCATGCGCACAAGAGTTTGAAAACAGCCAGTTACTGAAAAGAGATGGGAGTCATGGGGAAAAAATGTGAATGTTCTAATGAGACCCTATTTCTTATTGGCTTTGCCTCGTCTAAATAACACCTCTAACATCTCAAAAGCTAGAAAAAACAAAACAAAAAAAACAAAACAAAGCTGAGCTGACACTGACACTGCAGTTAGAGACGTGTTATGGCGATCCATCACACCACATGACACAGTCCATCTAAAATCAGAAATGGTGAACACCCAATTAGACAATCTATCAGCACGAGAGAGAAAATAGTCACAATAGTAGCCTGGCTGAGGCACAGGTAACCTGGAGGCATACCACAGTGTAATGCTAATTAATGTGTATATAGAGCTTGCTCATGCTAAATGTGTTACTTGATAGTTTCGGTTTCAAGTGTGACCAGGCTGGATGAACCTATTTCACATTTACTCACATCTTGTTTACCAGGCGTGTCTCCAAGCCATATAGTGACACTCTTGCAGCAGCCCCACTGGCTTGCCAGAAAGGAGTGTGAGTCATAAGAGACAGCATTGTTTGTGAGTGTGTTAATTCATTATGCATTTAACAATTTATCCATAGACTGTTCTGACAATATTGATTAAGATGAGCACAGCAGATAGACCGCATAATGTAATTTTTACTAGATATCTGGCTAGTGCATTGCTAATGTGGATTTATTTTCATTGGGACCAGTCAATAGAGATTAAATGATATAACTATTTCCAGAGCACCTTAGATTGGTGCGCGGTGTTACATCTGACCTAGGGGATTAATAATGAAAATAATATCAAGCAAATTATGCCAAAAGTTTATTTGTCAGCAATCTCATGGCTGACAAAATCCCATTCACGGGTTACCAAATTTTTCTTTGCCACCCAAGGTAATGGCAAGGCTGTTTATTATTATTAAAATAGTTGAAGTATGCCTCTTTTTCAGTGGAAAGGAATACTAGAATATACAACTAACTTTGGCAATTTCGCACCCATTTTGAATCAATACAAATAAACTTGCATTATTCAGGCTATAATTTTACATAACAGCGTTTGGGGGACTTAATTTGTGCTTGACGTATTACTACAAATGCTGTATTATTATAATACAGACTTTTTTGCCTTGAATTTGTAATCACGATACTCTATTGCTGCATTGTAGTACAATCAGGAGGAAAAAACAGGCAGAGAATGGGTGGAATACTATCATATAGAAAATTCAGATATTCAACTTGGAGAATGCAAACAACACGTATTTCATTAATTTCCATACAATTGTTGCCTTTGTTAAAACTGTTGTTTGAAATGCATTCAAATTTAGGTATTTTGCCACCTGAACACAAAATTGCGGTAACTAGCCGAATGTGCTGGTAATGGTTACATTAGATTGTCTGTTTGTCAAGCGTGGAAATGTGTCACACAAAAAAACATTGAGAATGTAAAATGATAATCATGTGGTAGAGGACGAATATATGGGCAAAACAACTAAAAGGTAATTAGACTATACTGCCTTTATGTTGCCATGTTGCCAAACGTTTGTCATGTGGCAACAGTTTGAATTTAATAAACATTGAATTCATTTTTCCCCTCAAAAAAATAAAATAATAAAATAAATAAATATATATATATATATATATATATATATATATATATATTTATTTTATTATTTTATTTTATATATATATATATATATATAAATAAAAAATGACATGAAGCTTGCAACGAGTGTTCACAAAGCTAGTTTTGATCTTGCAATTTAATTTATACTACAGCATGCTTGGCTTTGTGATATTTCTCTTCATAAGCCAATTTTACTTGGTCTTCAGTACTGCAATTTTGTGGTTCAATGTTTTACTCACCTGACAGTGCTTCAGCTTTTAATGACCTGTGTGTTTTTAGGGGAGAACATATTCATCATAATGAATATTTATTCATTGGTTACAATCTATGGAATGTAAAAAATTACAATTGCAGTTTTGGAGCTAATAAATTCCCCTGTGCTGTGATTTGTCAGATACTGTTAAAGAAAGGACTTTCAAAATGGCCATGGAAAGAATGCAAACAACAACATTCATAGGAAGTAAATGTTGAGATATTTTGCACATCACATCACATGTGATTTATATGTCAAATAAACTAAGACAGGGAAGCAGTGGCTTAAACAGTGGCATCACCTGCAATGTCATAGGAGACATCACTACATTTCTTTGCTGTTTCCTTACAACCTGAACACGTGTAAACATTTTACTTAAAATAATATGAAATTGCTGTTTTGGAGCACTCTGAATGGAACCGATTTGTTATATAATTCATTAACTCCAATGGTATTTAAAACAGATCATATGGTTTTCTAACAGGCCTCAGAATCCTGAGTGCAAAGTCCATCTTCAACTGATTCTTGATGCTTCCAGTTGACAACATCAAATTTTACATGTGCAGCTCTCTAGAACTGTGGTATATTAAATTACTCCATTTTCCTGTTTGCAGAAAAATCAAATGTGTCAGTGTGAGGGTTCATTTTTCCCAAAATGGTGAGATGATCCTGGAGCGACCAGCCTGCCTTTCCCAATGGCCACAATATGAGGAGTGAGGAGGTGTTGTGAGAGAGCAAAGGTCCCCAAAGGAGAAAGCAGGTAAGGGAACGGGTGCAGTCCTTGGGTGCTGTCAGGTGGAAAATTTCATCTTCCCCATTGGCGCAGTACAAGTAACAGCGGAAGCTGCAGAGGCCACAGCAGTGGCTGCAGCGCCCTGACTCCCCACAAACAGAGGATCCAGACAAGCAACTTTGGCAGCAAAAAAGGAATGGATACAATGCAGCACCGCAAAGAGATTGGAAAATTCCAGCTCCTAGAAAGAAAATAAATGTCTGTGAGAACATTCATTCATTCTGAAATAAGGAAGACTGTAAAGATACCATCTTTGTAGCTACGGACATCATTACATTACATTACATTACAGGCATTTAGCAGACGCTCTTATCCAGAGCGACGTACAGCATTAGTTCAAGGTGCAGAGGAGCAAAAGAAACACACTAGAGTGAAGTAAAGATCGTAGTGCCAGAAGTGACCACATAGATCAGGACTCCAACCCTGTAGAGTAACCTGTTCAGCAAACAAACAACAATCCTGCCAAGTACAGGATTGTACTGTATGGAAGTATGGAAGTACTACCATCATAGAGGTGGTAGTACTTGTACATCTTGTACTAGAAGCTCTCGTGGATATGCATTGTACAGACATTGTTTTTCTTTATTCCTAGTTTGGCATTCCCGGTCGCAATTTTAAGACTGTTCCATCTCCACAACATTATCCATCAATTCTGGAGGGTGTGCATGCAGCTTATTTCCACTTCTGTGGTGAAGATATGTCAGAAGACTGCAAATCATATGGGGCTGCAATAGACAGATAACAGTTAACTGAATGACCGGAGAAGTTTCTGTTGTGAGATGAGTCAGTACATTTCCTGCTGAGGAAAACCTTCCTGGGTTACGCACTGACCAAATAAGCACCATCAACAGTTGGGCTGCTTGTATGATCGGGATTAGCTTCTGGACCATAGGCTCTGCATCAAGTGCCAGTGCTTTATCTGGATATACTACCCAAGAGCCCACTAATATAATTCCTAATAATGTAAAAAAAAAAAATGGCCTTCATGAATAACAATATTCTATCTATCATCTATTGACATGTGAAATCATTGATTTAAAAATAAAATAGCTTTATATTTGGTAAAATGTTGCCATCAAATTATGTTCTTGCTGTAACCTGAAGTTAATATACTTTTGTTAAAATATTTCCTACTTTTCAGGTAGATGAATGCGATACATCAGCAACAACTGCACACTTTGGCTGAAACAGACAGGCTACTTTCTCCCAGTGCATGCTGAAAATGTACTAACATTACCCTTTATTGCTGCAATATTTGTGTATTGGGAAGTGGTGGTGGTTGAGTCCCAGGGGGGAAGTGAATGTCCATTTTACAGCAATAACAAAACGAATGCAATTGAAATAATATTGAACAAAGAACATTTCTACTTTAGCTGCACATTTATGTAGATTCATGCCATTCCATTAGAACTTCCCGAGTGTGGAGGAAAATTCCATGGCCTTTACACATTGACTTGCCCTATTTCACAAGCTACTTAAGTTGTCTGTACATTTGGAAAATCATTCCTAAAAGTAACAACATCTTTTTTTCTGCAGTTTCAGTGCAGTTCTATTATTGTTTTATATTTGGGTTCTGGTCTTCAACCACTTCTTATACAGCTATGCGGTAATTAAAAGGGTTACAATTTTGGGTAAATAGAGATATGGCTGTCTTTGATCCACTTCTTTGGCAGGCTTTTACTTTTTACAATGTGAGAAACATTTGCTGGACTTCACATTCATTGGTAAAGGGCTGATGGATAAAAAAAGTGTCATTTCTGTTCAATCAATTAATATTCAAATTCTATGATTGTAATAGCTGGACAAGTTCAGAATTGTATATTAGAAATTTAGAAAAATGATATTTTTTAAATTGGAATTTCTAATCTTGCCTGACTTCCGAACACTTGCTGATTAAATTAGGAACAGTGGTGATCCAATTCAGTGCTTTCATGCGTTGCGTTAATGTGGCCCTTCCTCTCCAGCCCCCTAGTGGTATGGGCAGTGGCATCCACAGAAGGGGGTTACAGCAAAAAATGTAACTCAGACTCAGTGCCTGCAATAGAATTGTTTCTTATCCAGCAACACCACACATCCCTTATTAGCACTCAGGGCAATAAATGCCAATAAAACAAAAGGAGAGAGTGCACGCAGACTGCAGCGAGCTAGTTCCTGCTATAAACTTCCGCTATAAAATATATCTACACCACAGAACAAATAAAGGCTGCCACTGCTTCATTTCACTCTGCAGTCCACTATCTGCGCTGCTGTCACTGCATGAGCTGATTACATTTATTGTGCGGCTCATACTGGCAGACCACAGGAGCCCAATCAACCAGAGAAGTCAGTAATCCAGAATGAGACAGGAATCACCCTGCTCACTGGAGCCCTCCCTCTCTCAGTGATGCTCTTGCTAATTACATTCCTCCACAAGACTCCCAGTAACAGTAGCACTGGTACGGTCAGAATTCTAGTTTGGACCATGGCACGTCACTGCACCAAGAACCAGCGCCTCAGCTGATCACAAAACCTGCCGCGGTTAAACATTGTGTGATGCAGGCCTTGTTCTCTGTGTCAGGTCACCAGTTGCTCTTTTTATCAACTGTGCTCAAAATAAATATTTCCAGAGTGAGGTCTGGGCTGGGTATGTCTGCAGTGACATAATGAAGGCATGTGAATACAGAAGATTACCTTGGCTTCAATGAGTTTAGTGTCCTGATTTTGGAAGAGAAATTTGATCTTGCTCTTCCCATCATCAGAGGATCCTTTTAGTTGGGAGAATTTGTATCTCCAGAGAACAGCCTAAAGGAACAGCATGGGATAATACTGTTGAGTCTCACATTAAGTGCAGTGTACAAATGATGAAGCATTGTTCTGATGTTGCTTGTAGGTCTACAAAGTTAAATTTGGTATCAAAACAGTTGCAATGAGAAAGTCGGCAGTTAGTAGCAATGTGCCAAACCAGTCTCGCTTTCCATCACTGAACCATGATGTGAGCAATAAATAGCTCTAAATAAATGGGTTCTCACGTGGTGGACAGACATGGCAAAACAACAGAAAGCTTGACTTTTAAACTCATTTAGACTCATTAAAGAAATATAGGTAGATTGTGGCATTTTCTTCACAAAATTCCCCCGCCAAACAATAGGTAGCACATGCTGGTACCCAAGTGTGAATGGGTTACTTTCTCGCTCCTCCACCACACTATTCAGCTACTGAATTACAGATGCTTTGACATGAATTTCTTGATCAAGCACTATCAAAGCTAATTTTGCACATATAATTACACAAAATGAATTAATTGCAATCAATTTATGAAGATGATTTACTTTGATGATTGACTTCAGTGTGGGGATCAATAATTGTGGGCATTGTAGTAATATAAATGAACATTTTTATAATAATATAATATTTTTGTTGTAAAACAACAACCTTTTTAGGTATAAGTTGTTTGCTTACTAAAAAAAAAATTTGGTTCGATTACGCAGGAGAAACAATGCATGTCCTTTTATGCAAGCCTAACAACCTATACACCATTACAAAGGTAATTTCAGTTCCTAGAATAGTTTGCCTCTGGGTGACTGTGTACTGGGAATAAGTTATGCTCTCCATGTGGAGTTGTTGCTTACTCACAATGGGTCCCATTGGCTACACTGAGGGACTGCTTGGCCAGTACTGGACAGAGAACCTTGTAGATTGATTGAAAATGTCACCGTAAAACACAGAATGAATGCAAATGAACCCACATCGGCCTGAATATGGGCCGATGTGACTTTCTAAGGGGTTAAAAAATGTACCTACCCTGGTCTTAGAAAGCAATGCCTGGTTTTTACTCACTTGAAGCAGTTGATTACATACTCAACTGGTTTATTTGGGTGAAATTAGTCACAGATTTTTGGAAATTAATAAATAAAAACATTATTATTATTTGACGGATGGTGGCACAGTGGGTAAGGAACTGCGCTTGTAACCGAAAGGTCGTAGGTTCGATTCCCGAGTAAGGACACTGCCGTTGTACCCTTGAGCAAGGTACTTAACCTGCATTGCTTCAGTATATATCCAGCTGTATAAATGGATACAATGTAAAGTGCTATGTAAAAAGTTGTGTAAGTCGCTCTGGATAAGAGCGTCTGCTAAATGCCTGTAATGTAATGTAATGTAATTTTGTGTCTGTGTGTGTTTTAGGTAAGGAAAGAGAATAGCAGATCCTTCACTAGGGTTTCCATTGTCTAATTAATGGGAGAAACTGTAGTGCTCTGAAAATCTGGAAAGTGCAAATTGCTAATGCTGTGTGTGGATGCTTGCTGATGACGCAATCTCTGCTAAAAAGGCATCCCAAAATCCTGGTAGCTATCACACTGGAGCACTCTATCCTTCCACTTGCCCAATGATATCCCAATACTCTTGCCACAGTGAATGACAGGTGTCTACAGGGAAGGCTGAGATCATATATACAATTATTTACCAACAACAATTTATCTTCATTCAACAAGTAGAAAGTACATTTCCAGTTTCAATAAATCACACTGTAATTTACTGCCCTCCATGCTCAAGTTTAAATGGCAGGTGAGTCAAACTGTTTAGAAAAGATAGAGGAAAAATAGATTTAGCTCAAAATAGGCTTGCCCTTCACCTTATTTCACATGCTGCGGATGTCAAACCAGATGAAATTTACAGACCTTTTTAGCAGAGATAAGCTTTTGTTTCAGAAGCTCAGGCTCAGTTAATTGGTATGTCCTTAACAAAGTAAATGCTGCAGAGCTTACTACAATAAACAAATGATTGTTAAAGTGATATTACCAGGTGGTTCTGAGATAGAAATAAATGCACACAATGGCAGCAGTTGTACATTAAATATATATAACAGAAAATTACATTACAGGAATATGATAGGATGATACGTGAACTATAACACAACAAATGACAAGTACATTTCATTTTTGATTAAAGGTTTATTAAGTGAAATTAAGCTAAGTAATTAATGATCTAATTATAGTTCTTTGGAAAAAAATCTTGATTTATTCAAATAAATGAGTGATTGACAGCACACAGAATTTGCATTCATTATGGGATTCATTAAGCCTAATTATGGGTTATAAATGTAGCACTCTGGCAATATTTGCAATTACTAGAACATGTGTTTTAAAAACAAAGCATATTGAAATGAGAAGACAATAATTGTAACACAAGGGCATATATATGCCAAAATGAAATTACATGTTTGCTGAGTTTGAGCCAGTGGTGGTAGTTCTGCAGATCCCCAAAACAACATGGCATTATATAGGTAGAATTAGGTTGAGCCTGAGGGAGAAGTGCTGTAAATTCAGCTTGGTTTATGTATATGTGATTTCCAAGCACATCATTGCTGTAGGTAGGTCTTTGAGGATAAAAGCCCAGTGGTTTCAGGAGAGGAGAAAAAAAATCCCTGTACAAGGACTCCTCAGGGGAAACCAGTCCTATAGAGGTCATTGATGTGGTTATGACTTTCTGATTACTGTGAGTCCATACATATTTGCAAGGCTTTTTTAATGTGTGATTTGCAGAATCCATCTTCAGTACTGTCCATAAATTACTTGGTCAAACCAGGACTTATTTATTTATTTATGCATGATTTTCCACCCAAATCTGGATTGCCAAATCATATACAGCCACACTCCTGCTGCTACGCTAGACAAACATGCACTCCCCTCCGAAGAACAGGTGTCACCAGTTGCTTCTTTTCACACTGTAGCTGAGAATCCAAGCTCGCACAGACAGAGCAAGGGGGGTCACTAGAGAGCAAATGGTCTGAGAGAACCACCCCTAACCCTGGGTGATGAAAATGCCAATTATTTATCATCACCTTGTGCCACTACTGGCATCACTTGGCACAGGAATGGTTGGGATTCAGCCCAGTGCCTTAAGGCAGTGGTTCTCAAACTCGGTCCTAGAGGGCCCTATGTATGGATATGTTGGATTTCGTTCCAACCACAATTGCAATCCCAGAATTTTAACAAGCTGTTAATTTTTCTTGATTACGTGCTTTCATGTTTTAGAGCAGGGGCCCCCAATCTTATCCAGAAAGGGCCAGAGTGGGTGTCTGCTTTTGTTTGCATCATTGTATTTCCATTTTAAACATTAATGGAAATACAATGATTTAATGCTCAGGTTGAGTTTGTTCATGATTTTACCATGTTGGCATTTAAGAATGCACTGAATGAAGCATATGCTTATAGTTTATAAAATGTTTAATTACTGTATTCACAAGGTGGCAAAAAAGGAACACCGTGAGGTTTTATGGCTGAAAGGAGAAATTTGATAAACCTGTAATGTTGTACTCTCAAGTTGCAGTAACATAATCGAGTGAATAAAATTTTGACCAGATTTATTTTTTATTACTTATAATTTATTATCTCTAACTGTATTTGTAGGTCCATCTAATTGCTGCAATGTCCTCCATCAATTTGGGAGAACACAGACAAGCATGGAATTTCTTCTGAAGCATTCATAAACATTAAGACTAGCTAATAATACAACTGCCATAGGTTTATGAAGCATGTAATTACAGTCATTATTTATATTTATTTATTTATTTATTTATTTATTTATTTATAATGTTAAATTGTATACATAAGCTCATCTCAAGGCTGCAATACATTACATTCATTCCTCCAATGCACGTGTTGGCAGATGCTACTTTTCACTCTGCAGTCCACAAAATGGGCTCCACAGTGAATGTGCTTGAAGGAAAACAATTCATGACATTTGGTGCAGGAGCTGTTGGTTTACTGTAAGTCCTGGACGGGCCTGCATAGAACTGGCCCGAGAGTTTTGGTGACCACAAAACAAGAATGTTGTTGCGGCTCCAAAGTGCTCCAACATAAATCATGCCCACCACTTAACTTTAATTGTGTGGCCCAGTGATGGTTTGTGCTCCTAAACGACTGCATGGAGTGTTTTTGCCTGTGGCCGGCTCTGGGCCTGCCAACTAGAGCCCTGCCTCCCTGAGTGACTACTAAAAAGCATGCCTTGTATGCTGGAGTTAGAATTGCTTCTGTGCTAAGGTAACTCTAAAAACTGTACTTGGTGTCTCTGTGTCAGACTATCACCATCATATTTCACATCATCTAGTAGACTGCAGACCTACATTAGTGTTACACATACTTTAGTCTTGCCTCAGGTGTTGCTCACATACCTCATATGAACCCACTAAGGTTGTGTCTCATTGTAAGTCACTGAAAAAGCACCTGGATGCAATGTCATTTCAGTGCCCCCTGAAACTGATAGAGGACATTGTAGCCATGAGATGAGCCTGCAAACAATGTTCTTAGTCTAAACTGACTGATAATTACTCATTTTACACATTACTTTTTTTTTTTTTTTTTTTACTAATTACCAATTAATTAAATGATGTTATGAATGTGTTGATGAATATTCAGTCTGAGTTGGTTGTTATTGATATGTGTCATTCAACACTGTTTAAAGTTATCTTTCAGAACTATTACAAATCCTGTTCTGTCTGGTTTGCAGTATAAAATAATAACCCTTGCTATTGCAGTAATTTTTTACAATCTGCAAACCCCTTACAGATTTCCGTGTTTCTGTTTATTTATAAACTGATTATTTCTTCACCTCATTATTTTAGTTATTATGAATATTCATGTGAAACAGCAATATTGACTTTACTTCATTAACTTACCTTTGATGCTGCATCAAAGCATACAAAACCCATTCCAAAGTCTATTGTGAGTCCCATAAGGTGACTTTCCATTATGCAAGCATATGTTTTGCACTGAAAAGTAAACAGAATGTTAGTTTTCCTGCACACTGTGTACACTACATTCATTCAATCCACAATATTTTGTCAAATAATGTACATTTAATCAATTTGCAACAACAGCAAGCTGCTCGAAAAGGATCATCTTAAAGTTTTAATCCAATAATGCACAATCAGCACACTGTGTAATGTGAAATGATCGTAGTGCACCAGAAAAAAGGAATCTGCAGTGTCACATGAGCATAGTGCACCAGAACAATGGGTATCTAAGCTACACCTGCCATCATTTCATGTTGGATGTTTCTCCTGTTGCCCAATCAATTTTTTTCAGACTTTTTTCAGACATCTTTTTTCAGACTACTGCAGCTCTAGTTCATGTTTCAGATAGGTACTACCAATTAAAACTAGCCTGTCACTAGCATGAAATGTGAATATATTTCATTATGCACCCTCCCTGACAAATAAATTAAATAGCAAATAATATGTTTTTATAGTTTTTTATAGTTTTAATGTGTAGGCTGTTCCTTGACAAGCTGAAGTGTACAGAGATCTTTATTTTAGGATGGTTTATATAATTATATGTAAGTTATATGGGGATATTTATCATCATGTACCCATAAATCATTATTACCCATTGCATTTGTATGTATTTTTCAAAGGTTTTTTGGGGAAATCAACCAAAGGTCACATCATCATAATGCAAATTATGCAATTGGGTGATGGTTTCTTAATCACAGTTACAAATGTTTTATTATGTATATTCCAACTTAAAACTACTTGCTTAATTAAATTTATTTTTTTAAATTCTGAACAAAATGCATCATGGTGACATTACATCAGGTCCTGAATATAAGATAATCATTTTGCTTTATCAACCATAATATTTAACACAGCAACACATGAAAATATTTACTGTGACTTTTTTTTCCTTTTTTTCTTTTTTTTTTTTTTAGAAATGTCAATGAGCGAATTCATTCAAACCACATAATTTAGTGCAGGGTTAAAAAATGTAATTGCCCTTGAGTACTATTTTCACGCTGGTGTGGATGTTCTTTCTCAAACAAACCTACAAGTAATCCAGTATCATCATGCTAGTGATAATCCAAATCTTCAGCTGCCTTTTATTAAGAGGTGCCCCAACACTGGGTCTCCGTGTGGCCAGTACCTGTATTCTCTCAACTTCTAAAAAGGTTGCCATCTGGAAGGCCTTCTCCCAAATCATCAGTTCGCTGTCCAGCTCCACGCTGAAAAACATGTCCTCCCCATTCTCCGTCTGCAGGCTGAAGCAGTGTTTCCGCTGGTCCAGAAGGTCACTGTCCTGAGAAAGCTTACAGTTATAAAATCTGTCACATCATTTAACTCTTTCAGAACTGCATTGCACCACATGGACATAAACCACAGGAATGTTAGCTTCCAAAATTGGCCATCTGCCTGAACTAATGATATTATTTTCACTTGGCTGTCTTGCTCAAAACGGACAGTTCTTCAAGAGTTCCCTTTAATTAGCCAAAACATTCTGAACAACTATCCTGCATGCACTGCCCCTTCACACATTATACTGATGGCTGTAATGGCATTTTTTATTTTATTTCTCACCCTCACTTAAATAGTGTATGAAAAATACAATGTCAAAAAATACACAATTGCATTTCTCTCTCTCTCTCTCTCTGTCACACACACACACACACACACGCACACACAGACACACGCACACACACACGTGTTTGTATTGCTATATTTGTGAGGACTTCCCATTGACTTACATTCATTCTGCAACCTCTAACCCTAACCCTAACCCCAACCACTACATGCCTAACCTTAACCCTAACCTTAACCTAATTGTAACCCTAACCCTAACCCTAAGTCCTAACCCAAAACTTGTGGGGACCAGCAAAAGGTCCCCACCTTGCATAGTTTTCCTCATCTTTCTATCCTTGTGGGGACATTTGGTTCTCACAAAGATAGTAAAACATGCCCACATATACACGCACACACACACACACACAAAATAAAAAGTAAGAACAGAAATAATGTACAGATGAAACACTGCTTCGAAGCTCATTATACACAGTTTTCACTACTTGTACACTACGTGTAAAATTAAGTTTGAGTGTTTGAGTTTTTAACCATTTAAAAAACATTGCTCTGTAATAATTTACATTTTATCATAAGGTGTATGGATATTAAAACAATAATAGGCTGACCAGACATCTTTTTTTTTCCAACACATTTCTTATTTTTGGGCCAAAACCTATCCACCCATGCAGTATTTCTAAATTTCTATAAATGTACAGTTAGGACTGTCTCATTCCGTAGACTGTATATAAACAAATAAATAGCCCCGTATTATGTTCATAACACCTGCTCATTAGGGTTTGTTACAATTGTAGTACGGTATGATCATGTGGCCGCGATTATTTGAGCCAACCACAATCAATTTGCATAATTGTTCGATTTCACAATCAGTGTTCTATTTTCAAGAAGACTGTGCTTTCCCCCATTGCATATTTTTTTTATTTTTATAAATAAATTCAAGTTTCTTTGTACAGTAATGAAGTGCTTTTACACAGTTTTGCCCTGTTAGGTATAGCCTTCAAGAGTTTTAGCTCAAGCTGTTTGAAATAAATATATGCACAGTGATATAGCAGAGAGATTAAACTGAGAGTCGCTTCAGAGTGTTCACACGCTCCTTTTAGGTCACTCACTCTACCACTTTGCTGACAGCCGTATACTTTTGCAGGCAGCAGATTATTGAAGAACTGAACAACATGGATTTAGTTCCAATGCCAAATAGAACTGCACCCATTTGCAAGAAAAAAGTAGTGGCGAGAAGTGCTAATACCACAAACCTCAGAAACCACTTATAAATCAACTCCCCAATGCAATTTGCCGAACTCGGCGTCCCAAAAGCATTCACTTCATGTCACAGCAATTTGGCATTGCAGAAGCTTTCAGTCGGGTGTCGAAATATAAACAAGATATCCCCAAATGGTGCACATTAATGGGCAGCGTGACACAATGTATAGGGAAATAAATGTGACTGTTCAATAAGGCTGCAAAACTAGCATTTAAGGAAATGTTTCAAACATTTGACAAGCAGTATGAATTCCCAGAGAAAACATACATTTCCCAATTGCAATGCCCAACTTGTATAACCAAGTAAAAGACAAAAATCTCAGTGATATAAAATAATTTATGTTAATGGTTTTTATTTAAGCATGTGCAGTGTCAATAAATGGCTCTTCATAAAGTGTATGTGTATTATTATGGGATTAATTAGACTTATATTATAACAGTGGAATATAAAATGAAAAAGAAATCCAACAATTAATTTGTTAATCACAATTACTTGTGTGACAATTAATTGTCACAAAATTTCATGATCGGGACAGTCCTACGTATATCAACTCTTGTCTTTACAATATGTTTTTGGGCACGCCAAACCAATAGGAGTAGTGTGTGTGCTTGAATGGTGTGTTCTTGAATATTCCCACAGTATATAATACTCCCTCATCCCTTCCAAAATGAGATGAACTGAATAGACAACAGGTGCCCTTCAAATGGGCCATGACTGTCTCAGATAAAGCATTGAAAGCATCATTTGAGGTGAGTTATGTCGCACAGGGTATGGAACCGCATACTTTAATCATGCTGGTGGAGAGAACAGGGATTTATATGGTAAGGGTGGGGAGACAACGACACAGAAACTTAAATCATGTCCTCTCTAACATAGCACTGTGAATCAAAGAAGTAATGCCACAGACTGCAAAAAGAAAGGGACTGACAAAGAAATTCCCCTGCAGAAACTCTCCCGCTGGACATTAGCTGTGAGGTCCGAGATGCCCTTGCTTTGACTTTTGTTCCCTACATGTATAAAGATGCTGTAATCAAGATATTTTGTTCTGACACACTTTGAGAGCATGAAAGTGCTAAGGCGTGTTCACAGTGCTATGTATCTACACGGTGGACAATCTTATTCAATAGGATCCAATGGTGGAACATGATGCTGTCTATTTTGGGAAGAAGGGCATGGATGTGCCTCCCTCTGCCACATGAAAACATTGCATTATACACCCAAGGACCAAGAAACTGAGTACAGCTATGCACTCAGATGCACTGCAATAAGTGACATTCATCAAGCCTTATTCCCTGGGAGCACAACTGTCTGCAAGTCTATGTGCCAGTATGGGGTCAGACCACAAAGCTTTGCTCTGTCACAGAGGACTCTTGGTTGTCATGGGGAATGGTATTATATAGATTTTTTTGTTGTTGAGGGAGGATCTGTTGGCATTTGCAATGGACGTACAAAAAATATGCTGACTTTTGTGTTTAGTGAATACAATGTGCCTCCTTGAAAGTCTTTCCAAAGCAGACTTCCTTCATCTGCAAAGGTTTGTGTCCAGCAACAGCTTTTATAAGAGTCCCATTCAAGCGATGATGGATCAGCTCAAATGTCTTGAAGAACACTGGGACCTACTGCCTAGATTTGGACATGTCCAAGTATGACTAGATGCCCGACTCTTTTGACTGTCAGCCGGCATGAAGAGGTGTGCTATCAAACTAATTCACACAGCTGTTTGAGCTATCATGTAACTAAATTCAACATAGAGTGCATTCACAAGTCACACTGGAGTAGTTTTGGTATACCACAAAGCCAGGATACTGATGTGTCTCTTTGTATGTATTAAAAGGATACTTCCATTTGCAAGCTTCCATCTGTGAGAGGCTGTATACAGTGCTATTTTCTGCATTAAATCCAAGTACTGATTCAAGTCGGATGTAATGGCGGAAGTGTGACATGCAATTTCAACCACACTTCTCGTCTTCAAAAGCTTCTGTCAGGAAATGGAAGCCCAACCATCCCGTTAGACTGGTGAGTCAGTACAATGAATTTTTCTCAGGTCAGTGCACATAACAGTAACTGTCTTTTTCAATACACTACTTCTGGGTTCATGCCCTGAATGGTTGAGTAGCCATTCCAAACCATTCAGGTTTGTATGTCTGATGTTATACTATGTTTGGCAGAGTCATAGTTACAGTAAAGAAAAATGTTGATGCACTCCACACTAACATCTGTATGTACGTCACATTCATCTAGCCTTGGTAAAAGTGCAGAGTACTTAGAGTCTGTCTGCAGAGTAATTGGAAAAACAACTATTTTAAATAAACACTGCCTTATAGTATTCAGAGATGTTCTAAGGCTACTGATGTATGTAATTCTGGAACAGTGGAACATGTTCTGTTGATGATTTTGAAAGCAGGTAGAAATAATCCAAATATGTCACACCGACAGGTCCTCCACTCTGTATTCCCTCCAGTGGCTGCATGTCAGGTTAGGACTTATTTTATCATTCTTGCCATCGTGTCTAAGATGCTAGAATATCTATTTTCAGCAGGAACTCATTCCAAGTATTTTCATGAGCAACTTGAGATTCAACACATACTGCAGCTCTTCTTGGTTGAACAGTATAGTATTTCATTAGCAACTGTAAAAACCTCTGACATGATATTTTATTTTACAAGACATGAGTTTTTCATTTTTAGATGAGCTTGAAGTAAAGTTTCATTTTTAAGTTGGTCTGAAAAAGAACGCATCTAATGTAATATGATAAAAATGTATTATTTGTTATTGATAAGCAAGCCTTGGTACAGAAATGATCAAGTTGTATTGTAGTTTCCAGGATGGCAGGGTTGCCAGGTTTATAAACAATTTCCAGCCCAAAAGGCATTGAAAACCCTCCCAAAAGTAGCCCAAGGTCGGTGGTTGACCGGGGGGCCAGGTATCGTGCCGACAGCCCTTGGGGGGAAGCATCAGAACCAAGCGTAAGTAGCAGAATCAATCACATACTGCTCTTCTCAGCAGTGACAATCCGAGAGTGCTGCCTTCTCCATGGCTGCACATTTGCTAAATAATATCCTGAAAAAACCGCAACCAACAGAAAAGATATTTTCTAGCCACAACTAAGTCTGAAAAGTAGCCCAATTTGGTATGAAAACTGTGGACCTGCCAACCCTGCAAGATGATAAAAACATAATTTCTTTTCAACCCAGTTTGAACTTATTTAGGATACTGGCTCAATTGAGTAAGTGACTGATCAATCAACTGGCCCAAACCAACCTCACAATGACCCCAGGCCAACAGGCACTGAGGCCTGAGGTTAAACAAAGTGAGTAACACTCACAGTGACGATGGCACTTGTATGCACTGTTGCATATGTACATAATACCATATATACAGATAGAGAAACACTGAGAAGGTTAAGCCGTTCTCTCTATGTTGAAACACTTTAATACGCAACAAACGTTACAGGATGGAACAAGAAACATTTTGAAATGCTACTGAATGCTACTGAAACCAAACAAATATGATTTGGACTTGCCACATGGACAAAGAGGCTGATTATCCATCTGGATTACCAGACCTGGCGCTATATTTTACTGGTTTTACTTTATTTTAACTGACACCTACCCGTTTAATTACAGAGAAGTCCACAGCTAAATTCTTTACGTTCTTTCCACCTTTTTTTAAAATTTTTAAAATCCCAATTATACTTATCAGTGCTCGTTTCTGTAGCCCTCACTATCGATTCAGTAGACTTCATACAAGCATGTGCTCTCCTCTGAAGTATGTGATGTCAGCAGCTGTGTCTTATCACACCTCAGTTCTCATTTTGCACAAATAAGCGGATGACAATTCACATGCGGCTTAACAAAAGGACTTGTAGGCATCTGATTGACCAGCAGTGGCTGCATGATTTTGACGTGATCACCCCTCTGAAAGCCCTCTGCAAACACTTCCATCTCTGGGTAATGCTGGTGCCAACTGTCTATCCTCCGTGACCTAAGCTCAGTGGTCCTGGAATTCCAATCCCAACAATACTTGGTATAAACCATGTATGTAAGTATACACAAGTAAGTATAAATCAACTCTTACAGAGTGCATATGGTCCCAGCTGGACTGATATGTACTCTGTTCGAGTTGAATTACCACTAGACATTTTCCTCTGTGTAAGTGTCATTGCTTAATAATATGTGGATGATACGCTAATCTGTTAAATTTTACTGGGAAGTTGTGAAAACACTGCATTAAAAAAATGTCACAAGTCATAAAAATAATAAATGAAAATACAGGATCAAAATGTATAAAACTGATTTGTTATGAATGAGTGGGAGAAATATAAAACAGTTTTTATTTGGGTCAAGCTCTTTGCTATTGTTTATTTTAAAAACAAAACCCGTCTTTTTAAATAAACTCTTGTGTCCTGCTATCCCCTGGGCACCTGGGGGTAATAAAAGTTTGTTTTCTAATGAAGAAAACTGCTTTGCAGACAGACAGTGGGATTTCTGGAATTTTATCCATCTATGACTGAAGTTAGATAAAAATGTTAGTGAACTCAAACATTTCAGTTCCTCCTACAGTCCTACACTCGACACACTGCATTACAAAATAATTGCTGCCTTTGGGAGACAATAAGACTGTATTATCCATTACCAACAAAAAATAAAAAAAATAAATCTTACCCTTATGGGGATACATCTTATAACCACATGCACTGTATACTAACTGCTTATTCATGCTGTCAGTGATAAAGTATTCTGGTCTGAAAGGGGCTGAAATATTTCAGTAGTCTTGGCGTATAGTCCTTAAAACAAGCATACACAAACACTCAAATAAATGTATCTACATGGACAAACACATGATATATGAACAGTGTGGCCTTACCTTTAAAATTTTGCACATGATTTCATACACAGTGTAGCTTTTTTCTGCCCTGGTCCAGTCCCACGTTGTTACCTGAAACAGTTCACCAGAATAGCTTTACTTAATTTTGTGATAAGTTAATTAGAATTGTTTTCAATGAGTCAAAAAATATTATTCTTAGCAATATACTTGGAAATATATTAAACAGTTATGCACATGTGAATAAAAGATTGTGTTGGGCAAGACGTGTGCAGCAGTCTGTAGGGTGGTCAACTCTCAAGCCAAATTCAAGTTCAGTCCCCCCACCAAGGCAATTTCTCAGCTGTGGTCCCTTCTATATTCAATGTTTATACTTTCTCTGCTCTCTACCTGTCTAAATAAAGCAAAAATTATGAAAGTGTTGACTGTTCTGCTCTCTTTTAAGAAAATGTTGAAAATAAAATTTCACAGGTTTGGGAAATAAGGAGTTATATCAAGAGAACAATGACTTCAAGTTTAAATAGCATGAAAGAATATTTTAATTATGATTTTTTTTTAAAGTATAACTAGGTCTCCATGGACATTATCTGCTTAATTAAAGAGGAAATAATCACTTCTGGAAAGCTCTAGATATTCATCAGCTTTCATTCCTAAATTGAACAACAGCAAACAGTCTTAATTTGCTGACATTATGCTCACCCTATATCATCCTTTAGTTGGCAGTGGATATTACTGGGACCACAGCCGGCGGTGGCTATGGGCAGGGGTGGGCTCAGCCCACCCAAACGTGCGTCTTGCTCACCCAATCAAAAGTTAAGAAAAAAAAAATAATAATAATTTTTTGTTTATCTGCCAATGGAAAAATAGCACAGCAAATACCAGTACCATTTCTAGCATCTCTGACGGGTTGAAACAGCTAGTTTCTCTGATGCAGTGTACTGCCGGTTGATTAAATTAGCGGTATTAATGTGACGAGAAGTGCTTTGTCATTGGAATGCATAACACGCAATTCCTCGTGCCCACACCTGCCAGCCCCCCTGGTCGACAGCATCCCCCCTCCTGCACTGGGTGACACCAACCCTAGTGACGTGACTGCGCCCAAGTTGCCCACCTATTATTTCTACCAGCCCACCCTAATATAGCAGGCTAAAACCGGCCCTGAATGGGAGCCACCTATTTTTCAGTGAGCCTCCACACCAAGCATGCATACATAATACCCCCATAAATTCAAGTGCACTTGTATCGAGCCAGGATCTGGCTCTCAGTTCCCCAGTGACAAAACAGTTTCTAAAATTCTGAAAAACAGTGTGTAATATTTCCCCAGTTGTTGTGTATTCTGGGACTCTAGACATGTTGTTTTGTCTATTTGTTTCCCCTTAAAGCTTTTGTAATTTGTCTTGTGTACATTGATTGACTTTGAATTTCCTTTTTATGGGTTAAAGCCACCATTACAAATTATTTTTAGAGATTCAAGACACATTGGATTCACCTTGTTCTACGGTGAAAAGAAAATTCAACTAAAACAATCTGCCTTGAATATCACAGATCTTTACGACACACTACGGGTGTTCAGTTATTTCTACCCTCCAATTAACTGCTACAGAAAAAATCAAGAGCAATATCTCAATAACAAAGAGAAAATCAATTCAACCATTTTTCTACATTTTGTATTTTAATTGCAACTTGAAATTAAACAGTGCAAAAAAAGAGTGAGACGGAGAATTCTTTCAAGAAATACCACCGATGGAAAATTGCAAAGCCAAAATTTATACCCTTTGGATGTGGGGAGAAAACCAGAGACTGTGGAATTGTTTAAATGAGACAGAAAACTCAGCAAAATAAGACACCTATTCACATGGAGTCTGTATTTGCTGTTTTCCATTACACAGTGTGTATTGTTGATTTGACTCTTTTTGATTTGAGATTGTAAAAGACAACATGTGGTCCCCTAAAACTCATCTTGTTACTTGTAGTACATGCTGTAGAAAGCAATACCACTTAAAAATGCCCTTGGCTGCTATGCTGGACACATTCAGAGCTAGAATAACCTTCAGTCTTCCAACTGAATGAGATGGCAATGGATGGAAATGCATTTAACCAACAATATGGTTTGAATGGTGCCTTTTCTGAAATTAATGTATATTTTGTCTTACCAGGAATGGTAATTTATTATTGTAAAATGCTAGTAAACAGCAATTTTACAAAACTGAGAAACAAACACAATCTGAAAAATATCAACAAATGTGTAAAAATGTAAATATTGTTTCTATAACCTACTGTGCTATTGCAGTGAACAATTTAGTGGTGAAAAGTCAGTGAAATGCCATCTGGGTATTCAGGTGAATTCCCAGCTATATTTGGTTGAAAAGTGAACGTTTTCTAGCTGACTAGGACATAGCCAGGCTATATCCGAGTAAAACTTGTATTGGGGTTAACATAGCGCTTTTATGTCAAAATGTCTCTCAATCTAGATCTCTACCCCTGCAGACCTCTAGATACTGACTTTCACTCACTGGGGTATTACTCCAATGATCCTGTAAATTAAATTGCTAAGCAGCTTTAAACCTGCATAAATAATAAATAATTCATATTGTCTTGAAAGTATATTATCTAATTGACATTACTATATTTTACAAATTAATTTCAAATACCACCATAATGCTGGGTTTTACTTACTTGGATATGTGAGCTGGTAACTCAACATACATCAATGAATATGTTAAATGCTAAAAAAAAAAATGGATGTGCCTAGTGAATACACAGTGTATATAGCAGGTATACCATTACTAAACAGTTTTAAGTAGAGTTCTCAAAAAAAAAACATGTTATAGAGCAGGGATCAGCAACTCACGGTCCTCGAGGGCCGAGAACTGCTGGTTTTCCACCCTCCCTTTGCCTGGGAGTCAGGTGTGAAGACAGTCTGGCCAATCAGTAGCACTAATTACCCGGGAGAAAAGAAAACCAGGGCTGGATTTGGATTTGAGGGCCAGAGCTGATGATCCCTGTTATAGGGCATGTACTTTACAAATTAAATATGACTTTATATCTTAAAATGTGAAGTCATTACTTTTGCATTATGGGGTAATGGCATATTCTGACAGGTTCCCACATCACTTGAGAGCCAGTGTCTTAGCTGCATACACTACCTAAGTGGCCCAGGATTCAGACTTACTCTTCACCAGCATGAAGGATTGTTTGAATAGATTATTTGATATGCTACGCACTATTTCAGTATGCACACAGGTACAGATAGCTTTCAAATATCTAAATTAGACTAGGCTGAGGGGGGAGTCCACAGAGGGAAAACCTGAGGCCAGAGGATGAAACAGAGGGCAGTGAGCTGACAGGTGACATGGTCCCTTGGTGGCACGGGATGCCGTTGGAGTGACACAGAAGGTGCGATAAGGAAGAAAGGAGGTTAGCAGCTCACAGGGGGATAAAGGACTTATCTAATGTTCAGACACCTGGGATGGAGAGGGGAAATTAAAAGAGAAGAACATTGGCTTAAAAATTAGTGATCAGAAGATGAATGTTGACATGGGCTCATAAGATAAGAGGGACAGAATAAGGATATCCAGAAGGCAGGAAAAGTTTATTGAGGAAATTTATGAGACCCCCCAAAATAGATGAAGTGACTTCAATTTCCCCATCGAGATTATGCTGCTCATTCGTGCCTTTTTCTCCTCAGACTTATGTGAGTTAAGACTTTATATGGAGCACTTCGTTGAAGGTTTGCCTAACTTATCACTGCTGATTGCATATAGAATGCTATAGAAGGGAGGTCAGACAATGCATTATAACAAAGAAAACAAGCAATAATACAGGTGAAATTCCTTGGATTAAAAATGTAATTTATGGAACTATAGATCTATTTCACAATGAGAAATCCCTGGTTTCCAGTCATGTTCTTAAACATGATTTCAAATTCACTTTTAACTGCAATATGTTAGCCTGCACACCCTTTTCTTCTGAAAAAAAAATTTAACATTTTTTCCTGAACTTTTAAAAACATCTCTCCTGGTTCATGTGTTTCTAGCAGTAGTGCTGTCGAGGATTCTCTCGGGAGTAACTATTGCAGTCTTCACTTACTATCAGTTTCAGAATCTTGACATGAGGTCCCAACTATTATTTTTCCCCATTAAATTCCATTGGCTTTTTTCACTCCCCTTGTATTTTCAACAACAATGTTCTTTAAGCTATTGAGAATTGGTCCTAGGCCCTTAGCCAATGTGATGTTATGGAGTTAACAGGGGACCATGTTCCTCTAAGGTCCTCCCTGGCATGGACAATTATCTGTGTGTTGCTTTATAAAAGTGAAATTTAGCGTGACCACAGCCAAATTGACCACCATGCAGCAATATTGTGCATTCCCCATTAAACCTGCCAAAACCAGACAAAATAAGAAGGTAGCCTCTATGAATAGTGGCATAAATCATTCATCAATTAACCATACAGGAAATAAGTAGTGTTCATGTTAAATTTCTTTTTCTTTGATAGTCTGCATAACCATTCTTCACACAGGAGTTGTGAGACAATACCACACTTGAATTTCAGAGGGTACAAAATTTGATTGTTGACTATATTATTTTGATATATCCCCAGAGGTGCATATTTTTTCAGTACACCCCTGGCTGGTATGTCCTGATTACATTATCATGCCCAGCTACTAAACAACATCTGCATCACACGATACAAGTTCCTGCTTGACAAAGGAATGAGGAGAATGATGGAATAATGAAAACTAATAACAGTACAGGGCAACGTACAATAACGGAAGAGATATTTATCAAAGTCAAGGTATTATTACAGACTGCAGGTTCCACAAATGTATTTCATATTCACTATGATTTTTTTCATAACTCATAAGCCATTAGCTCTACCAAGACATACCTTTGAGGAGTCATGGTTGCATACCCAGTCTGGTGCATGCATAATAAATTACAGCAACAGAGTTTAATCACACACCGAAGACTAATTTTGCTTTTTCACTTTGCTAGGAAATCTCACATCCAATCATACTTGCACTTCTTACTACATGCACCTCTTCTGAGCTGTCATTGTTACTTCCTGTTTTATGCCATTGATGGAGTGGCTTTGTATACATTGTCCTCCTTTGAATACTAACATTTTTTAGCAGTATTGTTACTTTTTCAGTGCGTGGCCTCTAATAGCCTTACTATACACACAAACAGTACTGATCCAACAGGAATATACAGTTCCTTGGTGGTTTGGAAAATCCCCATGCTCCCTCTTTTAAAATAAAACAAACATACCGTATGCACTTTATGATGAGAAAATAGAGCTTAAGCTGTTTTATGCACGTGAGCAACATTGGTTCACACTATCCAACGATGTGATGAGCCAACAGGATGAGCCATCAATGTCATTTAAAGATCAGGGAGTCTCTGCAGCATGGCTCAGAGAAGATATTTGACCAACAGCAGCCAGTCTAGGTGGGGAAGGTCATCTTTACGTCCTTTAAGTTTGTTACATCAGTACACAATAAATTAAAGGGAGAAATGTATTTGTAAAATGCACCTGACCATTCCAGTAGAAAGACTGCTTGCATTAAAAGCACTGGGGCATATTTCTGTTAGGAGCCCCTTTTTTAAGATTTTGATGTTATAGACCATTTCCCCGGAACCACAGTACGGATGCGTGTGTCACTCTCTTTAGAACTAGAAATATTTTTTTAACCGCATTTCACCATTAAAAGTTTCCCTTTAGAAAAAATGGCCTACACTGCTCCTGTACTTTGGGAAGTGCTAAGGCTGGCTCACTGGATCAGTCTTTCATCACACAGAGGCAAGTGCAGCAACCCCGGGGCTTTAGCCAATGATACCAGAAAAAACTTTGTTTTACCTCCAATAGACCGCAGACCTCTCTAAAACAGTCAGTCAAAGTTGTAACCTGGAGGATTACAAGGTTAAGCCCAGCTGAAGGAACTAATTTATGTCTGAGGAGCCTTTTTACACAATCCTCCCTTGGTCCCCCTACAAAATACTCAATTTCTTAAGAGCATCTCGGTTCCTGACTACCACATCTCTAACACATCATTCTACTTTCTTATAGTTGTTTACTAACTAGTTGCCACAATGATTAATCATCATGGGTACTGGCTGCTTTTTTCTAACTGATATGAGTAGATGGGGAGATCCCGTGCTGTGAAAAAGTATTTGACCGCTTCCTGATTTCCTTTATTATTGCATTTTTGCCATACAGAATAGTTTCAGATCTATAAACAAAATGTAATATCAGACAAAGCGGAACCTAAGCAAAAACAAAACATTTATTTTCAATTATTACTTCATTATGGATATGGATGTTTGATAACTTTCTTCATTAAATTAATTAATTAATTAATTAAATAATTTATAAATGTACTTTGTTCCCCTGTGTCTATTACATTTTGTCTAAAGATCTGAAATCATTTATTGTGACAAATAAGCAATAGAGGAAATCAGGAAGGGGGCAAATATTTTTTCATGGTACTGTATGTTCCTGTAAGTTAATGCTGGCTTTAGTTTGAGTATTGTTTTTAAACTTCATATTAAATGCTAAATTGAAAGCAACACAAGAAAAATAAGAAATTATTGCAAAGCTGGAATTAGCCCTTTTTTGCTTTATTTCATGCATGGGAGAGCATACCTTCACTTTCTGTAAAGGAATATGAGATCATTATCCGAGACGGTTTTGTCATGTTCTGGTGTATCTCTCACCATAGGAAACTCACAGACTGTAGTGTGGAACAGGCCCCAGAACCACCCACACTCTGAATATGCTGATACCTGCCATTTTTTCTTCAGTTGTTATTAACTGTATAATGACATAAGCCTATGTAGACCTATTATTATTATGCTTTATTCTAAAAACGAGAAGCCAGTCCTGAGGTTTTAACTGCTTTCCAAAGCATTGAAATGCATATTGGGCCAATTAATTTTTCACTCCACAAGGCTGTCCTGGGATTATCGTTTTGAGGCAGACCATCTATGCTTGTGCTGTGCACATCAGCAAGATATCTGGTGCTCCAACAGCACTTGGTCTGAAGAACAGGAACATTGTATTTAGTTAATAATAGACATCAGTGCTCAAGAGTAAAACAGGAGTGACCACGTGGACCACTGCCTTGCATTCATGTTGATCCAATGAGAAAATACTGGTTACATGATCTTAAAAAAATATTAAATTAAATTGATTAGTTGCTAAATTCAATTAAATGCTTTCTTCTCGATTAGTATCATAACAATTATCTCACCAAGAAATGCATTTCATGAATTGCATGAATATTATGCAGATGATGTTCCTGTAATATTAATGTCAGGCCTACAATGAGACAAAACTGTTTATTAATAGGTAATGCAAATGGACTGTCTGTATATTTCATCCACAACAGTAAAAAGGTTAGTGGTCATAACATTTCATCAGAAGAGGAGCATTCACAAAAGATGAGAAAAATAAATCCCTAAGACAACTAAATTCTGTTTTCCAAATATTTGCATTGGTAATTTTTGTAATGGGCAGAGAGGTACATTCTGCAGTAACATGCAGGCAGTGTCAGTCTAAAAGATTCCACTGACATTTTCAGGGCATGGAACAATGTTTGAGCAAATGTCAGGACAAAATCCATACTGGCATGCCTATTTCCCAGCGTTTTCTTGACATTTCCCTGTGGAACATGTGCACACATTTAAAAAACCTGCTAAGCTAACCCAGCCAAGAACAAGAAATGTGTTGCTGTTGTTCTTTGTGTAGAAACAATCTACAAGAACAACATCAGCTAGAAACAGTTCTAATGTTCTAGTTTTTACATCATACATTAAAGCTACAGTGTAGGAAACATAGTTTTCAAGGGCAATATGTAAGTAATTCGCCATAAGTGGCTGCAGTAGTTTGAAATATTGCAGTATAACACTCAAGTGCATTAAATGTTTAATATTTTATTGAATGCACATATTATACTTCATTTATTCGTGATCTTCCATGTAGTGCTTTCCGAAATCATTCACACCATTGATAATGATAAGCGAAGAAGGCTCTAAAAAAATTTACAAAATAGGTAATACGCTAGATTATACGCCCAAAAAGTGTAAAAATTATATATAGTATCTTAATTATAACTTTTAATTAAATTGAATCAATTACAGTATCTGTCTATAGCTATCTATCATAATATGTAATCATATATTTTTTTATATTATTGCTGAGAGAAAAAAATAACATATTATATAATATAGCACATAATATATTTTGTTTCCAAAAAGATTGTCACACGTTTGTACTCATCTATTGTGTTTTACGAGATTTATGAACATATTGTATGTGTGTGTTGGGGGGGGTCTTTCACCATTTTCTCATACAGATCTTTAAAGATTCTTCAGATCCTTCAGTCCATGCCGTTGGACTGGCCTCTTCAATTCAAACCACACATTTCTATCCAGTTCAAGTCTAAAGACTGAGTTGGCCATTGCAAAACAATAATTTTGTGGTAATTTATTTTGAATGATTTTGAGGTTTGTTTGGGATTACTGTCTTGCTGAAAGATTCTGATTAGTGACAATGCTGGTGCATTTAGCAAGGGATTTGTATAGCATCTTGTCACTGTTTTATTCCTAATGGCTTGTATATTTGTATACAAACACTTTGATTTGATGAATTAAGAGAACTATATCAAAGCAAAATGTAATCCCATTTCATTTTAATTAATTGTCCGATTGAATTCCGTGGAAAGCAAACAAAAATTATCACTTTTAAATGATCTTTCATGTTTACCATTGTCAATGTTCCTCTTAGTGTTTCGGGTCCTCTTCTACTTCATCTACTCAATACAGTAGCATAAAACATAATAACTGGATGGTTACAGTGGACAAATCAGAGCATGTAATGAGATATTACCATCTACATAGTTTTAAACTAGGTTTAAAATGAGATAATGGTTCTAAAGCACCAAACATTATAAGTAATTTTGAAGTACCTGTGTATTTCACTTATAATGGGCTGCATTGGGGGTATAGTTGCAGATAAGACTACAAAGAGTCTTAACTACTTAATAAATGGATGGCCTATGTGACAAGAGCACAAGGGGGAGGTCAAGATTCCACATGGCGTTCCAGGAGGACACTGCCGTAAGAAAGGTGTACAATGCTGAGGGGAATTGGGCCGCCTGTTGTGTTCCAGTTACAGTTTCAATAAGGAATACAATGAGGTCATGGGAGATGTGGACATAGCGAATGCCCTGCTGAAGTACTACAGCATCACGTGAAAGAAGGTGAAGTGATACAAGGCCTTGCTGTTCCACTTTATTGATGTTACGGTTGTGAACAACTTCTTGCTACAGAAGGAGCTTGCAGGACAGAAGTGCAGACCCTTCACTTACCCCTGTATTTTGATGCCTTTCAATTTAAAACATTTTTAGGTAATTTTTTCTAGCCTTTCGGACCAGGCAATTTCATGATTTTGTGCTTTCTTTGTATTTTCTTTCGTAAATACAGTAACCTCAGCATTTATAGAGGACAATAATCTTTTATTTGCTACAGTAAGGAGTCAGTATCAATAGAAATACGTCAAATCAGTTTCAACATTATTTTAAACCTCGCAAATTAAACTATACAGGGTTTTATACATTTTTAATAACGTTTTTAAGCCAGTGTACGTGGAAAATAGATGTATCTAATGCACTGAATGTACTGAACGACAAAGGAAAAACTTACAGGAGGTGCAGAGAATTTGAAGAGTGAAGACCCTCTCAAGGCAAGGAACTTTGGTGTATACATTCGGTCCTGTACGGAGTCCTGTTCCTTCTCATCTACCCAACCCATGTAGATGATCTATCAAAGACACAGACACCATCCACTGAAGGAGGAGGGGGCTGGAATCTCATGAAGTCAGGTTGACTGCATCTTGATTACATTTCTTCCCAAGCCATTTTGACAAATGACAAAACCACTGAAGCTAACACTCATGACAAGAAGTCACTTCCTATGACATTGGGTTGTTATGATGAGCACTTGTGGATGCATTGCATACATAATGGTTGTGTTTTTTGTTGTTGTTGTTGTACCTAGGTTTTTAATGTATATGACTTCCATCATCTTGGGGAATTGCTTCTTTCATGCAATTTCTTCATCATAAAGAGGTGATAGTTAAAAATAATTTCAAAGGAAGTTGGAAGAATAACAAAGTGAGATCTACAGCACATACAGTTTGGATGGATCTTTGTCAAAGATGAATCACATAAAAGACTTCCCTTCAGACAAAGAACATGTCAGGTTGACTTTGATATATTTCAGCCTGTAGAAGAAGCATTCTGCATGTCTGTTCTTTTTGATGGCAATATAAAGTAAAAGACAACTATCAGTAAATTAATATTTAAAAAAAAAAATCATTTGTACAATTAATTAATGAATACTTACAAAATCACTCTGGGCTTTGGATAATTTGTTTTAGTCTCTCTTTTTTCTTTCAAATCTTTTCTTTATTACCAGGTATTAGGCATAATATAGAGAATGACCTGTATTTCCAGTTTTAAATCGAGTAACTTTGTGGTGCTTGAAAACTGATGTTGACATGTTCTCAGCTGCTACACAAAGAACTCCTCTCAGTAACTCATAGGGAATGCACAGGCAAGCAGATCATTAATATATCAAGAAAAGAAGAATGGCCATATGCACTCATTACTATCCTTTTACCAATTACCATTTATGAATTTCACACCAAATACAAAATGTAATCCTGGGAGAAATTAGTCCAATTATATATACACTTCCTTTATATAGGCATTATTTATATATGCTCTTACTTTATATATTTGTAACGCATATATAAAGAAGTGTATATATAAGACACACAGTGCTTGCTGAAACCATGCCATTGCTTTAACATTGCAGTTGTCAAAATCTGTAAATCACAGTTACTACCAGACAAAATGAGGCGCAACAGTCCATTAGCAGAACACGAGCAGCTGCTGCCCTTTTTGATTAATTGACACTATTCAGGCATGATTTGCAACTGCATTTTAAAGAACATTGATCACAGGAGAGCACCCGAGCCAAACCATATGGTGAAAAAAGCTGGGCCCAGCCGGCCAATCTGAATGCTGGCTTCACGTTAGAATGCAATGCAGGCAAATCAATACGGGAATGGAGGAAGGAAGTGTTCTTTATTGGTCTGGCTTCATAAAAGGAGACTGAATTAATCTAGGTAAGCTGACCTTACTAAATATACACTCTGCACATATGGAAATCAAAACAGACCACATGAATATTTCATTTCTGTATAGAATAAACTTTAAGGGGGCAATAAGCAGATAATAAATTCTAACATTTATTTGGACACTAGACATGGGGGAAATATTGAACAAAATAAATATTTTAAAGGGACTAAATAATATTTCCAAATATTTTTAATTGAAAGTTGTACTTTCATGGAAATGTATTTTGCCTGATTTTTTTCAATATTTAACAAAGTCTTCAAATTTCAAACTTATTTCTGGAACAACTCCACTGAGTCCATGGGATTGTTTAAAATTTTAGTCAGAGAAAGGGCATATGCACTTAAATTAAACCCAGTCGCCCTTTCAGTAAACTCTAAAAGAGTGATTAAAACTGAAAAATATAATAAACAGGATATGCGGCCTTAAAATTGTGGTGCCGGGCCTGGAGTACCTGTTTGCCTGCTCACTGTTATACCATTAATAAACACATATAAAATAAGTTAGTGAGCAAAGGCATATAATCATACCAGACTTATGCACCATTTCAGGAGTAAATAAAAATATGAATTAGTTATTATCCACTTTTACCTTTAATATTTGAGATATATTGTATTGAGAATTTTTTTTCATTTGTATTTATAGATACACACCTAATACAAGTTATACATATAGTTCTTCAGCAGAAAATATATTGTATCAGTCAACAGTATAATTTACCATTAAAATGTTATTTGGGGTAAGGGGGCTGCTGGGTGGCTCATACTGTTAAGGCATTGTTCTAATGGACAGGCCCCTTAGTCTGGTATTGAATCAGACCATGCCATTGCTGACTGTGGTCAGAAGCTCCATAGGGAGATGCACAATAGGTTCTGGCATGATCCAAATGCTTGCTTGTCTTTGTGCATTTAACTGTGGTCGAATTAAACATTAAACTGTTTTTAATGGACACAGACATATTAACTTAATTCCCTAACTTTTTTGCCTGTTAGAAATTGTCTACCCAAATAATGGGGTTTAACATGATATGGTCAGTTCTGACTTTTGTTAAATGACCTCATTGCAATTTATGGTGTCAATCATTCAATTAAAACTAATTAATAATGTAGTCTTTACTGAGATACAAAGAAAGATTCATCTGGAGGGTTTGATTTAATTTCATTCAAACTACTTTTGACTGAATCTGGCCAAACATCTATATTCATATAAATGTAGATTTTTTACATAGCTATAAACTTAATATGAATGAAATGATCAAGACCTAGTTGTCATTAAACACAGTACATCCATACAGGTGTTTATTGTAGTGATGTTTATTTCAATGTTATATGCAGTTATTTGCTGTTATATGCGGGTATCTGTCTTCATGCTCTGATACGTTATACTGCCCTAAACACTACAAAAGTTTATCCTCAAAAAATATATCCTACTTTTGCTAAATAAGACAATTTCCTTCAAATTCTTGAGAAAAACTGAGCAACCGGAGTAACCTGAAAAAGCAGGTTGATGTTTACAGCATTTTCAGTCCTACATCTGCTAGGTTGAAGAAAACAGTTTGGGAGAAGGACTTTTATAGCATGAATCCAGAAAACCCAAAGACTAATATAATAATCATGTTACATTCAGAAAATTCCAGATCAGCATTCACTGGGGACATTATGCAATAAGAAATTCAGTCTAAAAAAACCTAATGCACCTCTACTTAATTGCAAGTGTTTTTTAGACACATGGGGACGGCTGGAGACGGCTGTGATGTTAATTGTGTGGATAATAATTGAGCGGTTATTAAATCAGGGGATTTTCATTCAAGAGATATTTATGGTCATATTTATGTAAATGTAGGTGTGTTATCCTCAAAAGGCCTTCAAGTAATGTGACACACTTTATATTTTTCACCAAAACGTTAAGTTGAAACACTGCAGCAGTGTTTGTTCATATATATATATATATATATATATATTAAGCGCACATTCTCATCTTTTATTTTTAAGGGTATTTTCATACCATACTGTATTATATTTTTATATTATTTTGGTTTCATCATGCAGAAACTACAGCACTTTTTTTATAGTTCCCCAATTTCAGGATGCCATAATGTTTGGGACAAATGGCTTTACAGGTGTTTCTGATTAGGCCAGATGTGTTGCTTCCTTAGTGCAGGTATAAGAGAGCTTTTAGTATCTAGTTTTGATTCTATCCTTCTGATTTCCTTTGGAGTCTGTTATTAGCATTTCCCAACATGAGGACCAGAGTTGTGTCAGTGAAAGTCAAGGAAGCCATTGTGAATCTGAGAAATAAGACAAAAATGGCCAGAGACATAGGCCAAACCTTAGGCTACCCAAATCCGACTGTTTGGAACATCATTAAGAAGAAACAGAGCCCTGGTGAGCTCAGAAATTGCTAAAATAATAAGCCCCCATCAAGCCTCCATTCATTTTTCTTTCCTAATGTTCCTACATAACATGTTTTTGGATTTTTGGATTCGATTATGTACATGCACACATCCCACACACAATCAAGAAAATGATTTTCTGTTCATAAGCCTGCTATAAATTTGTTTGCTTACCTGCTGATTTACTGGAAAATTTCTATTGATCTTCTTCACCTGCAATAAAAAATACATTTTCTTAGTTAATACACTCAACACACTAAAATGTCATGGCAGTACTAATTATTATTATTCAATTTACAATAATTACGGACAGTAGTTAATCTAGGGCAGTTTTCTCACCTGAAATTCAGTCAACCCTCAGTAAGTTGGGCCTTGTTGTCAGTCAGTTATCTAATTGCCCCTTTCCAGTAATCTACATCAATAGCCACTATAATAATAATAATAATAATAACAACAACAACAATAATAATGTTCACCACACACTTTCAGTTGACTTATGCATCACCATATGAAACCAGCTAATCAGTCCAGCATCCTCACGGTAATTTAAATGGTTAATAATGCAAGGATATTTAGCTTACTCTAATAGATTCCTGGCTATAAGCCTGGAAACTGTTCTTCAGTTATATTGTTTCACAAAAAAAAAATTAAAAATAATAATAATAAGCAAGTCTTTGAGTAAACACGGGACAACACTCTTGATTATGATCTGCATCAAAGTTCAACATAGGGATTTTTTTCTATGGGTGCTTCAAAATAATTTACAAGAACATTTTAACACACCTTCTTACTGAATGATAATTCTATTTATATGCAGGATATCCACTATATTAGGAATATGTGCTGGCAAAAACTGAAAAAGTTACAGAGTTTGGGTACTTGGGCATTAGGGAAGTCAGAAGAGAAAAAATAGTGCAACCAACTTTGCATGTTTTGATAGGATCATTTATAAGGCCCCCCATACTAAAGTATTGCTATACCCTCATATTTAAAGCATACAATATACATACAATGGCCATTCCTCATATTCACAGCTGTTAGGCAAACCAGCCCATTAAAATGCAACACCCCCTAACAGTGAATACAGCATTGCAGCTGATTAGCAATGGATTTCAGAGATATAACCCTAGAAGCATAAAACCAATCATGGTGAAAGCCCACCAAGACATTGCTGGCACCGTTAATCTGCTCTGCCCATTGTTTTTATTTAAAAGGGATAAACATTTATGAATAGTATATGAGCTGAATGCATTACTCACTGGAGGCGTCAAAAGAGGCGCATAGTGTTAGGTACTCACATTGTGCTTTGTGAGAGCAGATATATTAGTTGCTATAGCTTGAAGCCAGTCTAAGCAGTCTTCAGCAGTAGGGCACTGGATTACCCCACTGCAAACCCCATCCACGGCAATCACTTGAAATGCATTTTGCCTGAATACATGTCAGAATTAATACGGATGGAAGACATCACAATCAAGACTACCATACAATACATGGGAAATCTATTCATTCCTATGCGGTTGCTTTACTAGAGTCATTACATCAGTTTTTTTTTTCCAAAGAAATCTAAGATAAATCACCTGGTCAACTAAAGCATATAACTAGTGTCAACAAATCAGATAATAGTTCATCACTTATTCATCAAATGTTTGCTATTGTTTTCCACAGAGAGCAAGCAGGTTCTATTAGAAAATAAATTGTCATCATAACTTATTCTATTTCTATAGCTGCTTTGTACAGAAATTCCATTGAGGCAATCATAAAACTTTTTTTATGACAGAATTATGACACCGCTAGCTTGATATGTCATGATCATAACATAACTAATTTTTTTTTCAGGATGGATTAAGGCAGTGAGACATTCCTCTCCTCGCTTGTCTATCCACTGGGTCGAGACAGGTCTTTCATACTTTAGTTAGGCTAAGTACAGCTAATCCATATCTCCCAAGCTATCTTTTTTTTGCTTTATGATGAAATTCACAACATAACCCATTACAGTGTTTGTGCCTGACACGATTCAGTTTTACCTGTTTTTAAGATGACAAACGTCAGGGTGGAAACCATATATTACTGACATATGGAAATACAGTTCAATTTCTGCCTGGTTTAACCTTGAACAAAATAGATATGCAGATTGATCATGTTTTCAGCCATTATTCACAAGCAGTCAGTTCAAGGCATCAGGAGACCTCCTTATCCCATTTATCTAATTTTATCTTGTGATGTTGACAACAAATTTGGTTATTATCAGTGATCATGACATAGTGAGTTGGTAACATCACATCCTGAGATAAAAGATTGCCTCAACAGAATGACATTTTTGTTCAGATTGGTTATTTTTAGATTTTTGGTGTTTACGGTTATGGAAATACATTTACAGTTTTGGAAAATGATTGGATTCCATCAACACTTTGTCATAGACATAAAAATAAAACCTTTTTCCTCTGGACAACTGAACAAACTGTGTTTGTGAAGAAAAAAGAAAAAAAAACTGTTGCTTTGCATGCAAGTCAAATGTTGATTGAATATAAACCTAACTAAATCTTTCCTTGGGTTTATGTTCTTATATAACATTCTTCGAGCAGTTTAACCATCATATAAATTAATGCTGACAAGCTGAGTGGCAAGGCTTATGAGATATGCATACATTATCTTGTGCAGAAAGAAAAGTTAAATTCACAGGTACTTAAAAGTTTGTTATTCTCTACTCCCTTTCAGCTGTGATGCAAAAATCATAACTTTTCTCTTGAACATGTTCTTTGTCACTCTTCAGTAAAAGTTAGTTTGTGAAAATATTACCCTGTTGAAGCAGGAATATTAGGGTACTGGGACAGGGGTTAGCAATCAACGCAATCCAACAATTTTAATACATCTTAATATATCATACATAATACATCTATATCCACTTTATGTTTGGCAAATACAAGGGCATGGCTATGTTTGTTGATTTTGTATATTCATTTTTGGTGTGTGCGTTGGCCAGGAGATAAGTGTTCACAATAAACACTAGATTACTGACTACTGCAGTCTCCCAAAAAGCAATGAATTTACAACACAGATGACTCAAGCTTATCAATGCCACATGGGGGTGAGATAATAATTATATTTTTTCCACCCATGTTGGTTACATGCAGATAAAGCATTGTTCAGTAAATCCTGAATCATCTATATTGGAAACGAGCAGTGGAAGTGTCATTGCAGGATGATACTACTTTTTGTTATTGATAGGTGATGTTAGGACCAACAATGTTAGGTACAATTGGATACTTGTCTGCAGAGCTGGTATGTGAGTAAGTGGCACCCAAGGTGAGATCTTGAAAATGGGCCCCAAAATAATAAATAAAAAAATTATAAATAAAAAAAACACCACACAAGGGCCCCTTAACCATGCCCGGGCCCTAGGCAGTTGACTATAGGGTCTAATGTTACAAGATGTTAACGATTTCACATTGGACAATTTCCCATTGGTTAACATGTTTGGAATGTGAACGACGCACTTGCAGTTGCAAGCAGTCGGTAGGTACAAGCTACAGTAGGTACAGACCACCTCTCTCTCTTTTGCAAAGCTTCTAATGGACAAATTCTCTGGCAATACGTGGGTGACATTCACAGCAGTAACATTAGCAACAGCAAAGCGCATTCAACCCAAACTAATATTAGTTTTCAGTTATAATTCCTGCCAGCTAACGCACATAATTGAACATAATGCTAATTCTTGTAAGATACTCACACTTAAAACGTGTTGGAATTGATTCTCCTCCCTTTATTTGTTCAAATTATATGATTTTGAGTGAATAAAATTTGTTTTTGTGGTGTAGATAATGTGTTCAAAACATTATCCAAAATGTGACATTTGGAGAGGTTTTTGGCCATCTTGGTAAAACCCTTGCAAAATTTCTCTACTTTTAGTTATCTAAAAATTGTGGAAATTACAAAAAATGTGAAAATCACAGAATCCGTGGCACCTGTGACTTCTGTGACAAACACCAAGCCATAGCAGTATATGCCAATCACATAATGAAATCCCCATATTCATTATATGAAAATATTTTTCTCATCATTATGCAATATTATTGAGGGTGGTGAGGTTCTTCGGCCTGTTTTGTAATATAGGGGTGTTGCATCTCCTTGTAAATTACGCCCTTGCCTACAGTACAGCTGCACAGCCACATGGAGATGTTTGCACCAGTCTAAAACATGCATAAAAAAGAGAGACATTTTTACATGAAGTTCTAGTATTGTACATCAAGCTTAAGCTTACAAAAGCAATCTGCATAAAAATGTTTTATAAATGAGGTGTGCCTAATAGGGTTCAGTCTCTAGGTGAAATCCTTTGCATTTTATATAACACTGCAGCATGACATCATTCAGGAAACAAGGCATTGCTGTGCTGAATGCCTTGCACATCCTGGGGGAGTCACACTACTCTGACAGTGCCCCTGTCCCCTGGGAGGTTCTGACAGAAAACTGTGGTTGCTCACCTGCAGACATCTGAGCCTGGGACATACTGCGAGAGACGCGAATGGAGCAGGGGGATAAGGCGCAGGTCAACCCATCTCTTCTCCCATCGTAACCCTGGAGACGTGGGCCAGGACGAGCAAGATAGTGTATCCTGAAAGAATTTTGAATGATGTCAGAAATGGACAACTATGCAAACATACACATAGCATACACGCAAATAGCAAAAATATACTTGGCACTGAGTTGACTAAATGTTTTAAAACACTGGATTCAATGATGTTACCGTATTATTGGGATGATAGTTCAAGTGCAAGCCGCTATCACACAGAGGTGATGACGTTCCACTACTCTGGTCACTCGGTACACCTGATGGAAATGGCAACATTCATAATGGATTACACATCTTCAAATTTAACAGGACTTCACAATCCACAAAATAATGTCCCCTTCGCATTAAAAATGTGTGTGTGTGTGTGTGTGTACTTTGTGCTGAATTTGCCTTGGCATGGGTTATATCAGTTGTGTGAAAGTGTGAATCACATTCTAACCCATGGGGTTCAGCTAAAAATAAGGGATATCTCTGTGTGAAGCATATGTGAACATATGGATAAATGCTGTATTTTCCTCACTCTTCTGAAAATCATTGAGCATACTACTGTACAAACAAGAATGATTTAACACGGAAATCAATAATGCATTCTACTATTCTTTTTACCTTTTATGCATACGTGCAATAATAATTTATAGCCCTAAATTATTTTTTTATCCCATTTTTGCACTTTCAGTTACATTTATTAGCCTGTCGCATCCCTGCTGGTCTTCTCCAAAGCTCATGCGGCCTGTAGGCAGTCCACCACCTGTGCTGTGCAGTCTGGGCTTTGGAGGATTACACTTTATGTACAGCTGGACTGGTGAACTACAAATGCCAAAGTGTTCAGAGAAGTCATCAGTGTGCCATGAGATGAGGGTGGTCCTGTAGGGTGGTTTACAGAAGTGTGCCCCTTATCAGACCTCCAAAGGAGAACAGACTGTGTTTACAGTGCTGACAAAGAGTCAGCCAGTTATAGTGCTATTGCCCCAATACGGCACTGCTGCCATCATTTACTGATTAGAAATAGCATTATGTAAACCTAAGGTTTTCCATACACAGTAAAATCATGCTTGGTGCTGTTGGAAAGCTGATGTCACAGGGAACATCTTGGTCGTATTGATGGTGTGGTACAGTGGGCACTGAATAAAGATCTTGGAACACCGTTCAAAAGTTAACAGTAGGTAATGCAAGTAATGTTACATTCATAACGCAAGCCGGCTGATTGATGTTCCTGTAGTTTTAAAGCCCTAACGGACACATAGAACTCAGGATATCTGTATCCTGTAGTCACTGGCCTACTGTATACACTAGAGCCATCCCAAGATACACAACTGCATCCTTGTAGGCTACATAAGCCAGAGGCATGTTAGCACAGAGGAAATGTAAAAACATTTTTTGGAGTCAGATTACTGAGTTAACATTTAATTAATCCCATCCCAGTAGAACCAGGTAAGACTGTATGCATTCCTTCACCACTCAGATACTTCCGCTGCGTCGAGGGTATATTTACAGTCCCATCACCCTGAATGAACCGTGGACAATTGTATACCATTATGCAGAAGCAAAGTTGCCATTTGCAAGGTCAGGATTTGATACCAGGCCATGAGGCATATGCTAGAACCCAGTGTTTTAGGAGGACGAGCTATCCTGCAGCTCGAAAATCATTATTATCAAATGAAAGCTATGCCTTCATTACTGAGCTGAGGATGTGGCTCAGTCAGTATGTACAGCAGTGACATTATTAAGATCCATCTGTTTTCTAAACTGCTTACTCCTGGTAAGGGTTGCAGGGGGGTGGGGGAAGCCTATCTCAGCAGACACACACACCATTCATTCACACATTCATAGCTCAAGGACAATTTAGACTCTTCAATTAATCTAACCTGCATGCATATTTGAACTGTGGGAGGAAACCGGAGTACTCGGAGGAAACCCACGTGAACACAGGGAGAATGTGCAGACTCAGAAAAGCCCTCGGCCGGGACTCAAACACCAACAGCTGTACTCACTGCACCACCGTGCCACACCATGATTAAGATAATGGTCTAATTATAAGTTTCTGAATTATAATTGATTTTATGCACATACGCAATGAGAGTACTGCAATACAAGAAAGATTCTTCAATCAATTTTGGAAAACAACCGTGGAAACATATTCATTTGTGGTGACAGCTGTAGCTTAATTTTGAGGCACGATATACAGGTCTATGTATGGACTTATTCATGTCCACCAACTGTGGTTTTTGTCCTTAATGCTTAGTAAGAAAAAGTGTTTTGTGTTAAGTGTTGTTAAGCATCAGAGGTACCTAAAATAAACATGAATGCTGTTTAAAAGACAAAAAAGTATGCACTAAGCTATTACACTTAGCTACAGATAGCAAGGCTGTTACAAACAATTTTGGAATTTCATGGCAGACATGCAACAACATACATGTGCAGTCTTCACAAAGAGGCAATTTCAGAAAGGCTGGCGTCTTTTTCAAGAAGGAGACTGTAAGTGTCACTTCCTCTCCGGCGTTTCTCAATACTTGCACCTGGAACACAGATGTAGGGGGAACCTCTATGAATATTATGTAGACAAAGACAGAGATGGCTGCAACAAGTGACAAAAACAAAGAGCCATGCTCAATGGCTGCAACAAGTGATAAGACTGAGTTTTTACGAAACCAGCAGTGACAGCATATGGTAGCATGTGTCAAGCTAGCACATGGTGGTAGTGACTTACTGAATTTAACAAATCAGTGAACTACAGCCCATTGTATCTCCCCTTCCCTCTCCCTGTTATGGGGATCATGAAAACTCATTCTCCAGTTTTCACATTTCCGCCTTCTAACGTGTGGCTCCCACAACTATGAGAGCCACTCACTCGCTAAGTGAAGGCATATTGACTTTACTTCCTCTACCCCTGCTTCATGTGCAACAACAGCAACATACTTTATTGGTGCCAGAGATTGGAATTTAATTTGTACCACAGATTTACCCTATAACACAACCTCACAGTTTCAGAATCAGAATATGGATATGGACACCTTTAACCACCGTCAGGTTGTGAGGGAGCAATCTCTTTGGAAACTGATTAATAATATTTAACTGATTTACCGACCCTAGACACCTTCACCAAAGCACATTCATCAGCATTTTATACCCACTCACTGGATTCAGGAAACATTTGAGAATGCTGAAATAACACCCTAATGGGCCACATAGATGCCACAAAATGACAATAGCAACAAAAACAAGGGAACATTATTAGTGGAGTAATGCATAGCTCCGTCTTAATTGTAATGGATAAATCACACTGCCCAGCATGAGAGCTATAAAAGAAATGGTACCCTGATATATTGCTCTAAAGTGCTAAAAGTCTACATGATCCATCACTGCCCGACACATTTCTAATTTAATTATATCAACTTCTTTCTAAATTTATTTCTCCACCAGGAGATGTGCTGCCCTGCTATGATAGGCATTAAGGATGAATAGATTATGAGTGAATCTGATTTCTCAGTATAATACATAAACTAGGACCCAGCTGGGATATTTATACCAAGCTTATTAACATTTTGCTTCCGCAAAGTATTCATGGTAATGTTTCGTACATTTCAGAGTTAGGCTGTCAGCAAAGTGTAAGATATATGAGTGCCTTGGAAGACTTACTTTTAAAGGAGGATGAGAAATACAGTGCTTCACACAATGAGGGGAATGCAAAGCAAATGTCATTTTTTCCTGAAAAACTGATGTGATTATTAACAAGCATTAATTACGAGTCAATTTAACACCAATTTGCCTCTTTGATTTACTGATACAGCCTTGACCCTCCACTTGGAATGTAATGGCTGCTGAGAAAGCTATAGTCTTGAGGACTTTTCAGCTCAGGAATCCTTCTGTATGCAAAGTAATGCCACCATTCTCTGCTACAAAGATGGCAATAACCCCTCAACTGACCCCAGCCGAAAGCTTTGCAGGAAAAAAAAACATTTACTCCATTATCTCACTGAAACTGCAGCTTCTTGCAAGCACTTGCTTTTTATTATTTCATGTGAATGCTGGACAGGATCCATGACGCTGCACATTCATCAATAGCAGCAGTTCACACCATGTTTTGAATTACATCAGGCGAAACTGGTGCAGTGGTGATGGTGCAGTAGTCCAGACAAGTATTGAATGCACAATGGACTATGAAAGGTATTATTGATAAGAATCTTGCGGGGCTTCTTAGTTTAGTCAATATTTATATTTACACATCAGTAACTCAGTGTTGATAATCTATCTAATGAATAACAAATAATATAAAAAGATCAGAGTAACTTCACTATGAAAATCCAGAATTTATTACCCTCTCTGACATTTAATTGGACCTTTGATCCATTTAATAAGTGCATATTAGATATCTTTAGAAATCCTACTGCCAAGAGCCAGTCTAACAGCATAACCTTTAGCAAAATAGGGTAATTCTGAACAAGGAGCAGACATTCTGAAAGAGTTTACAGTGCTATGAAAACATATTTGCCCTCATCCTGGTGTACTCTATTATTTCATATTTGTCACACTGAATGGTTTAAGATCTTCAGACAAAACTATTTTACAGAGGGAACCTGAGTAAACACATTTAAAAAAAAAGATCATTTCATTTCATTAATTTAATTTAAAAAAAAAGTTATAAAACACCCAAAAGTAACCACTCCCTTAAACATAGTAACTTGTTGCACCACCTTTAGCAGCAGTAACTGCAACAAAACTTTTCCTATAATTTGACATCAGTCTTTCACATCGCTGAGGAGGAATTTTATCCCACTCTTCTTTGGAGAACTGCTCTAATTCAAACAAATTGGTCGTTTTTTGAGCATGGACTGCTTGTTCAGGTCCTGCCACAGCATCTCTATTGGATCCAATCTAATTATTAAACTTTGTCAATTGTTTGAACTAAAATATTTACTTTTTCACATGGGTGATACGGGTGTTTAATAGGTTTTTCATTAAATAAATTACATTTTTAAAACAAATGTGTCTTATATGACTGATATGCAATAATATATTAAATCAGGAAATGGGGAAATACTTTTCCATGTCACTGTATATGGAAATGAAAATAGTGGGTATATGCTTGATAATCCCTACTGTGTGCCCCAGTGTAACATTTTTTGCTTTTGCGTGCCTTGTCCAGTTGTTTATTTGAAAAAAAAAAAAAAACACACAGTATACATTCCCTGAGGATGGTGTGGAGACTATTTCAAAGGGTACATATCAGAGCTTTTGTCAAAATGACAGATTAGTTACATTGGCAAAGGTTCAGTAATATTTTGCGTAGCATCTGCCCTGAACAAAGTGTTGCTATTCATCTATGATTGTTCTGCATACACAGAGTAGAATTTAAATGACTGACATTTCTGAACACATTCTGTGCTTTTGAATAGAATGTAAATCAGGGAGTGGTGGTGTCCAAGGGAATTGCTTGAAGACACAGCTGCCATCTGTGATGAGTCCAGGACAGGACAAACCTGGCCTAGTAGAGTATGGTACTGTCAGCGTGAATCACCTCAACATGAAGTTTATGTTGAGACATCCATTTAAAGCACTACTGAACTTTAATCGTTAAGATGCATAGGCCACTTTTTCCAAACAAATAACCTTTCATAAAATACATTCATTTAATTTGGAATATTGGCGTAACTAATGCAAGGAATATATATCTTTTTTTAAATTTACAATGTGTAGGAATACTTTGTCAATTTCTATTGAATATATAGCTTTTCATTAAGACACTTTGCCTGACAACAATGACTACTTTCAGCCTTTAATTATCATAATGGGCCCTATTTTAACAGTCAAGGTGCAACTGACTGGTGCTCACAGGCACATATATACGCTCGCAAAATGATGTGGCAGAAAGATGGGCAAAGCAGAATGTTATAGGTTCCATTCACAGAAGAATAACTACAAATAAACCATCTTTGGACAAATAAACCCTTTGAAGTGTCTCAGAGCTGCACATGGTGTCTGGTGCCCAGTCTGCTCATTCTAAATGAATTAATGTAAGAAGCAGCACAAATCCATCATAGGAGACAGGGTGTCGGTTTCTTTAGTATTATAGATGCTTCTCGCCTTCCTTTTACTCTCCAGTGTTCCTTTCTCTATTTACAAAACATCACAATTCCAGTCTAGTTTCACCATCGGCCCAATTTCGTGGCGATGATCTGAAACTGTTGACAGAATGTACAAAACAACATTGTGAGAGCCTCAGATATGTGAATGTTACCATAACAATAATGGGTGCTCACGTCACATTGATCAAAAGAATTGCCAGAAGAAATGCAGACAATGCGAATGCTGTTTTACCAATTTCATTCACTTCAGGCTAAAACCAACACACGCGGCATCACACATATTGATTCAGATTGTCATGATAAATCATCGTGGTGCCTTAGATACGTGTTCTCATTATGTCATGTCCCACAGCTGGGAGCAGCCAGCATATGTGTAAAAACTGAGCAACAAACGGTGTCCAACAAACCGAGTAGCAAATAATTATTTGTTAAGGTCAGAGGGACATGGTGCATTGTACTGACATCTGAAATAGGGGCGCTAAATATTACGCAGAGATTGACAGTAAAAAAAAAATCAGCATGGCTGACAGTGAGACATTTCCAAATTATACAATGCAATGAACACATGCAATGCCAACATTGGCAGTGCTGTTAAATAAATATTCGGACAAGGATAACAGTTGCATTACACAAGTGATTAATGGGCTGTTGAATAGGCTAACAGAAGCACATCCTGAGAGTGATGTGCATATTAATGCACACTATCTCCTAATGGCACCATAATCGTATACCCAATAGTGTATAGAAATATATGGAGAATGTATGCATTTACTGGAATACCTTTTTTTTCAATGCCAGGACAAATTGATGCTTGGTTGGTTTAGTGTTTAGAAACAAATTGAAACAAATTTTTATAAATATTTTATATATGCCTAATGTTGTTGTGGTATCAAGTCACAGTGCAAACGATCTCATCTACTGGCAGCATCATGTTGTACACCTACTTTTAGTGAAAGAATCAATTTTTTAAAGAGCAAAGCAAGCTAAATAACTATAACTATAAATAATATTGTTCTTTCTCAGTAAGTATCTCACCATTTAATATCATTTGATTTGGGAGGAACTGGTGTCCGGCTTACATGAAATACCATGGACGCATGTGGTAGCGTGACTCTACATCACTCTACCTCAAAATCAGACAGTGCTGTTCACACGACACAGCATTATTTGTTTTCTAAGTCACAGAATATACTTTGTATCAATATTTAAATTCATGAATTCCAAATTGTTAGAGCATTCTATGCAGGTAAATGCATGCTAGTGGAAACCAATGTGTTGGGATCCGACAGCAGAGGGAAGCATAGTAGAGGTTCTCAGATGTCACTTTACTGTGAAGCGGGTTGCAAGGATTCCCCTGGCAGCAGGAAACTGTAGCTCTGTAGAGATGGCATGGTCAGTGAAAATGATGCCAATGATTCGGTCACTTGGGATTCAGGCCAATGTATAATAGATCTGAAAGATCTACATAGGGTTTGCAGGCTTGTGACATGTGACATCTGCCAGGAGCCACTTCAGCATGCAGTTTTGAAAAGTAAGTAAAATATTCTGCACATTCTGAACAGTGTATATTCAGTACACATTGTTCGGTAACATGTACATTTTCAATTTGCTGGTTAGTTTCTTTTCCCACACCGTGGTCGAGAGAATAGAGAGAAGCCCATACTAAGAGAAAAAAATAACAATATGTGGACTTAAGTGACAGTATTTTTTAAATTTTTTATTGTTTGTCTAAGACTGCATTTTTGTACTCCTGAGAGCAACATGGATTCTCTTCACTACTGTATGAATAGTGACTGTATAATTAATGTGCTCACAAGAAAATAATTAATATGTTCATATGAAAATATTTTGTATCGTGCATGAAAAATTCCTTTTGAATAATGACCTTTAAATAGTATAGTTTTTTGACATGAAAACACTCCTTCACTTATGGAATGTTATTCCCTTTTATTTTATTCTTAAATCATCACATTGTGCACCAATGACATCAATTTTATGTGGTTTTACCTGGAACATGTCTTGTTAGGGGACTACAATATTGCTGTTGTACGTATATTAAGGTAGCTTTCCATGTTCTATTACATTTATATATTTTTTTCAGTTTATGAAACTACCTCCCTAACAATTTTCCATCAACAATTTTTCCTGGAGTTATTACCACCAGCACGCTGCTCAAGAAGCACTATGGCTGAGCCACATGCACTCTTCCAATGCGCCAGGCTATGAAGAGCTGATCCACACTAAGGCCGGTACTTTCCAAGCAGTTCAGTAGAGCCAGTGGTAATTAGAGGATACGTGTATCTTACACTGGGAACATGGAGGCCTGTGCATTGTGTCATTGGGAGGAACAAATGCAGCAATAATCCAAGGAGCTCTCACCAATTTAAACCCATTCTGCTGCTGACAAGACGAGCCCTACTGTGTCTTGCCACTGCAGACTCCTGGTAACAGTTAGCTAATGATATTACCAGGCTCAACCATGCAATGTCTAGGCTTATAACTTTACCCGAATCACTGCATTATGTTTGTGAAGAAAACGAGAAAAATAGGCATTTACTTGTACGCAAAATGTTTCCTGGAACATGGATCTGTTTTTTTTAAAACATACTGGATGTTAGGAATGAGTCAAGTAATTGTATGAAAAATGATGCTTAATGGCTTCTGAAATAGTCTTAAAGAATTCTGAAGGCTTCCAATATAGCTGTCAGTGACAGTGCTATCATAATATCACAGGGCAGAGTTCTTCACCTTCATTACTCAATGTTCCTCAGCCAATTCCCACCTGTCTCCCACTGCTTCTCCATTATCTTACTTTGTTCTCCACAGTCTAAAACAACATGAAAAACACTGGCATAAATGCTGTGGGAGCAGATCTACAATTAGAGATTGCCATCAATAAAAATATCACTGCTGTACCTCCATGACAAGGAATTGCTATTTTATTCATGAAAATATTAATGGAACTCACCAGTCAAATTTACTGAACTATAAAGGGTAGCTTTATCAGCAAGATGGTCATATAAAGAGAAAAGTAGCCTATCATTTATTCAGTAGTTTTGTGAGGGCATTCCTACGTTTAAAAAAAATATATCAATTCAGCATTTTCACTCTCTGAAATACATAAATAAACAGATGATTGTGTATTCATGAGCAGATGGAGAACAATTTGAAATTAAAATGGGCTTTATCCATCTTAGTGTGGATGAGTCTTCTGCCATCTATTTAAAGAGGCTGTTGATTCCTCTATCTTTATATCTTCTGCATTCCTGCTTTGTGATATATTTTCTTGGTAATGCTAGTTTCTTTGTTAAAAAAACTGCATTCACAACTTATTATTTTATATTCAGCTGTTATGGCTGTGACATTACAACTGTAGATTTATTATTTTTAAAATTTAAAATTCCTTTAAAAAATTAAAAACTTGTTGTTGTGTAAGATTTTTAATATCTGCTTCAAATGAAGTGTAAGCCATAGATATAGACATATTTTGTTGGATATTTATATTTGACAGGAACATAATGAAAATTTTGATGCTACTTTATAGAACAAAATGTGACTCAGATTCTTAACACTAATATGTGTAAGTGCAACTTTAAAGTACATAAAGCGTTTAAAGCTACAGTTATTTTATAATGAACAATTAGAAAAAAAAATACATGTGACAAGTTTCTTCCAAGGGCAACACATTAGTATAAAATATACAATGAAATGATAATATGAAATGGTAAAAGTATAATAAGTTATTTCTAGTTTGCACATGCTGTCTTAAAAATATTTTCTGTATGTTAAACTGAGACTGAGAAATATGATAACTGGATATGTGGTACCGCAAATACCTCATTAAGGGCCTGATTTACACAGACCTTTAGAATATGCAAAAACCTTTTAGCACACACAAAACTAATAAAGCAACCAATGATTGGTGAAAAACAAATACCATGGCCAATTATGGGTCATGTTATTGGTTCTGCGTGTGCTAAAGGGTTTTGCACATACTAGATGTCTTAGTAAATCAGGCCATAAGTGTACAGTATTTAGCATAAAGATCTATAAAGATCATGGAATTGCACTGGGAGAGCTACTCCTAATTCAAGAGGCAAGTGGCGTGCATGAATACTCATGCTATGTTCTGTTTAGTAGGCATATTTATATCAACACAATTAGGAGGTTTTATAGGATGTAAAATATGTAAATGCAAGTGTGTTTGAAGTACATAAACAGCAGACTAACTGCAATGAAATATTTACTCTGCCCTGTTCTTTTTTCCCCCTCATATCACAGGTACATGCAGGTATTCTTTATCTGTGGGTTGCATTGTCCAGATGTCTGGAAGGCATGTTATCCATTTCTAAAGTTGAGTAACAAACTGACAGCTGATGGCTGACAATTTAAAAGCTGTTTGAATGATGTGCATCACCTCATTTGCTCACAAATAATTCACAGTGACTTGAACAGCTTGTGATTGTGACCCATTTTGGTTATGGTCACCTGTGATATATTATAGGAAGATGAGGAGTTGGTGAGAATAACGTTATGCAATACATGTATAATTGGAAAAAAACTGGATTTTCAGACATTTTGTATCATCATCAATAGAACTAAGGAAAAAATCACAAAAATGACAATAAGACATGCATTTCTGACACACGTAAGAGAAGGTGAAAGGTTTTGACAAACAACAGATCTCTGATTGAGAGAGGTGGGTGCAGTTATACAGAAATGTAATGAAGGCTGCTCTCATGTCACCATACTGTTTACAGACCATTTCAGAGTTGTACTACACCAGAGCATTTTAGAATGGTTACATGGCTGTTCACCTATTGCTGTGCATAGATACTGTACCTGGGCTACATGACCTGCAGGACTACATTGAGGTGATAGATATGGGAGAGACTGAAATCACTGAGCTGATGACATGAAATATGCCTGATTTTTCATATACGTCATTATGTTCATTTACTACTACCTTTCCTTTGTAAACACAACATGAAAAATGGCTGAAGAATGAATATATCATGATTATTTATTTGGTTGTTATAGATTAAAATATGGTCTGGTTACTGCAGTACCATGTACAGTGTGTGGATGCAGTATATTCAATGCATTTAAATATGTATATTGGTCATAATTTCCCCTTAACAAGGACTCTTTCATTCCTGCCATATGGTCCGTTAGAAGGTTAACATACCACTGTGCTCTGAAAGGATGAGAATACCACCCTTGACAGACAGTAAGCATCCTGGTAACAGCAAAAATTTCAATGTGCCAATTTGCATTTCCGAGGGACTTTTTGCATTTAAAAAAAAAAAAAGCCCCATATTTTTAAACTGCGCTACAATGAACTTTGGGTTTATTCCTTCATGGTTTGCTTTAAATATCTTTATATATTTTTATATTTTCAGTAACCCACAGAAAGCAATGTTCTTAGCTGTGAATCTCAATTCAGGCTAAAGGGACACCATGTGCAAGTCTGACAGCTGCCTATATGGGTAGATTTTGGGGGAGACAGACATTTCCCCCCCAATTTCTAGAGAAAAAAAAATGCCTGTAATGTAGACTAGCTAGCATGCTTGGGAGACTTCATGTTTGATTTCATGACACTGGGGGGTCCAGCAGTGTGTCTCTGAAATGAAACTTATGTATCCACTGTTACAGAATTGCAATGTAACCAGTTGCTTAAAACAAAATTCAGTTCAAAGAACCTTAACCGCAATACTGTGCGTTCAGTATGTCAGATAATCTCAGTTATTTGATTTATTTAATATTTATATTCCAGAATTAAAACAAAAAAATTGAGTTTTAAGTGACAATAATAGGTGACAATGACAAAAAAGCAAGGCAATTCAAATAAAACGTCCATAGCACTCTTCTTTGACCTCATGTGCTTTTGATGCATGTGCTTTTAAAAATGATACTGATCAGTATTCAGCTTCATTTGACTTTCCATATATTTTCACGGTTGTGTAATTCTATCGTATGTCCCATTGCATAGAATTCCTGCACGAACATCACAAACATGGTAACTCCCCAATTTCCTACGCATAGAGAATTCAGATATTTTACATGTATATTTTTCCTCTACCAAATGTAACTTGACATTTAGCTCCAGGTGTTGCCTTCATTTTTACAGACACAAGATGGATATCATACAGAAAATAACCCATTTTACACTATACATGTTAGGTAAATAATAAATGTACTTGACACTGCAGAGCTACAAGGATTGCTATATGGAGTAAACATTTTTCGTCTGTAATGTTCCTTCTATTCAAATTAATGTGGGTAAATTAAATATTTCAAAAATTAATTGCGGTCCGAGTGTTTATAGTATTTAGAGTACCACAAAATGTACACAACGGAAGAGCAATAGCTTAATATGCATCCTGTTCTAGGCCCACAAACAAAAAGTAATTTTCTGCTTGGTAAAATACATGTTAAGTTTTACTGAAGCAAGGTATGCCATGCTACATTGAGCAATTTATTTGCCGTTATTATGAAGTCCTGTCCTAGCAAATTATTGCTAAAATCAAATTAAAACTGAGGTAGTTGCTGACAATGAAAATAAGCTTGACAGTCATTGCAGCTTTTTCTTCATTTTCATATGACATATGATGGGAAACCAGCTTATACAAAGGCTGCCTAATTAGCAATTGTTGAAAATGAGAAGTTAATACTTCTTTAAGTTCTAGCTAAGAGTTTATGCTTTGTTTTTGTTATGCAATGAAACATAATTCAAAGACATCCAGATGTGGTTAAAGTGCAGATTCACAGCTTTTATTACATGGTATTTTAATACATTTTGGTTTAACCATGTAGAAATAACAGCACTTTTTATACATAGCCCCCATTTCAGGGTGCCATAATGTTTGGGACAAATGCCTTCACAGGTGCTTCAGATTAGTCAGGTATGTTCAATTGCTTCTTTTGTGTAAATATACAAGAGCTTTGAGTATCTAGTCTTGATTCTAGGCTTTTGATTGCCTTTGGTGTCTGTTATTGGTGACTGTCAGCACAAGGACCAGAGTTGTTCCAATTGAAGTCAAGGAAGGCATGATGAGGCTGAGAAATATGAAAAAACAGTCAGAGACATAGGCCAATCCTTAGGCTTACCAAAATCAACCATTTGGAACATCATTAAGAAGAAAGAGAGTACTGATGAACTCTGTAATCACCCTGAAATAGGGGGACTATTTATAAAAAGTGCTGTAATGTCTTCATGATGAAACCAAAATGAATAAAAATACCTTTAAATAAAATCTGAGAATGTGCACGTGAATTGTTTAATAACAATTGTGCAATACAAAGCCAAATCAAGGAAAAAATATGGCTTTGTCCCAAATGTTATCGAGCTCACTGAATATATATATATTGACAGAGAGGGAGATTTACATAAAAATGCTTTCCAACTTACCACTTCTTCATGACGATAGCTTCTTACGTTTATTCCGTTTATCTATAATAAAATAATATATTTTTTCTTTAAAAATTTAGTGGGTAAATAGTAGCAGTAGCAGAAGTTGTAGTTGTAGTTCCAGTTGTAGTAAACATGTAATAAAGAATAATTATTTCATACACTATGTGTTTTGTCTGTGTATTTATGTATAGAAGTATTTCTGTTCATTACTTGTCATCTTGGCCAAGGTGTTTTGATTATTTAACTGTGCACCCATTAGCAAATTCTATTTTTACTTTGAATTTTAGTAGTTTCCATAAGCCATTAGCCAAAGTTATAATAATGCCCCCAGAAACAAAATGAGTCTAGCAATGATATGCTTTCAGTGACTCTCTAATTTCAACTAATTATAGTGTCGTTTATTGAAGAGTCAGTGATGGACAGCTCACAGTATTTTCATCCATAATGTTGGTCAGGAAGACTCACATTCACATCAGTAATCCTACATAAACATTTTCAAACTACTGTGTATTGTAAGTACAAGTGAGGTTATTTGACTTACCTGGAGGATTCCATCTCCTATAAACAGCAATCCAGATAGCTCAGCTTGAAAGAAAAATAAGGTGATGAGCAACAGTAATTCATGTTTGAAAAAGAAGATGGAGGAGAGAGTAATGCTTACCTTTCTGCTCTTTAGATATTTTTGATATTACAACGGGGATATTGTGTTCTGCACCACCCTACAGCAGGTAAAGAAGACACAGATTTTTTCGTTGTACAATTTGTTCTCTGAAACGTTTCATGTGATTTGTCTGTCAGTTTTTTTTTTCTGAAAACACTTACTCAAACATCAAAGAAATAGATGCTAATTACAGAAGGGAATATGTCATTCATCCTCAAACTTAATCATTTGCAGAATACATACACACAAATGAAGCAATTCATTCCAGAGTATAATGACAATTAGCATATACTGACTGTGAAATGATCACAATTATGATACAGTGCTAGCATTAACAAGGACACTCTGCAAGTTAATGTTCTCTAATAAATGTCTTCCATCCATCCGTTTTTTACTGACATCTGTATGCATGTGAACAATGCTGTGCCTGTGTAAGCACATTGGATAGCTAATTCTACCCTCCATGTAGTTGCATTTAAATTGAACAGGGTGTTCATTCAGACTGTGAATCGTACTCTACTGTCAGAAGCACTTGTCTTGACAGTATCAATGTGGCTGATATGTTCTACACATGGAAATGGTGACGCACACTGCTCCGTTCTCTGGAAAGGATAAGCAAAAGCTGCCGTCACTATGAAATCCAATGCACCTGCTCTGTACGACAGTCCTTTATTTCAACCAGTCTTTCCTCCAAGTAGAATCTTCTCTTTCCTTCCTAAAGTTCAGTCTCTGCACACTGTCAGCCTGAATAGCTTCATTACAGGAAATACCCAGCTGTGTACATGAATGATATTTCAAAATGTCAGCTAACGGTTGCTCAGGATAAGGCCATCTCCCTCCCCTGCATATACATATACTATATCACAAGTTTCCCACTTTAACTTACCATCTAATGCACGCTGTGCATTGCTTCTAGAAATTCCATAAATGCATCCATTGCTTACACAGAATAATTGACCAAGACTGTTTCCTCATCCAACACTCCTCCATACGATTGCATCCAAGCATACTGTAGAACAGTCAGAATGGCAACCATTTTGATTCTATCTAGGCATAAAATAGCAAATGAACCACCTCGTTTGTGTGAGTTTCTCTCTAACTGCCTTTCAGGGTTACTGCACCTGGCGGATTCTGAACAACCACAAAGCTCAAACTTCAATTTAGGAAGTGATACAGAGCGCCAGAATTGCCAATTACCTCAAACACTAACCATATCCATGGGTTTTGTTTGGAGAAAAAAAACCTTAAGAGCTTTCAGATGCCTGCCATTTATACCAGTAATTCAATTTCACACAATGTGGCCAGCAGGTAGCAGAAACTGGAGGCACGCAGAATAATAATGAGAACTGTATAAGGGATGGCTGAGAGCTTAGGACACACAGGGCTGGAGATGCACGGGCGGGGGAGGCATCGGGGAGATGTTATCAACACCACTGAAAGGAGTCAGAGTCAGGCCGTTTCCTCAGATATACTGTCTCCCTGGGTGTCTTTTTAATGTCTGGTTGACTGATCTCACTTGAACTGTATGTTTGTCATAATACAGCAGAAGCCTAAAACAAATTAGAATAACGATTTGAGCTGTCTGAAAATAAAGTGTTGAGAGCCAGTATTGCCCTTATAATAAAACTGCTTCATGGGACTGTTTCTTCATCTATCATAATTAGGCTGGCAGTGCACACTGTACATAATGCTCTAGCAAGGTTATCTCTGAGCATCTCTTGTAAAGTTTATTTTCTGTATGTCAGAGAGTCAACGATCCTACAAGTACCCCTGCCATTTGTTTGTATTAGTTATGATAAACTGGTTTTAAAACTCCCTTTTACAAATTTCAGTCAATGCTTAGGACATACCCTGAATCAGGGAAACTTCCTTGATAAACGGTCTAAATGCAAAGGCAAAAACAGTCGAAGCGCCGAATCAAGGAATGCTACAGCTGCTGGTGTGTAAATCTATTCTGTACAAAATAAGTAATTGTACCTTACTGAACCCGTGTTCAGCAGTTGTCTACGATCATGAAAATGCACTTTTTGTACGTCGCTTTGGATAAAAGCGTCTGCCAAATGAATGTAATGTAATGTAATGTAATTCTACTCTACTCTACTCTACTCTACTCTACTCTACTCTACTCTACTCTAATCTACTCTACTCTACTCTACTCTATTCTGTTCTATTCTATTTCATACCACACATCCAATAGTTTTTTTTGCCAACAAGAGCCTGGATTCAGCTAACAAAAGCAAGTTTTATTTTCTTCTCCTTAAGAGTGCTGTGGGTTCACTTAAGCAATTGCTGAACCTGCCAAAAAAATCCTTGTGAAGAAAAACTTGCATCAATTGTGATTTATAGCAAAGGATAAATGTATACGTCATCCAAAGCTTTTAAGAGATAGTGCAGACTGAAAAGCAGCACAACATAGGACTTGCATCACTAGGAGCAGAATTGTTCACCAATTTCATTTGGATGCCAGGGGAAATGAAGGAAAGAAAGAAAAAAACATAAGTAGGAGGAAACACGTCAGTCCGCTGAACGGGATGCATGCCTTCCCAAAGAGCTAAAGGAATGCCAGTGATTTTGATTCACAGCCCCTGTCCCTTTCAATACACAGAGCATTAATTATGAGGAGAACCACATGCTCAGCAACAAACAAATGATTAAATCAATGCCTAGTGTCGCAGAGACCCAAATAAAGAGTACACAGTCTGGAAGAAAACCTGGACACAGCTGGCATGATAATGTGCCCGCTTGCCTCATGTGCCGTTGGAATGCGACACTTTTTTTCATGGGAAATTTAACACACCATTTTACCCAAAGGCTAAAGCAGAACAATAAAAAGACCTTAATACTTAAGCCGAATCCTCCAATTGTCTGCCTCCTGATTGTCACCGTTCTTTCCTGCAAGGAAATAAGAAGAGTGAGTTCCACCTGCATAAAGGCAGAGTCCTCAAACTGAACAATGTAAAATCACCTGATGCATAAAATGAGGAAACAACAGTTATGAAATGTGCAGTGCCATGAGTCACGCACAAGAAATAGCCCTATGGAATCCCTGCAAATAATGCCTAAATCTGAGTAGTGAGCTGTTTGCATGACTGAAGAATATGTAATAATCACAGCAGTTTCCCTTAAGTACAAAGAAGAAGGGGCTCCTGAGGATGGGCTAGCATGCTTCTAGCATGCTTCTGGCTACAAACAGACTCCAGATCTGACCAGTTTCACCCAAATCTATGAAACATTCATGATCAGCTGTTGCGAGAGTCAATGTGTGAGTCAAATGGTGTTTTATGTTTTTCCCCTTCATTATTTGGCTGCCATGGATAATTCAGTTTTTACATACAGTAGACAGTTTTACATAAACTCAGAGAAATGTATGTCACATGAACAATGTTCTCATAAAAACTGTATACATACTTGCGCATATATAAGTACAAAAAATATTCTGTGGTAAGTCAATCCAGCAACATCCATCTCTTTTTTATGTTAATGCCTTAGCACTAGATATGAAAATGGAGATATTTACCAACAGGAATCCTAAGACATTCATGTGAGAGTACAGGCTACTAATGCATACAACACATGTGCAACATATTTCAAAATTATTCACCAAGAAGAATGACACTGCTAATGATTAGTAATTGAGAAGGAACATAAATACAGTGTTGGGCTGCCCTGTTGTAATGATGCACCACCATACAAATATCTAACATAACCTTATTTTTTCCTTTGAAGAGGAAATAAATGTACTGTAAGTCCCCAAATGCCTCTAGAACATGATCACCCCCACTTCTACTGAAGGTAAATTGCTTTTGCCAGAGGTATTATAATTCTTTTCTTTTTTTTTAGAACTGTTTTTGGTTTTTGGAAAATGGAGCATGGCAACCACCAAATAATAGACAAAACTCTATACATTATTATAAAAATGACAGGACACACAAAGGGAAACACAACATTTATTTACATATATTAATGTACACGTGCTTGACCTCTCCACTGCTCATAACCACTATTACACATTGTGGCTGCCCTTTTCTTAAAATAAAGTATTCTAGGATATTAATTGAGAGATTAGTCCTACAATAAACTGATGGAATCAGTGGAATCAACCAACAAGTCAAACCCAGATTTATATGTAGACCTTTCCCCCGTGCCCACTACTGGTATGAGCACCAACACCCACAGAATGGGTATAAAGGGAAGAGCCACAATTTATTTAAAAAATGGGCTATAAACACACCACAAATTCAAACGAGGCACCTGCAGCAGACTCCTAATCTTACTGCATATCTGCTGAGGGGAGGAGTGGGGGTTGGGAGCTGCATAATGTAGGGTTCCTACCATTTTGTACATATTCAGTGTGACTGAAGTGCTACTGACTGAACTTACAGAATGAGCAATTTGCTTCATTTTTTCTTTTGCAGCATTAAAAGTAATCAACAGTTAGACTGTATTCAATCACTCACATATTGATAGAATATTCACAAACTCACAGAGCATATCCAAATGTGTGACATATCAAACTGTAACTTTGAATGGTCTAAGACAGGGGGTCTCAGCTCTGGTCTTGGAGTGCCACAAGGGTCTGATGTCTTCCATCCTTTTAGAACCAGTATTTTAGTATTTATTCTGATAGCAAAACATATCAAAATACATAGTTATATATTTTTCCCAATCCTGGAAGTACTTATAATGATATAACTTCCCCAAATATCCAGGCATTATGCATTTGTAGACTGAGTGCATTTCATAATCTTTTTTTACTGTGCTTTTAATTTGAAAGAAAACAATCTCTAACAGGAAATACCTTTTGATATTGATATTTTTTTCCCAGCTACTGGAGGCAGAATACACTAGTGTGACATGAGCACAATGGGGTGGAGGTTGAATTTATATGTTGTGGTGATCTCAATATACAGCCACCTGGGCATACATTAAGCTCTTTATAAAGTAGGAACTAAGTTAATGCATTTGCAGGTGCAATATTCCCTTACAAAGTTTATTTGTTTCTTTTATTTGTTTTAAAAAGGTGAATTTATTTCTCTATACAGTGCAGCTATTGAGTACATTGAATATACAAGTGACATTGTGAGTATATCTCTGTAAGATAAGTGAATAATTTGCATTACACAAGGAAGGTTTCTACATACAGATGATTCATGTCTATTCTGTAGTGTATGTGCCAACAGCAGCATTGACCTGACATGTTCTATACAGTTATTACAGCACATAGCCATTGATTTATATCTCCATTGTGACTTCAGGAACATAACATGAAAATATAAATATTGCAGGTTATAAATACATTTTCTCATATGTAGTGCACTAAGTCGTTGTGTGGGCTTCTTCCAATCTGTAAGATCCTTTATATTGATTTATAAATAGGTTCGTTCTTGCATCTCGGAAGTGCCAGTACTCTATTGCAAGCGTGCAGAGAATGAGAAAACCTCTGTTTTGCATATTTCACTTTACTGATGATTGCCAGCTGAGATCTGAAGTCTATTGGATTTTTTAGTTGGGAAAAAAAAAGAAAAAAGATTCTATACAAATAAAAGATCCAATACAATCACAAATTTAAACATATTCAGTAACCACAAATAGTGGTACAGCAAGTAGCTATTCAATTTTTTATTTTAATTACGCCACCTGACAAGCCATAATCTGAGACAGTAGACAATTCCTGAACTTATTTGGCAATAAAGAGATTATACTAACATGAACCAGTATCCTTCTTGGCTAATAAAACAAACATTGCCATTTTTCCAATAAGCATAATTTTCCATGGCTGTGGATGTGAAATAAAACTAAATCATCCATCCCTTTTACATTTGTTCTGTCTAGAATTGAAGGTGATCCCTTTACCTCTGTTGGTGGTGTAATACAATTTTACAGCACACATCATACCTTAAGAGATAGTGTGGCTCTAATGGATAGGTTCATTTTTTAAAAGTTGACTGACATACATTTGATACAAGCACCCAGGAGCCAAGGCCAAAATATTTTTTTCTCCTTAAGTGGTAAAGTTTTTATGGTATTTCCGACTCTGAGTGAGACAGACAGGGATATAAAAAATACATATATAATAGAGTTTAGACTGCTGAAATAGTGTTGCCTCATTTGCCTGTTTGCTGGATGTCCTGAGTAAACATCAATTATAACATATACGTTTTCCCAAACCCAGATCGCAGGCTGGAATTCCATAGGACAAGGTACAAGGAATAATTTAAAACAATGCAAGTAGATGAATACAAATAATTATGTGTTCATCACATTGTACCATTACTTATCTGCCACATAGTAGCTGAAGTCCATGCCTAGCTTTTATCTTTTGATTTTTGGATTTTTTAAATTTTAGTTTGAACTGCTGCATTACCATTATTAGTAGCATATAGGGCTCTATCTTACACCTGGAGCAAAGCGGCACCAAGCGCAACGCTAGTGTCTTTGCTAGTTTCAGACCGACGCAATTGTCATTTTCCCGTCCAGAGCCCACATTGTTTAAATAGCAAATGTATGTGCACCCATCTGAGCACCCATGGGCGTGTTGGTCTTAAAATGAGGTGTGGTCAGGTGCATTGTTCGCGCATTGCTATCTTGAGGCAGCGGAAAGCGATTGCACGATTGACCAACAAAAACCTGGTCTTAAGTCAATGGCGCAGTATTTTACAGTTATTTTAAGGGTGCATTATTAAGATAGTAATATGCGCCTACGTAGGCGGGTGCACAACGTGCGATATTTTAAAAAAATACATGTCATAATGGTCCGTTTCCTCTGCAGAGAAGCGTTCTTTCCTACTACTGGGCAAATCCGTCATTATAATAGCAAATCGGCTTTGCTATTATAGCGCACCTGGCTTTTAAAGGGAATGGGAGATGACACTCTGATTGGTTTATTTCATGTTATGCCCAAAACACACCTATGATTAATTAAGAGACTAAGTACAACCCCTTTGAACCATGCGCCTTACTTTGCGCTCAGATTATCCGCCGTTAAACTAGCTAAAGTTGATTTGGACACGCCCTAAATGCACTTGCGCCACCGTGTGCTTAGATCATTAAAATATAGCCCATAATCATTTATTTTCCTGTTTTTGTTCTTTTCTTTCTTTTCCTTCAGATCTGTTCATACAGAGTCACATACAGAAAAGCAGGCTGGGGCTGCCAGAAGGCAATAAAACAGCACAGGGCTGATAACTTTAACTTCTGCTCCATCTGTCAGTGGTGGTAGTCAACAAACTGTTTACTGTTGTAGCAAAATGATTAGCTGCCAATGATTAGAATGACAAGGAGGACATGAATTAAATTAATTAAAAAGAAAATTTCTGGACCAATTAAAATATTTTTAACACAAATTGGAACCAAAATTAGCTGATAGCAGCTTCAAGCTGTTTCATATAGAAAAAAAAATAATAAGCTGCATTTATGATAATATGTTTCAAACAGTTAAAGTAACAAGTAATAGTGCTAGAATAATGGCAAACAGAGTTGGGAGTATAGGTAGAGGTACATACATGGAACATAGATGAACAAATACTGAGGTCTGGGAGAAATTAGTTTCTTCTTCTGTGTTTATTTTTACCAAACATAAATTAATTATCTGTATGCATATGTTATGGATTGTGGAAAACCGTATACATATATACATACATATATGCAGTAAATCCTAAGAACTGCTAAAAACTGTGTGATTATTCTTCTTCTTAATAATACTAATAATAATAATAATAATAATAATAATAATAATAATAATAATAATAATAATTCATTCATTCATTTGCTGCTTAAATTTGAGAGGAATAAGTAGGAAATATATTAAGAGTAGTAAGAGTGAAAATTCTTGGCAGGCAGTAAGTCTGTCTTAATCAAGTGAGCTTATACAGGCCAATGTATTCTAAAGGTACTCTATCATATTTATTTGTTTGTTTAAGAGGAGAGGGGACCACCATTTCATATGCTTTGCCCTATTCAGATAGATAGAAAGCAGAGAGGGAAACAGACAGAGAAGGTCCCACAGACCAGACGGCACCGTAGCAGGAACTCTAACCCCCTTCCGCGTGTGGGGAACCCTCCATTGCTCAAGATTTCGCCACCCCACAGACCATGTCACACGTTCTGCCAATCATAGTGAATCTGACACAAACAATTAGCTGTGTTGTGAAATGATAATGTTGCTAAATGAGCTTACAGAGCTCAAATTGAAATATTATATTCATGTAAGATACAGTGTTACTTGATCAGTAACATGTAAACCACATAAATCCAATAACTACAATTTCATTACAGTGGAACACAGTTGGCCTTGCCTGCCAGTATCACACAGAGACATCAGTACCAGTGTATCAGTATCAGTGATTACTAAGTCTCTCGTCAGGAGCTAGTTCTCAGGTACTGTGTTCACTGTAGGGTGTACAATAATTACTGGCTTGCAGGGAAGAACATCAAAGGAGTGCAGTGAACCTGGTGTACAGGTACCATAGCTGTAACGCAACAATTAACGAGGAGAAATTGGGGAGAAAAAAGGAACTGAACATTATAAATTGAGTCATTTGCTGTTAGTAACATGCTTAGTGGTTATGTAAAACTATGCTAATGTATGCTTTCTTTGGTTCTCACTTGCATAAAATTATATAATAATACATGTGTAGGGTGATATTACAGAAGTGTGCCCCTTATCAGACCCCAATGGGAAACAGAATGTTTACTGAGATGGTCAGAAAGGTTGGACAAAGAGAAAGTGCACAGCTGAAAAATATCCTACTGGATCAGCATTATGTAAACCTTAGGTTCTCCATAAGTAATCATGTTTGGAATTGTTGGAAAGCCAATGTCATGGGAAACAAGTTGGTGTAGTTGGTAGGGTGGCATAGAAGGTGCTGACTGTAGCACCCAGCCAGCTACAAAGGTTAACCCAGTGTAATATGTTTACAGAGCTGTTTTGTTATAATTGTGTCTTTATTTGATGACTCAGGGTTTTCTTTGATCCCTGGGTATATATGGGGAAAAGTGGAATGTTTAGGGGAGATTAAAGGACAGGAAGCAGTCAGACGATCCCCTCGCGTGACTCCCTTACTGTGATGTAACAGTGGAGTTTTGGAAGTGCTAGTACACACACAGAAAAAAACTCACACAGTGGGGCCATTGGAAATATTTTGGAACTTATGAGTAAAAAGGTTAAAAAAAACCTCTACAAAATGAGTAAAACCAAAAACAATGATGCTTCAACAAGTGCTTGGACTGTATATTACTGCCTAGCTGTTACTCAGGGCTCTCAATCATAATAAAATTCCAATTAGACATGCAATACACCCTTGAACACGTATACCGTCCTCTGCTGGATTAAGAGTTATAAATTGAACCAGAATGAACTGAAAAATGTTAAAATGGTGTTAACAGCAATGCCAGTTTTTGCATGCGGGTCAATATATTGGGTTTTCGGGTGTGGGTGCAGAAATCGATGCTATAAAGGTGGCCAAGCCTGCTACCTCTGGGTGTCAGACTTGGCGGTAACAGGAAGTTAAAAACGAGGCCTTTCTAGAGTTGAACCAGCAGCAGCAACAACAACAAAAAAACTAAACATTTATTTCACCTTGGGTTTTGTATGAACAACTATCTATACCTACACCAATGGTTGGAAAAACAGTTTTAATTGAAGGAACCTAGTGTTTATAGACAGCACATTGGATCATTACATTACATTACATTACAGGCACTTTACAGACGCTCTTATCCAGAGCGACGTACAACAAAGGATCATGGGAATTGCAGTTCCTAAAAGATGTCAATGAGCATAAAAATTATAAATACACTAATTTATAGAAATGATTTGGAGACACTTGTCACATGATGTGAGCAGTCCCTCAGTCACAGAATAAGTAGGGTGCTGAAAATTTGTTGAATTGAGCAGGTTGTTATATTTAACAGCCCAACTACATGTGGGACAAAAAAGATCTGTTGATTTTTTGAATGTGTTGGCAGTTGCAGTGAGCGAAAGCTACTTACACTTGAGTAGAATGGCTCGCCAGACACGCAGATAACATCTTGCTCTTGAATTGTCAAAATGTCTTTAGCTAAGTGCAGTCGAACACTGAAAGGCTCCTGGTTTCCATCTTGCAGCAAATAAACCCCAGTCTTTATCTGCAAGGAGGAAATAAAGTCAAATTAATCCTTGCTCTGTCATAGTACATACATGAGCTTTGCAATATGTGTTCAACATAATAATAATAATAATAATAATAATAATACAATTTTGACATTCCCACAGAATCCTCTGGACACAGATAATTGGCAGTTGTCAGATGATGAATACTGTTTTCATTCATGTTTGGAAACATAGCCGGGACAGAATTAAAACTATGGCATTAAAATACCCCAATGACCCCTGATTGGTCTGGAAACATCGCCTAGAAAAATGTATCCCTACGTGACCTAGGTTTTGAATGTAGCTGTAGATTGGTTCTACAATGTTGCCCGTCAAAGCTACTGACCAAAGAATGGAAGGAGTTCTTTTTCACTTTTCAGTTTCATTTGTAGATTTATGGTGAATCTTACCCCCTTTGAATCAGAATATCCCAGCCTTTGTCTGTCAGAGTAATGTGATAATGTGACTAATGGCTATGATGATTTGATGCATTTTGCAGATTAAAGATACATTAAGAAATATTTGTTTTATTACTGTTTGATTAACAGCAGTGCTTTCCCTAATTCGAGCACCCTGCTCAGTTTAAGTGGGTTACAAAATAAAAATATAAAAACATAAAATGATGTCTTCAGCTTTCTGAAGCCAAATTCTGGCAGCAATCTTTATTCATACTTACAAACTGAATGACATGATAAACCCATTCATGTTTTTCATGCTTCATTCCACGAATCGTCACCTGTTTTAATGTTGAATCCAATTGTGATTTTTTAAATATTAATTTGAACAATTATATTATTCAATTGACTTGTAATTCATTCACATAATTTTGCTACTCTTTTTTCCATTCATCTTTTATCTTTTTAATCAGGATAAAAGATGAATGGAATAACAAAAGCACAAACACTCAAAACAAGCGTTACAATCGTGTTCAGTTATTTATGCACACAATTCAAACACTTTAGAGCTCTCGTGAAATCTGTTCGAATGAACAAATCCTACGAACCAACTGACATACAAAAACTTGGTTGCGTAAATGCATTTATGAATGATTCAGGATTGAATTAATTCAGGTCACGTTTGAAAAATGGGGCCTTGTGTCCCCCAATGTGGCGTCTCAGTCATAGCTGACTGGTGTAACCCGTACATGAACCTGCGATCTATCAGATACAGAGGCTAACATGCACCCAAGATGAATGCGTTTACTGACTGAGCTTGCTGGGAGCCCAGATAAAGGGAAATGTTTAAATGAGGGGGTTCTCAGACTTTATAGTAGTGAGACTCCCTTCAGTAATCACCTTTATGGGCTAAGCGTCTTGGCACACCAATTCATTCTTGGTTTCAGATATTTTATGCCACATGACATTTTTTTGGTTGGGAATATATATCTGAACTTCTCACCCTGTGCTGAAACATTATCAAATGCATAAATTTCAATAGGGTATAAATGCTTTTGTGATTTTTTGCTGTTTGTGTTGATAACTTATTGAAATCTTCCACTGTATGATGGTCTTCAGATAGTCAATTATGTACTGAAGCCACACATTCTGCCAACAAACAACCTTAATGTGCTTGACAGGTACTATGTTACAACTGAAGTCAACAGTTTGTTTAAATAATAATAATTTTAATAATTTTAAATAGGGATAAATGAAATTGTATGACTTTGATGATTCACAGCGAGCAAAACATGGTTGGTGCTCATACAAAACGTTATACGGTACATATTGTGACAACATTTTTTAAATAGAAAATTAAAATGTGCTCCAGCTCATTAGCATCAGAGATTGCCATTGGAATTTTTCTGAATGTGATTAAAGAAGTTAGGAAGAAAATGTCACGTTGGCAGTCTCATGTCCTCCCGAAGTGCATGTGCCATCTTTTCCCACACTTCCGAATGTATACAGATGTTACACATAAATAAATATCAATGAATATAAATAAAATATGACTTCTGCCCCAAGCAGATGCATTCTAGCTACAATTTATTCAGTTGCATCAACCAATTATGCTGTATGTTTTTGCATTTACTTTCCAGACTAACTGTTGAAACTGCAATTCTGTTACATTACAAACACAACTCCTATCGAACTTGCCATTATAGATGGGGAAAATGTGGACCAGCATTCTAAATGAAGAGGGTGTTCCTCTTTAATGCAACACGATCTTGTTTCATTCTAACATATACATTGGGCTGCTTCCTCTTTACTGACAAAAGTACAAACATTGCCTTGCTATTATAGAACCTTGGCAGAAAGTGAGAAGAATTAATAAAAGAAAACAGCAAATGAGAAATCTCAAGAACTATTACCACCTAAACATAGTCCAATACACTGCAACAATAATGTGTGACTGAAATCGTACCTCCTCACTGGAAGTCTTGAAATCCATGTGCTATGGCACAGTGAGGAAAGCAGGCCTAAAACAGGGAGAAAATAACAGAAATTTGATCAAACCCAAATAAAAATGCTAATCTACAGGTGAAATTTCAAAACTGCAGATTGGAAAGTACAGTCTGTATTGTCGTTAAAATTAGTGAACAATTTGCTTGTCACGCAATGAACAAATCTAACCTCATTCCAACATTAAGACCATATAGTACAGTAGATGGAAAAACAACTATGTTCTGAGAAACAATAATACTGAATTAAGTACAGTACAAATTAGATATAATAATATAATTAACTAATATAACTGAATGATTATAAATAACCCCGAATAGTAACTTCCTTAAGCTTATATTTCTTGAGGATATTTCTGCTTTTGTTGTATGTAATTACAGAAAACCATCCTGTTTGGATAATTGAGTGGTTGACTGTTGTTTCATGAGCACTCAAAGCCCTAAAGAGAACCCCTTAATGCACAAAACTGTAGATTACATGGTTGTAATGGTTCATTTCTTTGGGCCCAGCATTTTAATCCTGTTTAATGATATTGACATTTGTTGCTATGTGATATTGCCAGTTGTGTCTCAGCATGCCTTGTTTCAGATGCTGCTATGTGAACAAGCCACAGGAGAGGGGTGGCATGAAAGTCACAGAGACATGTACCACAACTGTGAATAATTTGCTGACAACAAAACAAACTGAGCATGCTAATTAGCGATTAAATCGTACTGTGTCCATTGCCCTGTCCACAAATTCTCCTATTCTCCTACAATGACAGCGGAAATAATGAGTGAAACCAGGAAGGCAGCTTTTCGATGGACAAAGCAATGTGTTTAGCGGTCATGATGATTGAAATCAAAAATGTTTTGATTAGACACTACTGTTACAGGTGAAAATGGGAATGCAGACAGTGGTTTTGTAAGGCTCAGTACACCATAAATCTTAAATTAAATGCCAAGACAACATTTATGCTTGCTGGTGCATGAAACGTGTGTGTATTACGAGGAGTCCTTGAAATAACTTCACGTTCTGAGTGAACTGTGCTCAGCTTTCTTAAGCAGCATCTATTATTGTTCAAATCTAATTTATGATTGCTACGACCTTTCAGTTAAAAAAAAAAAAAAAAAAGAGTTGGTGCTGTATGAATAGAGCCAAAAGATTCTTCGGGATTTATTCAGTAGCTATTTGAATGCAATAATTTTTTTATTACTATTATTATAAACGTACGACCTTGTGCTTGTGAAAATTAGCAGTTATTTCGTTAAATATGAGAAAAACTCATATAATCAACAAATCAGCAAATGCTTTGATTTTTTTGATTATCATTTCTACAGTGGCATGTCACACATATAAATGGGTTTGGGTCAAACAAGTTGCGTGAGGTAAAAGTGTAGCTTCTAATAAATGGTATTCTTATGCATTTTGGTTTCACCATGTAGAAGTTACAGCACTTTTTATACATAACACCCCCCTTCAGGGCATATGAACATATCATATAATCTGAATCATTTGATTACAAATTTAAAATTGTGAAGTACAGAAATATTCACTTCAATAGAGAGATCGAGTCTTATGAAACTCCCTTATTTTTGTTGATTTTATGAGTTTTTCTTATATTTAACAAAATAACTGCTAATTTTCACAAGTGTAAGGTTGTACGCTTAAGCATGATAAAATGTTGTCAAATAACTGAACAAAAATGTGTATGTTTACTCAGGCTCAGCAGTCTTGGCCAATATTCCCAGAGACTGGCTGTGTTTCACCAGATAAGGTCAATGCCTTTTGATCTTTTAAACTGAGAAATCGGGCTTGGACAGCAATCAAGTCGCATTTGGCATCTGGCACCAAATTATCTTGAAACTGGAAAACCAATAACCATTGCATATGCTCGTTTTCTCATATATTCACTGATGTATTTTTGTTCTTCGATAGTCATTACACTTATGTCCTGTCCAGTCAACAGTGTCAGTAACTGCATTCTCCCTACCACCCCTAAAACCTTTTGGAAAGTTTTAATTCTGTCATTTTTTGCATCTCGTCTTACTGAGAGCAGGATTGTATGGTAATTACCATAAATGACATGCTGGCTATTGTACCTGCCATTTATTGACATCAGCTAAGACCACTCTAACCATCCAGCTGCCGTACACCTGAGAGATTTAGTATCAAGGAATGTATGCATTTAAACATACATTACAGGGGTCACTATACCAGAATGTGGAATTTTATAGTTTAACATCCCTCTTTACTGTACTTAGCTTACATGTAAAATGCAAGGTGATGTATTTTGTGATTTTATTAAAAACCAATTTTAGAATTCAGTCAAAGATGCAAAACACACAACATGACAGTCTAAAATGGATACAGAAAGAAGTGGGAAAGAGCAGTGAGAGGCAGCAAAATATAAATGAAGATTTAACATTGGCACTAGTTAGTGTCAACATTCTTATTGGAACCGTGGATCACCAAAAAGTATGCACACTTTGGAGTCTGTGGCTGGTGCATTACTCTAAAAGCTGTAGGAGGTTTCAGTACAGCAAATATATGGTTAGCAAATATTTTTTTTGGAAATACAGGGGTTGTGCATTAGATACATTTTCTGAATCTTATATTTATTCAATTAAAGTATTTGATTTTCTTTTCTTTGTGATTTTTGTTTTCCTCCCTTTTTGAGGGCATCCCATCACAGTGTTATTTGATAATGTGTGTTACCTCCTTTAATGCAGTACAATTGTTAGTGATATAGCACCATGTAAATAGCAAGTATAGCTATGTATGACATGTGGCTTAAGAGAGTAAATAATCATTGTAAACATGTAAAGCACCTAATTAAGAAAAATGAACAGCTTGTTGAAATTCTGGGATTGCAATTGTGCTTTGTATGAAAACCAAGCTACACAGAGGGTCCCCACAGCTGAGTTTGAATACCACTAGTCTAGAGATATAATAATTATCTGAGAATCTGAGACGTGAATGATGAATATTTGGAGAGAGTAGGATGTAATATGTGCTTTTTTTTAACAATGCGGTATTGCTTTTCTCCCTATGATGCAGTCATGCTATCAACTTTTAAAATCAAATAAACAACAGATCTGTATGCATGTATTCATTTTGAATACATTGAATATATTCTCTCGTTGAAAAAACGATAATTTGGTTTTGTAGAAAATGTTTTTATTATTAGCAGACATATTTTATCTTTGTTCTGATGATGCCACTATGATGCTATCAACATTTAAAATCTCAAATGTGATAACTGCAGGATGACATTTATCTTTTAATTTGTTTTGCTGAAGAACATATATAAATGCTCTTCTATAAATGTGAGATAACCCATCAGTTGTTCACTAAACAAAGATTTACCTTGTTAAATTAGTCCAGGAAACACATATTTGGAGGAAGTAAAAAGCTTGCACTCAGAATCAGCATGTCAGTGAGGAGTATGAGAGGTGATGGAACAGTAAACGCTATGCAAATCAAGGCAGTAAATTTCCGCTTACAGAAGGCGAGATTCTGGTGTAAAAAACAGACATATTTTCAGATCCACACTATAAGCTCAGTAGTCAACCAGAATCAACAGATGAAATAGGGTGCTTTAAATAAAAAACCAAGGCCCTATCCATGCAACATTAAGGATGCAGTATACTGTATGTTTAATATTTGTATTGCTATTTTTGACTTATTACAAATGTTATTTTGTCCTTTGCTTTTTTATAGAAAATTACTTTCATACTTTATATTTATGCAGAAAACCCAAAACTCTTTTGGCTCTTTTGCCATTATCGAACAAGGCTCTACTGCCAAAGCTTTTAATGCAAAAGCGATGTCTCTTGAAAGTGGGCTCCGAACAGGTCATCAATCGCTGAGCATTATCAACTCAATCTGTTACTCACAACATCAGCCAAGTCTACCTTTTCAGTAGCCCTCTGTGAACATTAAAAAAAAACCCTTTCAAGGAATCTCTGAATCTGCTGAACCACTGTGTTTATTCAGAAAAATCAAGAGACCCCGTTTTTTTTTTCGATTTAATAGCACATTAATTCCCAAAGGGTAGGCCTATAAATGGATCAATTTTAGCCTGATTAGGAAACCTAAGAATTGATGATTATTCTTGGAAAATACAGCTCCAGGGTTCTCGGTGCACATTCAGGTGCACCATAGATAGCAAATTATATCACAACAGTGGTGCACCACACTGTATATGGCAAAGGCCTAGTAACTCAAATTCACTTGAAATCAGTATTGAGCTCGTTAGCCACCAACTGACTGGTATGTAACATATGCAAAGGACATTGTATTCCCTCTCCAACAATAACAATACCAATTGCTGGCCATACTTAAAGCATGTGTGACTCATCCACTGCTACATTTTCCAGCCACTATATTTAGTTGATATTCATAATGAACAATCATCCAAAGCAGAGCTAGTGGAGTAGGTGACCAGGGCCCATATTCATAAAGAGTCCAGGAGCTGGAGTGCTAATCAACGATGTTATTGTTTTTTTATAAACAGGTGTAGATGTCATCATATTCCTGCTTAGCATTACAGCACATTGTTTACAGAGAAACATTAATACAGAAGTATTTTTTCTCAAAAGTCACAGATGTGTTTTGGTACTTTGATAAATGAATGTCTGTCATGTTGATCATGTTAATGGTATGCCGGAATAAGAAGAAGCATTAAACAAAATACAACTGGCATTCTAATCTCCATATGTATAAGACATTGTGACCCAGAGCAAGCCAATATAGAGAAGTAACCACATATTTACTGAACATGGTTGCATATCCCCTCAGTATTATTGTGTGTCTTTGCAAAGTATGCAAGGTTTTTCCAGAGAGAAATATGAGAAATTTAAAGGCATGAAAATTCATAATAGCAGGATCTGACCCTCGGCAACCCACATTAGGGACAAACATATGCCCATTGTGCTTTGCTGCTCAGGATAATGTCGTATGATAGTCACACTACTGCTTACTCTAGTTTTTATTAATATTTCTTTTTGTGATTTTTTTTTCTTCTTTGCAATAGAGTGTGAAACTCTCACTCAGATACATGCTCTCCTTTCATATGACAAAAAATGTATTTAAGCAATTCAGATAGTGCTTTGCTCTGGAGCACACTGGCCTGTCTGAGGTTGTACTAGTATGCATGTAAATACACCGCATTTTGTGTGTCCAGCAGTCTTGTAGCTAGTGTAATTTTTGTTTTTGCTTTGCAACTATAAGTATGAACTTTGTAGGTAGACAGGGGTCCATGATTATAATGCATGCATCTTCTCTTCTGTATGTATGTATTTTTATTTTTTGCTCTACATTTGTATTAGTGTGCAAATCATGTGATTTCCATGAACAGTATTTAGCACTAAAAAGTGAAATGTTAGCATTTTAACTGTGCTAATGTCTATTAGGGGGCAACACGGCTGTGCAGTGGGTAGCACTGTTGCCTCACAGCAAGAAGGTCCCACATTTGAATCCAGTCATATCCCTCAGATGACACATGGGGCTTTATTCATGAAAAAGGACTGCAAACTTCAAAACTTACCATGAAGTTAGTTGTAGTAATTGAATGAAAGAATGTCCAAATTGTAGAGGAACACTGATTTTGTTTAATTTTAACACCCAGGTAAGCTTTTACAAATCTACGGAGCCCCCCTAGGTACCCTAGGTAAAAAAAAAATATATATATATATATATATATTTCAAAGTGGAAATCAACATTCAATAGTAAAAGTACAGTTGCAGGCAGGTGTGGCATGTGAAAAACATGCAGATGCAGACCTCTAGTGCGAATAACTGAGTAACTCATAATATGATATCACAATACTTTGCTCACGATAAGACAGTATCACGATACCGGCGATTCTGTGATAAGCAATGTATTGCAAGACAACCATCTACAATACAACACGATATCTGTGTAACTGAAGAAGAAGAAAAAATATTCACTGTACTTTGAAGTGATGTCAGTTTCACAGAATTTCAGATAAGTGAGATTAAACAAGGTAAAACAAACTGAATAGAGTCTTAGCATAACATAAGTCCCTTCAACTGTTATCCATACATGTGGAGATGAAGTACATTCAAATAAATGAATTTTAATTCACTTAAAAAAATGCATCTTGATAATGGTACAAAGAAGCCTCATTTGGCTGTGCCATAGGAGCACACATCCAGATGCTAAAGTCTAAACTTAAGAAGCAATGACATTTCAGAATGGGACGCATGTGACTGCAAGTATTAAATGGCCTGACCTTCAAATAAGCTCTCCTCATAAAAATACATTTAACAAATTTTTTTAACAAAATGTTCTTTGCACATGGCCTGTGTCCAGTCCTCCCTTGGTGAACTGACGTAAAAGGCCAATATAACTTTTGGCAATGGTTGCGTTTAAGTCATGCCAGCGATTACAGAATGTGTGCGGTCTATGATGAGCTGTATAGCTTTCTTTGGAAAACAAGCGTCAGCCCTCCAGGAAATCCAATGCAGAGAAAGCTCGTTGTAGTGAAAGGCAATTTTTATACAGAGAGAAATCACTTTTCATTGGAAAGCACAAAGAAAAATGAGTCATGCTTAGTGTTTTGTGTATCTCTATGGGCCAAATACTATTTATATCCAAACGCAATGTCAGAGGTCACTGGTTACATAAATCTTTAGTGGGGTAACCTGTTAAATGGGAACAATTAATAAAAGAATGAGTTGGATTCTGAGCTCACACATCCTCAGCTGTGACTAGATCATAAATCACAACTCATTGCATCAGAATTCCACCAATTAAAAGTAGTCGGTCAATGCTAAGTACATGTTTAAAAATAATTGACATTCATAAGATCTGTTGCACCTGCTGTTTAATGTATGCTTTAAAATAGTTTTCAAAATGCTTCTCTACTGAAACCTACATAGAAGCCAGTGAAATACTTGTGATGAAAGTACCCACCTGCTGCTTCTGTTACCGTTTCGATTCCACACTTGTTTTTCTTTAATCATATGTACCTACAATTCAGAGTACCATTTCATGGAAATTTATTATTTAAAGTTCTCGCAAAAACACAGTAAAAAATAACATTATGTCAGGCATTAACATCATGACTTTCCATTGCAGAGGGAGCATACATCACTTCCATTAATAAGGCTTTCAAGAAAAATTCTCTTCTATTAAGTTGCACAAAACACTTTTTTTGCACTGTAAAATGTTCATGGTCCCAACTGGACTTGTATGTTCTCTGTTAGAGTTGAATTAACACCAGACATTTACTGTGTAGTACTGTAAATCACTTTATAAATAAGGGGTTATGGGATTATGCCCTTTTGGAAAACATTCACATCCCACAAACCTCTTTCTATGTTTTTTCCACTTTTGTAAATTCAGCTTCAGTGTGTAACATTACAAATTTGCTTCCACAAGCATGAGCATATTGCCTTTATCATAGCAAATACACATCCCTTCCTTATCCACTCAACCACATGCACTTTCTCACTTCACTAAGTACCAAATGCCTTGTTCTCTGTTGTACTGTCTACATGCTATCATCCTCTAAGCCATGCTAATGCAATGAGAAAGAGCATGCTTTATGATCAATTCCACTGATTGCTAATAACACCACACTGGCACACCCACATAGTGGGAGCAAGACACGGGGATAAACTCCACACGGAAAGGCCCAGGCCGGGATTCGATCACCATTTCACCCACGTTTATTATTTAAGCAACTGATAGCAATGGAAAAAAGAAGGGCACTTCTTGCCCTTGGGAGTGCGTAGCTTAATAAACAATACATTACTTGAAATGTTATTTAATCTACCACATCCATCCCACTGTGGTTACAGCCTCCATTCTGTGACTGGATGAGGAGCAAACTGTTTTTCAAGTTGCATTCATGGACCTGGCAAAATATATTTCTCATATTAGCCTTAATCTGCTTTAGTAGGTGTGGGAGGAGGTAGAGTTGTGCTACTTGTTTTATTTATTTCTGGCTGTTGCTTATAACATGACGTAATGCAATTTTGTCTTTAGACTTTTGGAATCTAAACGCATGGGACCTATGTTTCAAGTTAGCGTGTTAGAGCTGCTCTAGCAGATAATAGGTTTTATGTCTGCTGATTAGGTAAGAGCTTCCCGCTGGGTTAGGATGCATGGGTACAACCTCTAGGGGGAGATTTTAAGGGTGGAGCTTGCTCTTTTCTCCTGCTTACTTGGAAAGGTGGCTTGCTTATCTTCAATGTTTATTCAAAGCATTCAATTAAACTGAAATAAAATTAATATATCCCACATCAGCTATTACTGACCCTCTATGCATGCATTGCATCTGCACAGACAATCCGCCCTTATAAATGAGTGAAGTAAGCTATATGTGCTCCCGACAGGGGCTATTGTTTCTGTTCACTTGCAGTTTTAGTTGTTGAGCAAAGGCAAAAGCAATGGCTTTTGTTTTCTGCCAGCATTTCTGTTGGTGAGATCATCTGGAAATTAGTAGAAATTAGAAATCCATTATGTCTTTTGTTCATTTGTGACTAACACTTCCCCAAGGTTTTCAGATGTATTGGCCTGCATAATATCCTCCTAAGTCTGGGCAATTCATTTCTGTCCAATGTAGGGGACATCTTTCTACATATCTGAACTTGAAATTTGCAGTAGCTCTTGTAGAACGGCATAACCAGGAATTCACAAAAAGAGTTGCGCTTCTGACATCGTTACACTTTGATTGTCAGTATATACCTCTGGCTGTCATGTTGGCAGAAAAAGGTACAGAAACTACTGTTTGAAGCTGAAGCTGTCTCAGAATTTGTAAAAGGTCAAACATGGTGCATTTGTTCATTTGTGCCAGTCCGTCCTTCCTTTCTTGTTCTGTCTTAAAGTATGGCAGTGCTGATTCTGCAGCCATCCATGTTCATCTGTTGCCTTTATGCAAGAGTGCTGGTATACTTTAAGAAGCTGAGTGCAACTCACGTCATAAGAACAGTTTTTTCCCGACTGCAGCTGGCCTTATCAACAAGGCCCGGGACCCCCACTGATGCCACTGTCACTGTACTGTTATCCTGACCCCCACGGACACCAACAGACAGCACCTGTACTTAAAACCACTTTATCCCCTTGCACTATTGTTATTGTTTTGCACTATGTTTATGTTATGTTATGTTATGTCTGTTATGTTTTTTACTGCACTATTGTTCATCTTACTCTATTTATCTTATTTTATGTTCACTGTTACGCACCACCTGACCAAAACAAATTCCTTGTATGTGTAAACCTACTTGGCAATAAACCCGATTCTGATTCTGATTCTGATTCTGATTCTGAGATAAACTGCATAGTAAAGAAGTGCTCGCTTTCAGGAGTTGTGCACCCAGGCATCTGCTTTTTGAAAACTTCACGCTTTTGCCTGTTTTGGATGTGCTGTTACCATCCTTTGTACTAGAAAGTTTTTCAGTATGGGAAAGGTTTTCAATGTTTAAATATGCATAAGATATTATATAAAAGATATTCCCATGGTCTGTGAACAAATACAGAATGTGAAATTTTGTTGAGAGTTTTCATTGTTACCATTTATGGCTAAATCATGGATCGTTTCGTCATGGAATTTAATGATGTATTTCATAAGACCCCACTCCAAAGTTTAAGTACAAAACAGGAAGTTTTTTGTGTAAAGGGACACAAGGCCCATAATGACCTGATGCATTTCTGCAAAGATGTGAATTGAACTTTGCACCTTTGTTCACAACCAGCAGGTATTGAGCATTTGGCAGTCCTGATAGTATAGACAGGAAGTATGGTGCAAAAACTTGTGTTTATAAATTTGAAGGAGGAAATGTCAATCTTCTTGCTGCAGGTTGCATTTTACATTTGTTACACATTACCACAAAAATGTTAAAAACCGACTGAAAAGCTGCAGAATTTTTTTTTTTCCCAGCAGTGTAAACGGAATTTAAATAATATCAAATCAATGAGCTGCTTTGAATTTTTGGATATAGGATGTCAAATTATTTCTCTGTATTTCCACAAGGTGGTTATCTCTGCTCACAGCTGCTGTAGGCAAACATTTAAAGAACTTGCCAACAGTGAAACAGTCTTCTGTTTAGCTGAAATTTGGTAAAATCACTGTATAGCACAACTATGTGTGAATATACTTCAGCCTACAATCTTGAAATTGGGATAACTCTAGTTTGGCTCCACAGTAATATTTAGCGGACTAATTGAAATGCTCTAAAAAGAACAGTGTAATGATGTAACTGTACACAGGAACATTTGTGGCCTCTAGCATCCTGATCATGAGACTGCTGAGTCACATGCATCATTAGCATTTTCTGGTCAATCAAGGTCATTTGTGACGGCCCCAGGGCCTCTGCCAGGGCTTGTGGTGTTGTTGTGTTGTGTGTTGTCTTTCAGTGTTGCTGGTTCCTGGTTGGTGGAAGCTGGAGGCCATCAAGTAATTGGAGGCAGCTGGCCACTGTCTTAAGGTTGCATAAAACTCGCCCCATCCTGGTAGTCTGGGGCTTCCTCTTCCCTGGTATCACGTCGTGTTCCGTTGAAGTTCTCTGATTTTCTGTATAGTTTATTTGGTATTATCTTGGTTAACCTGACAGTATGTTTCCCTGCCAGTTTCATTTGTTAAGAAACAACATTTTTGTTACATTTGTTGACTAAATTAATCTCAGTTAAATAAAATTCCTTTCTTTTAGTTAATCCCTCACGTTTGCTGTGGCCTCAGAGCCGGGCCATAACACATTATATATATATATATATATATATATATATATGCAGCGGCATACTGAAAATTGACGGGGTTTCTCCGGGGCTTATTTTAGGACTCACTAGACCCACTTCACCTTGGTAACTATAGATTGATAACTACAGAAAAAACAAACATGTTCTAATTAACATTCTGTAAATTTACATACAGAAAACAATGACACAATAATGACATACTTTTTTTAAATCTGTTCATTGGTTATTTATGACACAATGAGTATATGACATCTTTTAACCAGCACAATATGATTTCTTTGACATTCAGAAGACTTCTGCTTAACCCTAATTGATATGAACATTACATTGGGCTGTCCCATTGAGAAAAAATGACAATATATTCTGTTCACCTGGAACAAGAACTGCAAGCATAGCTTCCCTTTTAATTTCAAGAAGGAACAGACGGTTTCATTAACAGGTAACGGAAGCATGGCTGCTGAACTGATGCAGGGAATATATATGAAATTTAGCATATTGCGTCCCATTCGACACACACCCTGATGTAATTAGAATGACGTAAATGAATACTGCATCTCAGGCTATGGGAATGAATATGCATAATTGTTCCATAATAGAAGTACTGAATATTCATAAAGCAATTCTGTTAATTGTTGATGCGTATCATCTACCATCAGCCTGAATGTTCCAATCAAATATTATCAGGTAAGCTGCAGTCTACACCCATATCTCTAAATATGCCTATGAACATGGATATATTTGTAAATCTAAGTGTAAAAAATAAAATAATACCCGTTATTTATTATTATTATTATTACTCCTCACCAATGTACTTTTCTTGAAAAACGAAGGAACTGACAGCAAGTTGATGAACAATGTCTTGCACACAGGCTCAGATCCACACCTACAGAAACACCATGACAGAAATTTCAGAGTGAAGTCCCTGTAGACGTACAGTATCTTCAAGAAATCTATAATTACAGATGCTCAGCTGAAATGAGCAGGTATAGTGAGTATGATGAGACAATAGGCTTTTTCAATGCAAGTGTAGATTAATCTCAACTTCCTGAGAGCAAGACTGCATGAGCAGAATCATATTTTCCAAAGATAATTACATATCCAGACTGTATGCATAATAAATTAACTAGTGTCGTAGAACATTTGACCCTTTTGAAAACTTCAATACTCATTGTTGTTTTTATAATGCTTTATGAGAAAACATTAGTTGATTTTATCCTTTGCTTTCCGGAATAAGCTTGAGCTCTGTGGAATGTTTAGTATATGGCCTTGAAACTTCATTTTTCCAAGGTATTACTGAGACAGTTTGAAAAGCTTTCTTTATTGAGGTGATTTGCCCATTAAACTTGTCTTGGTGTCTGCAACATTATGTTCAAGCCTCTTTTAGAATAAATAAGTGTTTTTTTTTTTCATGATCAAGCTCTTTATTTGTTTGTTCCAGGACATCAGTGTGAAATGTTAGTACACCATGTCAATACATCCAATTGGAGAAGACCCCAGAGTACCTCCACAAGATATTCAAACCCTACATGCCAGCCAGATCCCTCCGTTCTGCTACCTCAGGACGCCTGGCACCTCCCCCTCTTCGCACCTGCGTTTCCATAGACTGCGTTGTTGCTGTTCTCGTTTGTGTTAGTGTTAATCAGTTTAACCTTCAGGGTCCAAGTTGAACTATGCGGTTGTTCCCTGCACTTGGACCGGTACTTCTCTCTAGGCTTTTCGTCATACTTGTTCCTGGTTATGGTTATACACTTTGTTGTACGTCGCTCTGGATAAGAGCGTCTGCCAAATGCCTGTAATGTAATGTAAAGACAGTTTGTCGTGTCCTGGCCAATAAAATTGACTCTTGTGACACAGCACCAAGTTATGTTTTTTATTTTCTCGTGTGGGATCTACTAATTCGTTAGGATAGTTGTACAACAGCTTCTACAATAGTGGTTTACAACTAACTATGAGGGCATAAAGGGGAGGTTTCTCAGTCTTCGGAATCTGACTTCCATATAGAAAATCTCCCAAGCAGTCACACTTTAACTGAAATAGACAGCAGTGCACTCTAATACCATAATTCAGCTATAGTGTTTTAGTCAGTGAATTTTCACATTGTCCTCAGAATTAACTGCAATGAATTAACCAAACATAAACCAGACTAAGCATTTTTCAGAAATTCTGAAATTCTACCTGAAAAATAATTTTCAACTGCCATCAACTAAACGAGTTGATCAACATTTAGCAGGGGGAATATGGAACTACTCTACCATAGCTGGCCTATCTTCCAGGGTGAATTAACTCGTATCTGGCCAAACATGGTGGCCCAACAATCTGTTACTTGATTTTATATTGATGTTTCTATATTGCCAGAGCTGACATGTATCCAACATCAAGTCCACAAACCATAATTTGGTTTCTTTTCACTTTTACTCAGTGTTTAAACACTAAAACATTTAAAATGCCTAAGGTCTCTCCAAAAGGACACTATATGCAGCTACAGATGGCTTTTAACAGTATCTAGTGTCCCTAATCTCCAAATCTGAAACCCTCTCCATGGGTACCATCCCTCTCGTTTTCACTTTAGATGGCATTCTGTAAACATATAACAGCAAAAAAACATGTTGTTTGTTATAGCAACGCAGAGGTGGCATAACTGTAAAATATGTTACATTTATACAGATGCGAACAGCATGGTTTTTGGTCACCTAGCATCCAATTTCCTCCTAAAATACACACCGAAAACCATACTAACTTTTCAAGTACAGACAATTTTTTTAAATGATGTATGATTTGATTTCTTGCAAATAAAAATAAAGCCTCATACCCAAAAATTACTTTTTTAATTTTTATGTTTTTACTTAGCTTGCTCAAAACTGTTTTTTTTTTTTTTGTAAATATGTCCAGCAAAGGTTATCACTGTGGGAAGTGGTAGAGGACTAAATAGCACATGTACAAACCTGAAATAGCTACGGTAGCTGCATTACATTTAAGGCAACTCTCCCCTACATGACTGAAGATGGTTGGATACTGGGTACGGTGTTGAACAACTTGAAATATTAAAACTATGTTCTGATGTTTTATTTTTACAATTGAGATGTGTTAACATTTAAAGGTGACAGTGCCTATCCATGCATTCCAACACCTGTCCAAAACCCAACTTCACCAGAGATGGAGTGGTATAACAATGTTGCTTTCCTTCCATGCGCAAGACGCATCTTAAATACCTGCACTGTATTTAAATGCACTCTCTGCGGGTGTGCTCATTTACATAACCAGTCTTAGGAAATACCCCTTTAAACTGGAAACATACGTATACATAGCATTTTGTGGCACTAACAATAATTTGCAGCATGTTTAGTAAATATGGCCCTTTAAATTAAATCTGTTACTGCTTTGGTGTGTTGTTCAAGGAAGGGTTGAGTTCAAGGTTTTTGATGTAAAGCAGCCAAAGTCTGACAATGACAGACGGCTGACATAAACCAGGACTCCGCTCTGCATGCGACAGAATTGTAGTGATTCATGTGAGTGTTTACTGGCAGCTAGGCTGTAAGGGGATCACAAGGTGTTTTCCTGACAATGTGGGTATTACTATTCATGTAATCTTTGTTTATTATAGATCAATTTTATAACATTAAATATTTCCTTTTGAAATGCTTTGATAGTCAGTCACAAGGTGTCCAAAATGTGTTTATCTTTTGCTTTGTGAAACCGATAGCCACTTCAAATAAGATAAATCTAACAAGGCTGTTAAGAGTACATGGCCCAGTCTTGAGTATTACCTCTTTATTGTTCATTTAACATTAAAACATATTTCAACATGTTACATACCTCCAGTAATATGCTGTATGCTATGTCTGTGATAACTTTTGTGCATCTGGTGCAGTAGTATGTCTAGGTACAGCATACTGAATGTGTAACCTTTCACAGAATAGGCACAATCGGGAACCACTCAAGCACGTTCAGGAAAACGGTTCCACGGCTGGTTATTTTGCACTATACCCTGCCACCTGTGGATCTCTTAAGCCATTGGAGGACCTGTGTATAGCATACACACTCTTGGAATTATATAAATCCTGTATAAGAAGAGGAGAATAAAACCGCTGAAAAGCCTTAGAAAATGCAGGCTTCGGGTCTCTTTGTACACTCTCTGGGCATAATAGATGGATATTCTTTGCGACACAGTGCATTCTTGTATTTTCAAAAGAGCAGCCCAAGCAAACAATATATATTTTTAAAACAAGAAATAGTTGCGTGAACTTGAGCATTATTCAGCATGAGACTGTAATTGCCCGCCCACCCTCTCAAAGAAAGTAAAATTATGTTTAATGAGCACTGGGGGGGGGGGGGGGGGGGGCATTTATTGGGCTGGATGCTCAGGAGTATAGCAGTCCGGTTAAAGCAGATCATTCATATCCTTCTCAAGTACACAGCTGTGGAGTTTTCACAGCAATTGTCATGCAAATGAAAAGAAAAGAGTGAATTATTATGGTGTATTGTACCTTAGTGTTCTGTATTCAGCATTTCTGGGCTCACTGGGTCTGCACCATCCTGATTCGCACAAAGGCAGTGAGCTTTCTGCAATTAAAAAAGGAAATCAGGATTCGTTACAAATTCAGCAGGTTGTTTTACAATGTTTGAAAGTTTCCTCAAGATCTGCAATAGCCTCTCTGAAAAGGTAAGAAAAAGAAAACTCAGTAGGAAACCCTGAACAGTGCCAAACTCTCGATGCTGTATAGGTATGGGGCATGTCGTCCCACCAAGCCATAACTTGGTGAGATGCCATACCTGCCATCCCAGTTTTACCTAACAGAAGACTGTCCATTCCATTCCAACTGTCCACAGTCATTGAACTTTAAAGTATCAGACATAGTGCAGTTGTCTGACAGTCTGCACAAGTAAATCGAACAGACAGACAGACAGACAGAGCAAAAGGAATCTTTCCCTGGGCAACTTCAAAAAAACTAATGGAACATTTAATGAACAGGACAAGAACACTGATGTTCAGAGTCAGATTCAGTCTCTGAGGAAGATGACGAAGACACTGAAATGTCAGTCCGTTCTTTGCCTGTTCATTAAATGTGCTATTTGCTCAAAACGTCTGTGCAATCTAGTTCTTCTCATTCTTTGCGTTTATCTTTTTGAGGTTATGTGGGATTTCTTTCTTCTGTGATTTTCCTGGATGTTGAGCACCAATCTATTCCATTTTACAATAGGTAGACTGAAGCATGTCATTTTTAATTTATTTTTGTTCAGACAGTGCAATTGGGTCCTTACATACTGCTTCTGTAGTGGGTGGTCATGACATTGTGTTCTTAATACTGCCAGGTCTTCTACAAAAAACCATCAGTGCTGTTTGCAGGACCTTTTCAACAGCATGTGTTGAAATCCATCGATCATCTTACTTTCTGCAACCCTCAATATATCAAGTCAGTTTTTGCAATTGAATTGGGAGCATGGAACTCAGCTCAATTGTGAGATTTTGGATCGCTAAAAGCAATAGGGGACGTGATGTGGTTCATTATTTAAAAAAAAAAAGAAAAAAAAACCTTCTGTACCCTCGAGCCTCTATTTCCTATAGAAAGGGGTCTTCATTATCCTGGTGAATGTAGTACATTGAGAGAAATGTGGTGCCATCTGTCCCACGCTTTTCAATCTCTACTTTTAGATGCAAAAAAAGCTGTGTCATGTTCCTGGTAAATGTAGCAGATGTTGCATTGTGGCACTTTCAGATAATGTAGTGTATTTATGTTCGTTAAGTTGCTAAAACATCTGCGGCAGTATTTCACTTCAATTGCTCCACATTCCCCAGTTCCATAATTACATGGAAGTTAGTCCTTATCCTTGCTGCTAACAGTAAGTGTCTTTTTTTTGCCATTTCAAAAGTGAAATTATGACGCAATTCTGCTTTGTTGTGCTGGTTCTGTTTGAAATTTTCCCCTTGACATAAGCAAAGTTCTGATTTTGAAGGACCCGCTGGCTCTTGTGAATAGAGGAGTGACTCGCAAATCACAAGAGACGAGGTGCCATTTAGATTTTTATCATCTCTTCTTTGTTTTTATTTTTTTGTTTGCTTGTTTGGGTTGGAACCACTTTCTGACCATGTTGAGGGGGTACAGCTCACATTCACATTCCATTCACACATTATATGGAAAAAGTTACAACAGCCATGATATGTTGAATATATATAGTATACATAAGTATATTCAGTATTTCAACTATGCTTGAATTAACACCGTATATTTTCAAGCCTTGAATACAAATGTATTAATGCACCATATTGATAAGCAGTGTGTGTTGGGAAGCACTGTCACGTACACAGGTTGAGTAATAGTGTTGTGAATTTTCAAGCTTTTTAACACTGAAAACTCTTACTGTAACTTTCTGCAAAAGAGAATTGAGTTTTCCAAACATTCATGTTCTCTTATCAATTGCCATTTTCTCTCATTATGAAGGAATGCACTCCAGAGCAGTCTTAATTTGATACCATGTGCTAAAGTAACAAATATACTAAATAAGAGTGGGTGTGGTAAATAAAAGCCAAATAACCAAAACTGTGGTAAATAAAAGACAAAAATATCAGCTTATGTAATATTTAAAATGCCATAGATGTAGGTCATCCAATTAGTTGTGTTCACATAGCTTAAGGGTCTACTCTGTATGGATGTAAATTAAACCATCGCTGCCCTGAGCGCTTACGTTGGATGACAGTTTGCCTTTATTTACTACATTCACGAAAGCTTTTGTTGCCATGAAACAAAATTCAAGTACTTTGCACTACTTAAACTTCTTACAGCATTTATGCCAATTTACGACATAACATTGCATAAAACTGCAGTGGGCCTATATTTGGGTGGAATTTATGCTTGTCTTCATTCCTTTTACTTCGGGAAACCTGATCTCCTAAAGCGCATTTGATTTGGGATACACGTTATGACCAGAAATGTCAAGACACCCCTTGGTCTGGGGCTGTTTTTCATGGTTTGGGCTAGACCCCTTAGTTCCAGTGAAGGTAAATCTTAATGAAATGACATTCTAGACCATTCAGTGCTTCCTACTTTGTGGCAACAGTTTGGATAAGGCCCTTTCCTGTTTCAGCATGACAATATCCACGGGCACACAGAGATCCATGATTTTGTCGAGATCGGCGTGGATGAACTTCACTGGTCTGTACAGAGCCCTGACCTCAACCCCATCCAGCACCTTTGGGATCAATTGAAAAGCCAGGCCTAATCACCCAATCAGTGCCTGACCTCAGTAATGCTCTTCTGGCTGAATGGAAGCAAATCCCTCCAGCAATGCTCCAAAATCTAGTATAAAGCCTTCCCAGAAGAGTGGAGGTTGGTATAGCAGCAAAGGTTGGACCAGCTCTGTATTAATGCTCATAATTTTTGATGAGATGTTGGATGTCAGGTGTCCATATACTTTTGGCCATGTGGTGTAGTACCTGTACTGTACTTATACTTACATGTGTTACATTAAAAGTTGCCTTAAACTACATTTAATTTCCAAGATGAGAATACTTTTGAAATACATTATTTCTGTATTATCTACTTACTGATCTCTTTCTTGAACATGGCTGGAAGAATGCAGGAGAAAAGATATACATATACATATGTGCTCGTGTAAATCTCCAAATAATTTCAACCATGGCAAATCCTTAGCCATTCAGTACATGCTATAATGTATAAATGAAGTATTTTATTTTATATAATACTCAAAGATATTTCTGCTATGTGGTCTCAGGTTACTACTTGGTATAATTATTTTGTCCTGCATATAAATATTACTGAGCTCAGTTCTATGTGCATCCTGGTAAGGTGCAGTCTTTTTATTGAGAAATAAAATTCACTGAAAGCAATGAATGCAAATTTACAGAATGTTCATGCTTGCGTTAAAATGTTCCACACTGGTGGTTTTGGGCTCAGAGTTTTTGTTGTGAGACTGTTACACTCTTGAGTACTCGACCATGGGTGTGCTTTACCATGCATCTAGAGAAAAATATTGGTAAGGAAGGCTGGATGTGGCATAGAGCCGGGCTCTTTGTGCTTTCTGGGCAAATCTTTGCTTGTGGAGCAGGCAGAAATGTTTAAGAAGTATAAAGAGCATTTAAGAAGCATAAAGCTGCGAGCGGCATGTTGGTTTACCCCGCAAGGCCATGCACCACATCACCCCACTAAAGCTGCACTGTGAGATTGCCAGGGCTAGTGGACTGAAGTAAAGAGTAATGGGTTTGTATGGTAGGCTAGCTCACAGGCCAGAGAATTAGAGGTAGATAACGTGAGCCTAAGCCCTTTGGTGCCTTTATCAGGCATGCCACCCTGGCGTTTCCAAAATGTATGGATTTCATCTTACTGAAGAGGTTACCAGCAAGGAACTGGGTGTGTATCTGTGTTTGTGTGTGTTTGTGTGTGTCTGTGTGCGTGTGTGTGTGTGAGGGGTTCTCTGGGATAAAGCAAACAGACAGCATGGACAAGAGCTTTAGTAAATTTGCTTCTGGAGAAACTAGCACATCGACAGTATGTGTCCCAAAATGTAATGTGGAATAAAGTTAATGGGAAATAAAGGAGCAATACAATATAATCCTCTTATTAAAGTTTCCCCACTGTCATCCTGTCAGATTTGGGCACTTCACTTTTAAGTCTCTTGTTGTCCTATGGCATTATTCAATACTGTGCTTTGAATGGGTTGTACACTTAAGCAGTGATAACTAAACAAATTTCTTTTTTACTTTTTTAGCAGTCCAATGCTGATACTGAAGTAAGAAATTCTGCTGGTTGTTATAAAGTGTATCTAATGTATTCATATTACATTAAATGTGTTCAGTTTAAATGTATTAATTTTCAAACATTTAAAATGTGCATTAACAACAGTTTGTGATGTGTATCAGTATAATATAAATTGTTTGAAATATACAGGCTATTGACCAATAGGCTATGTATACGTACCATTCCACATGATCAGCTGTCTGACCCTGGAAGAGTTTAACGATGTATAATATGCACCAATATGTTAGCACAATTGAAATAAATAAACTCATTGAGATTTTTTTCAAAATGTAAATACACAAAATTTACAAAATTTTGTACAAATGTACAAAATGAACTTGTCTCTGGTGGCATGATGGGAGTAACCTTCAATATGGTACTATGGTATCTATTTCACCAACATCACAGTGATTAATAATAGCATCTGTTTATTGGTGGTGGGGTACATTTAAGGTCATAAGAAGGAGTTCTATTACAAGTACATACTATCTACAAATTAATTATGACTGTATGAGAAACTGATCTCAGCTGCATAGCTTGATAAATTGTAGCAAATGTGAAAATATATATTGACTTCTTTTTGTAAGGAACATTAATTCACATTTAAAACTTAAACATGCAGAATATTATGAATATGGCAATTGATAATAAGGGCATTGGGACAATATACATTTGCTTCTGAAAAGTGTGATGCAACAAGGTAAGAAATTCATATACTGAGAATATCAGATGTGTGGGATGTGAAGTGAATTATAGGAGGAGAGAATTCTGAGGAATTAATTACAGACATCAATATATAACTATAATGAGCAGGGAAAGAGAATAACAGCAGAATCACAATGTTTCACATGCGACATTGCTAAAGGTTGCAAACTAATTTGTGTAGTGATCAAGCAAATGGCAAACATTTGATCATTTGTCTTTTTTTAATATATAATAGAACAGATACAGATACTCTCACCTCACTGAAGCAGCACACTGCATGGTAAGAAGGTCAAGCCATGGAATGAAGAGGTTTGTTTTTGAATCCAGGCAGCAGTGAACACTTTCAGAATGACCAATCAGGCTGTGGGCAGGGAAGTCTGTGTGACCAATCAGGCTGTGGGAAGGACTGTCTTCATGACCAGTCTAGCTTGAGGCAGGGCTGTCTGTGTCACCAGTCAGGCTGCAGATGGCTGGCAGATAACCGTCTGTGCAGCCAATCAGACTGTAGGTGGGTCCGTCTGTGTGACCAGTTAGTCTGAAAGCAATCCTGTCAGGCTGCGGGCAAAGCAGTCTGTTTGATCAATCAGCGCACAGGGCGGGGTGATCGGTGTGACCCAGGGAATGCAACAAGGAATGTCCACGTGGCCAGTCAGGGATAACTCCAGTCGGGCTGTGATGTTTCCACGTGCTGGGGAGAGAGAACAGCTGGTCTCAGTACACTTCACTGCATCACAGAAAATGAATGGACTCTAAGCTAGGCTGTTTTTTCAGCACATTAGGTTAAGGATGGATGCAACCGCGGGAATGCTTGTCACAGAAATGAGCAACACTGTAAACTGGAGTGAGCCAAGTCTGAAAGTAAGCTTGCCGGATTGCAGTTCACAATCTGTTTCATAGTTGAATTCATATTGCATTGAAAAACTTTAATCTAATCAACTGGCAGATTACTGTAACATGCTGCACTGAAAGAAAGAATTCCCTCGGAATATCTGCAATATGGAATATCTGCAACAACATTGCATAAGGGAACCAGAAGAGAAGACAGAAGGTGTTTGCCTTCTTATAGCTCTTAGCTTGCAATACATTGGCATGTGGTCTGAGGAGTTAAGAGGGTTTTAGAGGACTCGGGGAGAGAGAATATGACGGCCATCTTCATTTGAGCAGTTACCCTGCACATGCCCCAGCATTCACACATAAATTTCCATTTGAATGTCAGAGTGGTAAACTGGTGCTTATGGCAGATAGGCATAACACTGAATTCATTCAGATATATTCCCATTTAGTGTTTACATTTGTTAAAGAGCAATATCTACAACAAGTCTGTCTTTTCTATATGTTATATATCGTTACTATATGTGTGCATGTGCATTTTACATATGGACATCAGATATTATGGTCTCTAATTCTGCAGTCAAGGTGCACTTGCAAATCTCTCATCCTACTTTTATTATGTACTTTCATTATGCTGTTTCCAACTCAATTTTTGTTGAGAGACGTGGGCACGCTGCAGTGCAGTGGCAAAAGGGGCTGGTCTACAAAGAAAAAACATGTGTGGCTGAGGTGGGGCTTTGGTTTCTGGCCAATCAGCTTGGCTGCTTTTTCCCTTTAATGCCAGTGCTTTGAAAGAGAACTGGCTCATTTACTTGTCTGGGAGATGTACAGTTGCATTTATACAAAATTTGAGAATTTAATACAAATAAGGTCTCAAAGTATGCATTGTGATTAAATGCAAGATACTTTCAACAAAGTTATCAGATATATGGTCCAAAAATGTTAACACTCATTATTACAAAAAAGTACAGAGCTTAGTAAAAGCATCCAGTCTTGTGTTACTGCTGTTACACAGTAGACATATTGAAATGTGCTAAAATCATAATTTTAACCAGTAATGTGTACATATTGCTCATACAGTACATGTACTTTGTCAAGCTCTACTCAGACAGGATTACTGATTTACATTTTCAGTGCCTGCTGTCAAGCATTTCCCTGCTGTTTTCCCTTAGTGTCAGATACTTTTTTTTATAGAAATAATGCCAGATCATGTTTCACTTTCCCATCCTATACTTCCCATTTATTTCACATTATATACATCATGGCACATAACCCATTTTTCATGTAACACATTTGTTTTATGTTTTGTTCCACTCTATAAATCAAATTATGAAATGTAAAAAAGTAAAGGAAGCAAGGGAAAATCCACAATGAGATGTGGAGTTATATTTTAATGCAAAATGCAGGGGCGAAGAACCACCTGACACAATGGAGTACATTAAAATCATACAATTGCACTCCTAAGGGTGGATTATCCCATTTATGCCATGATCACTAGCCAAAATATTATAACAAGAGCATTCACTTCTTTTTTTAGACGTATTGCATTCAAAATGAAAGGTTACTATGCAAGAAAGGTGCCATTTCCTTGGTAACACAATCGACTAATATCTGGAAAACAACCATTTCCATCACATTAAAAAAAAAGAGTTTACAATGCAATGGAAGCATCACTTCACAATTCCAGAAAATAGCCAAACCATACATATGACCGCAAGCGTACCAATGTTTCTTCAGCCCTGTGCTCCAAGCCCTATGTGTGTGTGTGAGTGTGCATGTTTGTATGATTGCATTATTGCATGCATGTATTTTATTCTTACCATGACAACCCTACACACACACACACACATATACTGAAATTTGGGAGTATTCAAGATTTTTCTTCTTTACAGCCTCATTCACACTTGATGCCCCTTTCACAGCTTCCAAATCATATGACCTCCACATGAAACTATAGTGTTTATGAACTGTATGCTTTAAGGTGCCTTGTTTTGTCTGTGTTTGGGGCCTTTATCACACACTCAGTACACTGCTCATGTTCTTCCTTACATTTAACTCATTCAGCTCTTTTCAAACATGGACAACATGCAAGCAAGTTTAATGCCTGGAAACCGTTGAGGAAATATTTAATTTGTTCCGAATTTCACGTTCACTACATTTTAAAAAGTAAAATGGATGACATGGATGACAGGAGGGAGCAGTGTGCTGGTGTCTCAGTACTGGAGACAGAGGAGAAGGTAAGGTAATGATGCAGGCAATGAGTTGCAAGCAGAGCTATAGTTACATAACACAGAGCAACTGAGAGATCCAGATAAGAGCAATGCAGCAATATTTTAATAATAATTTCAAAAAAGTTTAGGTTATTGAAGGTCATGCTGACACACACACACACACACACACACACACACACACACACTATATTACAATTCAATAGTTATCATAGGTTTAAAACTATAATGCACAATTGCATCTGCCCAAGCACATTTCATTACCTGATAAAAATGTTTCTTGTGTTTTACTGTTAAAATTCCAATGTCATTAAAATTCCAAGTTCATTAAAATTCCTCTTTGGTTCATTCTTTGCCATTTTTGTTGCCATTCTAAAGGAAACATCAGCAGAGAAACACACAAGCTGCTTGACCGTCTATTTAATGGAGTAAAGCCATAATTATCTGTGGTTCTGAGAAATCAATTTTCACTATGACTAATTGTAACGACTAACAGTTACGAAGGACACGTTTTCAATTTCTACAGTATTTGGGTCAATTACATAATTTTGCACTGTCATTCTACTGCCTGTATGAACATAAACGTTTTTTGTCAGTTAAACTATTTATTGCCTGTTAACCAAGTCTGTGTTTTCTTTTTACTATACAGACTGAATGGCATTTGCCCAATTGGGCAACTACTTTTCAAAAAAAGTATTAGGCTCGGTTGTAATGCCTGCAGGTTCTCAAAAAAAAACAAAAAAACAGCTCTGCATCTGTAACACTTCCCTATGACGGCACACAAATACTGAAGTCTCTTTGAAATGCGGCAGTCCATGTGCTTATTTTATATTGATCAGATATGGGCTGATCACTGATCAGAAAGAAAGCTATTATCAAGACACATGAAACAAGCAAAGACCCATCAATCACAGCACCGCTGTTTTCTGGCAAAGACTGTTTATGTCAATTAACAATCTGTGGACTTTATGAAGACCATAAATTATGTCATCCATCCTGCTGACTGCTTATTGCCCTGTCATGCCAGAGGAAAAACAAACACAGAGCTGATTCATTCAGAATAATCATCTCTTAATCTATTGCACTGCATTTCAACAAAAAAATAAAATAAAAATTGGTACACTTTGGTGGATGGGCACCTTGTAGTTACAACAACATTCCCCGTCGGTTTGAAGAACCAATCGTTTTACTTTAGTAAAGGATTAAAGTATCATTAAAACATTTCCTTTAGGCAGAGCTGTTCTCCTGTGAGAAATAAGCTCAGATTTATTGTCATTTCTTTCACAATTTCATCTTTGAACCATGATTTTAGAAGTTTAAGCAGACAAGTTAAGGAGTTCAACGTATTACTCATTATGCAATACACTGAAGGATTATTTCAGGTGTAATATACCTGTTGGACTGACATTTCTCAGACTAACTGGCTTTATATTTTTCAAAATTAAACAATGTTTTGTGTGTGCCCTTCCCTTCCTTCAAAAATACTTAGGACTGCAGATGCTCTACACTGGGAAAAGAAAGAGCAGGAGGGTAATGTGATTGTTCACTCACTGGACACAGAGCCTAAGGCTTAACTGGCTTTAAAGCAGGACATTGCATTTAATTAAGTTTAACTCAGGTTGTTGGCTTCAGCAAATAAATGGGCTACATGATGGTCAATGCTTATTATTATTATTATTATTATTATTATTATGATTATTATTATTATTTTTTTTTTTTTTTTTTAATTATAATTATTATTACTTTAAATTACAACCTATAAACACTAGAAAACTGTAGGGTGACAATTTATGTCTGGTCCACAGATGTCAACCATACTTAAAAACACATTTTAAACAATACAATAAAAACAAAGAATTTTACAGCATATTTAGACCAGGAAGTTAAAGTGGGGATTGAGATGAGCACAGACCCATACTGAATATAATAAAAACAACAATGCAATTACTTGCCCTCAGGTAAATGACAGCTAGAGCACAACAAAATTATGACTGACATTAAAGAAAACTAACAGTTAAAGTATTATTGAATTTTTATGCTTGCCAAATCTTATATATCAATCAAAAGGTCAATCCATATTCCAGCCAATCTATATTAGCTGATGTGCCATATCTATGAGGCAGAATAATTAGAATCTAGAACATAGATTCAAAGGAACTAGCACAACATAATGTTATTGGTATTTTCAATTAATAACAAGGGAGTTTCCACTGCCTCATTGATTTTACCTGATGGTATAAAAGATACATAAATATAAAATATAGCATTTTCAAAATATGAAAAACAGCAGATAAATAGTTTAAAACATGATGCTGAAATAAAAACTATTTAGAATAAAAATGAATTCATCACTATGATTATATGTTTTCTGGAAAAATAAAGTTACAAATTTTTATGATCAATTTAATCATTTTGTTATGCATTTCACTAATTATAGACTACTGTCCCCACTACTGTGTGCATTTGGACTATTTATAGCCAGACATGATTTAACCAGGCAAAGATCGGCAGGCAAATACATGCTGTCTTGACAGGCAAGTCACTGGAGATGAGTCAGACCACCTCTACAAGTTTAAGCCTTTGTTAATGTTTCACCTCCATGATTATTTGACTGAATCGCAAATATCCATTTTTAGTGACCCCGTGCATAGACAGTTCAGCTCAGTGGAAGCAGCTACGCCATCATCTTCTGAAGGTCAGGATACCAGCGATCACCAATGTTCACCATAAATGAGAAGGAGAGGCTGTCTGTAACAGCTCTGCTGAGCCGTCAGGTGCGAAGCAGTGCATTGCAAATGTGCAGGGAGATTCGCTAATGGCTGCGGCCACCTGATTAAATCCTGTTTCTTCCCTCATTGTGGACGGAGAGGGCACATATGAGCAGCAGCAGGATTGAGATGAGAACGTGACATGAAGATGCTGATGCTTTACGCTCAAAATATAACGATACTCTGGGAGGAAGTGGAGTATATATGCCCGAAGACCATAGTGTTGTCTGGGTTTCTACAGAATCCTGCGGCTTTATCCTGACGCGACGCATGCGAGCCAGAAGCAACCAGCTGCAAAGCATGTTATGTACCATAAATACAACCTGGCACAAAGCATGCAAAGCAAATGCATATTCTACACAAACACTACCTCCAATTATTAATAAACGCTTTTGATGACTCGCTTTTTACTACCTATGCCAGGGATTTCTAAACTGGGGTCACAATGGTGGACATTTTAGCGCTGCAGCTTAACATTGCGCGTTGAGGGTTGGAAAAATTAATGTTTAAGTGCCCCTGATTTATAGTGTCCAGAACACAAAACCACTATTTTACAAGGCCTCTTCAAACTGATATTACTTTTCACCTTCAAAAGGACTCTCAGAAAGTGAAAAGAACAGCATAGCAGTCTATTTGGGTCAACATCAAGTAAAAGAGCTGTAAACTGACATTGTAGGGATGTTTACGAAAGTTTGGATATTTATTTATACAAGTGGTGTCCTGGTTATACGCAAGGATATTCCATGTACCCACTTTCTTTCCCTTACATATTGTACATGTACACATCTTATTGATGAATGATCATCAGTTAAATGGCACTTTATGATTTTTTTTTTGTCCTTGTACGAAGTAAAGTAGGTCTTAGTAAAATGCTACAAAGTTATTTCAACGCAAAGCTCTAGGAAAAAAGCACGTATGCAACTCGTCAAATCACATTTGTTTTATGCAAATGATGAGAGCACAACCCAACAACAGTGTAGGGCACCAGCTGCCACTGGTACATGCTTAAGATACACAGTTCCTAGAAACTGTCAACGTCCCACATTGATCATATCAAAATGATGCAAAGTTGTGCTTTCACCAGTACTTCACAGACACTAAACAGGCATTGTTCTATAGCAGTGCTATCCACGTGGTCTTACACTTGTTCATGTAGAAGATAAGAAACTATGGTCAGGGCCATCTTGTGCGGCATAGTGAAGCTGGATCTAAATTGTGTGTTTACCTGAAGTCAGATAGTCATTGTCTGGAAGGAGTGATATACTGTGATTATTCTGATATTTCTTATATACCGTGAGTTTCATAATGTTTCGGACAAAAAACTTTTCGTGATCCGGCTCTGTACTCCAAAATTTTAGATTTGTCATCAATTCACATGTGGTCATAGATTCTCAGCTTTTATAAAAGGGCATTTTTAAACATTTTGGTTTCACTATGTAGAAATGATAGTCCTTTTTATGCATACCCTTCCCCCCTCCCCCCATTTCAGGGCACCATAATATTTGAGAAAAATGGCTTCACAGGTATTTATGATTAGTAAGGTGTGACTTAAGCTGTTCAATACAATCTTTTGTCTATTGCTATTCCCTTACGCATGAAGCAGGAGCCCAGAGGGACACATTTTAACTTATGTGTAAAATTAAGTGTAATCTCCTGTATGCAAATGATCACATCATCATACAAATGTAATTGCTGATTCATTTGCATATTCATTAACATTTAGAATCGCTGAAGATTAGCATGAGTAATTTGATAAACCAGAAAGCAGTATTTTTTTTCCATTTAAATGTGAGAGCATATGCACAGATCTTTTTATTGTTCATTTACAGTGTTCCACATCACATTTATTAAACCTATGTAAGTATATTGCATTATTGGTTAGGTAAACTCCATTCAAACTCAGTTAGTTATTAAAGACTGCATCCATTTAATGGGGATTAATCATAAATCAATACGGATAATCTGATTTCCTACTTTTCAATTCCTGCTCAACTGTGGCATGTGTCTGCAACGTGTTCCTTTCATTTATATAGCACTACAGCACAAAACTGTGGATTTCTGATCAATAAAGTGAGCTGCCTGCATGAGGTTATGGCTAACAAATAGCAAGCAGTGTCTCTGTGGCATGAGTTTAATCAAATGGAAGCTCAATTGAGCATAGCAGATTGTTCTCTGACTGAATCCTGAGACTCCCCAGGTAGAAGAAACCTATTTTTTCTTATGTTGAAAGTGCATTTAAAATCAACCAAATTACATACATGCCAGTCAAATGTGTGTTTATTTTTTCAGGTTCTGGAAGTTGGATGAGTTTTATAAATATTTAACATTTGGATCCCTTTAATATCCCTTTTAAAGTAAATGCATCTGACCATCAAAAGTTCAAAATGTCCAATTTGTTAAATGTACATTCACTCAGAAGGAAGCATCTTTTGAAAATCAAGGTTCAGTCTATGTCCATAACCATATAGAAAGGCACTATGAGACTACAGCCAAGATACAAATGTTACAAGAAACACGTAGTACCCACCTACATAGTAAAGACAAGATGGATATTTATGTTTTCTATAGACAGAATGAAATAAATATAATAGTGTCGCTGATGACGGTTTGCATATAAATAGCACCTTTTGGGTTTCAAATGTTTTCATAGCCTGAATCATCTCAACCACCACAAATGTGGGTGATAAGTGGCAACAATTTCTGTTCCAAAACACCAACCACACATCAGCTGAGGTGAAGAGAGAATGACTGATATAAACCACAGGACTATTACACAACTAAACTAAGAGAGCCTGATTTATTATTTTTTTGCCAGGAGACAAATCCTACTGCAGGAATCCATCCTACATTCCATCTTTAATAACCACAGTGATTCAGCAGGTTCATGCAACAACTCATCTGAAAAGCTGTCTCTTATATTTAATCAAATGCAATTTAAGGGCAAATGCAATTCAATAAAAGGAGACTCACATTTGCCTCACAGCTGCCTTGTACTGAAAATTCAGGAAACGGTGCTTTGGGAGTCTAAAGCAAGACAGTACGCTTCAAGTGACTTCAAAGTAACTTGCATAGTGGTGTTTTGTCCAAAGGCTGTCAATAAGAACAGATTCATTTATAGCATTTACTCAGAATTATAAACAGACATTGGTTGTTGTGCGTGCCACAGGTTACAATTAAAAATAAAATAAAAATGAGATAATATGCACATGTACAGCCTTCTGTGGCATAATGTCACTGACCAAGCAGCTTTGGAGCTTCTAGAAGAGTATTTCAAGTTTATTTCAAGGGCAGGTCATCAGAAACTTCTGAAATATCTCAAATATATTTTAATGCACACACAAAAAATGTCTGGGCCAGTCCAAATCCTACACTAAATCTGAAGAAATATGAAAAACCCAGAAACGATTCATTTAACAGAATGTGTTTTTGGGTTTCTCTTCCTACCTATTCAATGATATTGTTATTTCTGAATCAGCCTTGCTCATGGGTTCATTGTTTTTTTTTAAATTAAAATTTATTAATAAATGGGATAAGTTGTAGCATGAAATCCAAGTGAACTGAACAATGCAAACAGCGAATTCCCCATAGGGGCAATAAAGGCTTCATTCATTCATTCATTCATTCATTCATTCAATCCATGGTGGATTTAATCATTTGGCAACATTCTAAAATGAACCCAAACAGTGTTCAGTGCAGGTTTCATGCAAAGTCACCAAATGATTTTGCTGGCATGAAATAGTTAATTTTTTATTCCTTTACATCTGTACATCGCACAGAAATTATGCAGCAACATAATGAGAATTCACAAAGTTCAATGACACACAAAGTGTACACGAAGCATAACGCACAAACAACTCAAGACTCAAACACACTTAAACTGTTTAAGGGCTTATGCAATTCAAGTCAAACCCTCCGGATCAGTCTGGCCCCGTGTCTTACAGGGTACTTTGCTTGGCGTACTTGAATATGCTGGTAGAAAGTATGGGCCAATGAAAATTTGTTTTCTTTGAGTGATTGAAACTCATGGACAGGGCTTTGCAGAGACCTTTAGAGGGGCAAGTGCCCAAAGTAAGAAAAAGGGCACACCAACCTAGACTATGAACTATGACACCCAGTTATTGTAAGTGTCTGCATCAAGAAGAATCAAGTTCAGATTGTGCACACAGCAATGCACATGAAACGTTCTTGGAGCTGCAGGATTCTTTTACTCTACAGATGGTATACGTTTATGTGGATGTTTAATTATCAAGGCATACCCCCCTTTTTGCCCAGTGTTTGAGTAACTCAGAGGCTGCAGAGTGATTTTGTCATATTTAGCCAAGAACTTAAGCAGTTGAAGGAAGTTTTGTTCATTGACGATTGCTATAGTCCTATAGACACTCGGTGACTTCAGAAAGCATTTCCTAGCTGTGGTAAGTGCAGGGAGGTATCAATTAACCTTTGAAGCGCCTGATGGTTTCTTTCAATATGCCCTCACTCTCTGCCTTTAATGGCCCCAATATTCATCCTGAGTCATGCAGTATTTTGTCATCACGTTTTTTCATTGCTCAAGCGAGCCTGGCCCTTGTGTTTTTCAATCCCTTCTTTTCCCTTATGAAAATGTGAAAACCCCTTATTTGTATCTGCCCAGATGTCAATGCTATCACTATCCCTAAACAACCAGCAATAATAAAATAAAAATAAAAAAGCAGAACATGCAATCTGTTTTTGGTGAGTAAACAAGCCCGTGTCTGTCTATACTGCAGGAGAAGCTAATGTCACATTTCCCTATTGTGGGTGCATGGGTGCATTGTCTCTCAGATCATTTTGACAGGGGCCAGCAGTTATTAGAGTTTGGATATTCCCTTGAATACAGAAGAAGACAGGGTCTGCTGGATATAGTTATTCTGCGTGTTTCCTGCGGCCAGGAATTGTACTTTACCATTTGCCTGTTTTATGTCACATTCAGCAAGGCCCTCACTTGTTCTGGCGCTCTCAAAAATCTTGTTCTATACTGTACCTCTTTCTCCTGACCATCCCCCTCCTCCTTATCTCCAGGTCTACTGGCTCCTGCTGTTTGAGGTTTGACCTTGCTAACATTAGCTGTATACTGGTCAGGGTCATTGTCATTCTTATTTTCACAGCTGAAAACGGAGGGGGCGGTTCATAGAAAAAATAACAAATTTCACTCTATCGTTACTATTCTTTTGGAGAACACTGTATGGAATAAATAAATCATTTTTGTACTTAAAAATTTTAATGTTGTATGCTACTTTCTCCATTGTCTTTTGATGGTAAGTATGTGCTTTTATCATGTGCTTTCTGGCCTGATGCCCTCATGTCCAATCTAAATTTGGCACTGATTCTCATGTCAAAACATGTCCTGAACAAGTTCAATAAATAATATTTTTTATTTCTTTATTTTTTACACTTTTCAATTATGAAACAATTCTGTGTTTTACTGGATAATTTTGTATTTTATGGGATGGATGGCAAGCCTATCTGCGTCAGCAAGCATGCACAAAATTCCCTTAACATTGACTGACATGAAAAAAACACATCAACATACCAAATCATTAAACATGAGTGTGCTTTTAAGTAAGTTTTAAACACTTGCTTAAATGGCCATGAATGGTCATTTATCTTGCCTGTATGCTTGATCATTTGGATCGCTGCAAGTAATGTTGTTGGTGCAGCCACACAAACCAAGCCCCTGCCTGGTTGAAACTTGCTATAGTAGTCAGAGGTTTTAGGGCCTACCTTGTTGCCATGTAGCTGTCTGAATAGGGTTGGGTGCCGAAACCCGGTAGCACTATGGCACCAGTTACCATACGACTGGTAGGCTACCTGCCGGACAAAATTGCAATGCAGATTTCGGTGCCATCTTCACTAACATTACACTCACTCTGTTGACTCAGTCAATGACAGCAGGTACTGTTAGAAAGATGGCAAACATTAAACTCGGCCAAAATGGGAAAGCAAAACTCTTTTCCCCATTACATGCTAATACAATATTATTATAAATAGTCTGTGATTTGATGCTTTGAACCATGTCTGTATGGTATATAAGTTTTGGAGATAATGGAGTTAATGGCCTGGCTGCTCCAAAGTCACTGACAGAGGTCTTTCTCCCCTTCCAACCAGTCAACCATCCCAGAGAAATTTAGGCAAGATCCTATTCAACTAACTACATTTAGTCTTATTAGGAGGGCGTGATTTGGAAATTCAGGGCCAAAATGAATAACCATTTATTTAGTCTTGTGATTGGACTATAAAGTCTATTTTATATCATTGTTTTACACATATCGCAGATCTGCTCACCTAGTGAAACCATTTAAAGTTGTCAGGCTGGAATAAACCATTTAGATAACCATTTAGGAGAATGTACTGTACACAGATACTCTTCAGTCTGGCAGGCCCATATTATGAATGTAAGCAGTCTTGGCAAGGACCTCAATAAGCCTATTGTCTCTTTAAAGCAATCAGTGTCATACCCTCTTCAAACATGAGGGACTTTTTATTTATAACCTTTGCTTTATCAGTTTGGGATACACAATTCAAAACCCCGGTATAGCTATCTTTAATTATTTTTTAATTTTTTTCAACAAGCACAATGCAACATAAATTGAGGTCATAAAGGTCATAAACTGGCAAAACATAACTATATTGTTGGGTTGAATAAAAAAAAGCTATTTCATCATTCTTATGAACAAATAATACATGTTTTCATTTTTGTGTGAACAGTTATATCAAAATGTATGATATCCAAAGACTCAACCAAAGGCGAAGTGATAACTCTGCTAGTTTCTATTCTCCTCACACTCAGTTATTCAATTATTGCCCATGGTCATGATTTTTGCAAGTATGTATTTGAAAAAAGGAATAAAAATTCATCATAATCAAGACTTGGACACTGTAGTAATAGAAAGAGAAAATATGTATGACTAACCTGTTTACCATGAAATTGTGTTACGTTTGAAATGGTGAACATTACAGAATAACTAAATAGAAGATGAAAGAATGACTAAAATAGTAAAGAAAAAAACGGCCATCTGGAAATAACATCAGAGCACAGAAATACATGGCCAATTCACAGATTTGCATATCATCAAGCTTGATTGGTACAGACTCAAGCTATAGCAGGTTCACAGCTTTCTGTATAATGAGTGCACCAAATGAGGGATGCAGACAAAGCAAGTTAATCAGAGAGGTAGATAAAGCATTGTCACCACACTAATGGTCTATTCAAAAATGAAATATCTGTTTACAGAAAAACTTCCCATACAAAAAAGGATGGCAGACAGATAACCTGTTGGAAGGTGTTTCCATTGGTGCAGATAATTAAATTGAGATCACATTCAATTTTTAAATAAATTACCAATAAATAATAAGGGAAACATAATGGAATATACATAAATTGCCCCATAATCGTATATTAGATGGCATGAATATTCGGTTTCATATCCTCATCCCCATTCTAAGTTTATCTCAATGTTTATGTATTCTACTTTTTTTGTTCATAAATACAGATATTTTGAATACTAAAGCATTCTCAAAGGCAATGTTATTTCATAAATTGAATAAATATCTTTTAAACAGTAGCTACTTCACAAATTATTTAACAAACATTAACTTGAACATGCTCTCAAGAGAGTAGTCAGTGGAAATCTCATTAGTCCCATGAAATTTCAAAAAAATGTTTCATGAAAACTTTTATCTATCAGTCTATAAATTTGGCACTCAATGTGATGCTGAGCATGTTTCATTCCCACCACAATTTGGAATGGCACACTGTCTGCAACCGCAGCTGGGCTCATGTGCAAAACCCCACTGCCGATTCAGGAAATTGTAGACATCCACATTTGGTGTCACCTGTTTCTTTTCACACCATACCAGGATCCAAATCAACCAGCAGGGTTTGCTAGATGTTAATTAACATGGGCCCCTAACCGACTGAACCCTCTAATGCCCTGGGCAATGCAACTGCAAATTGGCCCTGCCATGGTCCGGATTCGATCCAAGGCTGTCCGGCTCACCTATGAAACACAGACTTAACCAACTGAGTCATCTATCAGCCCTCACCAGAAGTATTTATTTGAACTCTGAACTAATAACAACATTTCATCAACTGTAGTCTTTTTATTTTGTGAGGGCATAATGCATTCTCATAATGTAGATAAAATGATTGGTGTTGTGAAGCAGAAACCGTACCAGAAGGTGACAAACTGTACCAGAAGGTGATATAGAGCTCAAACTCAAGCACCTCAAAATGTCACATTTCATTTCAGAAATGGATTTCTGCACTGTTTAGTGTGGAAATCATGCATGATAACATTGATTTTCCAGTCAATTCAATAGCCCCATAATATAAGAGTAAGCAATTAATGAAGATGAAATACACATGCCATTAATGTGCTGGGCTGAAGCTCAATCAGGTAATCATTGAGTAAAAATTCCATACATAATCCAGCATGTGAATTCTGTTCACATGCGGCACCAGGTGGCAAACAAATTGCAGTACACAAGTATTTTTCATCTCAATTCATACGCTTATGTGAGTAGTGGAATGTCTTGATCTTCTTACTCAGGCAAAAATCTATTAAATAAAATACACGAGAGTAGAAATACACTCAGTTTTGACGGAGGAATTATCCAAGCTCGGCAATCTTGTAGCTGCAAGAAAATTTCATGGTGACTTCAGGGGTGGTCTGGTAGACGGGGTCCTCTGTAATAGGATGTGACTTTTTTCAAGCCATGGAAATTGGCCACTGGGTAGAACTGCATGTAAGACAACTTAAATGATTGACAAGGTCATGCAGAACATCACCACGGTGACCTTCATTCTTTTCCCAGCAAACACTGCTCTTACTGTCCTAGATACTTAATCTGTATTTTGGCCCAAGTGCATTACACAAAAAAGAGGGATCGATTGTGACAATGTGGATATATTTTGTTTATTTCTTCAGTTTTTGTTTTTACCCCAATACATTACTGAGATTTCTACTCTGCGGTGGGTATCCCGAAAGCCTCTTAATGCTAAGAACTTCTTTAAATGCCTCTTACGGTAATTCTTAAAATAACGTGGGTTTGCCAAACACTTTTGTAATAAAGGTGTCTCTTTAATTCACTCTTAAATTACGAGCCATCTCGTTCACAGCAAAGACCCCACTTGCAGTCGTCCGCTCTGGCAGCACACAAAATGTGCATGCGCTTTGAAAGCGCATGTACAATAACAGCCTACAATAGCCTAAAAAGTGTAGCAGCCGCATATTCAAACTGCATTTCAATACGCTTTTGAATGACAGTGTATTACATTAAATTGAACGTGACAATGTCACATTGATAACTTGATTATTTTTAATCCAATTAAATGCAGTTAATAAACAAATGATAATCTAATTATGCTTCATAAACAAAACAAATTGCTGCGCCTGTATACATGTTCAAATAAGGCCAAAACATTTCCACCCCTGAATTGTGAAAAATAGGCTAAATTGTCATGGCTGCACTTAAGAGAATCCTGCACCTGAACCAAAGGTGCATAAAAATCGTGAGAATAAATGCTGCAATCAGGGTCACCTTTAATCCACTAGACCACTTTGCAGATGAATTTTCAGGAAAATTTCCTTAATTATTTAGTCAATTATTCATCAAATGATTTAACATCTACGTATTTATTTAAATAGATGCTCAGAATCAAAATGGTTATAGTTCGATGATAACACAATGTAGCCTATTCTCATATATTGACAACTTCATTTTTCAGTGTTGATAGGCTAAAACGAGTGAGGTACAGACTCATGACATCAGTTTATCAAATACTTGAGCTGTAGCGAGAAGGCGTTTTGCAAAGAAGCTTTGTTAAGTTCCCCACAACAGTTTGTCTAACAATTGTGTTTGGAAAACCCACGTAACAAGTTGCTTAAGAACCTTGTATACACGCTCATTAATCCTAAAACCAAACTGAACTCCACCCCTGATATTTTACAACCCATCCTACTTAGGTCTTTCCTCCAACTAGTATCACCACTAATATAGTGAAAAATGTTCATATTTAAATATATATTTATATTCCATTGCAGAAATAGCCTACACTAAATAAGACTGTTTTTCTAGTCCATAGGGCAGCCCACTCTCAGAACATAAGTCAGTTTAGTATTTTAGGTCTAAGCAATTGCATATGTAGGCCTAGCTACAAACCGTATTCTGTATTGTATTTTTTTTTTTTTACTTTGCAATTGTCGTAAACAGCATCAGCATTTGTTGTCAACATAGGGTATGAACAGTACAGTAAGTGTTAATTCAGCAACTTGCTTTGCTCAAAAACAAATACTCTGAAAATATTCCAAATACACAAGAGGACCTCTAAACTTGCACATGTTCTGCCATTTTACAAATACTGCCTTTTGTGTTGGGTCTCCCATTTTCAGCTGTGCAGAATTAACTTACCGGATGAACATAAAGAAGTAAATCAAAACAATTAAGTTGAATATTTGGTTGCACAGCTCTTAAATGCAATAACTGCATCAAGTCTATGACCCATTGACATCACCAAATATTTGGCATATTCTATGGAAAAGCATTTCCAGGTCTTCACTGCTATCACTTTACGTTGTTCTTTGGTTCTGGGGGGTTTCTGTCAGCAGACTCCTTTTCAGCAAATTAAATGTATGCTCAATTGGATATAAAGTTAGGTGACTGACTTGGCCTGTTGAAAACTTTCCACTTTTTCCTATTGACAAATAAAACAATTTACTGGAATTTTAAGAGCAGAGTGCGAGCTTTAATACTGGGTGATCTGTGTACGAATTACAGCCCTTTTAAGACATTACCATTTTAGGGGAGCAAAGCTAATACATTTGCATTTAACTGTATATAGACATTTCTCAAGCACACTAGCCCAGGTCTGTGCAGGTCTTTTAAAATGATTGAGAATCTAAAATTGGATGAGGATGATGAAGAGAACATACCACAGCGAAGTGCTAATGCATTAGCTAACACATATATCTACTGACATGTAGTCTTGACTGACAGGCGAAAATTACCTGAAAAGATCCAGTTAGTGAAAGCCTTTGACTTTAATGCCGAGCTTAATATTTGACATGCACTTGATAATGGTAGTCAAGTACATCAATACTTGAAAATAGCACTGATGTGCTAAAGCATTAATAGCAATGCTTGATTGTTTGAAGCATGTGAATTGAGTAGGTCAGTGAATAGTAAAGGCAATGATTGATTTTATGTAAAATATCCATCCAAGCGTATACCTGTTGCATTTTTGCAAGACATCAAAAAGCATTGGGTGTAGTGTTTAGATTAAATGCAAGTTCTGGAATGTGAAATCATATTAACGCATAGATTCTTTGAATATGGTTTCATGTACAAAAATATGCTTCGTATGGCTATACTTGGGGGGAAAAAGCAGCAGAAATTATGGTAAAGAGCAAGACTTTGTATTAAAAGATGACATGGTACAAATCCACAGGCTCAACGTTTCACCATGCACTTTAAGTACCCAGATTGCAGAGGAACCACTAGGAGCAAGGAAAGCACCTGCAAATCACAACAATTTTCATACATCCACTTGACAATATGGCCCTGCTCAGGTAAAATAAAACCCTGATCTTATCAGTAAGCGCTGTGTATGCCGCTTCAGAGTTTCATTAATTTCTGCAATGCAATTCCTTCTCATTCAGTCCAACGTGTTCTAAAATGTGTAGGATGACTAATAAGCTCTGAGTCAGTGACTTTACAATTCCTTTATAACTGTGAATACTTTAAAACATTTTATTGCTCTTCATCAATAAAATACACTTGGCCAAAAGTATGCAGACACCTTTTATCTAGGGCTATTTTTCATGGTTTGGGCTAGGCCCCTTAGTTCCAGTGAATGCAAATCTTAATGATACAGCATACAATCACATTCTAAATGATTCTGTGCTTGCCCAACATTTTGAAGACCCTCTCCTGTTTCAGCATGACAAAGCCCCCGGGCACACAGCGAGGTCTATATAGAAGTGTAGTGTCCATGATACACATGTAGTGTATCATGGCCTAACATTACTAGTGAAAGTATTTCTGTGAATTTACTAATTATAATTTTTAAGTTTGCAATATAGTTGTAGTTGGTTCAAAGTCAGCTCAACTCTGTGATGTCTTTTGGCCCAGTCATATGGCACTAAGTGAGAACATGATCTAGGACCTAAACCTTACATGTGGTCCTTACAGACAATATACAGTCCTCTTGCTAGGAGCACAGTCCACTTCAACCCCTTCACGCAAATGCTAAATCTGGCCAATCCTCGCCTATTTAGGGGGTGTTCTATCTCAGGCTCCAGATGTGAGCACTACACAGACTTGGAAAATAGCTTAAATTTGTACTATTTTATATTAATAATTTAGGTATGAATAAAGTGCCACAAATGCAATTATCTTAGTCAAAATACAAAAATGAAGTTGCTCTATTTTAGTTTGTAATGAAATACTGAGAGATCCCATATATAAAACAGGGAAAACTTACATCCATGTTCTGGCTCATAAACCCCTTGCCCACAAGTGTGAAAAATCTGAGAGTGATATGCAGAACTACTAAAGATCTATGAAGCAAAAAGTAAGCAGTGTACCCTGGTGTTCCTAAGTGTTTTCAAATCTATCAAAATTGTGTATTGCTGGTCCATTGTCAGAAAAGTTTTGCCAATGTTCCAGCTCCATGTCAAATGTGCATGAAACAAACACAACTAAGCTACCAAGGCATGCCTATACTATAGTGTGAAATATCCTCATTAGAACATGCCACTAACCTATTCAAAGACACTCAATTAAAAAAAAAAAATGTGTGAACCAAAATATTTAGAGCAGTGATACATATCTATACATATCTGTACGTACATATAGGATGAGATCGTATCCATGTTCATAGGCATTCTCCTTCTCCAGAGAATCAATGCTGTTGCTCTCCTTTTCTGACTTACTCAAGAAAACAATATCAGCTAGGTTTATCAGAAACACATGCCTTAGACATTCTCAGAAGTCCTCAAGACTAATAATATTTTCCATAAAATGACGGAATACAACGTTTACGTCTTGCCGGATAGTTGTCTTTTACTGCTATCGCAGAGGCTGAATGCATAATGCAGCAATGATGAAGCAATACTTTTGGTTAGCCTCAGATATAAAACACTATTCCAAAAGTACAATTAGACATGTTTTGCATTGTTGGAAAGCTTACATTCTCTCCTACTGGTTGAAAGAATCGTCAAACAAGCCAGAATGCACTAATGGTGACAACGCCATAAACAGCGTGTGTGGTTTTACACACAGCTCTCTCGATACACAGGCATCACAAATAAGTGTATATTTCACAGATTTTCCAAGACAATATATGACCACTCAACATTGGAAGTGACCATCTTTATGCATAAAACCAATCGTAAGTTTGTATATTTATTCCATATTTAGTCACAGCTATTGATAACAGAATGACCTGCTACAATTACATAAGAATTCATCTTGTTTATCTTACTATTCAATGAGCCGCATTTTCACCATTGTACTTGCATACCTTCAGGCTATTGTTGGCTTTATCTTGTTGCTATGACACAATGTAAAACTTTGGTGGTGAAAGGATATTTTTATGAACTCCCAGATCTACGCTACTGTCCAGTGTATCACTGTCATGCTTGGGGGGTGTAGTTGCAGATGAGACTGCAGGGAGGGGTTACTTGTTAATGGATGACCTATGTGACAATGGTGGCACTTAGAAACTCCAAATTTGTCATAGTTGTCATGTATCATCTACTAATAGAACACAGATTGTGTTGTTTCCATTCACAGTTTGGTTTTAGGAGCACTGAATGTGTGCCTCAGGAGGCCGGCATCCTGGCCACTAGGGGGTTCCCACGAAAGGGGTTCATTGTTGGATTGCTATTTCCAAAATTCAGCATTAATAATCGAAGAAAACCATATCAAAATAAGTTCTGTCACTTCCTCCATTGAAATTGCTGAAGATACACATTAAAAATATTTCATAGAGCTGATAGCCATCACCAAAAGCAAAAATTAGAGAAGTATTATTATGACATGACAGACTGGAGCCACTCCTACTTGTTGAGTGGGTTCACACACCTGGATTGTGTCAGCCCAGACAGGAGAGGACACTGAAGCATAAGTGGCAGTCCTATTAACATGCCTATTAATAAGACTGTTAATTAATAAGCTGGTCTTCCCTTGCTGTCTTTGTACCAGTGCTAAGATGAATGATTGATGTTAGGGGACAGTAGCATCACTCTGAACGCTCATCGTGGTGAGTAAACATGTGCATTCTGCTAGAGAACATGATATTAGACACAACATCCTGAGTAAAAATGTTTTCCTATCTGGGGACCTCGGTCTTCACCAATTCAATCGTATCTCTTATTGTGTCATGCTTATTTACAAACATAGTATAACTCTGTGCAAGAAACATCAAAGAACATATTTTTCAATGCATTCTACGTCTGGTAGAAGAGCCAGAGGCACAAGCTCTGTTCCCGGATGAGGCGAGAGCCTGTGTACCTTTGAGTATTCATATCCTTTATCTGAAAAGCCTCACATAATGGATGCCAAAGATGTTGCTACTAAACTAAAGTTTTTCCTCAGGAAATAAATTCAGCATCAATTTTTTTAATACTCTGACACATTTGCCCACCTGTCTGTTTGTTTTCTTGTTTGTTTATCTATTTATTTATTTTGGGGGTGGGGTTGTTTTAGAATTTGCATATTATTTCCTGAAGATTTCAAATGAGGTATTGGTTGCTTGTCACTGGGTTTCATTTATCCTTGTATGATTCCCCTGATAATAATATAGAAATTGAAATAACACAAGATGAACTTAGAGTATTTGCAATGACTATTTACTTTGATGTTCAAAAAGCATTTTACTTTATCACACGTCTACTGAGGAATTGAAGTGCACAACGTGCAGTACAGAATGTTGCTGAATATTAGCATACCTTACAAGTTATTGTAATTGAATTCCTGTCTTTAATAATCTGTCCATACATATCACTTTCTCTCTGGGCTCTAACAATTAACATAATATTGTTCAAAATGTTTGAATACGTATATAATGTATTCAACCACAGGGCAATATACAGTAGCGAACAAAAATCTCAGAAATAAGGCTGGTTAATATAATCTAATGATTCATTTTCCCAAAATTTTAGCTCTCATCGGATCATCGCATGCTTATTCTTGATCAAAACAACCTCCACTTGCAAAGCGGCCCAATACATTTTTTATGATTTAAAAAAAATTTTTTTTATTGTTTTGCATATATGTCACAATGAATAGTTTCAGATCTTTAGACAAAAAGTTATATGACAAAGGGAACCTGAGAAAACACAAAACACCTTTTTTTTGTGTGTTTTTGACCATTGTCTTGCTGCATAACCAAACTATGCTTCAGCTTCAGCTCACGGACAGATGACTAACCACTTAGCAGTGGTTTCTGCCATGCTACTCTCCCAGGAATCACATTTTTGCCCAGTCTCTTTCTTATTGAGGAGTCATGAACACTGACCTTAGTTGAGGCTAGAGTGGCCTGCAGTTTGGATCTTTTGTGACTTCCTGGATGAGTTGTCGCTGCACCCTTGGAGACTTTTTGGCAGGGCCAGCCACTCTAGGGAAGATTCAGCACTGTCCCAAATGTTCTCCATTAGAGATAATGGCTGTGTGTGGTTTGGTGGAGTCCCAGAGATATGGAAATGGCTATATAACCCTTTTCCAGAAATATTTCAACAAACTTTTTTCTCATCTTTTCTGGAATTTCCTTTATCATGGCATAGTGCGCTTGTAGATACTTTGTGGTGACTATTTCACCCTGATGGTATGGTTCAATATGAATGAGGTCTAGATTCATCAGGACTGACTGCAGTCAAGCCAGGCTATGTAAAATCAGCTGAATCTAATTATCAATTAAATTTGGTTAATTGGTTGGTTGAGCAAATACGTTTCACTATTTCACATCTCATCAATGTTTAGCCAAACTGAATGCAGCTATTGATTTGAGAGCTAGCTTATTAAAAAAGGTTGACACCTAGCCTACTGAAACACAGCTTCATGTTAGTAAGAACACAAATAAAATTTGCACACAGAGGCATGGTGCGATTTAACATGATTAGCTAGTACAAAGTATGTGCTATATCAACAAGAATGCAAAACACTATGTAAACATGGAAAGCTTCCTAATTGATCAATACATAGTTACAAGTTTTAGCTGAAGTTGTAACCATGCACTGTCTAATGGTATTTTACCCAGAGTGGCAGCAATGCCACTTAGCACAGAAGTATAATCATGGACCATTCTATATTGTCAAGCCTATTTTGAAACCTTTCTAATGGACTTGCCTGTACCACAACCTCCTGACAGTTATGGGTTTATTCATTTTAATTTATTATTTAACTACACTAGCACCAAGATATGAGCAGTGTTAATGACTGACCTGTCAACTAAGCAGGGTATGATCCCAGGAGTAGCCACACAAATAATGCCTTTCTAAGCTGTGTTGTGATTAATGATGCGCAAAGGTGAGAATGAAATGGAAATTAGCCACACTTTCCAAAAAAATTTTTTTAAATAGTAATCACCCGCCTGCTCACTTCTCATTTTAAGTGGTTCCACACATATGCTGTCTTTAATGACAGTCCAGTCTACCTAGTACTTTTCCTGGTCAATAGCCTTCCGTTTCTCTGTGATATTTCAATTTACCACTTGTTTTGTGCAAGAGGATTATTAAGTTGTCAACTGCATACATTATTTTGTTGCTTGTGTATTTTAAAAAGCATCAGGCCATCTCAAAATGATATGTAGCCTTTCATTTGGGAAGCTGACACAGAAAACAAAATGTTTAAATCAGATCCCAATTGCACTGCATTGATTATTGGATTAGTGGATTGAATTAAAGTCAGATTTATAGTCACAGAATGAAGGTAGCTTGCTTTTTTATATTTAAACAGGCATTTGCACATGGCCATTAAATTAAAAAGTCATTTATTCTCACTTTGAGTTCATAGCTACAAACAGAGTTTGAATGACCCACATTACTGAAATGCTTGCATCTCTGCTGTGTTTCATTTGTTTGTGACCAAGCACTGTAAACCCATTGATTTTTTCTTCTATTTCATTTTATTTATTCATTCAGGTTTAATTTATGCATGGTACAGGAATTGAAACTGAAACTGGCTGTTAAAAAATACAATTGAAACTGGCTGTTAAAAAATTAAAAAATCACAATACAGCACAAAATTGACAGTTTCATTAAATTATAATATAACCTCAGGGTATGTTACTTTTTTTTCTGAATGAATATTCATATTAAGGACTGTGTTTTTGCCTTTGAATGATTGTGTGTCATACAATAAGGTCTATAGTGGAGGAATTTTCACACCATGATATTTGTTGTGTGTTTGCATCAGTCCACACTCAGTCTGTAAATTATGATATTACATTAATCTTCGCTGCAATTATGTATATGTTAATGTATTTGTAGATCTGATCGTTTACAGCGCCACTCATTCATAAAAAAATATTTTCTGTGCACATTCCAATATTAAATAAACATGACACAGAATATCCACACAAAGAGCAATGCTATTGTTTAGTGGCTTTGTTTTGTTGATTTCTGATCAGTGGTAAATACCCTCAAGCAGCACACCTTGTTTGGAGTGTGGGAGGTTCTAATCTTTTCCTGTATGATCTTAAGGGGCTGATCGCTGATGGGGCCAGGAGAGAAGCAGTTTCTTGAGGCTTTAAGAATAATTAAGTCTTGAAATTTGACCCTTTCCTTTGCCAGCAGCCAGTTTATTTTCTTTGCAGCAAAGTTGCTTTGGTGATACACCCTCTTCAGGTCCCAGGCCTTCCTGTCTTTTTTCACATCTGAAAGGCCTGTGCATGTGCAAGTTACTTTAAGTCATGACATAAGCCTTATCCAAGTTTCTGAAAGTGAGGTGGCGGTGGAGGGAAGATGGTGCTGAAGGGGGGGGGGGGTTGGGGTGGGGTGGTGGAATACCATTTGTCTGTGCTGTGAGATTATTCTTCTGAATTAAAAGCCCTTCTGGTTGTGCTAAATTGTGTTCAACCCATTTTCACCAGCCATGTTACTGACCTACCACATCCTCTGTCCAAGCTTAAATTCTCTCACAGATAACATATTTTGACAACACAAATTAGCTGCACTATGGAGTAGCTACCATACAATGTTCCCACACGCTGCATTCAGTGTAATGTCTGCCTATTACTCTTGCCATCTATATGGAATCATTAATGTTGCTAAAAAATGCTATTTTAAATATCTCTTCACTTGACATTTTGTTTCTAGTGCTCAAGGGCGTCTCCTCAACAGAGGTGTGGGTGGGGTTGAGGAGTCTTATTTAATTACAAACATAGTCGAGAAGGGCTGCAAAATCCTGCATAGTATACCTTAACTTCAATAACTACAGAGCCCTCCAAAGCACGGCACCCAAGGTGAAAAAGATACCGCAATGTAGAAATCTGCACGCTCAGTTCTGCAATCCATGCAATCGGTTTGCCGAATTTCTTACTCAGTTTTACAATCTGTACACTTTGTTTTACAATCTTTGTGCTCAGTTTTCCAGTGAGATCACTCGGGTTTGCAATAAATGGGTTTCCATTTGTAAATAAAGGGTTAATTGCAGGAAATTCAGACACACAAGTACCATAGACACAATTCACACTTGAGAAAACATGGTAAATATTAAAATGATATGGCACAAGAACTTGTGGTAGCCCATATCTTGAATATTGGCATGGCTAGGGGGTATTGGTAGGCATTACTCAACGTGGAGACCCTCAGCAAACCCGTCAGCAAACAGGTTTGTGTGCCATATGGCTTTTATAAAATGGTGTCTATATGGTTTGTAATAATTCACCAAAGACAACCAACTACTTTAAAAATAATGTTTTAATAAATTGCACGGTGTGTCATTTTGCTGAATTACAAAACCGTATGTACGGATTACAAAACCGAGATTTTGGATTTCCACATTGTGATTTTTTTAACTAGTGTCGGACCGTGCGCACAATTACAAATGACAAAACCCAACATATGGATTACAAAACAAAGAGTACAAATTTCCATGCTGAGTTTTTTTTTTTTTTTTAACCTAGGGTACCTTGGGGGGCTCCGTAAAAAGCAACACTAAACAATATTCTTTTTTAAAATGCATTTCCACAAGCAGGAATTCTAGCTCACAGGCATAAATGACTTGTTCAAAAGCAATCTATTAGACAAGGGAGACAAGTTTTAACCCTACAACTCAAATACAGGCAATTATGAATGATGCATTAGGCCAGGCTTGTATAGCATTCACTCAGCCTGTCACATGTATTGTTCGACTAGTGAGAGACTCTTAAAGTAAACCCTGCCTCCCTCTCCATCAGTGCAGGCAATGTGCAGAAGCCATGGCCCAAATATACAGTAGCTACCCAGGAAAAATGCAAGCTTAATAGTTTCAATTCTGGGTTCATAACTCAGATGCAGGAGTGAAGTCTTGCACACCATCTGCACTTTTGGGGCCATCGTTGCATTTGAATCTCTCTTTAAATACTGATACAGCAAGTGTTTGAATATAATATGCAAAACTCTTTCCAGCTTCTGTTCAGGTATGGTAGTCTGAGAATTTGCTTCATGCTAATTCAGGAGCCTTGTAAGACTTGACTTGAGCCGAACCTTGAGACGTGCTCCTATTCTGAGCTCCAGGATTGTGCCAGATCCCCAATGACTGATACAAGCACATTACAGTGGGAATCAGAGAAACATTGTTGGGAGTTTTTCTGTGATGTTGAACTGACATTGTATGACTCCCTAGCACACATCAAAATTCATCCCTGGCAGCTACAGTATCCAGCTGCTCAATTCGCTTGCTCCTCTCAAATTAGCATTCATGTCATCAGTAAGGCACTTGCAGGAGAGTGTCGGAGAATTCAAAGCAGAGAGGGCATTCGATGAAAGACTGGTCTGCGTGTGACTGTTTAATGTTCTTGTTTAGCATATAAATTCATAAATATCTGTTGATGGAGCAGAGAAGCAGTAGTAGTATTTAGATGCCCTGCCACTAACTTGTTATGCTACCAAGGTGCATAAAGAAAAAGGAGCGGAAAGATATTCCAGTCACACTTGATGTAAAAAGGAGCAGAGGAGCACACTGCGCATTGAATGAATGCCAGTGAAATATGCACTTTGAAGGAACTAGAATGAAAGTTTCAATAATAATAAATATAATATTTTATGAGCTGAAAATGATATCAATGAACATGGGGACAATACATACAGGCACATTTCTTAAGAACCAAATTTTACAAGTGTATGTGTGTTTGTATGTGTACGTGTATATATACACTGTATATTCCCTCTCTAAGACAACTAAACTGTTCTTGTTTGCTGTTAGAATACTGTGTTGCACCTACTGTCCATGTGTATGCATGTATAATTAGTAAAGGTGCATTTGCATTTGGGTGGTTGGAATGCAGCAGATATAGCTAAGTATTAAGTAACCCTGTGTTAATTTCCTCATTTTTCATTCTTAACCCTTAATTCATTCTTAACTCATTTGATGTAAATTCTATTTGGTGTTTGTCCTGTCTGCCAATTAAGTGACATTCACTGTATGCGCTGTTCAAACCCTGCATCACAGGATGGTGCTTTAGCAGGGACGCTTGCCAGTGCACTCACTCTGAAGATCTAAGCACATCCAAAGATGTGTAAATAGGGATTCTAGTCACATGCATATTTGGAAGGTACAAATTGCTTATTTTTTTGGTGCTCTGGTGAGTATAATATGACTTGCTATTGTATGCACTGTATGTTTTTCTTCTCCCTTTTATCTCTAATGTACTAGAGCTTATCACTACCTGGCTGTGAGGTTTTAAGAGTATCTAGCTACTTCCCTCTTTGTGAATGAAGGGCTGGTACATTCTCGGACAGGCCATAGTGTGTATAAGGTAGGCTTTTTCAGTTTCACAGAATGGGATGTAGAGAGCGGAGCAAGTTAAAGTGAAACAAGTGAAAGTGAAGGAAACAAGTGTTGTTTTCATTGTATGAGACAGAATAAATAAACTGTTTCTTTGTTAGCGTTTGTTTCTGTTTTCCTTTATTCCCAGTATCACTCTTATAAGTTTTTGTTTTTCACTATATAGTTTTTACTGAAACTCCACCTGCTGTAAAAAACGAACAAAAAAAACACAATTTTTCATCCTGTTTCATGTCCTGTGCCTCACTACTAGCTCCCTTGGCCTTGTGTTTTTGTTAAGTTACAGCATACATTTTAAGACGGTTATACATCTTGCATTATACACTGTCCATTATACCTAACAAATTTTAATAACTAATTTAATGTCTGTGTATCACTCCACCCATTGTTCATCAAAGTAAAAAAAAAAAAAAATGAGAGAGAGAGATAAGGGACAAGCCTTATGTCCATTAACAGAAATTAATGCCCTGAAGTATCCACTAATCTCCAATCCTCATTTATATGCAAAAAAACAGTAATGGAGTGAAACGAAAACGAAAAAAAATATATACTTTCTGCTTCAGGGTTTCAAAGGTATTATCAGAGGAAATGAAGTGTATGCATTTAGAAGTTATTGTAATCATCATAATCACCATCATTAGATTCAACAAACGCCTTTGCATTCTATATCAAATATCTTTAGATTATCTTCATAATAATCACCTTCACTGGACTCAACAAACTGCATGGTATCCATGCTTTATTACCTCTTAAATTAATATTTTGGACAATTATAATATCACCTAAAACTTACTACAAAAATGTTCCTTACATTAAATTTAAAGGGGTCCTCATCCCTTTTTAAACAAATAGTCATTTTATGAGAAAGAGTTTGGTTTCTTGCCAACAGATCTTGAACATAAGGATTTGTCAGGGACCAGACCTCTCTTGAAGTTCACTGCTTTTTTTATCTGGGCGTTCAGCAGCAGATGCAGTAGAGTGCATTATGACAGCCTGGGGTGGGACACTCTCAGCTGATTTTCCCTTGTGCCACAAGTATGATGACCAATGACAGAGGTCAGCGCGGAATAACCGCCAGCTAACAGAGCCAAGCTCATTCCCTCAACCGTCCAGAGATCTTTGAACCAGGATGAAGAGTGTAATAACGCGTGCCGCTTTCCTCAGAACCACCCACATTCTGACTTTACTGTGACTGTAATGTAAACAGCACACCTTTTCTGACAAATTTATATGGTGTTTTACTTTAAATACCAGTGTTAAATATACAGGAAAATCAAATGCCCTCAAAACAATATCCACTCTTTGACAACAAAAGGTATATGCATGTTGAAAGCTGCAGAAGTTGAAAGCTCTTTATAGAAACTATAAAAGGCAACTATGATGCTTTCTCAATTTCATTATGTTATACCAAAGGGAGCAAAGACTTTAAAAAGGGCATTCAATAAACAAATAAAAGTCTATGATGCAACTGTGGCACTAAATGTATTTAAAGCAGTCTCCATCTGGAATTAAATGCAATTTTAGTAGAGAGTAGTTTCATTGTCTGTGTGTAGTCACTGACAGCCCTTAACAAGTTACACAATGATGCTATTTTATGTTTATTGCACAATACAATGTTGCTGCTATTGATTTTTAAATAGGATTTGTGCAATGCAAAACCAAAACAATTAACTTGGATTTGCCAAATGCTGCCACAAGTGGGTCCAAATGTGTAAAAATGTTTAATACAAGTTCATAAAAACAGATTTTTATTCACAAAGTCTTATATATAATTAAATATCCAATGATTGCCCCAAAAAATGTATAGCTTTAAACAACTAAATATATGATATTACCATTCATTCAACTGTTTTTTTGTTTTTTTTTGTCTGTGGATAATACTGAGGGATGATATGTTTGCAATCAATATTATTGATATTTATATTTATATTATATATATATATATATGTATATATATATATATATATATATATATATACACCTGGGTGTACTATGGCTGGGTCTCAGTCCACCCCCACTCCAGTGGTATCATCCAACTAGCAGTAAATAAGTACACAATGCATGCAATATTATTGCCAGCTAAATTTACTTATCCTAATAGTAACTTGTAGGATGAAAATGAACATTCAGCAACTGCAGCAAGCTGACAATTTTCCAAAAAAAGGCTAGATGGTAGCTAGCCAGCTTGTTAAAACCACTGTCAGCATTGCTAGTAAGCTAGCAAACTAACTGTTCTAAATTATAGCTCCATCGCAGTAACATGTATTACCAAATACTTGTCACGTTCTTACAGGAGTCACTTCTGCCTTCAACACTGAGAGGCCACATAATGGCTAAATGCCTAGAATTGTTATACAGTGCAAAACACGGCTGAAATTCTGAACAAAAATACGCTTAATAGAGCAGTGTGTGATAAGACTGCTAGAAGTATTTAAATGTATTTTTTGGAACTTGAGGCTTTCATGATAATGGAGGATATAACTAAAGAGACAGGGATCAGTACAATGGAGAGAGTGTTATAAACTTATTAGCAAAAGTAGATCCAATGAGAGAAGTTGGGGTCGCCCTTCATGACAACAAAATCCCCATGTCCAGGAATTCCAGGAACTGACCCATTTCATTCCTAGTGATGATATGTGGCTTGACATAAAACAAGCTTGCAGAGCTAGCCCTAGGGTTTTGGTGGCCCTAAACAGGAATATTGTTATGCCCCCAAAGTGCTCCAACATAAATCATGCCCACCACTTAAACTTGAATTGAGTGGCCAAGGGATGGTTGTGGCCCTAAAGGACTGCATAGAGCATTTGTGCCAACAACGAGCCTTGCAAGCTTGTCACCAACAGACCATTATTATGGGTGAATTCCCCTCTTAATTGGGACTAGGTAGCAAGGCAGGGAAGATATGAGACAGAATATTGTAGGAACTACCAGATCTGATGAAGAATAGATAAAATTATTGTTTTTTGGTGCGGGATGTTACTCAGTTTATAAAATGGAAATCGACCCTGCATCAAATTTGGGACAGAATAAGAAACTTATGAAGCTATGTAAAAATATATACACTACCAAGAGAAATTAGTCAGAATATTGTCAAATGCTAAATGCTTAGAAACAAAGTCTTTGTGGATATTTTGTCCCCATTGGACACTCTGTAATACCACCTAATAAAAACACTGGAAACACACGCAAAATGGACATAGATAAAAGTGCACACGTTATGTGACTTGAAATAATTTATGAATCATTGGGTAGCATTGCTTTGGAATACCGCTTGTTCAATTTGTGTGAGCTAAGATAGCCAATATTGTCTCATGTAACTTGGCCTAATTTTGATATCAATAATTTTAATAGGAATTAATGGCTTATAGATAGTGCGTTGTATGTGTGAGTAACTTGGCATTTTTGTAGGTTGAATATGTGTTTGGCTTCAGATTAAATAAACAGTACAGATGAGCTAGATCATGCACTGAAATTGAGAATTTATCTTTTTTTTTTTTTTACTTCATAAGGAGTGGAATCTGCTCTTCTTTCGTTTATTGGTATTATTATTTTTTTTGCTTCATTTAGTTTGGAAAAGCAGAGAGTGTTACAGATAGAGATGAGACCATGGTGCATAATGTACCATAGCCTACCATGGTGAGGGTTTACACCCCCTACTGCATGGTGGGATTCAGTGTTTGGATTGAAGGCAGCCGCTCTCCAGACTGTACCAGGCGTCTCACTAAAAAACATATTATATTTATTTATCATATTATATTGGTGCCAAAATTATTGTCACCTCTGTAAAAAGTACCACCTTCAGTAAAAAGTACTGAAAAAATTGTCAGTACTTTTTGCATCTTCCCTCCTTAAGAAAATAAAATATTGAGTCATCTTCTACAGTGTTTTATAAGATTAGAAAACATACTGTAGGAGATCATTCCTCCACATACTGTAGAATCTTTCAAAAAGTTCCTGTGGACCGCACTCTTCATCACAAACCACAAAGTTTGGTCCGTCCATCTGGTGACTGAGATGATCATTACAAAACAGTACTTTTACAGTCAGTCAATTTTATATTTGTGCTGATCAAGGGCTTAAAATGCTTCGGTGGAAAATGCATTGTTGTGGGAAATGTGTGCCAGCATGCATGCCCACACTGTATCCATATTTGGAATAACCCTTTCAGTGAGTTTTCATGGAAATCACATGGCCTTCCTTGCCACCACAAAAAAATATACTCTGTGATAAGTCTGAGAACGGCTCTTATGAACAAATTCATTTTCTCAGCTCTGTTGCACTGTAAGTACACTCCTACTGTGGGTGTTTTTTAAATTATTTTTTCATCATGGTTTAGTCTATTTTTAAGGATACTCTTACCCAGTATGGAAATTAGTTTCACAGTGCTGCATTATTTCTTTGTTAGAAAATGACTCTTGAATTTATCGTACAAAGATCTTATGTGTCTGGACAGATTCTCTCATAAAATTCTCATTTTCTGAGTAATATGCAAAGAAACAAATGTGAAATCAAAGTGAGATGCCAATGAGACAAATGGAACTAAGCTTTCAATGATAGATTTCTCAAAAGAATCTTTCCTATCTTCCAGGTAGAATGTTCATGAATGCAAATAAATAATGTGAATATGTTAATATGAAAAGATATATGTTCAGGGGTAATAATATAAATGTCAATGAATGTAACTGTAGTATTCAGTCTGGCGGAGAACCGGATTTGTCTATCACGCCTACCAATGGAGAAAGCACACAAACCTGGGTTGCGTTAGCTAATCAGCCCACGTGCTTAAAGGTATGTTTTTCTCCACGGTACAGGTCAAGAGTACACACCGAGAGAGGAAGTCTTAGTTTTGTTAGACAGAGCACAAAAAAAGAACTGCTACTGAAAAGCTGGAGGAGCTGGTCAGCTGAAAACTCGGCCAGCTCTGAGTGGCAAGTTGAAAAGTTTCCACTCAGTTTTGCTTTCTTTTGTCTTTGTTGTTTCAGATTGTTGTGTAAGTTTATTGTTTTGCCCTGAGCCCATGAAGAGGAAAGGTGAAGGTGTTTATTTGATTTTGTGTTGGTTTGGGTGCGCTCTCTCTTTCTCCATGCGGCAACCAACGGTCCACTCCCCGAACTGCTGCATCTCCCTCCCGGAGGTTACACACCAGCTTATCACAGTAATATACACATTTTTTTGTTCAACTGATTGAACACCCAGTTTGAGAGCTATTTTGTATTAGTGTTATACTCAAAGTTTAACTACCAAAAACTGTTGCAGTTTTACGAAGCATATTAATAACAAAAGAAACTATTGAAATGAATGTATCCTAGATGATTAAAACAGAACAGGAAGTTGGCTTCACATTGCGATATCTCCACAATGTGTACTGCTACAAATGCCAGCAATAAGTTATATCTTTGAAAAATCAGGAAAAAAAAAGTTATTGTGTATGTCATTGTATGGAACATAGACCTTAAAAACCATCATGGTCTGTGTCCATGTTCACGCCTGTCACCAACTCCTTTGAGAACGTGGAGGTTTCATAAGGGAACATAACTACACGTACATGTAAAGTAATTATCATGTTGAATGTCAAGTCCCTTTCATTAAGCAAGTAAAAAGCAGAAAAATATGACTGTCTTTTTGCAGATATATACACTGAGCTGAAAAACTGCTCACCCGTACTGATAAATGATACTAAGTTGCCATGGAGATTAAGGGGGGGCGGGGGGGCTATGAATGAGCTGCTGTTAAGGGTTACTTTGATAATTGGGGGGGAGGGGGGGGGATTCTGTGAGGAATGCTAATTCTGCTCTCAATCATGATCTGGAGTGTTCACAATTAAATGACCTTGACCTGAACTAAGATTACTGCATTATGGAGTATAGTTGGGTTTTTTCAAATACTACTTGGTGCTTTTTATTTTTGGTTCTTCAGCTGAACAGTAATAATTTGTCTTTATGATCCATGTGAAAATCATAATTATATAGATATGAAACCATATGGAAAGGCTCCATTTTCCCCCTTTCTGAAACCAGCAATTAGCAGACAAGGGAAAGGTAAGCTCTCCATCTTCAGATAGCAACAATAATACATTTTTAATGGAAATCAATGTTAATAGATGCTTGATTTACTGAACCATACGGTAACATCGTACTCCTGCATCATCTAATGAATTATGAAATAGAGCTACTCGACAAAGGAGCTGATTTTATTTGCCAAAGGGAAAACTGCAGTAGAGTTGGAACCTTGTATTATAGGCCTGATTTAGAGTTTTTGAGTACTTAGGATTTTACAGATAAAATAGTCCCTGCACAGCAAAGCACAAAATCATAATTTGAGCACCAGATTTCAATGGGAAAAATGCTAGAGATACAAGAAAATAAACTGTGTGCCATTCTGGAGAATAGTCACAAATCCCGACTGAATAAAGGCTTAGAAATACCCAAATGTCTCATGTATCTTGGTGATGTGAAACTATTAAAATATTAACATAATTTCATTGCAGATCAAATGCACAACACTCCAGAGGACAGTTTTATAAAATGTTTTAAATGTGTGATTACAGCCTCCTTCCAATTGTTGACTTTGAAAGAACCAACCTATTTTTCTCAAGTATCTTGAGCTTCTACTTTTGTTTTTGAAAAGGTTGTAGCAGGGTACCTGATATTTTATGGTGATATTTCAAGTTTAAGATGTTTACAGAGTAGCTATAAACATTCAAAATGTGAAGAACTGCTTTTTGTTATGATCTGTTTTAAAGCAACAGTTTAAAATAGTTTACAGAAATGTATATTATGTCACCAATTTCAGTTTACTCATTTCAGCAATATAATTCAAACAAGGAAACAAGTAGAGCTCCTATTAATAGTGTAAGCTTTTAACTATTAAATAATTATTGTGCATGGCACATATCAAGACCTGGGTAGATTTTAATAAAGAACTGTGTGTCCTTCCACCTTCAAATGGGGTTTTCATGCTGCTGAAATTCAAGACTAATGAGATTGATCACTACAAAACAAATGTCAAAATGTCAGCTACCAATCACCAAAAAGACCATTACTGGGTCCTCGTAAACAATTATGTTTGACCATTATCTCTGAGCCTATAGCGAGGAAATACAGTATACATCACTAACACTTTGTAAACCTAGGCTGTAAGAATCGTTATTTTTATCCAAACTGTAGAAGTAAAATGCTTTCTCAGAGTTTATTTTGATGCAATTTATTGTGCGACTATATATTCAGTCATGTAAATTCCAAAAGGGTCATACAGGCCATGCGTCCACCAATCATTATCTAACCCACTTATTCCTGGTCAGGGTCACAGAGGGCCTGAGCCTATCCCTGCATTCAATTGTAACCCAAAGTGCAAATTGTTTTATTTTATTTTACTAAGAAAGTGCTTAAATGGAACATAGCGCTTCCAAATACTGTGAGCTAATGCAAATGAAGATAATATACTAATAAGTAATGGCACATTTGTAATTACATTTAATTCAGAGGGCTTTCCATCCTGTATAACAATGAGTACTTAAACCATGCACTTTAATTGTTCAGGTATAATCCTGGTTTAAATCCATTTGATTGGATGGAATAATCCAGACTTACTAATGAAATACACAATGCACTCTGCATATAACGGGACAAAAAGCACAGAATTTGTATAACACGTACTGTAACACAACTTGACTGAACACCATGTGGCTATGGATTACATTTACCTCACATCCTATAGCATTAGTGGATGTATACGGTTGTGTTTGAGCTTCTTTGGGCCTCAGGCAAAAATATATATATATATATTTAAAAATTAATTTATTTGTTTACATGGGTGGGGCCCTCAACACTATACATTTAATCATATTAAATTACATGTATTCCTAGAGTAATTTGTTCTGAACACGTATCAATTTGAAGTTTGTGATGATCTAAGGATGCATCTAAGGATTATACAGCAAGTGAATTTACCCTTTGCAATGAATCTATTTTTTACATATTTTGGTGAATGGAGGAATATAACAACACTATGTATGCAGTCAATGTAGCTATTCAACTAATTAAATCTTGTAGTCCTTTCTCAGAGCTGCCGTAAAGATTTTGAGCATATGGTATGTATAAAATGTTTTTGTGTGTAATAATGAACAGGATGGAGACAAACAACAACACAGGCTAGCATTTAGTGGAAACTTCCTAAATTCAATAAAATAATGCACACATTTACACCAAACTGCTTAGCTAGTTCAGTGTTGATGTAACAGAATTGCCTGCAGATGTCAAATTTAGCTCATGCTAGCTAGTTATCCATCAACCAAAAAGCTGGAAGTGAACTGAAGTTTTACAGCTCATAAGGAAAAGGAATGTTATTTAACAGAATGTTGGCATTGCCTTGAGAATCCATTTAATGTTGCTTGTGACTAACACATCTGAGGAGCGTTCATTTTACAAACTCACTGATAAAGAAAAAAATGAGATCACCAGGGGACAAGAAAAGCAGAGCAATCATACTTGCACGTCTAGAGAAAGTGACTTGATAAACACCCTGTATTTCAGTGACTTCTCAGCTCCATCGGTAGGTTACCCCTCTCTTGTTTCATTATAGCCCTGACCTACTTGGAATGCTATTGCCACATATTAATATTATTAGGCCTACAGACTACATTGGTCCTATAAGCAGGTGGTTTATCCGCTGTGTAGGCCTGCACCTATTGCTGCTGTCCGTTTTCATTTGGACCTGACTGCTGATTCTTATGGTATTTGATATTGTGCTGCTGATTCTGTTGTTAGACTGTTGCTCCTCTTTTGTGCAAGTGTCTTGTAGTAGCAGTCATTTGTGAGTAAAAGATGTGAGTTGTTGATTTGGCTATATTTTTTCTGTAACTTTGGCAGCAGACCTAAACCTAGCACTTATGCTTTTTTGTGCTAAATGTATTTTTTTCTTTTTTTCCACTAAATACAAGTTTCTCACCTCATTTCCATATTGCATCAAAAGGAAGAATGTCATAAATCAAAAACCTTGGACTGGCAATTCTTTAGATTTCTGCATCGTTCAGGAAGAAGGTACAAATAAACCCCCAGGGCTGAAAGGTTCAACTGAACCCCAAGACAACAACAAAGGAACTGGTGAAGGAGTTGAAGGCATCAGGTACCAATGTATTTACATCCACCATTAAGAGAATCCTACATCGCCATGGCCTGAAAGGCTGTCGTGCATGGAAGCAGTCCCTACTCTAAGACCGGCATAAAAAACTGGTCAGATTAAACAAAAATTGAACTATTTGGCCATAAGGATCAGCGCTATGTATGGAGGAAAAAGGGTGAGACTTTTATCCAAAGAACACCATCCCAATTGTGAAGCATGGCGGTGGCAGCATTATGTTGTGAGGGAGTTTTGCTGGAAAAGGGACTGGGGCACTTCAGAAAATAGATAGCATCATGAGGAAAGAGGATTATCTAGAAATAGTAAAGCAACACCAGCTAGAAAGTTAAAACTTGGGTCGCAACTGGGTCTTCCAATGATCTACAGCATACCTCCAAAGTTGCAACAAAATGGCTTAAAAACAACATAGTGAAAGTATTGGAGCGGTCATCACAAAGCCCTGACCTGAATCCCATAGGAAATTTGCAGACTGAACTGAAAACGCGCGTCCGAGCAAGGAGTCCCAGAAACCTGACCAGTTCTGTCAGGAAGAATGGGAAAAAATTCCAGCAAAGCACTGTGAGAAGCTTGTGGAAGGCTACCCCAAGCGTTTGATTCAAGTTAAGCAATTAAAAGGCAATGCCACCAAATACTAACAAAGTGTATGTAAACATTTGGCCCACTGAAAATCGGATATAGTACATAAAAGCTGAAATAAATCTGTCTCTTATGGAAATAAAGTAGATACCCTAATTGACTTAACAGGAAACAGGAAAATATATGCCAACATGAAATATATGGAGTTGTGAAAAATGGAGTCTTTAGCCTAGCTGTTTGTAAACTTTTTGCCTCAACTGTATAATTGTTCTGACATACAATATCCAGCCTGACACTGATGCACTTTTTCTGATATATAGACAGGAGACTTTTTTTTTTTTTAACTAACAAAATACCTTAGTTAGGTGCTGGGCCACCACAAGCTGCCAGAACAGCTTCAATGCACCTTGGCATAGATTCTACAATTATCTGGAACTCTACTGAAAGGATGGAACACCACTCTTCCAGAAGATATTCCCTCATTTAATGTTTTTATGATGGTGGTGGAGTGTGCTAACATGTCGGTCCAAAATCTCCCATAGGTGTTCAATTGTGTTGAGACCTAGTGGCTGCAAAGGCCACAGCATATTATTCACATCGTTTTAATACACATCAAACCATTCAATGACCCCTCATGCCCTGTGGATGGGGGCATTGTCATCCTCTAAGAGATAACTCCCATCAGGATAGAAAAAGCCGGTGGCTATGGTTTTTTCACACTGAACTCTCAAATGTGCATTTGTCATATCAAATTATATTACAACGTTCAATACATATGTTTAGGAAAATTCACGAAGGGGAAGCCATATAGATGACAACTGTCAAATTAACTGCTGTGGCATTTCTACTTTTTAACTAGCCGACTGTAGCAACCTTGCAAATGGCAAATTTTTAGATTGTTTGCTACGTCTATAGATCACTTGCAGACCTAAAAACAATTAGGTCTATCATGAACACAGTAGCTTGTTAAAAACACTTTTTGTAATCCATTTAAAATATGACACATTTTCATTTATTTGCATTAATGGTCAAGGAAAAATGACTGAATTCACACCTATGTGTTGCTTTGACCTACAATGTATCTGTGTTTGCATATGTGTATGTGTATGCATGACTCTCTAGATTAAATAATCTTATGGTACATACTCATAACAAAAAAGTACACATTTTTAATGTAAGAAAATGCCAAGATACTCACACATACAAAGCACTGTCTAGAAGTCATTAATTAAAACTTGAAAAATGTAGGCCTACCGTTAAAAATACTGAATATCAAAATGAGTAACAACAAAATTAAGCAAGCTATATTCCATTGCAATGGTAAGTAATTTGGAATTTTTGTACGTTCAAATTGTTTTTGTTGAGATATAGTCTTACACATATTATGAAACACTTGGCTGAAAAAACACAGCCAGCCTGGTAAAGAAATATTATTGATACGTTCAAGGAAGACTAAAATAAATTGATTTGGAACAAGATTACTAAACTGACACCAAAGAACCTTCACATCTTGCTAAATGTTCAATAGTTCACTGGAGGTGCTTTAAAGTTATGACTGTATACATCCGTACCTCATGATTATATCACCATTATATGCCATTCAAATTCTAGCCCTTTCTCACATATATTGTTGCTTTAGCAGTATATTTGGGATCATTTTCTTGCTATAGGATGAAGCACTGTCCAACAAGTTTGGAGCATTTGCTTGAAACTGAGCAGGTAAGATTCTTCTGTACACTTCATAATTCATTCTGCGGCTGTTATCTGCAGTTACATCATCAATGAAGACAAGTGAGCCGGTACCTGTGGCAGCCATACATGCCCAAACCATAACACCTCCACCACCATTTCCACAAATGGGGGGGGAGGGGGTGCTTTGAATCCTAGGCAGTTCCATTTGGCCTCCATACTTTGCTCTTGCCATCCCTCTGATACAAATGAATCTTGGTCTCATCTGTCCACAAGACCTTTTTCCAGAACTCTGCGGGCTCATGTAGGTGCTTCTTAGCAAACTGCCACCTGGCCATCCTGTTTTTGCAGCTAACTAGTGGTTTGCATCTTGCAGTGTAGCTTCTGTAGTTCTATTTATGAAGTCTTCTGCAGACAGTAGTCACCAACACCATCCATCTATGCCTCCTGAATAGTGTTTCTGATCTATCAAACAGGTGTTTTGGGATTTTTCTTCATTATGGTGGGAATTATTTGGACATCAACTGTAGAGGTCTTCCTTGGCCTACCAGGTGAATTCTGAGCTCACTTTCTTAATATTGTTCCAAACAGTTGATTTTGCTAAACGTAAGATTTGGCTCTCTCATACCTGTACTAAAAAAGCAACTGAACACATCTGACTCATCAGAAACACTTTTGAAGCCATTCATCAATAAGTGCACAAAATACCTTAAAAAGCTGACAAGTGGAACTTTCCCCACATTGAATTGTTTGATTACAAATCTAAAATTGTAGAGTGCAGTCCTAAACCAAGGAAAAAAGTCTTTGTCCCAAGAAATATGGAGCTGACTGTATGTGAGTGCATATTTAATTCATATATATAATTCAACAGAATGAATAATGAAACTTCCTTTTCTAATTGACAAAAGCATTAACCCCCCAGAGGCAATTCCAGCTCTTAGTCTTTGGCCTGTATTTGACTCCATCTACCTTGTCCTTGATGGAAACAAGGGTTAACGTATTGTTAACATGTTCAGTGATTTCTCAAGAAAAAACGTTGCCAGAATTAGGCTGAGAATACAAAATACTTATCAATTAAGACATTTTCTGGTTTCTATTTTTTTATATAATTCTGAAGATTAAATACTCTACTTAAATAATCGAAATACTTCATTTCAACATTACAGAGAATTACTTGTATAAGAAAAGAAAAAAACCCATGTAAATATACTTTTCAACACAGCAAAATAAGAAATAATCATTGGAGTGAATTGTGAAGGAACTGAATTTATATTGAACAAAGACTGGTGGGGGTACCAAAGGTGGGGTGCCCACTTCTAATTCTATGCTCCACTACATGTACCCAAAGTTTGTTTGTTGAAAAGTAATAATCAAGACAAGAATGTGTCTCCATGAGAGGTTTTGTGTTATACTTGTTTTCAGTACCACACAAAACATACAAGAAAATTGTGCTATCCAGTGTCACTTTAAACACAACCAGTACCATAGTACAACATTTTACCTGAACCTAAATTGAATGAAGTTTATTGCAACCATACATATTCTGAATGCACACTGGAATTGTCACTTTTTTTGCCACAAGAAGGAAATGACTCTCCCAGGACAAAGGTTTTCAATCAAATTGATCGAGTCCATCTCCCCCATCATTTGCACAGCTTCCTGTTTAAACACACATTTTAACTCAAATTTCAGAAATGTACCTTGGGTGCAGAGTAAGAAACCCAGGTAGCTAACAAACCGCCATCCACATTTGGTGAAGAAATCAGAAAAAACTATTTAAAGCTAGATAACTTTAATCTCATGTTAGATGAATAATAAGCAGGTATCAGACTAGTATGTGCCCAATGTGTCTTGAGAAACTTTGTAAGTATGCAAAAATAAATTGTGGTGGCTATCAGCTTTTACCGTATTCCACTTCGCCTTTGTTGTTGTGCGCAACAAAACAAAATTCTCAAAATTTTAATTTGAAATAAAACTGAGATCTATAAACAAAATATTACAAAATGCAACACTTAAGAGTCCAAAAAATTATAATAAACGTGATCAGAATGAATTAAGGCCTTTTGTTTGTTTTCCTGTTTTTTCATGAGTGCACTGAAGTTCATACTACCCCTTCTTCCTTTCTTTCATATGGAATCGTCCACACAGTGGTTTCGCTGATGATGAAGATGTCAAAGATGACATTAGTTGATTAGTAAATCAGCAGTAGATTGATGATGACTTGAGCAGCAACAATTCAGCCTGAGGATTACACTAAAAAAACCAGTCTGCACAGAATGTGCAGAGCAATTACTCAACCGCATTACACGGATTATCATAAATAACTATGTTTCAGTAAGAAATACCAGTTCTACAATATATATTTATCCCAAACCACATTGCATAAACTATGTACATGAATTGCAATTCACTTACATCAGCTACCTCAGAATTGGCCCGGTTAGCCTGTATTAGCTACAATAGGTCTCACCAACTGATAGCATTTTCAATGGCGCAATAGGGAAATAATGCACAAAGCACCACGTTGCACTAAATTAGCTAGGCATGATAGCCAGTAGCCTAGAATTCTCTGACCATGCAATTCAACAGAACAAAGTATTTAGTTTAATACTTGTAAACTCAAAAGATGAAAAGCTTATCCCGACTGTTTTTTTCTTATTCTTGTTTTTTTTGTCTAAGAGAAATCAATAAATGGGTATTTATCACTCAATATTAACCAACAACTAGCCGGCTAATAACGTATGGTAGCTAAAGCTAACTCACCAGAATATCCTAAATGCGCGCAATGTTTGGATAAAATTAACACGGGCGTTATTCGGCAAAAATGTTCCTCTCTCCTTCGGCAAGGATCTCCCGCTTTAGTTTATCTTTATTTTCTACTTTTCCAAACTTATCTTCTCGATCTGTTCTGAAGTTCCGCTATCCGCGTTCTGGAATTTTCTTAACTCTCTCTTATTATTATTATTATTATTATTATTATTATTATTATTATTATTATATTGTATTATTATTAAGTATTATAAGTATTATTATTGTTATTAGTATTATTATTATTATTATTATTATTATATGCGCTTACCATTGTAAATAACATTCATTTACTTATATGATTTTTGTGTGCAAAAATCTGTAATATGAAATACTTGTTTCTATTTGGAAAAATTATACATTTATCCAAAATGTTGATGGAAAAGATTTTTATTTTTATTTTTGGACAAAAATACATATGTCAGAGCGTTTCAGTCAAAACAGAAGTTGGTTTTCTCTGCCTCTACTAAAGTAACTTTCCCAAAACTATGGAAGAGATATGTCAGATAAAAGATAAGGCAGATATGGCATTCCTATTAAGATAAGCTGATATTGCTGATCAGTAATGGCAATAAATCTGAAGTCTACAGAAGTCACTAATGCTCAGGTATTTTATGGCCTATCCAAGACAGGTTTCAGTGCAAATATATAACATCCTGAAAAACTGAGCCCTTTGGAAGCCTGTGCAGCTACGTCCTAAATTCCCCATATTTCTAAAATGAATGCATAAACAAGTCAATATAATATCCGCAATGAAAAGGTGGCTAATGTATTTTCAACAGAGAGGCAAAAATGAGTGATACACCAGAGGGGACATAACATATGAAGCCGTGAATAAATATGCCAAGCATCAACAAACGAGTGACTTAGGAGGTAATTAGAGGGAAGGGACTCTATATTTTACTGTTTCTACAGCTCCACTCACCAAGAGCAGTAACTCTGGAGCAGAGAAGCCCTACACACACTTGACCTTTTAAACAGAAGGTCAGTGAGTGAGCCTGGTGAAATCATTCTCATAATAGCGTGAGAACAGTGTTGGTTCATCTGAATAACTAAATAGCTCATAATGTGGTTACAATGTACAGTATAATGATGGATGTAACCTGGGGCATTGGCTCCAGGTATGCTGTAAATGATTATCTGACCCTGTCTGCATCAGGCACTGAGTTTGATGCATCTGAATATACTTGTGCATTTGTCATCTACAGGCCTTTTTTAATCTGACTGCAGTGAGTTTTGTCAATCTGGAAAATAATATGTGCACCTTCTAATATTTTTCAACCTATATTTTTTCATTAATTTGAGCAGCTGCTGAGCCAATAATATTGTGAGAGAAATGGCAAGTTTATTTGAAAAAGGTTCAATTTATATTTGATATTTGCGCAAAGTCAGACAAAGCATATGCCTGAGGCCTAATTTGGAACTCTATGTAATTTGGAATGTATTTTTAAATCAAAATTGCAAATCTTTATGCATCGCCATCTGCTTGTTCCAATAAAATTAACAACTGTTTGAGTGAATAAGAAATAACACAAAAAAAACACTAACAAGGTCTGCCAGTAAATTTATAAATGTATAACAAATAGTGATTATTCCTCAAAAAGCCAGATTCTCTGGAACAAAACGAGCACACCTGTAAGCTTCTCTAACCAGTACTGGCCAGGCAGTCCCTCAGTATAGCTAACGGGACCTGCAACATCTCAACATGGATAGTTGAACTTCTACCCGGTACACGCCAGCCAGAGGCAAGCTACTATATAGTGACTCGTGACTTTTTAGATTATTTCATTATGTTTCTAATGGTGTATTGGTTGTTAGGCTTGAATAAAAGGACATGCATTGTTTCTCCTGCACAAACAAACCAGACCTTTTTTCATTACACATGCTGACAACGTTATGCACTGGCAAAAATGTTTTTGCACAGTGTGCTCATACTCACACACAGACATTGATATTTAAACCCCATTGATATTTAAACATGTTATTTAATAATACATTTAAATATATTTGTTTAATTGATTTTGTATGTTAATGAAATATCAATCATTTTAAATTGATTTATTTTTTCCCTAAAAAACTAATTATTACTAAAAACAAACATATTAATTGTATGCAAGCCTCCAGAGCTATGTATTTGTTTATTATGTGCCCAGGAAGGAACAAAAAGAATACCCCAAAGCTTTACATATTTATGCTAAATGCTTTAGCCTAAATTATTAAATGTGGGACCTGCATTAAGTTAATACCACAACAGGTGCTCACTTTGGAAATAAAAAAACAATGTTATATTTTGCTGATGCAGAAGAAGGGTACTGTATCAATACACTTTTTTCCTGTAACTGGAAGATCTGAGGTCATTAGCTAGGACTGTCAAAGACATGGATTAAACAGCTTTCCTTACACATGCATTTGCAGTGCAGACAATCTGCAGCTCTGCAAAAAGATAAATGCTGGTGCATTAATTAAAACATATATTTTGGGCAGAAATCATGATCCATATTAGAAGTAGCCATGTGTTGCCCCATTCATCATCAAAAAAGTATGTGTACAAAGAGAACTTTGTATGAAGTCAGTCCCATGTGGTTTCAAAGCTCTGTTGTTTAACACATGCTGATATAAAAAGGTATGGTTTGCTGGAAGACATGATGCCTGCAAATGGTTTTCAGTGAAAAGGAGCCTTATGGGATCAGATGCAGTGATCTGGACTTTACACTAGAGGCTTGTGGTCCTGCATCTAGCGTAGATGTTCTCCGCTCCGAGGCACTCAGTGGATTGTGTGTAGCTCATAGAGCCAAGGATCATGCAACAACAAAGGAGCAGGCAGCTGCTACATCATTGCACAGAGATGGAATTTGCAGAAAGCCTGCCATCTACGAGCTGTGAGGCTCTTTGGCTGAATCTGATATGCAGTGAGATGTCATGATCAGACTGCCTAGCACTAACAAGGTATGGCATTGACAAATGTAATAAAAAGGAAATATAAAGAAGTTAAATTAAAAGGACAAATGCACACAAAGTCCTTGCCCCATGTCAGTGAGCTCATTGTTTAAATGACTCTCCTTCCAGAAATTCATATGTAATAGAATAAACCATGTAATAATACTACTACTAACAGACCCGTGGTACAGATGGGCCTGAGGTATATACTTTTGCTCACCCAAAAATATATGAGCACACCTCCCCTCCCTTCCCCTCCCCCCCTTACCAGCCCCCATACATATAAATTCACATTTAATTATGAAAAAATACAAATATTCCTCATTCATCCTCTTGCCTGAGACAGCATTTCATTTTTGCCTTTCTGTCCAATTTAGAAGCTCAAATTGTGACTCACAATTCACCACTCTGCTACCCACGCATGTACTCAATGAGCACTGTCACTGAAGTACCCATGGTGCAATGCCTCTGACACTCATCGACTGGACTATTTTACACCCAACAGTCCACACAGTATTACAGAAGAAAGCTAGTTCCACAAGGAGGAGAAGCATATATGTCCCTGATGATAACTGTGGGCCTCATTTTATCAGTGGGCCCCAATATACAATAGCCCATTTTATCAGTGGACACTTAACTGCACTCTACCTCGTGCGGGTGTGGTGGTATGAGGTCAACTGTGTCCTGCTGCTGAGGGCTCCCACTAATACACAAACTAATCACATAGTTAAATCTTCACTTCATCAGTGATTTTACTCTCTAAAGGCCAGATCCTGACTTGACCTGCATTGTTTTTTTTACACACCCCATCTACACAAGACCTGCATGCATCAGATATATGTGCACCCTCACTGGCCACATTTCTTCCACCTTTTCAAGTGTTGAAAGGCTGCATAGATAACGTTACATAAAAATCGCAAAGTCTCAAACCAGGATTCACATAACTCTGAATTCAATGGAAGCCCTAAGGGCTAAAATGTATTTTCTTTTGTATATTCTGGAAACACACAGAGAGACAAAGCACACACATTGCATGACCTATGAAAATAAATACAGAATTTATGTTGCATGAATATGAAATCCAATTCTAAAAAATTCTCATAACGGATGTGAATTGCAAAAAAATAATTAGAAATGAACACAATGCAATGGTTTAACCTCTCTTGAAAACAGTTTCCTCCACCATGAACAAAATTTGCAGAGTGAAATGCTGTGACCCACATGAACCACAATCTCATCCACCCTGAAGTCATTTATGAATCACTGTCATCTGCAGAAGCTGAAATAGGTTGCTGGCATGGGTATCCAACAAAAAGATCATCGGATGGAAGAAATATGCATTAATTAGCTTATTATTTGACCAGTTCCTTGCATGCTTATTCCATGACCTGCACAGGACTTTGTGAGGAGGTCACTGCATTAAAATTTTAATTTTCATAAGGAGGAACAAGTAAATTTAGCTACTGCTGTGTGCTACTGTATACGATTTCCTATTTTGAACTGGATATAACACCCCTGGAATCTACTACTGATATGTATTCATTATATTATAGGTATAAAGGTTTTTAGTTTGTACAATATAACCTCTGATATATTACGGCATTGGGAATGCACATAGTTTAATCCTTCATTGATTGGAATCATTACTTGCATTACTTTAGGTTTATTGTTTAAGTAGGCAACTCATTTTTTATCTATAAACCTTGGTTTAAGGTAATTACAGTCAATAAATCCAGCAGTAAGGAGAATCTCATTAGAGGGGGGTTATTAATTTAAAGCCACCCTGATAGGATGGTTTCAAATAAATACTGCATTGTAGCCTGTAGTGTATGTTGGAAAAATGTGTCAAGTTTACCAATTAACTGAGCTGGGGGTCTTCAGAAACAGGTCATTTTATGGGACTTTGGAATAAAACCAAAAGTTTTGAAATCCCACCATTACATGGCAGTGTTCACACTGGTCAATAGGAGAAAATCATGCAATTTTAAATGATCTAATTGTTATTTATATTGTGATATCATATAGTATGTAGAATGCAATATGGGTACAATTTAAATGTGGAATGCATTCACAATATAGTGTAAATGCTTAATAGGATGTGCTAGGATGGATTTTAAACACGTTTCAATCAAGCCAAGTCATGTGAGATCAATATGGAGACCTAGCTGTGAGGAAAGAAGTCCATCTGTCATGATAGCGACACATGTGCCTGCTAAAATTCTGATGAATGTTTTTCAAATGTCACCACAGAACTCAAATGTAACTTGAAGAGCAGTTTAAGATGATGTGAGTTGAAACATTGCACACATGGGGCCATATTTGAAATAAATTTTTAATTGAGAATGTTTTTATTACAGTTTGGGTTTAAGAAAGTGTGTAATAATACTAATAATAATCATCATCATAATAATAATAATTCATATTATTATTATTAGAAATAGTAGTAGTAGCAGTAGTATGTTTATTATTATGTGAAAAATAATTTAATGGAATGATTTTAGAAGTTACAAGGTTATGTATAAAATTGCACTTTTATTAAATTGCAATTTGTTCTGACAGTCCAAGATTTATGTCCTTAAAACTGTCAATGATCATGGAAAAGTAAAGAAGAAAAAAACATCAAAACATCAACTGCTTACACTGCTGGCAAATATTATAAGAACTATCCCCATGCGACTTAATATCAGAGAATTATAGTTCCTACTGAGTAATTCACAAGCTACTCATAGGCTGGGCCCTATAGTCCTAGTTCGATCACGGGCTATGTCATAGGCTGACTGACTGGGAGTCCAAAGAGGTCGAAAATAATCTGTCTACAACCACCAAGGGTAGGGTGGGGTTAAATTGCCCATGTTTGCTTCAGTTTCTCTTACTGTAGATTACTGATACGATATTATAACAATATTATACACCCTCGTAAATACGCTGAATAACAGATCAGAAACATTCTATGCAGTCATTTCCCATGAACACATTTTATGTATGCTATACAAGACACTTACGGAAAACAGTCTATTAGATGAGTTGGCAGAGAGACTGCTAATTTTGAGTCATGTCAGGCACAGCAGTATGGTCCTGAAAACTGCAACACTTTCTACACATTGCAAAGTCTGTGCAATGTCATTTTGGGGTGCCTTGGAAATATTGGATATTATTTACAGGGGTGCTTTAGGTCTGAAAAGTTTGGGAACCACTGACTGAGTGTGAGGGAAGATTTTTCACCTTGTGGTAGTGTTTTCACCAGAATGTTCAACATGGTTGTTATTATGTCTGCTTGGTATGATCTTTTTTACCTTGGCACTTTAAAAACCAACAACAAAAAAACAACAAATGGCATCATCAAGTCAACTGGTCAACGACACACAGCCACTTATTCTGACTAATCACACCACTCACTCCCCTGGAATGAATTAAACTCATTTAGTAATGCGGTTTGCTCCACCCATAACTGGCACATTGTGACAGGTATACTAACCGTTTCCAGTGGGGGTAGAAAGGTGCTTCATTTAGCATTACTTAAAGGGAGCTGCATAAATCCTCAAGCACATATTTGAGGATTTGAGTAATTTATTGAGGTGTTCCAGTTTATGAAGCAAAAGAACTGTTGTACCTGAACCAGCCAAGCAGCAGGGTATGTGACACCATGATGCACAGCATGCTTTGATCACAAACTCATTCAATATTTAAACTGTATAATAATGTAATGTGTCACTCTGGTTTTCAATATTTAATGATAGATACAAAAGGATAAAATATAAGACATGGAAACGCTCACAAAACAAGTGTGATAATTTGTTTTTCACCAATGCAAATTCTGTGCAAATTACACCAAGCAATGTGAGATGGTTATGAAATGTATGCATATAACTTATAAAACCTTATATTACCAATCTGATGACTATTGTACCAGTTTTGACAGACTCATAGATTCCAGCTGAAAGTGCTCATCCTCAGCATTCTGACATAGATATTTTGTTTCAGCACTTGTTATATCATCTCTTTATATCAAGTGAACAGATGTAATGTCCACATGCCAAAGAAGTAATGTTGTGACCTTTAATGGACCTATGATCTGGACTTATTATGATCTGGTGTGGAAGCAAAAATTAATAAACCTTTGATGGTGTCTCAGTCAGAGGTCTATTATTCCACAATCAGGAATGAACAATAGAGTCCTTTGTTCACATGCATTAAATCAAGTCAGTCGGTTGCGTTAGTTGCACCCCTAACCAACAAGTTACATAGCAGGATGTTGTTTAATATAAACAAACAGTTGTGGTATAAAGATTCATCAGTAGTTCAGCCAATGTCACATAAAACAGACTGCCAATATAGAGTATTGGAAGAGCAAGTTCAGAAATTCCAGTGTAGGATACCGTGACTATGATGCAAAGTTGAGTAGCAGAAGACTCCAGGCTGTTCAATGATACTGATAGAAGAGAAGGTCATGTGCATTTTAATTTCGTAGATAGAGAGGCTTTGGCAGATTCACGGCAAACATTGTGAAAGATAGTTGTTACCGTGAATAATTTCTTAAATACCATCGAAACAATTCAAAGACAAGGAGGAAAAATTAATTAGAAAATCAACTTGTCCCACAAATACAGGTTTTGGTTGGCACAGTGACCTTGTTTTTTTCCAGTTTTATGGGCAATTTAGAAAGAAGGTTTTATAAATAAGCAGGATCATGCAGATTTAAATATTCCCTTTTGGTTTCTACATAATTGCAGGTTGTCAACACAGAGGGGTGGGGCAACACGCCTACGTGTGTTTGCATGGAGTCCTGACCAAAGAAGACCCCTTTCCACAGGATTCCTTCCATCACCCCTGCAGCCCTCTTTTGGGAATGCATACATCACCTTCAGTGAAGCAAGCCAGAAGACTTATACTTTTTATGATTTCCATAATTCAAACACTCACATAGACTGTTGATTAATAAAAGGCCCTACCTGTGAGAAACTGTACTGTTCCCCTTCCAAGCATTTCTGTCAAGTATTACTGTCTATTGGGATTATCAGAGCAAACTATTTTTTAACATTGAGGAAAATCAAACAACCAAGCAGTTCATTTTAGCAGTGAATACCATAGCTAGTAATTGTAATTGCAATTGTATCAAAATATATGAAGACAAATACATTACAAAAACATTAACACATCTGTTAGTATGCCACAAAATAGTTTACCATGTGTTCTTCTGAAACTGGAAAAACTTACCTTGACTTTAAATTATTTATTTGAGTCTTTTTGGTGACTTACTGTATGGTTCTGACACTTCTGACATAGGACTATTTCATAAGACATGCTGTTAAAAACAATTACTGGCAGATTTAAATATTTGTCATGCATGTTTTTCACTCCTACATTTTGCAGACACACATTCAGATAACATCAGATATGGCACTGTATATGCCAATTACAAATACAACAGGGGCTGCTATATTATAAGTAACATTTAGCTTTGTTGTTCTTTGTGGCATGAAATAATTATATCCAACAAAATAAAAGCCATTTTCACTCACCGGCTAGAACCTGTGTGCATGTGGCTAATGCATGAAATACTGTACGCATGGCATGTACATGTGCACTATAATAACACATTATATGCCCCTAAGCTAAGAACTTGCAACTGAAAAAAATTAATTAACCAAATAAAACTTCATCTAGTGCAAAACATAAGCTTTCCCAAAGCATAAAGTATGTAAGGATAATAACCCTGTAACTTGTATAATACATTTTACCTTTGTAATAGTTTCCTATCATTTTAGCTTAGTTAGCTAGCATTGCTAATTTCAACATATTTCATAACAAACTCTCAACCATTCTACAATAGTGATGGGAGAATGAGTAGATTAGAATCTTTTACAGCAGTAAGTTTTGACTTAATACTAGACGGTGTATTCTTTTTCCTTTGCACTTTAGAATTTGAGAACAGGGCTTCCAGGTCTAGAAAAAAATGACAGCCCAAAATGCATTGAAAACCCCCACAAAAGGCTGTAGACTACTTTATGAAATGATAATGCATGCCTATTTAAAGATAGTATAGGCCCACTGTATACAGTATATATGATCTTCAGCCTAGTCAAGTTAGACTTATCATATCTGCAATATCTCTTTTCCCAGTTGTATTCGGCATTTCCCACTGCTGCAGCTATTAGCTGTCTCTGTCGCTCAGTGAATGACTTGAACGCAGTGCATGGCAATTTAAAGTGCAATCTTACCTGGAGCTCAGGGTTAACCATGGCAACTGACAGTCTGTTTCTCTTTTTGGACCACACATGCTCCATATGTCTAAACACACATGCTCTGCGAAGGCATTGCTGACTGGTATAGAGAAAACATAAATGACACAACTTTGAACGATCTAGTGGCTAAACTTTTCCTGTTGAAAAAATAGGCCCACTTCTTGTCTGAGACAATATCTTTGGGAATGCTTTCAATCACCTCATTCAGAATGGTTACATCTTGGTACAGCTTGTCTTCAGTGAAAGCAGAGCTAGTTTCTCCACTAAAAGCTCAAGCTTGCAACTGAAAAAAATTAATGAACCAAATAAAACTTCATCTAGTGCAAAACATAAGCTTTCCCAAAGCATAAAGTATGTAAGGATAATAACCCTGTAACTTGTATAATACATTTTACCTTTGTAATAGTTTCCTATCATTTTAGCTTAGTTAGCTAGCATTGCTAATTTCAACATATTTCATAACAAACTCTCAACCATTCTACAATAGTGATGGGAGAATGAGTAGATTAGAATCTTTTACAGCAGTAAGTTTTGACTTAATACTAGACGGTGTATTCTTTTTCCTTTGCACTTTAGAATTTGAGAACAGGGCTTCCAGGTCTAGAAAAAAATGACAGCCCAAAATGCATTGAAAACCCCCACAAAAGGCTGTAGACTACTTTATGAAATGATAATGCATGCCTATTTAAAGATAGTATAGGCCACTGTACTGAGCTTCCTTCATCCAGACAGAGACAGCCAATGTGTGTAATAACTTGGTCATTCAAAGTTAGCCTCAAGATACAATGCTGCCTTTTCAAAAAATCTGTCTGCCAGCATTCGGAATTGTCCTTGTTGCTGTGGAATAAGGTTTTTCATGGCTTCTTTGGTTTTGCTGCCATAGAATTGGTCAGTGCAAGGTGCGTTCAAGTGACTGCTATCAGCAGTTACATCATCAATGATGACAAGTGAGTCAGTACCTGTAGCAGCTATACATGCTCAAATCATAACAGCCCCACCATGTTTCACAGAGGAGGGGCGTGGTTCCTTGGGTCTTGGACAGTTCCTCTTGGCCTCCACACTTTGCTCTTGCCATGACTTTGATACAAGTGAATCTTGGTCTCATCTGTCCACAAGACCTTTTGGCCTTTTTCCAGGCTTTTAGGTTTTAGGAACTTATTAGAAAACTGTAACCAGGCCATCTGCGGCTACCCCATGGTTTGCAGTGTAACCTCAGTAGTTTCGTTTGTGAAGTCTTCTGCAATAGCTAGAAGACTTCGAACAATCTGTGATAGTTATTCTTTCAAGAATCACTATTTGGCAAGTTAGATTTGTGATTGCTGATAATTTTACTGTGAGTCAAAATGCATATATATTGTTTAAATCCAAAATATAACATGACATTAGTGATAGGGACATGTGAGAGAGTACAGCAGTGCTTATCCTTGCTTATCTTTATATGTTTTCATTAGGCTATACCTGCACAATATTAAAGCAAATGAAAAGCAAATACCTGGGAAAATGAAGTGGGTTCATATTGTAATGGGAAGGCTAAACCTTTTCAGCTTAAGGGAGGAATCTCGGGTAGCAACAGAGAAGTAAAAGCCAGAAACCATGAGAAATATATTTGCCCTTCACATTTGTATACAATGTGTTCTTCTGAGGCTCCAGTTTTTCCATACAGTAAAGTCTTAAATACTATGCTAAGTATATTCTTTAATTTGAATCACAAATGCTTTCAGATTGCACACACAGGGCATAAAATTGTGTGAAATGCTAATTATCATCAGGGATTCTTTTTTTTTTTTTTTTTTTTGGGGGGGGGGGGGGATAACATTAACAAATCTATTTTATGGGTTCTTGCTATTGGCTTGAGGAAATGTAGCTACATCATAAGGTCTCAGAATTGTGATCTACGGCAAACATACTAGCACTTGCTTCATGTAAGTTTGATCACCACTGCAATGAAGCTAAAACAGTCAACAAGCTACGATTTCTGTGAGAAATGTATTGTCAAGCTTACATGCACACGCTTCAGTCTACGTTCTAAAGCACCATTTTGCCGTCATACCTGCAGTACATAGCCTACGGTGGCCTGTGGGTAACCGGCTTCAATGTTTGTTTTAAATAATGTAGCCTAGAATTTTTTACAGATTTCACAAAAGCAGTCAGCACACTTACACTCATTTCATTGGAAATGACCTATGCAGCCTAAAGAACGGCGCTCACAATTATATTTTCAAATATATAATTAGGCTATTAAGGAAAACGAGTTTACATCCTAAATGTACCAGCGGGATTTCCCCACTCTTTTGCAGACATATATACACATTTAATAAAATATGCACAATTCACGCTATTACACGCTGGATTTTCAGCCCTGAACATTTATCAAAACTAACCTTTTAGCACACAGAATTAAGGTGTTTCACTGCTGAACAGATGTAGAACATCTCCAGCTACTCGGAGAAGCAAAACACAACTGAGGATTGAGGATATAGATATGTGCTGCTTCTAAAAATAAATGCAGTGGCTCTGTGGGTTCACTTCCTTGATGTTTTTTACTCATGTAATAAAGACTCTTCATTCTGTAGCTATGGCGCCACTGTAGAGATGTGAATTCTACACAAAGACCTAATCAGTTGAACAATTGCGATGAGGTGGAATAATGCACTGTGTAAATATGCACCACTGTGTGGCCCCATGTCATTTCCTGGTGCACAATTGTGGTAATAATAACAGCACTTTACATTTCTTCCCAGGCTTAGCATAGAATGGATGCTCTGGATACTATAATATGCCAAATACATTTTTTTCTATGGTGTGGTTTTCTTGTCCAAGCAAAATTCCAGTAAGGAAGCATGACAATTCTATACTTTGCCATTACATTTTTCAATTTTTCATTGCTTGTAACTGAATTAACCATGGTATAAACAAATGTACACAGACTGCTGGTATACTTCATTTCTTACTACATAATATATTTATCTGAATAGGAATGAGATTTAATACACAAACTGATTGATATTTTAATTTGGTTTTGAATGCCATTTACCTGTTGGCACTCCCCCCTGTCATTTCTCATTTTATGATTTTATTATTATTTTGCCATTTCCATTTGACAGGTTTTGGGAAAGCCCCTGAACCTGATGGGTCTTTACAATTCCACAAAACAGAGGACAGGCCATCTTTAGGGGAAGGAGAGAAGTGTGCAGGCACTCAAACTTTACTTTCCGTAGGGTGCCCGATCAGCACTTCTCCCCAAAGCCTGAGTCTCTTGCCAATGACGGTTGACACTTGGCTAACAAAGGGTCGATGTGTGACGGGGGATGGGGACCAGGGAAGGGGGATGCGGCCACAGTACATTAAATTATCAATGACATGTCATCACTTTTTTATTGCACTGAAACTGAAAACTGCTGCTCAAAAACCAGTCAATCTGCTGGATCTCTTGCCCGGCATAGGGTCTACATAATAAAAAAACTGTATTTATGGAAAATGTGAATTTATATCGTCTCATCTATTTCATTGGAGGGTAAAACAATGAAACAATCTATGCTTTAATTTAATGTAGTTTTTGTGGGTAACATAGATACATCATAACTGCTAATACATTTGTGATGAAATTTATATGCATCAGTTTTTTTTTGTTTTTTTTTGGGGGGGTGGTACATTCGGTAACTTCACTCCCCTTGGTTATTCATAATAAGTGATAAAACTTTGCTACTGTAGTTATGATGTGATTGTGTTTTATATATATATATATATATATATATATGCCTAATAATTTGTGCCAGCATAAACTTTGGAGCCTCAGTATCTTATTGCATTTTAACAGTAAGACCTAAACTATTATGATTATGTGAAGAAAGTGATTTCATGAAGGGTACAAGTGTAGGGCTACCACATTAGATGTACTCAAATAAAAAACAAAAGCAGGAGATGGCTGATACTTTCATGACATGCCTCTAATTCATACAAATCAGCCTGGGAGCAATTATCAATTATCTCCCTGGATGTCTGACGATTGTCTATTTATTTATTTTAATTTTTAATTTTTTAATATGACTATTCTTGGATTAAGAATATGTCAAAAACTTAAGTTATGTTTATGCCAGTGTCACTAACAGTAGCAATAAAAAACTGTGAGCATGACATTGTATTGCCTCTCATACTGAAAAGAGCACAGCTTTTATTGAATTGTGTATATGTTTAAAGACAACATGACATTGTATGTGCATGTATTTGACATTTCGAAAATGTACTATGGTACTAATGTACTACTGCTGCCTTCTTCCTTGTATTACTCATTCCTTTTATTAAATGCACTGCAATCTAACTGAACGCAAACAGAACTTGTCTCAGCAAATGAAGAGTATTCATCAAGGGTAAACGATAATTTCTCAATTTTGCTCTTTTTAAGGTAGTTCTGACGGCTGTTTGTGGAGCTATACATTTAAATATTTAGATTTTAAGAGAGCTGGCAGCACGATAAATGACTTCCTTGGCGAACTGAGCAATTATATTATACGGGCAATTAAATAGATTTTTTTCGTGTTTTAAGAAGGCATTGAGAGAGAGAGAATTTAGAAATTACATTGAAAAGAATACTGATTTGAAACAGACCTCTGGGGTTATGTTACTTTAAATTACATTTCAAGAGAGCCTTTATAGAGCCTATTGAAATTAACTGGCACGTTTTTCCGGACTTTTTTTTTTTGTACAGCAGGCGCTCCATGTGAAACGTCAAGTAGCCTACTCCAACTAGGGAATGTACGTAAATTAACTGGTAATGACAAAAATGACTAAATCTAAATCGCTTTTCCCTTTAATTGCAACAAGGTAGGCGGTCCGAGAACATTCTTCCTTAAGGGTTAAATATTTGCCTATACTATAGAATTTTTGAGAGGACCTTACCAGGTCTTTATTAGTTTTTTTTTTTCCACTGAAGTGATTATTGGTTTAAAAAATACTTGACATACTGGCAACACAGCGTATGCAAGTCGTGTCAGTTATTGGCAAAAAGTATAGCAATATCAGCCTCTATCGAATGGGTTCAATTAATGATACAGTAGCGTTAGCCTACTTGCTGAGGTCTTTGGACAAGTGCCATAACTCAGTAACATAATTCATTTTAGCTTTCGTTTATATTTCCACAGTCATGTTTGCATGATTTGCTTTTGTCGTGGCTTCTATTTTCGCAGTTTCTGGTTTGCTGTGCATTATGCTTCAGATGCAAATAAATTTCATACAATTTAGTGGCTACGTGTGTTAGTAGGCTACTTACACGCATAACGTGCTCTTAAATGCCATTTCAAATTGTTACTAGTATACAGTAGCCTTTAGAACCTCCGAAGCCCATGTTTTGAGAATTTATTTGTCTACACTATGGGCGTTTTATAAAGCAGTACCCTACGGAATTACCAATCTTCAGATTCTTGCTGTGTTGCAACCTACCAAGATAGTGTTTAGAGCAAAGATCTATATTATAAACATACTGCGTTAAGGCTAGCCTATGACCACTTGAGTTACTGAATTAGAACTAGCGACAAGGCTTACCTGGTATTCTCGTAACAGGTGGTAATGAAATATAGCTCCCACAAGCTTCATCAATCCATTCAATCCAACTTCTTGAAATTGTTCATTCAGAATCGTTTTTAAAATATTTGCGAAATTACAGAATCCTTGAATCACTCCTTCCCACAGCTTCCACGAACGAAGGGCAGGAGGCGAAAATGTTGAAATACCACAAACTGAAATGAGCAGCTTTGCTGTAGTTGTACGAATTCCTTTATCTTATACGATACAGGCTTTCCCCCCACAGTCCACATGCAGTACAATCCAGGCGTCAAGATTCACATTTTCCTCTCTTGGAGCGAGTAGTCGCTGTCTGCTCCTCGTGGTTCTGGAATGACCGAATGAAAAACTGAGCAGATAGACGAGACCGGCAGATTTTTTTTTTTTCACACACTCATCACAAAACCTTGGGTTTCTTCTTCTTCTCTGTGTTTATATCTCGTTGCTGCATTTACAGTTTTTAGCGAAAGTACACCGCTCGTGTGAAATAACATGCAAAAGCAAAAAAATAGCAAAAGCAGGGGCAACAAAACAGCTTTGTGACGACAATTATCTGCATGATTTTCACTGCAGCATGAGTTCGTTTAGCAGAGGGACCCATGAACGGCTCCCAAGCTGCAGCTACAAAAGCAAAGGACGCTTTGCTTAGCAAGTTCCGCCCTGACACTGTTGTAAATCAAAACGACGAAATGCTTCTAAATCAAATGTGACACTGGCTGAAGATAACGTTCGGCGTATAGAAATGTGAACCAGAAAAAAGGTACAAAATATGCATGCGTTAAACTAGCGCTATTTTTAACATGTTACAGACATTATTTTGTTCGGGGTTCAGCTTTCTAAACGTGACAATTCGAGGCAGAACGGAAATAATATTTGGTATATTTACATTCAGGACAGGTAATAAGTTCACTTATTCACTATTGGTATTCAGATACGGTAAGAGAGCGGTTGCCTTGTCTTTGACCTGCCCTGCAGTGCTGTTGCACTTTAGCTGTTCCCGTTAGGATGATTAGCAAGTTGCCATTCCATTCTAGGTGCCGTTATTTCCCCCGATTTTTTGTCAGTTATTCGTTGCAAGTTAGGCTTTTATCACTGCGTTCAGTGTAACCAACAAACGTGGAACAGGACCGCTGAACTTAGGCTACATGTTTCTAAATGAGTTGCACGGTTGTCAATTGCAATATCATGGCCGTTCATTTGGATACAACTATAGCAAGTTATTATAATAGAACCGACGCGGAAGGTTGTGATTGGCAGCATGAAGAGAAACCTCTGCCGTTTGGGGGCGCATGCACTAATTGTAATGAACAGGGGAAACACAGTATAAGCTGCCCAAACAGATGGACACAGCCTACATTTGAATGTTTTACTGTAACAAATGTTGTAGTACCTTCAACTTAACTATCTCCGAGATAGGGGGCCTGGTTTAAAAAAAAGAGAAGAAAAAAAAAAACATTCCCGTCGACATTTTGAGCTCAGTATCAGTCTTCAAGGTTTCATTATGGCCAGAGGCTGTAAGGTTATTATCGTCATTTGTCTTAGTTCTTTATTTGAAGGAACTGAATTTGTTAAACATCCCATTTTCTCATTAAATCATTTCTTCTCTTCCATCTTCACATTAAATCATTCCTTCTCTCTTTGAATTTCAACTGTTTGCTGGATGTGAAAATTAACTGGAGGATGTGAAGGACTAGGTGACCTTCCAGAACGAGTTTCTGTGGAGGCAAACTGTCTTGGTATACATAGCACTTTCGACATTTTTTGGCAAGGAGGTACAAGTTACATATGTAAAAACAGTATTAAAGTAATCAAGTAGTATTCCAAGATGATGCTAATTCATGTGCCCTTTTTCAATGTAAGCACTAGAAAAGAATGTCATCCTTGACATTTTAATGTAATGTGTCAGTGTCACATTAAAATAGTAAATACTGTAATTGCAAAGTGGTAATAATAATAATAATACTAGATTCTTAGACATAACAGGATAATTGTTAATACTAAGCATGGCATTGTGGTATAGTACATATAGATATAGGACAGCATTTGACATAATAACCAAAGCATTGTAAATTTAATTTAAAAATTGGTTAAGCAAATCATTTATTTGAGTATGGCTGATATATATATATTTTTTTTTAAATTTTATTTTAATTATTTTATTTTATTTTTGTTGTTGTTGTTGTTGAATGGAATATAATACCTGTTGTGCCATGCAGCTAGTGTACTTTCACCATGCCCCACAACTTTATGAACACTGAAAGTTACCCTAAGACAGCTATTTGAATGGTCGAGCCAACCAGTCAGTATATCCTTCCTAAATTAACTCTCGTCTCTTCTTGCTGCCTTTCTGTGGCTTCTGAGAGCCACAAATTGCTAAACTGTACTTGAGGGTAATGCCACTGCATCCAAAGAAATGTAGGTTAGGGTATCCAATTTAAATCATGTACATGTGCACCGGCATACCCAGCTGTAAGTCGGATTGCCCCATCCTACTTTCAGGCAATGATTATGCCATACTTTCTAACCAGAAATTTCCTGCTCAGCCTACTTGTACCAACTGGCTGTCTTGTCACTACAGCACGTGGAAGCCTCTCCTTGTGACCCCAGCTCTTTACCCTTCTTCGCGGGTAGCTGAACAACCTTCCCCAATCAGTCAGGAAGGCAGATTCACTGGCTGTTTCCACAAACATCTGAAAACCTAGAAAAGTCAATGTTTCTATCAAACAAGAAACAAATTATGTTCAGAAATGTTTGTATATATATATATATTTTTTAACACTGTTCTATTCCTTTAACAGATCTTGGTATTTAGCCTTTAACGTGCAGAGGTATGCACCTCAATGACAGTGCTGATTTTATTGTAACTTTTCTCTAGCTCTAGTCCCGGTTTACAATATTATGTGCTCCGTTTGTAATCTGCTTTGTCTAAAAACATCAATCAAATTGCTAAACTGTACTTGAGGGTAATGCCACTGCATCCAAATAAATGTAGGTTAGGGTAATTGGGGGGGGGGGGGGTGATAATAGGCATTTGCTGTAAAAGAACATGCATGCTCAGTCAACCTACTTGATATAAAGGTTAAAATAAAATATAAATGATAGTATTTAATAAGTTCATTGTTCTATTAAATGAAGGCTTAGAGCCCAATGCATGTACAGTACGTTCTTTTTATTGTATATTTTCAGCTCTACACTCTGATCCTTTATAGTTTATTCTCTCTTCCAAATTCCAACTTCAAAATTTGAACCTTTTACAATATTGAATAGCTTCCTGTGCAATTCCATCAGATAGTCTTCCTTTCTCTGTGTTAAACTTTGAAGTAGTTGACCTTTTGACCCAGATCGTTTTGAATGTGAGGGCATTCCTGCATTCCTTGTAGGGTGATTATTTTTTTCTTCTGTGCTTATTCAAGGATCCTGAATTTGTTTCATGCTCAATTTGACACTTATCAGTATGATTGCAGCATTTTAATTGCTGTTAAGTGATTTAAGGGTTTTGTTTAAAATGATAATTATAGTTTAGTCACAGAAATATGTATGTATTCATAAAGACTGAAACAGTAAAATCCTCATCTAAAAATGTACAAAATGTAAGTTGCAATGAGTCACTGTGTGTGTGTGTGTGTGTATGCACACAAATCCAATTGTATTTGGCTGATTTGTGCACAAATTGTGTTTTAAATGCTTTTGAATCATAGTTTAGAAATAATGTGAAATGCTCTTGACAGAAAGACGTGGTGGGGAGAAGTGGGTAAATCTATTTCCCCCTAAACACTGTTTTCATTCATTTACGTTCCTCCTTTTATTGCACTGTTAGGAGAATTTGCCACAGAGGGGCCTACTTGGACAACTCATGATAGGAGATAGATCAAAGACTAGAGAGCCATGCATTACGCAGGGTGATTGGCAGTCAGTGGCCCAGAACACAATGTGCTGGATCTTATAACATCCACCCGGGTCCATTCCGGCAAGGCCAGTGCGAGCCCGTTAGGGCAGATGGCATAGCAACAGCAGGTGTTTAACGGGCTTTGAGGTCTTATTTCTGTGAGGTGGCTGACAACCTGGAGGTTTTGGCTTGGAGATGGCTGGGTCAGTTAAGAACAGTGCACTCGTTCAGGCATGGGGATCAAGCCATGGCCCTCCTCCCTATAGGGGTGAGCATTTTCCAGAGCATGACTGGCAGACGCCTCATAAATAGTCTATTCTACCCGTGGTTATTTTGTATGAAAACATTAGGGCCATGTAGAGAAATATAACTAAAACTGTTTCATCTTTAAGAGACAGAACATTCAACTTTAATCCTGAAAGTTTTACATTTAAAAGTTAAATGTTTTTAGTTTCAAGTTTAAAAGTCGACATTTCTGACTTTGAAGTCAAATTCAGAGTTTAGAAGTCAAACATTTTGATTTTTATTGCCTTTAGCCATAACTTAGCTACTGATCTGTCTTCGGTACTCGACACTCACAAGTAAAACCCCATAATGCTCAAAGCAGATTAACTTGTATTTAGTAATAAGGAGATAAGTGAGCTTAATTTACTGTACAGTAGATACTGTAGTTTGACTGCAGTTAGTATATCTGCTCTATGAAAATGCATAGTAAATCTATTCAGTTGTGAAATATGTGCGGTCATCTATACTGAAAACAGTGGTCACTCACAAACACAACATTGTTAGGAGAAAAAGACAGAAAGAGCGATTTCTCACCAAGAAGCACGTAAAATTTGCAGTTCTTTTGGCCAAGCAGGAAATCACCATTTAATGTCACTATAATGATAAGTGATAATGCCACTATGTCTATAGGGATGACAAATATGTTTGACAGTGCCATGCATAAAATTTACCCATCTTCACTTCCGCTGGATTTCTGATGACCATGGTCCAGAATGTACGCATAGTAAATATGATGTTTTACATCATTTTTAATAGCAATGGGGAGCAGCTCTGCCTGTCAGTTGGGGCCGGCACTCCCCCACGTTGTTGGAATGCCCTCGACCGGACAAGTGTCAGATACACAGGAAAGATTTGGACACTGGAGGGGAGCCAACACCAGAGATCAACCCACAGGAGGCCAACTTTATTCCAAATTCAGTTTATTAATATAACATAAATAGTTTGACATTCAACTGCTGAGCACCAACCACAAGACCATTTGTCACAACCCTTCAGGCTAGGCTAACCACACAAGGATGCACAAGGTCCAGATAAACAGAATTACACAAGAGATAATTCCCTCCGAGGTGGTCAGCTATCAGGAAATAATGACTGGAATGCAGGTGAAGAACCATTATTTCCATGATAGCTGGCCACCTCAGAGGGGATTATCCCGCTTATTACACGGCTAATTATCTTATACAATGGTTACCAACAATGATTGTATTAGTTACTTTTACCTTTTTTGATTTTTATTGATTTAATCAGCTGAAATTGAAATATTCTTCTGTGGTCCTTTGAGAATATTATTTTAGCCTTGTCAAGCAAAACTTTGGTTGATAGTTCTATTTTGACCGTTGTTAAGCAAGAACAATGTGTGTGGACTGTTAAAATGGACACATTTTAATTAGCTATCCTCATTATTTTATAATTAGTAGATGTATTTCCCCTACAACAGTAACATGCAAAATACTACAAAAGACAATCTCCACAAATATGCAAGCACAACATGTAGCAAAATAGCATCAATTCTTTACACCACCAGGACTGATAGAAATTACAGCAGTAGTTACAAGCAGCAATATCAAAATTAACAGTCCCGAATGATGGCATTAACAGCTACCCAAAACCAGCAGTCTGCCGATCAGTAGGAATACAGCTCTTTGTATAATTCTCCAGAGCAGAAGCATCCTCCTTGCACAAAAAATGACAAGATAAATGCAAAATTTGCATTGAGTTTGTCTCAATACATGCGTTATTTCAGTTCTAGATGTAGGACTACAAAAACATGTTTGGAGTGAATGCTTAATATGCATATCTGTAGTGTTGGGCAGTTTGACTCTTATTGATGAATCAATCATTATTGTATTCTATTGGTGTCACCTCCTTTTCAGTGATCATCTTCAACAGCAGTTTTCAAACGCAGTCCTGGGTGACCCCTGTGTATACTGGTTTTTTGTTCCACTCTATTTGCAATCGCATTATTTTATCAAGGTGTCCATTTGTCTTAATTACAATTATTTAGCCTCTTAAGCATTATGTCAGAAATAGCTATGGATGCCATGAAGAATAAAATTCCCATATTGTGCTAGTTGGCAAATGATTACATAAAGAGAGGTAAACATTTTTGAACTGATCAAATTAAAGACTGAGATAAATCACTTGGCTCATTGCCATTTTCAATGCAATTAGGAGCCAGACCTGCATCGTGTTAACACAGCACTGATGCAATGTCTTCCTGAAATTGAGAGATGGTACCTAGGAAGGAGGAATCCTGTACCAAAACCTTTAATTGCAGATTGAAAAATGTACATTTACACTCAAAAGTTCTGAGGTAATACTATTGAAATGAACAAAATGAGAATGTGTTAATTTATGCCAGTGGTCTCCAACCCTGGTCCTGGAGAGCTACAGGGTCTGCTGTTTTTTGTTCTCACCTAAAAATCAGCACCCAATTGAGACCCAAGACACCAGGTGAGTTGAGTTAACTGTGTAATCAACTGCTCTAATTGATTCATGAAGTGCAGAGTCACTATGAAAACCAGTAGACCCTGTAGCTCTCCAGGACCAGGGTTGGAGACCACTGATTTATGCAATCACAATTAGCAAATGCCCAGCTCAATAGAAACAATGTCCTATTTAATTATGTTGTAATGCTGGTCAATGTCATCCTATGTAAATCTGGCCCTTGGTGTTCTTATATATTATGAGATGGGGCTGGAGGTGGTCACTGCCCACGTGACAAACAGACAGGATAAAACAAAAATTGGCTTACTTCCTTTTATTCACCCAAAAACACCCAAACAATGGAAAGTTTCAATAATGAAATAATAGCCAATTTGGCAACCAAAACCTCAAAGAAAAAAACCACAAAAAATCAAAAATAAAATAAAAATGGGATGCACACACCACATCATGCATTCCCCAGTTCCCAAACACATCTTTTCTAGGGTTCAGAGCCAGGCCACTTATAGAGCCTATAATGAGGTAATAGGCCACAGCTGATGTGATTGCAATGAACCACAGTTGTGGCCACACTTGCATGAAGAACCAGTGCTGCCACCTGGTGTGCAGCACCATAATTCCCTTCCTGGCACCACAATATGTATAGAAACATTTCTGTCACTCCAGATCCTGCCAGACTGAATAGCAATATTCAGCTGCAATTTAAATGTTTCATAAATTCCACTATCCAAGCTTAATTTTTAGAATTCCATAAACATCTTGAAGAGGTTAATTATTTTTTGAGAAAATGCATGCAAGGGGATCATATTACACTGCATGGGGTTGAAGTCACCTTTGCAGCATCCATTCAAGTCAGGCAATAGGATGATGTCTCCACTTTTACTCACTTTACTGATTTGAACCATTAGCTAGTTTCTCAATTCTAGTTTCACTCATTTTGCTTTCACTGTATTACATTCTGTTCCTTTTCTGTATGGTTAGTGATGGTGTGCAAAAAATGAAAGTGCTACTACTTATTTTGTAGGTCATCAAATGTACGACATCGAACGTATAACATTGCTGATCAAAATATGAACTGTAGACAGTGATTAAATAGTAACAAAAATATATACCCGTGCTCTTTAGAGAGACTACCCAAAGTTGACTGGAGCACTCATACAACAAAAAGCATGTTTTATTAAATAAGACATTTCAACTTAGCATCATCCGAAGAAGTCTACTTAGTTGGCAGGTATTTAACCATTAGATACCACTAAAACGGATCTATTTTGGTGAAAATATTAAAGGAAACGTCTATTTTTACATTGCGACTGCCTTTCCACCGCCTCCCCAGTATGCATGCTTTCATTATGTTCACGATATGATATCTGAAATATTTTTTCATGACATCTCACTGATAGTTCTCCTGAGTCTTCTCTGCCTTTTACTCTACTTTGAAAATGCTACCATAAAGATCCCTGATGATAACTCAATGGTGCCACACCAGGTCTCATTTTGGCTCCCTGTTGAGTAATACCATTTTCTGCACTGGTAAGTCTGTGTTCTTGCTCTTAGTCTGCCAAGTGCTCTGATTCCTGTAGACCAGCAGAATTTCTCAAAACATGCCATGCCATCCTCAATGTGAATTGCAACTGCCATATTACTATTAACTATTTTTAATCTTTGAGGTGTTCTAAATGCAGGTTCTTTAGGAACTTTCAGATACAGCAGAAATTTAATTTGAAAGAAAAGACAAATAATATGCATGATATTTTTAATAGATGCTCTAATAATGTTAAAATTGTAAGTACCTTTTCAAGCTGATTTATCAACTGAATTATAAGGGGGCAATGTTAGGAATGTGAGGAATATTTACTGTAGTGCATAAATACACAAACATTGGTTTAAATACAGCAATTTGCATAAATACAGAACCAAGAGGGTTGTGAAAAGATGACATGTTTGGTGAAAGTGTTGGCATTAAAGGACAAATACAAATTTTTAGCCCAGTTATATTTTTTCTTTTTCTTCACATGCTGCTCATGCTTTGCAGGAATATGATTTGACTCATATCTAACACAAAAATATTCAACTTTCCACAAAAGAGGATGATTACTGCATTGTCCTGGATTCATCAATTAACATCTGTTCTTAGCCTTGGATTTCAAACACATGCAGACATTAAATGTTTCAATTAAATTTTGTGATTGCTGAACTTGGTTAACTTGGGAAAAGGGTGAATATAGTAGACTGAATTAAGGCCATTTTCCTTTGAAATGGATGTTTGGCACAACATGGAGTCAGTGTGATTTTTTTTACTCATGTATTTCACAGGTCTCATGTCGCAACTCAGATTTGATTCAGTCTATTTTTTAGTCAGAAGATTAAGGGTATACAATGATTATTTCTGTATTCATTTTTAGTTTTCACCTTAAGGAAACCTTAGATACCTGCAGTGCAATTGTTGGATTATCATATGAGCTATAAAACTAATGGGACTGATCTGTGCCATCAATCTAAACATCTGTATACATATACTTGGTCTAGTCAAAATATTGGGCCTTATTCCTTACATGGTGTGGTGTCTTTCTTCCTAACAGCTTGTTTGAAAACAGACTGCTAGTGACACATTGTCACATTGTTCAGCAATGTGATGTGGAAATGCCTTCATAGCAACAGGTGTGCTACTGTTGCTATGAAGGCATTGAGATTGCCCACAGAGATTGAAATATTTGTCCCACAATATGTGACACAATCCAAACTTTAGAAAGTGTAGATGGCAGCAAACTCAAATTCCCCAGTTATGCTAGATATTTTGCCAAATCTGTGTGTAGTTCAATAGGTAATATCACACATCCTAACCGAAAGCTAGATTTCCTTTTATTTATTTGCTTGTGCACAAATGTTACTTAAACAGGCATGACTCTAAATATAAACCACATGCACCTTCATCAGTCAAAGCATGTCAGTCAAACTGACATGCTCCTTCAATTTTGCATGAATCTTAACAGACTTGTTGAAATTATGAAGATCATCAAATCTAAGTCATCTCTTGCAAACTTTGAACATCTATCTCCTGCAGCAACACATATAAACAACACACGTGATTAGCAATACATGAAATTCATCAGCAAGCTCTCTGTTAGCTAACCTTGTCGGACGAAGCGTTTTTAAAACTCTGACTTAACCGATCCCCCTCGCTGGACCAAAATGATAGGAGGCATCAGTCTCCCCTGTGCCTTCACTTGCAGTCTTTCTTCATAATTTAAAGACAGAAAAGAATCCTGCCAAATCCTATCCAGGATGTTTGCATCCACAGATTCCATTTTCTTCCAAATGCAAATTCAATGCCAAAAGCTAACGTAACAAGAAAAATGAGCTTGTTTAGGCTAACATTAGCTAGTTAGTTAGCTGGATAACTGAGGTCTTGGTTTTATGGAAAAACATTGGCTAACACTACAACATTAATCATTTTTTTTTTACAATTCATATACAAATCACCACTGACAATGCCACATCCATAAAAATTCCTATATACAGATCACTACCCCAATAATCATTCTTGCTCTCTATAACAGTAAATAACTCTCCTCTACTACCCAACAAGGAAACTTGGCGATGAAAATGTACATATGGATAGCTATCTTGCTGGACAGCTGAACTCTTGTTCTGAATAGTTAGATATTATGTCAATTATCAGGATGAGAACACGCAAAATAGCATGCATGATTGGAAAGACATTGTGAAGACTGATTCATGGGTGGGTTGAAAAACGTGTCATAATCCATAACTGTGCAATCAAATTTTATAGTCATGTATTGATGTACATTGTCTAGTGAAGCAGGCAGAAGTCTTGCCTTACTGAAGTTCCTTTTTAAATTCTGAGGGTGTCACTGTTTTGCACTTTAATGCACCCAATAATAGAAAAATTATATAAATCAACATCATAGCATTAAGTGTTATAATATGTGCAAGAGGGAGATTGAGGATAAATAGCAAATGGATTTGAGGGTATATTGATACATTTAATGAAATTTCACCTTTGCTGACCCAATGTGTATTCTACAGCTGAGGTTAGATTTGGAAGAAGATCAGGGGCAAAACTGCAGGAGTGGAGGACTGCTGTAGGGCAGCGGGGATGAGGTCTAGTGGGCAGGTAGTTGGACACTTGCATGTCCTGAGCTGCATAGGATCAGTGTTGGAAATTGCCAAAAATTCTGAAAAAGACTTGCACAAACACTTGCAGAGTATTGCAAAAAAAAGAAAAAAGAAAGAAAGTATTGCAGTGGGAGCAGGAGCTGTGAAAATATTATGTCCTAAGGGGTAATATTGATATCAGAAACTTGAGATTTATAATAGGTAGAGGGGGTGTAAAATATGCGACGGGGGGTAGATTAAGTAGAAAACTGAATGTAGTAAATAACTTGAAGTGAAGACACTGGTAAGCAGTGGGCAGGTCTGATTCTTTACATTTTTATTTCTGCAGAGTACAGTAATTAGGTCATTTTTAGAGGTCAGGAGGTTAGAGGGAAGACTGAGTCAAGTTAGTCAGATAGTGTGGATAGCAAGGTAGTGTAGCAGCATCAACAGGTAGTTTTAAGGGAACATCTGTGGGAGATCAAGAGGTTAACCCCTGGGCTAAGGAGGTGGTGAACCAGAGTGCAGTTAAGAGTCAAGTAATGGAAGGAATCAAGCAAAATGTGGATCCTGTAATTTGATATTGAAGGCACTAAGTAATAATATTAATGGTGCTATGCCCCGTGAGAGAGGTGAGGAAGAAGTTCAAAGCATCCTGAAAGCTTCCTATCAGGCGAGGTTGGGAATACAGTGTGATGACAGTGTGAGATTTGCTTGCATTTGTAATGGATACTCCATTATAAAAGAAAGAGCTTACATTCCATTTGGGATTATTCTATTTAGTATTTTCCTCTTTCCTCCCACAGAGGTATGCTTCGCTGGCCAAATGCATTTCTAGAGTAGGTGACTTGTAATGGATTTACAGTAGGTGGGTAGTGTCATGTTCCTACTACATTTACATTACAGGCAATACTACAGTTGAAAAGAACAGTTCAGCATGTAAATTTAATTTAACCTCATATGAGATACAAATAAAATCTATAGTAATATGGGTAGAATTGCCAGCTTCTCATTCAGCAAATAAAGATCATCTTCAATAATGTTGCAAAAGCAATATGTTAAATGTTGTGCCAGTATACGGATATATGTAGACACAATACAGTTTGTTCAGACTGTAATGCCATCATTTTAAACACATTTGTTCATTTTCCAGAGATGTTACTTGCTGTCAGTTCTGTGTGCTTGCCATTTTAGGTGACAATTCGCAAATTACATCAGAAATACTGTGGTTCTTTGAGAATAACATGGAATCAGATCTTTGGTAAAACCAACACCATCGCTTTATTATTCTTAATTTATTGAAAGCCTTGCATGATTCCCTGGAAAGTTATGAAATTAAGACATCACACAATTGTTTCTAGACTTCTGAAATTCAAGCATGTGTGCTACACAACAAAAAGATTATCTCATAAAAACTCATCTAAAATTATATTAAGCAAGTAAACTTTCACAAAATCTTTCACTGAAACTAAATAAAGCAATGCTTTAGGATTCTTTTTTAAGTCACTTTCTTGACTTTGTAACCATGTTTCCTAAATTTTTTCTAGTAATTTTGCATAATTTTTATGAGTTGTAGTTTAAAATGTAATACAGAGTAAAGTGTCTTGTGTATCTGGGTAACCCGAGGCATTTTTTTATCAATTGGAAACCATTGTTGAGATCCTACAATCTGAATCTGTAGCTACTAAGGATGCTATTCTAGTTAGAGCTATCCTTGGAGGGAACCAAAGAGACTGTGTACGTACAAAATTAAATGAGGAAAACACAGCCCTTGGATCCTTGCTTCTGCAGGGATATTATTATTTTTCCTATGACTCAAATGCCAACTTCTGTCTCCTCAAGTTTACTTACTCTAATTATGTTTCTGAATATCTATCCACCCTACTTCCAACTGTTTGTAATAAGTATCTAATGATATGAATGCCTGTGTGAATGGCACACATTGCAATTGTTCACACAGTTAGATTAGAAAAGTGAAAACAATGTTGTATGCTTGAATTTATATATACGCAAGTTTTGATGTCCAATACGTTTTGATGCCTGGCAGGAGAGGTGTTGGATTGTGGTGTGGGATGGTGTCAGTGAACAGCATGTTCCCCATTTTTTCACACATACACAAACAGACATACACACACACACACTCACCCACATACCTCTGAGTTCTATTTCATATCCACTTCGCTATTGATTGATCATTCACTTTACTGATATGCTATACCAGATTGCTACCTAATTTGGTTGTATTACTTGGATTGTTTTTGCATTTGCAGTCCTGGGAAAATCCTTTCTTTTGTTTCTCTCCCCTTCTTATTCTTTCCCATTGCTTAGTAAAGGGGCCAGGTTGTTTCTGTTTTCAGTTCTGGAGTTCCACCCCTCCAGGCCTTGAATGGGAAGAGTACCAGAGAAAGCAGATGCAACTTGCTGGTGAATTTTTTCAGTTCAGATTTTTAGATATAAAAATGTAACCAAAGTAGTAGGCATAATTGCCTAGCAACCTGCCATGTAACCAGGTTCTTTGCAATCTTGGCCGATGCCATTCTGACCAACAAGAGCAATAGAATTTCAATATTATCTATTTGCAGACTTTGCATAACTCCCCTGTAAGTGATCTTTGAGACAATTTAGCATCCTGAGCAAAACTCTGAGCTCTGTGGGGTTGCTGTCATTGTATTAAAATTGCCTGAGAACTGCATCTCTGTGTTTCCCTCTGGCCGCCATCTGAGTTGCCTGCAGAAAAGTTCAGTATTTCCCATGGTGGAGAGGCAGACATGAAACGCTATGCTGGTGGAAAATGCCATGTAATGAACCAAAAACCATCACATTGAAGTTGAAGCCTGTATAGAGCTCACTGAAGTTCAGCTTGTGTGTTGTGCCTCAGTAAACATATCTTCTTGCCAGCTGTGAATTAAAATGACTCCAGCGTTACACCAAGGCTCAGTTGTGCAGGTCACATCAACTGTGGTCAAACCTAAGCAGAGGCATTGTTTAAAAATGAGCATGTACTACATTCCTTTACTTCATACAAGGAGAAGACTTTGTTGAGGAGGTCAGCTGCAACACAAAGAACATTGGGAGTGCATTTGTGCAGATTACAGTAGGTTTGACTTAATATAAATCAATCCGCCACACGTTTATTAGCTATCGGTGGCACTTTTACTGCTGGTGCTGGTGCTGATGCTGGTGCTGTTCAGCTGTGTGCATCTCCTGGCACCATCCCCAGTGTCACTGCAGGCAACACATAAAAAGGTTTACACCAATTATTTAATTGCCCACAGCTGTGGCTGCAGGCAGGCTAAACCACTCCCCCTTCTTTCCGCCGGCAGCCAACACCATAACCACACAGCCCCTCAGTTATCTAGCATTTACCCAAATTTCTACACTGTAGCTGCATCTTGTACGTCTAATCTTAGTAACCAAATCAGCAATGTGGACACTAAATCAAGAACATGAAACTGTAAGCATGCTCCTATCACAGTGACAGCCTTTCTTTTGAAATGAGACTCTGAATAAGGTTGCATTGGATTTCGTTTTGCCAGCTATGTACCTTAATTTCCTTTTTAAAAAGAATTTCCCTGAGTACCAATATGGCTTACTTTCAGCATCAGCACCCTCAGCTGGCTGTCCCATTTCTTTGCACTCCAGTCAGCTGCTCCTCATACCCCTGGCTCTTCTCTTCCCTCATGCTGTGATGGGGAACAACCTTACCCAATCAGACAGGAAAGCAGATTGACTGGCTGTCTTCTGCACAGTCTGAATTTAAATGGCTGATTATTAACATGAACACTGCTAGCATTTCTTGTAACATTCTTTGTTAACTTCCATTCATAGTTCAAATAATTTTGAAACTGGATGAAATTATGTGTTTGGAATGTTTATTAAAACATTCTTATCTAAACATCAATTGTCTGGGAAAATGTTGAAGTGCTATGAGATTGTAAAAGGAGATATGAAAATATCATATTCTATATTGTATACAATAATGATTAAGTGAAATGCAAAAATCTCTCATCCCAAGGAGTGACAGGAACGCGTGTAATGGCTCGGATTTATGTTACGTGTGTCATTTCATAGGTATTGGAGTCACTTTTTTTTTTACTGAATCAGTAAAGCACATGGATGAGTTTTTTTTTATTTATTTTTATATCTCTCTCTTTTTACAGTTAAGCACCATGGCATTATCAGCCCACTCAGTTATTTTCCAGCATGTCTAAAAAATACATTACATAATGGCTCTGTTTCTCAGAGTTCTCTTCAGGTTCTATGTGAAGGGAAATGTCCCATAGAGTTTCCTGCTGTGCTCACCTCCACTTGGGCAAGGATCAGAGTAGGGGTGTATTCGCTTAGATAAGACAAAATTCAGAATTTGTAACGCATCTCAGACATCCACATTTAGGTCACTGAATCTAAGCCCAAATAAACTGTGTGGATTTCACCAAAGGAATTGAGCAAGAAAGGGACAGGCTGTCAAAAGAAGAGGAGTTAGCAAAAGAGGAGTTATCTAAAATTAAATAACTCTTCTGCAATAAAAGAAGAACAGTCATATAACTGGCTGCTAAACCCAACTAAAGTAAAATAGAGCAGATAGACATATTATGAAATCAACTTAAATCTAAATTCAAACAGGCTTTGATATTTTTGGAGCTCTAGGAATATACCATTTTAAAAACAAGTACATCAGCACGGCTGAAAACCTAACCATTGTTAAAATTGTAGGGGAGAGGCCACTGCTCCAAAATGCATTGCAAATTGCTGAAGTGCTGTGTCATAAAACTAAGATTAAAAGTGTTTTTAAAAAACAAGAGAAAGCTCCCCATCATACGTTTGCTAGCATTATCTATTCGTAATGCAACATATACATAATGAAATCCTGGAAAAGTTATCATTGCACTCCAGAAAACATTTTAGAAGACACTTTCTTTCATTTTATCAGTGTTGAGAATGAAACAGATCTGCCATCTGACAAGTTACCCCAGAACCAGAGTGAGGATCTACAGACAGAGAACACCAAAGAGATAGCAGCTATTTGTAATTAAAAGATGAATTCACATAATTCAGCAAAGACAAGAGACTGTGACATGACAGACAGTAACTCCAGACCCAGAGCATGGATCTTAAGCCACATTACTGAGGTGCCCAGCTAGGCAGCCATTTAAAGGTATTGCCCCATGCACTTTAACCCTCAACCCCTTATAGTCACCCTCACCCCCCTCCTACCACCCTGCAAAGCTCAGCCTCTCTGCTGGTTCAAGCCAGGAATCTTTCCCTGTGTCAAGGAGGCACTTACAAGCAGATATGAGATAAGTATTTCCTCTCAGTGTGGGACTTTTCACTACAGTGGAAGTGTGAAGGATGTTCATGAATACTGTACATAATTGAAGACAATTTAAATGTGCTTGCTAAAAATAAATTGCATGCTAGCTGTACTAGCAGCTGGCGATGCTAATAAAAAACCCGAGCCCTTTTAATGATCCAATAAATTATTCAGTGGATTATCCAGTTTTACATACACTCTCATAATTGCCCTGGTTTATACATTTCTGCATTGTTGAAGTGGCAGTTTTTTTAGGGACCCTGAGGTGGCACCTGTCAGCTGTCTTGGCGTTGAGCTCTTGACTGCCATCTGGCAGCAAGCGTTACTCATGTCATTATTTGGCTATGTCAGTCAAAGTAGGCGTGTCAGCTCATGTAATATCCGCTAAATAGAAACATCCGCTCGCCACAATAGTGTTGTGGTTTTAGATCCCATCATTGTGTTGTTAGCTAAAGTAACTTGCAGGGAACCGCACAATGGACATTTTTTATTTACCATGAGTAAATTTCATCTGTCACTCAAAAGTATGATATAATCTAATACTGTTATTATTGTAGCTTGTGAGAAATAACACTAAAGAGAAATAACATTGCCAGTCAGTTATCATTTTTCATCTTGGTTTCATTGAAGCCTACACTATGATATAACAGAGATAGCCTAGTGTTTGTTTACAAAATTGTTTACAAAAATTAGGTTCTGAGTTGGTATTAATGCTTTTTCGCCACTTTTCTCCCCAAGTTTGAATGCCCTGTCACATTACTGCTACCTATGCTATTCATTTCTGAGGATACCGACTCTCCTCCTAAGCACAGGATGTCACCTACTTCCTATCACACCGCAGGCTTGCTCAGACCTGACTCAGATGAAGATGAGGTGGAAAGTCCAGGGATCAGAAACAAAAAGTCCCGCCATGTATTTCTCCCAGCCATGAACTCAGCCAGCTGATTTCACTAATTAGTTATACCTCCTGGCTGAAAAATTATTTAGTGCTAATTAGTGAATCCTAGGGTGGACTTTTAGTTTCTGAACATGGATAATTTGTCCATTAAACAAGCAGCCCCAGCCCAGCCTCATCTGCAACTATAACTTCCAAGCATGACAAACTGGACAATAGCATCTATCTGGGAGTTCATAAAAAATTATTTCACCACCAAAAATTCATATTCCGTAATACCAACAAGATGAAGCCAACAATATGCGGAAAGTATGCCCAATCAGCAGTTGAAAAACACTGCTCACTACATAAACTGGATACATAAGTGTAATTCTTGTGTAATTATACCACGTCATTCTAATATTAATGTCATTAGTTAGTGAATTTCCTACACATTAAGATTTTCTTTTACATAGAAAGCCACACCCCACCTCCCATACTGGATCTATCCTTCCTAATAAGTTGTATCTGAATTATGTGTATTAACATGAGGTCAGAAGGTACAGAAGTTGAGAAGGCCTGTGAGTCTGTGGTCAGTGGAAATGCATCTGTGAATAGAGAATTCTAAATTAATAAAGAAATATAGACAGAACATGAAAGAGCTCACATACAGTGCGCAATGCCTGGTGTGTGATCACTTAGGAGCAATGGGGGCGAACTGACAATGTCCTAATAAAAAAGGAATTAAGCAAATCTGCATCTTATGCCCGACATCGCTACCTCATCTTGTGGAACAGCGAGAAAACTAAAGAAAGTTGAAAAGCAAAGCCAGAAAAGAAAAGGACTCTTTGATAAGACTGATAAGATAAACAAAAACATAGCACATTTAGAGAGCGATGCCTCAGTACTAGAAGAGGCTGCTGATTACACTGCTTCACAGGCAGAATAAACAGGGAATTCAACATTAATTGCAAGGTCGAACAGCATTTAGGTGTGTTTTAATTATTTGTAAAAAGCACATTTGATATGTGTTATCTGATATTGCTTCATGTAAACTGCACACTTAAAGGACTCTCAAAAGGTTCTTCAATAGGTAGTATGGTTCTTATAAATGTTTGTGCTGAAGAATCTTTATTAACAATCTTAAGCGTAAATTAAGTTATGTGTGGAGGTATGACTGGTCTGAAAGCCTTCCCGGCCATTCATGCAAGCATACATGAATAAGGCAGGGAGGGCAGCAGCAAATCCCCCAAACAACCATATGCCAACACAAGGTGGTCTCTGGCTGACGTGATGGCTATTTGGCTACCGAAGAAGCCATTTGTCCAGTCAGCTAGAGGCCATTCTAATATTACATGGATCAGTGGCTATGTCTACCAAAAAGCATGTTGGACTTTTCCCTGGAAGGTTTGAAGTAGGCTTAAACTAAATCAGGGGAAAATGATACATGCATTGATAAAAAAACGAGGCTGTGTGAATGACCTTTGTCTCAGCTGCCTCAGTAAGCCTGAGGCCATTTTCACTAGTGAATTAACATTTAGTATGCGCATCAGCAAGCATGTTGGTATTTCCCCCATGAGCCAAGATGAAACCGATTCGAGGGAAATATTCTACTCCTATATCAGTGTAAATGAATCCTCACTCACTGGCAGTAAAAACCAAAGCAGTCGTGCTTCTAGACAGCCGTGCTTCACTGAGCTTTTTGTTAAGAAATAATTTTGTTGACACCCAGACGGACATAATGTTTGTAAGAGTCAGATGACCAACAGCCCATAGCTTTTACTGAGGACTGTGTTGGCAAACAAGACAAGGGGACTGCAACCAGGATCTCGTCATGGCATTCCCCATTCCCAGAGCCCTTATCAGGGCTCGCATGGGGCAACAGCACAGGGCCAGGTCATAGAGGAAGGAGGACAAAAACTGTGTAAGTTTGTGTAATAACAATAAAGTTTCTTTAGTATTTCAAATTTTGAATGTTTGAGGTGAACACTGTTTTTTGACCACTGGTTTCCCCAGTTGAAACAGGCACCGGCAGTATAATTCAAGAAATGGCGTAAATTGACTATTCTGAAACAGAGTTTGCAGCTTTTTAGACCATACTTCTGGACCACTGATTATCACTAAATACCCCAAAACCAAAGCGCTGCATTGGTAACAGATATTTCAACACGGTTTTAATGAAATAATGAGATTCCTTCCAGCTGTTACATGGCATCAATCAAACCTCAGGTTGTTTTTTTTAATCTGTGTCCAAAAATATGGTTTCAATATGGTTTTTTTGCTGTTTTTTAGAGAAACTGAGAGGCTTCTCAGTCTCTCCTCTATAAAACCAGATATAGAGGAGCTCATACAGGAATTATTCACTTGGCGAATTAAAACACCCAACATGTAAGGAAGCATATTGCATGCAAAATTCAAATGAAAATGTAACGTAAAATGCTGTGCACATTTGACATTACAATTCAATTTACAATATTCTACAGTTGATTCCCAGTACCCCATCTGCAAATTTTGGCTACAAATGACACATTAATCAGAAGAAATAAAAAAACATTCATTCGATGCATCACACACCAAACAACTGAGAATTAAAAATCTAAATTTGGACATTTGTAGACATTAATTTGTTTTACATTATTAATTTTATTTAAAGAATTTTAAAAGTTTGTCAGAATACTTACTAGATGTCCATCCATCCATCCATTATCTATACCCACTTATCCTGAGCAGGGTCACAGGGGTGCTGGAGCCTATCCCAGCATGCATTGGGCGAGAGGCAGGAATACACCCTGGACAGGCCGCCAATCTATCGCAGGGCACACACACCATTCACTCACACAATCATACATATGAGCAATTTAGTCTCCATTTAGCCTACCTGCATGTCTTTGGACTGTGGGAGGAAACCGGAGTACCCAAAGGAAACCCATGTGGACCCGGGGAGAACATGCAAACTCCACACAGAAAGGCCCTAAGCCAAGATTCGAACCCACTTATTAGATGTGAAAACAAAAATGATATGCTGCTGTTACATTTCTCTTTTTTCAGAAACCTAAATGATAATTTATTGTTAAATCCACACAAATCAGATTTGACATTAAGCCCATCATCATACTGACATTCACACTTCTTTGTTCAAGTACATATTTCCTGAGAGAAGTGCAGTTATTGTCATTTAGCAGAGTGACCTCATTTCAGTTGTGGAACATTCTAGATGAAAGTATTAGATATAAAATCAATATCAGTTTTATTCTGCTGCAGTCAGAATGAAAGCCACCTCAAAGGTCAATAAACCCCGGAGATTTCTGTCTGAAGATCCAATACTATTTTTAAAAATTACAGTTTATGTGTTTCCCATGCTTTTCTGCATGCAGGCCACTAGATTGATTGGGTGATGGGAACTGAAAAGCTTTTGTGATGAAGGATTGACATGACACCATTTCTGTGTCACCGAAGATAATACAATGCATTGTTGAAAGCCATTTGTGATTTACAAGTGTTATACACATTGGTGATTGTAGAGACAAAACATTTTCAACAAGATAAATAAGTAGTTTGTTCAAGTGCTCACACTGTAAAAAAAAAAAAAAAAATTAAAAAAAAAAACCTTGTAGAGCCTATCTCTTTGTCATTTTTAACCTTCCATATTTGTAGGTTGACACAGCGCACCAGTTAACTTTTTGTGATAAAGCTTTAAATCGGGAACACTTATATGCGACTGATGTTAAATGAACTCATGATTGAGCACCAATTTACTGTTGAAACCCTATATACTGTCTACATGCAATATGTTGCATGCAGTCAGGCTCCTTTGAGGAAATACCATAAGGCTAAAGAAAGACTTGAGGCCCTGTTTTGGTCACAATGTTAGCACGAATGCACCTTGACATTGGTAGAATTTCTCATTGCTAACTAGTTGAAGTGAAGATTATTTATTAACATTCACTACATTCACTAACATTATTTAAAAGCAGCTATCATAATAACGTTAGATAGCTGAGAAACAAATTAAACAAATATACAAATTAACATTTCCGTCACAGCCTAAGTAAGTTATAAGTACTTACCATTGATCAAATGGCTATCTTAGAAAATATAGATGTGCCTTGATTCAGGATACCACAGTTTTCCTCCTTTCCCCTCATGACCATGTTTTTCCTCCTCATTGGCTCGTTCTTTTTGAACATAAAACTTCAGATCTGGGTTCTTGACCTTGTTATTTGTACAGCCCACCATGCAACAACCTTTTGGCATTTTCACAATATTGTAAACCCACCACCCGCTAATAACTCTATAGAGCATAGGCGATTGTTTTTCCCCTTGGTGGGTGTGGCCTTCATTGTGTGGCACATTATGCACTGTCTCTGTTGAAAGAAATGGAGTTCTAGGAAAAAAAAAAAAAGCATTCCAAAAAACCTACTCTTCAAAGTTTTAAAGAATTTGAAATCTTCATTAGAATTATTACTGACATTACACTTACCTTATTTTAAAATAGGCTACTCTACCATTGTAGTCATAAACTTTGGCTTAAATAAACAAATTATCAAACAAGTGACAAATGGGATCTCATTAGAACTATTTTTCTCCATCTGCTTTCTGAAAAATTTTCAGTGACTATCTTTCCATTTGTTTGCGAACTGTTTGATTTTATTTTTTGTGAGAAGATTTTTACTGTTTGAGTGCATCTTGTATTTCACTTTAACTATCCCTTCTTTAAATGAAACGCTGTCATTTTTCCTAATCGAATTATTTAGCAACAGTGCTCAGACACCTCTTTGTCTAAATTTGGAGTACTTTGATTTTATTTTCATGAAAATGTATTCATTCTGGCACACCTTTTTAATACAGAGCTTTTTGCATCAAAGTTTGAAAACAAATGTAACAAATTAAAAGTGTGAAAAGCATGGAATGTAATTGGAGTGGAGGAGAAAGCGAGATTTTTGGTGTTAAGTTCCTTAAGGCTGAGGAGTATAAAGGGAAATTTGTGCTCTTGAATGATGGCAGCCTGGTTCCAAGGACTGCGCTCAGCTGACCCTCAGTTGGCTTTTATCAGAATTTCCAGGCAGCTATAACTGACAGATTTATGTGAGATATGTCACTTCTCTAATTACACTGTGTTTGCATGCAAATAAACCTTGCTAATAAATCAACTGGCTGCCTTGCTAGAACCTAAATGATTTTTCTAACCATTCCCTGTCAAAGACTTCATAGATCTACGTAAACATAATAGTGGGTTTTCTAATGCATTTTGTTTTAAGTATATAGCAAGCTACCTGTGTTAACCAGAGATATAATATATTTTAAACAGGCTGTAAGATGGACACAGCAGAAACATGAAGCATATCAATTACCACACATTGCAAGATATTGGTGGTTTTTTTAAATTATTATTTAAAAAAGAGTTGGTATTTCCCTTTTTTCCAGGCTCCTGGTTATATACAAAGTCCATAGTCAGCATAGATTCATTTCTGTGCATTAAGGGAGTGTATATTTAGCTGGCTAGCATATTCATGTAGATTGTTTACTAGCATTTCATAACATTGCATAAGATTGGCTACAATAAAATGGTGCTTCAGTTCGTTTTCACCTTTCTGGGTGCGAAACAAAGACATAACTCTTTAGGGAGTCAATACTCCAGACAGAACTGAAAGAATGAAAAGTTCACAAAAGAATGTTTGGCAGCTGAAAAAGGTGAGTCATAAGCTCAGGTATTTGGTGACAATAAAACATTTAAATGGAACATTACTTTAAATGCAACTTCTTAAATCTAGTACATTAATAGTAATAATATTTTATTTAGCATTTTTAGAATTGTATCCAGCCTTCCTGAGAAACACCAGAAGGAAGAGTCACTTTTATTTAAAAAAATAAATAAATAAATTTAAAAAAAAAGGTTTTGAGCTTGTGTCTTTGTTTTTTGAAAGCTGACCCTGGATTATTGAACCTACTTTGTTGGATTGTGGAGAGATTGCATGTGCTTTGATGCTGCGATGTTCCTTGAGGCCTGCCCCTTAACTGTCTGCTGGTTTGGTTTGCATTTTTCCAGTAAGCTAGATGACTGGTGTATAGGTACAACCTGCCTCAGTTCAGTTAACAGAGAGCACCAGTCCCCCCTCACTCTTTAACTTTTTCTTGCTTACTTACTTACTGTATACTTACTTTAACTTACTTATCTCAAAAATGCCACCGTGGCTGTTTCTCATAATACTGTTTTCATAGTTTTATTGATCAACACTGTTTCTCTAAATCAGTCCCCATCCAGTCCATTTACTGTACACATGCGTACTGTATACATATAATGTACAGGGTACAGACTGTGCGTCATTGTGCAACAAAACATTAGAAATTAGTCCCTAAACTGTTACTTAAGCAACGTGTGTTTTACTAAGCCACCCTTTGTAAAACCCTCGGTAAAGATAAATATATGGGAAAATAATATTATTTATGTTTGTCATTCTATAATATTATCATCGATAGGTCCACGTGGAGGAACTTGATGAGAGCATAACAAAGAGATTCATTGCAAAAAAAAGATAATTCCACAAGTGGCAGCAATCAGCAATAGCAACACTGACACCAGGAATATCAGTGTGGAAGTTGGCTTGACACATTGCTGTGCACCTGATGAACCATTGCTACCTACAAATGGTATTATGGAGGACAAAGCCGAATAACAAAAGGATATTAGAGAACAGACAGCACTGGGGGTGTGACTGTGCAGCTTTAGGACATCTTTTATATCATCCTGTTTATTTGGTAGTTTTAGATCCCACACACTGTTTTTTTGTTAATGTGTATTATGCATTTATGTGTATACTCACCTTTTTGTGTACTCGTACATCTTAACTCCCATTACATGCCTTAAGCCTGATGTGTGAACTGCATTTTATCACATTATATGTTCAGTAAACACAGGCAAATATGGATTGGTGCTTTGTTTGGGATGACAGATTTGCATGCATTTTGACCCCAAGTAAATGCTTAATACAGCTGGCCCTATATGTGCAAACAGATTCAGGCTGGAACATTCTGAAGCAGCCTATAAATATATGCCAGGGTTCCCTTGCTTCTGGGACACATGCCACACACAATCTATTTGAAAAGTGCAGTTTTTCCTTTCCATTGAAGTAGATCTCTATCCCAGTGGCTATATGCCCAGTGGAGATCAACATACTGGTAATTTTACACAATAAATAGAATATTTGTTGATATTCGATTTAAAGTGTTTACAATTGTCAAATGTGATTTGTCAACCTCTGATGAATATATCTTCATCTGTAATTTCAGTATTGGGATGATGATGCTATTTCTGCCTCATGTAATTTTAATGTCAGTGGTACATTAATGTTTCTCCTTGATTTGGAATCAAATTGACTACTGTCATATTGAATTTTTCTAATGTGATTCTTAGGTAGGAAAATACAATTTGTTGTTCTGTGTGTGTTCCAGGAAGTTGTATACAGGGTTGTATATAAGGTTGATGATATCATGTGCTTGGTGTGACAAGATAGCAGGACCTGGACTGACTGCCTCCCGAATCTCTGTCCTCATATGCTGTGTATTTACCATAAAAGGATAAATGTTTTAAACCAGCCAAAGGAAATGCAATCTCTGCTCAAATTACAAATGAAGTTACACCACCTTATAATTATTAATGTATTAAGAAGTAGTATCCGATAGATGTCTTGCAAAAGAGTATATAGACCATATATATTATGTTATGTGTGTCCCTGAATTTTAGTGCAGTACTGAACTTTTTAGTGGGAGTGTGCTGCACTTGTCCTGCTGGAATAAACCTATCTTATGTATCTCATTGTGTCAGCCTGGTCCTTGGATAAGGGAATAGACCTTTGCCCAACACCCTTCATCCTATGCCATAGCTCAATTGCTTCACTGAAAATAAAAGCCAAGAACTCCAAGTAATGATAGTACACTTCCTCATATGGAGGGGAGGCTTATGCCTTTATGGTATTGTAGCAGGCTGGAGCCAGTGCTACTCATTAAGTGGGCACACACACACGCCGTTAATACTATATAGTAACACAAATAGCTTTTCAAAAACTAAAGAAAGAGCAGTCGGTAAGTATTTTGGCAGTGACAAAATTTCGGTTGTTTTGGCTCTGCATGTTAGGGGGAATAGCAAACAGATTACCAAGGGCCCCAAGACAGAAAGGAAGGGGGGACTCAAAAGGCCTGGACTTGAACTGTGGACCTTGCTGTGGTCTACAATTTTAAGGGGGGCCCACAGAGACTCCGCATTGAAATTAAAATGAAACAATGAACATGAGGTTATAGAGTAAACTTTCATTTGAGGGCATTTTAATCCATATCTGGTGAACCCTATTGGAATTGCAGCCCTTTTAATACATAGTCTCCTATTTTAGGGGCCATTAAATTTTATGTGAACTTAACTGAGAATCAGATAATAACTAGATTTTGTTTCTGGTAAACTGTGAACATGTGTGTCAGTTGACTCTACAGCTTGATTGCAGCAGCATTCCTATTTGAAGTAGTTAATGTGTTGGTACATAGTGCAGCTAAGCTCTATTTTTCAATTAGTGTATTGTATTTCTTACTAGATAGAATGTCAAATTAACCCAATTCTGTGCTGTTCATTTCTGGAAGAGGTCCTGAAAAAAGTGGATTATCTCAGCAGAGAAAATCTTTATGTTTGCAGAGGAATGCTTCAACTGCCATATTGCTCCATATGGGGAAAATGCTTATCGAACCAATAAATATGCATATGTGGTAATTGGGCAGATATTTACAAGCATACCATAGCATACATGTAGTGCGGGCATTATGAATATTGTGTTTCTGTTATCATATGCTATACAGAGAAACAACTCTGCTGTTTGCACTCCAGTATGTAGACTGGATGTTTCAGTGATACCTTAAGTGGCCTGTGGTCTTCCGTTTCCTTTACTTTGTTGGTATAAAGAGTAGCAATTTCACTTCTGTAGTTCAATCTGAAGTTTTCAGTGATGGGGGGAGGATGCAGCTCAGGACAAAGGGGAAAAATTAGAGCACACTAGAGACTGCAGGCAGACCAGCTTCCATGCTTTGAGTACAATAATTTGTACACTTAAGTACAAGTTTTGCATTGTTCTGTAAATTGTTGATGTTGATATTATTTTGCAGGAAAACTGAATTCCAATTGTATGGCACTATTAAGACGCATATATCACTAGTTGCCTGAATTCAGTCTGTATAGAGATGGGAATAGCACTCACAATGCAAATCAAGCTTGTTTCACTTGAGCAGTGATCCTCAAACCTGGGTCTTGTGCAGCCATCCACTGAGAGGCCTCATGACATGTGGACATATGCTTTTTGGATCCCTGCTGTTCACACAGTATTGTTTTCGAGGTGTCAGCCACATATGTCATTCATTCTTACTGGTGGCTCGAAAGCAGTATAGCTGATAGGGGAAAAAACATTAGTTAGTTAGCTAGCTACAAGTTACAAAGCTTCTGTAGGTGGTTAAAAGCTGCTGTTGGGTAATTTGCAGAACTTCCACGCGTTATCCTGAATGTTTGGAGGGGAGGGGGTAATTTTTATTCCATTCCCCTAGCTTGGGAAAGTGTCTGTTGTGGATAAAACTTGAACACATGCAGGCAATACCGCAGACAGATACAGGCAGCTACATTTGCACGAAGGTAAGCTATCATCTGCCTACTAATAATTTAAATGCAATGTTTTACACTATTTATGTCATAGTCAAATTGACCGTTCCCTAGCTATTTAAGGTAGTATGGAACCTTGGCTTTTCTAGTCTTAATGCTCTATATGAGGGGAGAAACTTGTTTGTAGTGGAAATAAATGTAAGGCAGGGGAAATGTTTCAGGCACATTTTTGGAAAAAGAGTCAGGCAACTACAGCTAACCAATTTAACCAACCTGCTAAAAAGTTGAAATTCTTAATCATTCAACACATCAGAACCAAATACCGGCTAAACTCTTGATTGTATGGAAAACTAGTTTGTTACTCTGAATGGCAAAGCTCTCAGGCACCTTTCAACATATAGATGTTTTCCTGCTTTCCAGAGAATTGTAGAAGAACTATGGAGAACCATGGAGAATTATTATCAAAAATTCAATTTCCCCCATACTACCCCTTAGCTGATCCAATAATATACAGTACTTATGTTATTTTTTGCAGTGCATTATGAGAAGCGGAGGCTTGGGATTCCCTACTGGGGATTAATTAGAAGACAAGAGAAGACAAAAGGGATGCAGCCCACATATGTCCTCCAGTGATCAATGAAAATCCATCATTGTAGGGGGTCTATGGAACTGTCAGTTTACCATCAAGGCTGACTTCATCAAGGCTTATGCTTCCCTGCTTTCCCTCTAATTCCTTGTCCTAGCAAACACCTGGATAACCCCAGATAATACTTCAACCCCTGCAGCTCTTTCCACTGCCACATCTTTCTCCAGCGCAGTGGAGAAAGTCTCGGAAATTCTTTGCTCTCATCTCCCCATTTCCGCAATTGATTTTCAACCTGTTTTCATCACTAACCTGTCTAGAATGTAAATTGTTGTTATTTACAGACCACCCGGTCCCATGGCGAGCAATATATCATAGTCAGTTCCTTCCCAGAGGTAAGAACCTCCTTCCATCCTCTCCATCACTGAAGTAGTTCTGTCAGCTAAACCATCTTCACTCTCTGTCCAAATTCTACTGGACCGTTCTGCTTTTGACACTGTAGAGTACCAGCTCCCCACTCCACCCTCACTACACTCAGGATCTTAAGCACAGCTATAAAATTGATTGAATCCTAAATCCGGGGATCGTCATTTAGGGTCTCCTGGGGTTTCACAGATTATCTTGCACCCATGCAGGTGTACCACATTGTTCTGTATTTAGCCTCCTCCCCTTTTCGTTTACATCTAATCACTTAAGACCTGGATTTATCAAAGTACAAAATTGTTCTAGTGAAAAGAGCGCATCAATTTTATTTAAACAATAATTGAAACTAAACCCTTCACTATTGCATTGTCTGCGTCCCTGGGAGAGCCATGTGACCATCCCAATGCCAAGCCTCGTCTCCAAATTGGAGTGGCTGAGGGAGAGATTGTGGAGTGGAGAGAGGGGGAAAGCAAGTCTATAATGCACACCACCTGAAGTAATATGAGTGATGTAAAAGACCAGACAAATCAAATAGATTTGTGTCAAGACACCGAAATAGAGATCACAGTCAGAACTGTGAGGTCTACACCCGGCATCCAGGTACTGAAAATTGAGCCGTTTTGAACTAGCACTATAAAAACAGTCAGACCAAGGTGCACAGTTTTGTTCTTAAATAACAATAATGCACACCCAGACATGATAAGTGAAACAAAGTTCCAGCCACCCTACGCTTGCTCCATAGTCATCAGTTTGCAGGCAATCATACAGATAACAGCAGCTTGTAAATCACAACTCAGCCAAATAATGCAAAAGACTTAACTGCTCCCAGGTAGCATTTACATGCATCCATGCACACCTGTACTGTAGGTCTTTTTCCCTAATGAGCACTGTAGCAGGTGACTCGGGGGTGTGTTCAGGAGTTGTAGAGTTGAATGACAACATATTAAAATGGGTGTCTATGATTCTAGGGGTTACCGTTCTTAGCATAGTTAATTTGCTTGTGTTCAATAATGTCATAGGCAACTGTAAAAATAAAAGAAACTCTTGAATAAACAAGGGATACAAAATATAACAAAATCAGATGCTTCCATGCAAGTGTGGTTTCTGGGTTAATTGAGCAATTTGAGGCTCAGGCTTTTGTATAAAATGCTGGGCAGACCTAGTTGTCTATTTTTCTGGCTACCATGTCTTGAAGAATAAGGGTGCAGATCTAGAAACAGTTTGTCCCAGCGCTAACCCTCAGTTGAGATTTACTATACAGGTGCAGTGGGCATATGCATATGATAAGAGGAAAATGATGAGCTATCATTTATAGGAGTTTCCCTTTCTGTGCGTAAAACATTGGGAGGAAATTTTGGAAATAAACCACTGAATACAATTTACCAAGGCTGGTGGTAATTAAGTCATTGGTGACTGCACATGCAATTTAATGCATGTGAAAAAGCATGCCTTAACTGTGCAATAGTTCTGGATAAGAGAAGCCATCAGCGGCAACTGACTTCATGTTAGGAAGGAGAGGGTTTCAGTGCGTATACGTTTATGCACTGTCAGAAGAAAACATTCTCAACTTATAAACTGCTAATTTATAATAAATTTGATTTGCTTGAGGAAATAAAAAATCATCTGGAACCAAAAACCAGGAAGAGATGTGCAATCCCTGCAGCACCAAAATTTCTGGCCACTTTTTATTTCTTGGCCTCCGGTTCACATGATGGCTTGTCACAGTCAGCATTATCACCTGCACTTCCACAAGTGCTGAATTCACTCTTGTGAACAATACAGAATCATATAGGCTTCACAAATAACCAAGATGCTGTCAATGAAATTAAACAGGGATTATATGATATAGTGGCATTCCCAAATGCACTAGGAGAAATTGATGAGACACATGTTCAGTTGATCCCCCCATCTGAAAGAATGTGTTGTGCAACAGAAAAACACACACTATTAATGTAAAATGAATATGCGACTCCAGCACCATTCACAATAAGAGCATCATACCAGCAGTCAAACATCGTGATGGTATTGTGATGGTGTTGGGATGTTTTGATGCCTCTGGACCAGGAGAACTTGCCATTATTGAAGGAACCATGAATTATAGTCTACCATAAAAGAGAATGCCCGGTCGACCTGAAATGAGCAGTTCATCCTCAAATCTACCGATATATCTGAATTCAAGCAGTTCTGCAGAGAACATTAGGCTAAAATTCCACAGTGATGTGAAAGATTGATATCAAATTATATGAAGCATTTGGTTCTGGCTATTGATGTTAAAGGTGTTGCATGCAGTTAAGTTTAAGAGGGCAATGACTTTTTCACATTGGTGATATGGGTGTTTGATGACTTGTATCATTAAATAAATGAAATCATTTTGTAAAAATGTGTTTTGCATTTATTCAGGTTCCCTTTGTCTAATATTACATTTTGTCTAAAGATCTTAAACCATTCAGTGTGACAAAAATGCAATGATAGAGGAAATCATGAATGGGCAAATACTTTTTCACAGCACTATATATGCACAAAACATGTCTACATTGTGGCGGCCACATTAAAATGAATAAACTATGCCTGTGTTACTTTGCCTGCCCATTCTAAGTAAACAACCTGCTAAATTTACCACCCCATCAACGTAAATTTTCTGCAACCAAATTTGTTCTTTGTGACTTTGAAAGATGGGTGGTTGTTGGACCATGTTTGGCAGAAACTTCAGTGACTAAAGCCACATTTCCACCAAAAGTACCCGGAACTTTTAGTCCCAGGAACTACTTTTCAAGGAACTAAAAGGTTCCTTCAGCTCATTGTTGTCTGCGTTTCCACTGCGGTCTAAAGTCCCGCAAAGATTAGGCAAATTAGCCCACTGACGTATGAAAAAGCGACGTTGTCGTCGGTCCATCTGTCCTATGATTTCTTCTGTAACCCCATACTACCACCGAAGTAGCCTACATTATTTTCTAATAACCGGGACAGCCCGGAGGGGTTTATTCCACTTATATACAACGGGTTACCAACAATGACTATATATGGTTACTTTTGTATTTATTGATTTTTATCAATTTAATCACCTGAAATTGAAATATTCTTCCGCAGCCGTTTGGGCATATTTTACCATTGTCAAGCAAAACTGTCGTTGGTAGTTGAACTTGGACCGTTGTTTTGCAACAAATAGGATATAACAGGCCAATAGTCAGATTGTAACTAGTCGAGCAGCGAAGTGTGCCCTCCAGATGCGAACCATGCACCATAAATTAGTCCATAGTCTTCCTGGTCTTTTTGTGGAATTGAAGAATGGTAAAAAATTTAAATTACGGCAGTCTGAAAAAGCAAATGGGACGATTACTAGAATTAACCTGTTATTTTACCCTGACAAAAAGTGCAGAAGGTGATTTCCAGTTTGCTTTTACTGTATCACCAATGTAAATTACGCAGAACTACCGCATACCTCACATAACTGTATCAAACGTTTTGAGTCAATTACAACGGTCTAACAAAGAAAATCCGGAAGAAAATATTCAGCAACCGAATTAAACCGTTTGAATGTTTTGGTACGTAATATGCTGTCCCAGCACGAATGCTTAGCATTTTATAAAACAAATATTAAAGCAAGAAAAGAACAGAAGAGCACACGTTATAATTCCAAGACGTCGGCAGGCTATAACCGAAAGTAGGCTACTGCGTCGCATAACATACAAGTTTGATTACAAGTTATGAAAATAAATCTGTTTGCGGCTGCAGATATTTAAAAATAGCGGTTGAAATAAAACACTGCAAGTAGTCGACCAATCAGAAATTTTCCGCGCTTGCACCCCACCCCAAAGGTTCCGGTACTTTTGGAAAGTACTACCCCCCAAGCAGGGATTTTTTTGGGGGTAAAATAAAGTCCCCGGAACTTAATTTAGACCCTAGTTCCTGGGGTCAAAACGCGGCTTAAGAATGCTGAACGTGTTGTTGTTTCACGAGAACAGTGGCTAAGATGATATTAGCATTGACGTCTGAGGGAAAGGCACTGTCAACTAGGGGCAACTGTTGTCGATACTTCTCCACCGTCATGTCTGTGTATTATTTGGAGGCAAGGCAAAACAGGTCAGCAGCTCTGAATCAGTTGATGGCAAATGTCAATTTATGGTATGAGCTGGCAGTTTCATCATTAACTATCTGTCAAGAACTTTGCAGAGGGGGGATACTGTGGTAGGTGTTACCTTTATTTTGCCAGTTGTATATGCTTGTTGGTTTTGGAATGTTGTCAGCAAGCTCACTGTAAGTCAGTCTGGATAGTAATGTCTTCTACATTAATGCAATGAAATGAATTAACTAAGATGTGGTGTACCTTTTTTTTCTTCATTAGTGGTGCTGATTAATTATCCCAGAAATGTGTGAATTGTATGTAATATGTAATGCTAGAATGCCCATGGCACATCTTTTGGCAGGTTGGGGCCTGAAATATCAAATAAATCTGCCATCATTAAAACTAAGCATTTCTCCACTGTTGAGTTTTTTTATTTTATTTATTCATTTATTTTTTACCAAATATGTGGCTTAAAAATCTGCCATTGCTTGAAAAAAACAGAAAAAAAGTTGGCACTGGATTGTTGTGACTTGAGGGCGTAAGGTTAATGAAAATGATTATAAAAAGGCTTTTAGATGACAATGTGTGATAACGTCGGAGTGAACTATGAACTGCCTGTGGAAAGTAAAGTGGGGTGGGGTACTTAGGGTAATGGGGTGCACCTGTTTGAAATCAGTAATCAGGCAGAGTGGAGAGCGATAAAAAAGGCCTTAAGTAGTTTGTAGGTGGAGATTTCCCAGGGAGAAGGGTTTTTGTTTGGCTTGATGTGGTCAGCTGCAATTGGGAAAAAGTATTTTGTGTTAGGATATGTGTTTATTTATTTATTTATCAGTGCAGTGTCTTCAATATTTAATAAATTAAAGAAAAACATGCTTGTTTTTTTGCCTTCCAATGCATCTTGTAACATACATAAACACAATAAAAGTATTAAAATTCTTGAAACTGCAGGTATGTTCCCATGACAAAATTGCCTCAGATTTCTAAAAAGTATACAACAATGCTGAGTGGCTAGTGACTTTGGAAAACCACTAGCCACAGTGGCTGGTGAGGCAAATGGCAAGCCAAGGTGTTCTTATCTTCAAATTCTGCCTCTGTTTTTTGTTTTTTTTTGTTTTGTTTTTTGTGGCCAAAGAGTTCCATTTTTGTTTCATTAGTCCATGGCACTTTGTTTCAAAAGGTTTCTGTTTCAAAAGGCTTATCTAAGTGTTGCATTGCATACTTCAGACAGTGTCCCATATGTTGCATACTTCTGAGATTCTTGGTCTTCCAGCTTTACAGCTCCCCTTAACTTCTCTTTCTTAATTAAGTTACAGACAGTGGGAGTTCCAAGCTGGAAGCATTTATATACCTTCTTGTAGCTTTCCTCTGCTTTGCCTGAGTAAATTGTCTTTATCAGTTATCATATGCTAAGAGGAGGCCATGGTTGTTGAGTTAGCACAACACCCTGAGCAGCTAAAAGGGTATTTATTAAGCTCTGGGGTTATCTTCACCTGGGTCAATTTGAGGCCTAATGAGTCAATCAAATTTTGAGACTGTATTAAATGTATCAACTGGAATGGCGCCTAAACATTTGCACATTGCCACCATGTACCATTTTACTTCTTTTAAACTATTACATTCTGAAATACATAGTAATTGTACATGACATTTGACAATAATGTTTAAGTTTGTACCCTGCAGAGTTGTGTTGACTTCACTCAGATATTCAACAAACTATTTGCAATTTGACCAGGGATGCCCAAACTTTTGTATGCCACTGTATATAGAGCAACAGCTTCTCCTGCTCACCTATACAACCTTCCTCATAAACCCCTGCTGTCATCTCCTGCCTGGTGTTTGTGGTCGACTCCGTTATGTGGCTTCCCATTGTAAAATACCACTCTTATAATATGAAGATTCTCAGTTAATTATATAGTTACAAGTTTATTCATTTCAAACTTAAATTATCTTACAGTCTAACTTTTGCAATTATTGGAACAGATGTTAAAAAAAAGATTTCTTGCTCCCCCAGTGATTACTTAGATGTGTCATATTTATCTCAGTTTTATGCACTTGGCTCCCAAATGTATATTCTGTATCGTGTAGCTTCTTGATATATAAGCATTATTTCAGGTATGACTAATGTTGAAATGGAATCACTTCTTGATTTACAGTGAAATTAGTTTCTGTCTCATGAGCCAGATGTTAAGGTATGATATGGTTAGTGAGGTAGAACATGTTTTTCAATGGTGATCAATTTCTGTCTATGAAGTAAGGCAGATTTCTCAGAGGACTAATACACTTCTAATTATTTTGTGTTTTTCTTCTTTGCTTTATACAAAGTAGTGGTGTCATTAACATATTAATTTTGATAATTTGATGGAAGAACACACAATTTAAATATAGCAATAAAACAAAATGGCAAGGACTTAGACTTTCAGGATCTTATCACAAACAGACAAAGCCATCTACCCCTACCCCTGGCGTAGAACCCAGAAGACCCAGAACTTTCTGAGCACAACTGATGCAATAATATCCATGACAGACTAAGGGAGACAGATGTTTTATTTAAAAAAATCATATTCACCTGAATATTTCCCCTTAAACAAATAATCAAGATGCAGATATGCTGTGCTTTTAAGCACTTTTTTTATTTTTTGAGAACTTTGTTGAACCACCTGGCCATATCTTCATAGTTCGTCAACTTTATGTCATCCATCATTTTACAGCCAGCAGCACACAAGATGGCAGTACGTTGAAAATTTATAAAATATATAAATACATTTATAAATAAACTGAATGATGGCAGACTTGAGGCAATTTAGCACTTCCAATCTTTATTCTGACACCAGGCTTAAAATGTGCTATATTAAAGAATTTGCAAAAACTCATGTTGACAAAATATCTTTATGTACAAAGATGTTTTATTTTCCAACAGGTAAAGGGCACAGCTATGGGCAGCACCATGATGTCTTTGATAGCTTGCTTGCTGGTCTTTTGAAGACTGATATGTCTTTAATCTCCAGCATAACCACTTGTATCATAACATATAACTTCATTATCTGGGTGGATACTGAAAGAGACTTGGCTGAATTCCACTGACTCCTGAATGTGAGTAATGGCGATTTATGTTTTATAATCCATCCTTATCTTTCTCGCATTAACTTTTTGGGATCATGATCATTACAGAGAATGACACTGTCAACAATCTATATAGGAAGCCACCTGATAACGAAAATGTTCAACATGGGTAAAATTTTAACATTATCCATCTTACCAAAGGGTCTTCCTGTCAATAAATCTGTAGGATTTGTGGTTCCGATGACTGCTACTATAAGCAGACTGGGAACAAGACCAATAGATGTACAGAACGGGGTTATGCTGAGGAATGGATTCAATGTGCAGCCAATAGATGTAAATACATGAGCAAAAATCAATGCCTTAATCAAAAAAGACAGTGCTGTTACATTTGTTATGTGTTGCAGTACCTGTCTCCCCCAGAACCATGCTTATTTGTACAGGAAAGTATTAATTTTACACGACAAAGATCCTCTCAGGATTTAAATGTCTTTCTCAATCACCTTGTAAGCCCACAAGGTCACTCCGTTCTCAAGACTCAGGCTACTTGTTCCACAAATATCTAAAAACCTGAAGGGTGGTAGAGTGCTCTCCTACAGAGCCTCACTACTGTGGAACACCCTTACAAAACTTAAGGGAGTCAAGCACAGTCTCCATACTTAAATCAATTAAAAACGCACCTTTATGCTCAGGCTTATAATCAGTTACAGTATGAAGACATGGCGGGATAAGCCTGTAGCCATAGAGTATTGTGGAGTGGCATCCTTTCCTTACGGTCACCTGTCAATCAGTTGTGACCCCACTTTACATGCGCTGGCTCTTGATAGGCTGGTACGGTGTCTCCCCCCCATGACTGCATGAGCTCCTAATCCCTGTCCTAGTAGCTATGCAGCCATAGATTATTCCTGGTGGGGCCACTTTGTAATCCCCAATTCATACCGTTGTCACTTTACTCCCTGTTGTTCTATAGCTCATTCCCTAATAGCCCTTTCAATTTTCTTCCCCATGAGTCATTCAGCTTCTGCACTGACTCCCAAGAATGTTGTCATCTGGACTCCCCCACCGCTACGGTCCCTCTGTGGATTTCCTTGTTGCCAGTGAAAAGAAATAAGGCTGAAATTTTGATCTTTTTTTTTTTTTTTTACAAACCTCAACAAGCCCTTTTGCTTCCATGTGTGCACTTTTTTTTTTTTGCAGAGGGATTGATGGGAGCTTACTTGTAAACTTGACATGTGTGATGTCATGGTGTGGGGAGGAATTATGGGAATCTACAGGATCTCAGTCAGAGAACGTCAGACAATTCATAGAAATGGCAGAAACAGATACATTCTAAAAGGAGAAAAGGATGACAGCCAAGTACATAGTCTTGAGAAGACATCCATTGTAAGATCGTCTGGGCAGTAACCAGCATCCATATGTGTAGAATGCAACCCATTTAAGAGCCATGCCCAAGGTCCCCAGTGCTGCTGAGGAGAAGCAGGCGATTAACAACGAGAAACTCTAGTTGAGTGAAACTGCTTCACTGATGGGAAGGAGTCTCAGCCGAGTGACGGGCCCTGAAGCCAGACTGGAAAGTGTAAAAGAAGAGTATTCTGGGAGAGTAAATTTGAGTAGGGTAGATGCATCACATTCAGGGTTTCAGAGAAGAAGGATCAGGCAATAATTCAGAACGGCAGATCAGTCTGTTTCTTCAGCAAAGGCAAGGGGATAGGTTTGATTTTTAGCATTGGTGGTGACACATTGGCCATTGGCCAACAGGCCACAAATACCCTGGCACCACCCAGCTTGAAAAACCAATTTTTTTATTTTTATATTTTTTATTCCTGAGTCACACTGATGTTCTGTTCTCCTTTTTGTTGCATTGGATAAGAGTGTCTGCTAAATGATAGGAATGTAATTGTAACATAAGTATAGTATTGTTTATTTATACCAGTTAACTGAAAAAGACTGAGCTGAAGACATTTTATTAAACAGAAGTCACATTGCAATGGCTGACTGATTGCTGACTGACTGTTTTTGTCCTTTAAAACATTTTTTCTGGCAAAGATGACCTAAGAAACAAAGTTATAAAACTGATCAAAGTATCATAACATAACTGAGCCCATACAAGCTCTACTTCCCTCAAGGACAGGTTGCTGAGATATGGAGCTTTGAAATTCACCTTGTTGCGTTCTTACTTTCCTCTGTGCAGGTAATATGAATTGCATCACCCAAGGATACCGTTTGAGAGCCCTAAAGGAGTCAAATCTGTAAACAGACAGATGGATCAAAATTGGAAATGTTGCATATTTTCACCACTGCATATTCCACTGATGATAACTCTGGAATCTTTGTATGATAGCAATAATAAAAATACCTGAACAAATAAATAATTCACATTTATAAATTTTTTTACAAAATTGTTGCAGCTATCATTTATTTTTGAATGTACACTTACAAATGTGTGTTTTTTAATTCAGTTAAGTCCTTAGCATTTTGTTCTTAAAGGATTGTCATTTTGAAGCCATCTTGAAGCAGTACATTGTGTGATCTTGTGAGGGGTTGGGGGAGTGTCAGAGGACCACACACAACTGTACAGGGACTCGAAGCTTATCACCAAGGCGATGAGCCACTGAGGCTAGAGGAAACAAGGAAGGGAAAAAATAAGACTGACAGGAGTGAAAACGCAAACTCCCTGTCAAGCCTTAAAAACAGCCAAACTGAAAACAACCCTGTAAAAACAAGGGCGAGAAACAAAAAGAAAAACACTGAGCACTGCTCAGGAACGAAAATAGTTGGGATAGAAACCAGGGAAACCCAACGTAACCGAGTCGCAGCTCAGACCCAAAAAAAAAAAAAAAAAAAAAAAAAAAAAAAGGAAAACTTGGGGTCGAACAGAGATATCCAAGAACCTAAAATGCAGCTTAGGAAAACGAAAAGGTAAAGCCCTAACGCTCTGCCGGCACGAAGCCCAGAAACACAAACCGAAATACAAACCTTTGAACGGGGAAACGCTTCTAGAGAAGTGAGCGAACAGGAAGTTTATTAAACAGATGCTGAACTACCTTACCAGCTCAATGAGAACGTAAGTTGACACTGAAGCAAGGACTGAAACTCAGACAGCGTCTTAAATAGCCTTGTACGGCGCAGGTGGCCGGAATCAAGGCATAAGGAGGAATAAATGGAAACAGGTGAATCCAGTGGGGTAATAATCAGGCCGGGAGGCCAAAAACGGAACTGCACCCCAAACCCATGACAGATCTCCCACGATACTTGGAAGATTTAACTGCATGTACTTGTGTCAAAAAACAAATGATAACAACTTCATTGAACTAAAAAAACACACCATTTATAAGAGTGTACCATTCTAATAATAATAGTTGTTTAAATATTTTCATAGATTGTGTTATTATAATAATAACAACAATAATAACACAATCTATATACATATTTAAACAACTATTATTATTATTGTTAATAATAATAATAATAATAATAATAATAATAATAATAATAATTAGGAAATTATGACATTGGCAGCCGTGGCAGCTGTACAATGTAGAACAGTGGTCTATGTGTCTGATCTTATTAATATGTTTACTTTTAGGAGTTAACTTCCTAGAATCAGAATATATTTGTTTTTCCAATGTGTGAACATGGGGTCACTCTGTCTCGAAGGCTACATATGAAGTACTGGTTGCAAGCATGAGGGTTTGAAAAATTAACTGTAAATGAAATTCAACTCAAATGGTTCTGAAGCATGTCCTTGCTGTGGCCTTCAGAGACTTAAGGCTTCAGATCAATATGCTGGAACCACATCCCAGAACATATCTTGTGAGGAAAGTAATGCCTTATAATAAAAATAATCAAAACCAAAAAAACGTAAGCCAGTGCAAGCTGAAATATGTTTGTTGTGAGGCAGTAGTAAATTATCTTTGGGGTCTAGAATTGCTAGTTTAGCATGAAGACTTTGAAGTAAAGATGACTGGCAAGTACAAAATAAAACAATAATTCTGTTTTTATTGAAAAGGACACTAAAATAAGATGATCACTCCAAATACGATGGTGGATGGTGAAGGAGCAGAGTAAATAGCCAGTGATGCATAAAGGAGGAAAAATAAAGATAAGATGCTGAGTGTAATGAGAAGTGTGAGAGGTGCGCTTACATTCCAGAGGAAAAAATACCTCTCTACTGCAGGGTTTTCTTAGAAGGGAAACAAAGACAGCACTGCAGAGAAAAGAACACTCAGTGGCTTTCAGTGGCTTTCTATATTTGGTGTTCTGTCCAAACTACAGTAAATAATAGCTGTACATTTTAAATCTCCCCTCTTTGATATTTGATTGACAAGTATGACTTGTCAATCAAAAAAGTAATGCTTCCACACAGCTATCCTCATACACCTCTGCCAGTAGTTATGGTCATCGGTCATCCCATGAAAAGCCACCATCATACCACACCTGTACATGTGCATGTTCTTTCAACGCTGAGATTTATGTGAACGGGAACATTCCAAAGGGAATTTCCTAACCTTGTCAAAATCTAACATTGCACATGTTTATATTTGTTCCCAGCCAGAGCCTGCCCTCATAGATTCTTTAATTCCTCCATTTATTATTGGTTCTCTCCCCACATGGCCACCTGCACATATTTCCTACCGCCTCTCTCTCTCTCTCTCTCTCTCTCTCTCTCCCTCTCGATACACTGTACTGTGTATTTTGGTAATTTAGTTGTTCTATATCACCACTGAACCAGCAGAGAGAGAAAGAGTTCAGACCTTGTCTGGGACACAAAAAATAATTTTGGTTTAAAAATATCAGGCATAGTGTATAGTACAGATATGATGGATAGGAATGCCATTTTAACTGTTTATTGATGTTGTCATGGTTTTGGGTGGCTTGAGCATTCTGCTCTATTCCTTTCCACTGCTTCTCTAATTAGAGTTTGTCACCTTGTTTGGGTTAATGGTCTGTAGGCATGCAAAATTCACTCTGCCTACAGACCCCTTCCGCGCTGATTGGTTCAGAGCTTAGCAGGCGTGTTGATTGCGTTAGCTGCGGCACCTGTCTAACGTTACTTAAGGTGTGGGTTCACAGAAAGCCAGCGCTTTAGTGTTAGCTACACACAAAAGCCGGTACTTGTAACACAACAGTGCATTTCACCTAATATAAAGTTCATGCCCAAGAATTATGCCCATAGGCGTTAATAATCTCGTGAAAATTATATAAGCGAGGTATCTGGTTTAGCACGTCCGTGACTCCTTTAGTCAGGATTGTCACGGGGTAGAGTTAGGAGGAGATCAGTTCTGCGAGTTGTGCAGTTAGTCCTCTCTCTCTGAGCTACAGAGGTTTTTGAGTAGTGCCTAGAGGTTGGGTCTGCATCAGCTCGCTCCGTTGGGCTATTGTTTATTTTATTTTTGTTCTGAGTTTTGGAGAACCTGTCTTCTCCTTCCCCTTGGTTCGGAGTCCTCCTTTTGAGGTTCCCTTATTTAGTTGGGATATTCCCGTGGAGTAGTGGTCGTTTTTGTTCGTTTATCTTTACCATTCCTCGATCTCGGAAGAGATTTTGTGCTCATTTTTTAGAGACTATTAAGATCCCTGTTCGGTTGCGCTTGGTCTCCGTCTCCCAACCCTTACAGATGTCCCAAACCTGTTCTTGAAACTGCTAGAATTTTCACCTGTAAGGGTTTGAAAAGTCTCTAAATTTAGTGGCAAAAGTACCAAGATGGTAATGCTGCAGCTGAATACAAAATTCCAGACCAGACAACTACAGAAAGAGGGATGAACACTAGACCATAAAGAAAGTACTTTTAAAATAAAACCAGCAATAAACTATTAACCAAGTTAACCATAACATTTTTATTTAATTAAATTACTCAGTGCAACATTCTCACTGTATACACACAATGTATTTTTTTTCCCACTCTCCTTTTCAGCCAAGAAACCAGTATTCTATTACAGGGGCTTATCTATTGCTCATGGAAGAAAAGGATTCCTGCAGACCCCTTCTATGCAGTTTTGCATCTTTCTTGAGGCTGCTTCAAAAAGTATTCAAACTGTCATGAATACCTCATGCAGCTGCAATGAAAAGCCAGGGCTCCCCAATCCCTGTCTTCAGGGATCCCCTTTGTACACAGGGTTTATATAAACTGAAATTAAATTCCAAAAGCAAGAAGTGCCCTTGTGAAAATAGAAACATTGTCATGAAATATTTAGATGAAATTCAGATGAACATACTTTGCATAAAAATGAGCCTGCGCAGTGATTATGATATTTGCACATTTAATACACATTAAATTGTATTCAGTCAGCATTACTTCTGAACTTTAAATGACAAAAAGGGTGACCTTTACATTTTCAGTGTAGAAAGTATTTGTATTATTTATGTTTACCAAACTTGCCTAACAGTGCTTTCCAGAAATGAAAATAACATTTTTAATTATTGTAGAATGAAATTAAGGACAAATGCTAACTGAATCCAGTAAATATTTCCAGCCATAGAACCACTTATAACCTGAAACAATGGAAAGATTTGTATTAATAAAATAAAGCATGCACAGGTATCTATCTATGACTCAGTAAGTCAGCGGGAAACTGCCATTCTTTTATGGAGGTATTTTTGTCACAAATATGTGAAATGCAGCAGCATTAGCCCATTAGCACAACTGCTCCTCGCATTTTTCATATTTGTGAAACCATTATACATATTTGCAACTCCAGACTACATATTTGCAACTCGCATTTTACATATGTGAACTCATTCTACATACGTTTGCCTTGCTTGCCATAAACGTGCAAAGACAACAATGCTCTTATCATCGGTACATATATTTAGGATGTGTCAGATATTAGATTTGTATCTGAGATGGGAGGGAATTTCAACAGGCGATACCACAAGAGGTAGGAGTAGGAGTTGTGGAAGTTACAAGTACAACCAATGGGTGGCACCACACTTATGTTGCAGCAGATTTATTTTGTTGTTCCAAAGAATATAGGGGGAGGCTGAAAAACCAGCTAGTGTGAGGAGGTGAGTGCACTATGACAACTTTGTTGGTGTCATTTTCCAGAAAGAATTTTGAAGGCACATTAAAACTGTGATCGAAGGCAGACCTATACCAAACTCTGAGAGAAATCTCTTGTTTTGCCACCTCTCCATGTGTTGGTTTGTAGCAGGTTGTCTGTCTTTCACTACTTTTTGTCTTCTTTTGTGCCATTCTTTTGGAAAAGCCTCAGACACTGCATACATTCACAATTTCTTATTTTTTCCTTGTCTGTAAGATAAACAAACCACATCTTACAACCGTATGAATAAAACAAGGTGCAAGGCTCTTGGCCTAAAAACTGTGCTGGCTGTGGTACAAAAACAAGTACCACTGAAGGGGTAAACTTGGGTCGTGAAATTTCCCAGAACCCTTTGGAACTTCCAAAAATAAATGCAGTGACAGTCAGGCAAACAAATAAATAAATACATAAGATAGTAACTCGCTTGTACAAGAAGCTTGGTTATTGGTTGACTTTTACTTCAATGTTTTTTCACCTTGCCTTTCGTAGCTTCCGTGTAAGGTTTTTATTAAATACAAAAATGTTGGCAAATGATTCCAGCACCCTTGGCAGTTATAAATGTACTATATGGGTCTCTGGTGTTTTAATACATGCCAGTCTCAGACAGACGATTGGAGAAAAATTGCTAAGTAATCTAAACAATTGTGGAATTTTTTGTAATTATTTTGGTGCGGTAAATAGCAAGTATGCTGTTTTACAAGCTCCTCTAAAATATGAATTCCACTTTTTTTTAAATATAAAGGGACCTTTTCGATTCTGGCCCACTGGCATTAAAAAATTCAGAAGGTGCATTTTCTTTGCATTTCTCTGGAAATTTCTGAAAAGTGGAACATTGAAAATCCCAGATACCCCCCTCTTTAGAGCAGAAGCAGAAGGCCTGGGTCCCATGGCGATATTCCAGGTGCAGATGAAGCCCTCCTCTTCATGAAAAACACAAGTAGGCAAAATGTTGAAGGAGAGCGATGAGCTTATAACTGTAGTCACTTGCTGTCATGAGCTATTTTCATGTACATTTTAAATTGTGCTCAGCCAGTGGCACATTTACCGCTCTTTTACTGGTGTCAACCCAGAAGCAGCTGACACTGTGGTGAAGGCAACATGTCTTTTACACAACTTCTGTTGAAGCCGTACAGAAGAGCAGGAACTTGCTGTGAATAATGACCATGCAGCCTTTAGATGCCTCACACGGCAGGACAGCAACAACTGCTCCAGGGAAGCATCATCTGTGAGAGACAAATTTCCTCAGCACTTCTCTGCGCTGGTGCCATGGCAGCACAACATTATCTAAAGGGCAAAACGAAACAAAGCAGCTTTCCAACACGTGACAAAATGATGCAGCGGCTGCAATGTCCCCTGAACTGGGCCGCAGATGTTACAGTAGCTGTTGGGTCTCTTCAAGCCTGATAAATGTTGCCAAATATTGTCAGAGTCAAAGTCATCAGAATGAGTTGACTGAGCAGTCACTAGCTTGACAGCAATTTTGTTATTTAACAAGCAACTCGATTCTTAATGTTACTGTCAATACATTCTCGGCATTCACTTAGAAGGATAGTAATGCCATTTGCAAGTCTATCATTTCATTTTACAAATAGAAAAAAGGCAAACAGCAATTCAAGTTTATTTATTTATTTATTTTCTTGAATACAAAAACTGAAACACATTATGAGGCCATTCCTGCAATGTTTGTTAAAAACATAAAAGACTTAATGACTTAAAGACATAGTGCATGGACATATGATTTACCTGTCTATGACTGCCTTTGTAATTGTGATTTACATACTTCAAAAAAGTGCCTTTTGTATATTCCCATTATTATTCCATACATTTCTAACCCTTGTAAATTAGACAGTGTCACTACAAAGACAACCTAGGATACATTAGTATTATTAGAACAGAGAATAAAGAGTTGCTAGTTAGACCCACGTGTAGTCCTGGTTGTTTTTCTTCATTAACTTTTTAGTAGCTATTTTATGGGTAGACTGGAAATTTGTTATTTTTGAAATATACTTAAGACTTTTGGATTTGAGATCAAAATATGAATGCGAGCTGAACGACCAGCCAATCAGCTTTTATGTCATGGTATTTACATGTGTACATGATTTGTCATTTTATAGAAACAACTGTTTTTGTGTTGAGTCTCCCATTTTCATGCGCCCCGCAATCTGTCACAATCAGAGCTTGATCCACCTGGACAACTGGACTTTCCCCACAAGAAATAGTGACATACTGAGCTGTGCACTTGCCCCCAGATGCACCTCCTGAAGTCACCGACCCAACTGAGACGGGTAGCTGAGCATGATAAAGAGGACAGAGAAAATGAGTGAAGTCAGCAAATGCAGAGTGATTTGGTCCACTTGGTTCTGCATACTGATTTATAGTGTAGACCAAGATGAGTGGGAGGAGACTTGACTAAACCTCAGCCATATCAATATAGAAGAAAATGATTGGATTCTCTCCAACCTTTTCAACAGAACAACCTGTTTACAACCGCTTAGATAACCCAGAACTCCCACTGAGCACAGCAGAAATAGTATTTTATTCCAAAACCGCATTCTCTCAGATTAATCTGTCTTGTTCCCAGTTCTTTATTTTGTGCAGAAATTCTTCATGACTTCCACCTCGGAGTTGGCTCGAGTACCTGGGTACATCTTGCCCTCCATCCTCACACTGTGGGAGGACCCCGGCTAGGCTGCTGAGGATGATAGTGACCTGGTGTGGGCCCAGCAGATGGTTGCCAAACACTTCCAATGATGCCTCTGGCAAACTCTGAGATGCCTGGATTGCTGTAGACACTTTGAACCAAACGGTTGTCACTCTTAGTTCCACCATTTGTTCTACTGGGTTCTCCAGGGGAACCAGGGGTGACTGGGCACATTATGCCTATGTGTGTATGTGTGTGTTTGCCTATCCTCACTTTGTAGACTAGGCATTTCACCTCCTGCGTCATCTTTGGCGATACTCAGAACAAAAGGAGGCTCGCAGGTCTTTTTTCTCTATTGCCACCCGCAAAACGTGCCTTGCTTGAGATAACACTTAGACTGATACCTACACCACTCTCTAACCAACGCTGGAGTGGAGCTGAGTGGTCCAGGTGAGAGCTGAGAAACTCTGAGAAGGGACTAATCCAACCTTTCATCACAATTGGCAATGATTGGAGGGGGAGGAGTGATGTACAAAATTGGGGCTGTGGGGATATAGCCATCCTATTATTTGCGTTTCCTTCTTTGATTTAGGTGCTTTATGCATTATGCAGTGTCGTGAAAAAATCTTTGCCCCATTCCTGATTTCCTCTATTATTGCATATTTGTCGCACTGAATGATTTCAGATCTTTACACAAAATGTAATAATAGACAAAGGGAACCTGAGTAAACACAAAACACATTTTTCAAATTGTTATTTAATTTACTTGATGGAAAAAGTTATCAAACTCCCATATCACCATGTAAAAATGTTTGAAATATCATCTAACTGACTGTTCATAATGATGTTGTGACAATTGATGCTCATGTTTACTGGGTTGCCACTAATAATATGGCAAAGATTTGACACAAAATACATATGTACAGTTGTGTACACAGAAGTGTTGTAGTCTGTATTTCCGGTCACTTGTCTCCCCAGTACTGTCTCTGTGTCTGTGTTCCCTGAGCTGCTTCACTCCCCTGTACTTGTGTGATTTCACTATTCGGGTGGTTCCGGGTTTTCGTGGTTTCCCCCCTTCTTTCCAGTCTCGCTTTACTTTCTTCCTGCTGATTTCTAGTTTTACTAATTTCTACTAATCCCTACTAACTTATAGATTGTAAAGTACTAACCTCACTAATATACTAACATGTGAATATTACTAATGGACTAACACACACTAGTTTTGGGTTTTTGATAGTTTAGATCACTATACTAATACATTAACCAGTCTCCCCTTTTCCATGCTGCGCTGTAGCTCCGCCCCTTTTCTTTCTAGCCTGCTCTAACGCTGAGTTCTGCAATTGCCTGCACCTGTCTCTTGCTCTAACTGCACCTCTCTCTCTCTGCACGTGTTTTACCTGCTAAACCCAGGCCGTCTGTTATCATTGTTGTCTATGTGATTCCAGTCCGCGTTTTGTCAGTCCCCTGTCATTTAATTAGTTATCCTAATGTTCTTCACCTGGATGTTGTTTGTTACTCCGCCCTCACTCACGTAACCCCTCCTTGATTGTTACCTTCCCCAGTGTATAAATGTCAGTCTTTTCCACCAGTTCCCTGTCAGAACGTTGATCATATTCATTGTGCCGATTATTTGTAAGCCTTTGTTTATTGAGATTCCTGCGACACCCCTTTGCCCGACTTCGAGTTTGCCTGCCCCTTTTGGTTTTGTTTGCTTCTGATTCGACCTTCGCTTTTCTTTGACTTCTCTTTTGCCTGCCCCTTTGTACCTTCGCTATTTCTGATCTCCTGGTTTTTGACTTTTTGCCTGTCTTTTTACTATTCTTTTGGAAACTCGATTCGGCACCGCCCTCTCTCTGATCACCTGGCTTCGAACTTCGCACTGATTAAAGACAACGTTTTTTGGATTTCCCTGGTCTGCGTGTGGGTCCTTACACAGAACATCACACAGAAGTAGAGTACATAAGGTTACTTGACAGAACAGTATTATGAATGATAATCATATTGCTTTTGTTTTATGAGACGTGGGAGCAAACACTGCTGAGCAAATGTAACATCCAATTGACCATTACACTCACCCAAAGCCTTAAATAGAACACCACTTCAATGGGAAATAATTGGCTAGGTTTGCCATCAGTGTGAAGGGGTTAAGTAAAATATGCCTGAATCCAGCAGTCAATGTCCTTACTGAATGTGCAGAACTACATACTGAACACCAATCATGTCAAAAATCCTCACTTATCTTATCCGCAGGCCACATTTTGCGCTGTTTTATGTACTTAAATCCTGTTTCACTGGTTAGATTGTTTTTATCAAAGCCCTTCTTTTGCCATTATACAACCTGCAAATGAATATGTGGTGTGTAAATCCCTGTTCTCTGAACACCCATACAATTACTACCCACCCATTTCAGTTTTTTTTTTGTGGACTAAAAATATGGAAAGTAAAACTTTTGGGTATTTTAATCGCCTACAGCTGCGGGCATGGCACTAAGTTTCATGGGGAGGAATCTGAAGGAATCCCCATTCTTTTGAAAGTCTCATCAGTAAAGCAATGCAGAATGCTGCCTTGCGCAGTCATCTGGAGTGATACACCTTGCATCATTAAATATGGCATCAGCAGATAGCTTTTGTAGCCCTCTGATTTATGCACTGTGAAAGTATAGCTCTCATACTTAGGACTGCAGTACTGAGAAAAGCCTAAACATTTGTCACCTGATGTTTTCCAATTCTCCCACTTAATCGATTCAGCATATGAAATTTCCCACATGCACACTATCATCCTACCAGTGCTCAGTCATAAAACACATGTTTTCTCGGCTGCCCAGGTTTTCCTGGTTGGATAAAGCGCTTATGTTTCTCTCAGCAACCAAATCCTCATCAGTGTGCACAACACTGAATGCAATAATGGTGAGGCTTAGTATTGTTCATACTGATGGTGTACATCAAACCTCATTTTGTGCAATAATTGTTGGTAGTGCATAACCTGTCCCTTTTACTTGTAGAAGCATGTGGTTTCACAACTTGGTGCTCTCTAGATAATGCCAGACAGTCACACAGCACTGCACATATTGTAAAGGATGCAGTGAATATTCAGGGGTGTAACAGACATTGCAATGGTATTTGCAGTTGTGGGAATTTGTTGTGGTAATGGGTGTATAGCAGTAGTCACAGACATACTGACTGCCTAAAAAACCTTCCAAGGATTTAATGTTATAATATTGATGTCCTTCCTGGTGAAGGAACACAATTTGAGATTGTATTTTAGAAACTGTCACTTGGAGAGCTATGGTACCACACAACAACTACTGCTGTGCAACCGCTCACCATTAACAGTTGCTCAAACATCTGAGGAACAATAATACAATCCTGTACACTTACTTCAACAGCATTCTGTAGACATGCTACCTCTAGATCAGATTCCTCAATGTTCAATTTAGGGTTTAACAGCTGAGACAGACAAATAACAAAACAAAGCTTAGCGTCTTGTTACTTACTATGAGATGTTTATACATTTACAGTTTGCAAAGGTATTGGCACAGTCATGGCATATTGGTTGTTTTTCCTCTGTATGAATCATATTTGTATTTCTAATCAAACATTGACTACATTTAAATCATTAATTTTGTTTTGTAATATCTATCATATTGTTATATTTTTAACTATATTAAAATAATGCTTCAAGTACCCCTATTTCGACTCAGCATAAGGGATATTGGGACATGGACATCACTAGATTCATGATGCGATCCTTTGAGGTGTTCTGAACAGATTCTACCACTGCATCTTTCAGTTGCAATGTATTCGCTGTAATTTTGGACTTCAGTTTCCTTTTGAGCAAGTGGGAAGCATGTTCAGAAGGGTTTAAATGTTGTGACTGATTGTGTCACGTCAAACTCTTCCACCTTTTCTTCCGGGTTCACTCCTTGGTTAAAGGTGCAATATGTACGTTTGTTGTAAGAACACTTGTACATATTTGGTTAAAATTTCCCCTCACCCCGACAGATATCACTAAAAGAGGGTCTATAAATCATGACTATACCTCATTTATCAGGTACCCCAACCCCACCACCACCACCTCAGTCAAGTCATTATTAGGCCATGCATGTTGTCGCTGGTAGTTGCTCAAGCTGGAATTCATGGTTAATTCCCATCCCTGACCACCCGTTTTGAAACTTTGCTTCTTTGTTTACTAAGCCCCACCTCACTATAAGAATGTCAAAAATTGGTTCTTTAAGGCTCTATTCACTCTCTCTGGTTACTTCTAGGGGTTCTCAAATCTCATTGGCTATGGAGACATGGCATGTCCTACTCACTGGTCCTGTTGCCCCACAGTTTGCATAAAGGTCTATGGCCAGCAGGTCTTTGTCTGTTACGGAATCTCTGTTTACTGAGATAAAAGAAAATTCTAATGTTAAACACCTTTTAGGAATTTTCTCACTTGTGTAATTATCTCATTACACTCCCTGCTCAATGGACTGCACAGCTTCGGCTCCACCTCTTTTTGTGGATTTCTCCTGGGAGAAATTTCCCAGCTGATGAGCTGACCACCTGCAGCGTCTCTGCATTGGTTCTCCCCTGAGAATGCTAAGTAAACAAACCCATTCACAGTCCTTGCAGTGGCATCTATTTCAGTTATAAGTTCATGGTAGCCGTTTTGTTTCTCTGAACTGTTTTACGTGTTGTCTTTAACTTTTGTTAAATGTTAAGGGTTATGTTATAGAATATTACTGACAATATTATTAACATACTAACCTCTGGTTTGCATGCATCCATATAGCACTACAAGCAGGCTACATTCAATCTCCTTGTAATAAAGACTATGCTTTCCTTCATCACTAGCGTCTTTACCTTCTTTAACATCACCGTTTTCCCCAAACGCAAACACTGTTTCTTTAAATTAATTAAACTAGTTACTTTTTTTTCACAAAACCATACAAAATAATTATCATAATTTGAATAGCTGATAACATTGTATGAATAGATCTTTGTCCTGTGCAACACATGGTTCTACTGCTTGAGCAGAATATACACAGTGTACAGTATATGCATTTTAAAATATGAATAAATGTACTTTATGACACACATATAAATATTTCACCCAGCAGGGATTCAAGTTGCTGACTCTAACTGGGTGATGTTAAGGGGGTGGGTGGGGGTCGGGTTCATTTATGGCAAGGACTAGCTTATCTAAGCACTGATAAAATTGCTATTTGTACAAAATAACTAAGTTGCTGAAAGCAGAGCTAAGCACTATGAGATTGTTATCAAAAGATTTGTTGTTATAGTTTCTTTTTAAGGAGGCCAAATGGCAAACATGAATCAGATAGGGGGTAATTCAACTTAGCTTATTGTGTACCTCAAACAAAAGAGAAAATTTACTCCTCCTCTTCACAATGGAGGTGACATTTGTAAATAATAGTCCACGCAATATTGAAATCCCCATTCACAGGCAAAGACTATTGCTGCCATGTTAAGACCATTACTTACGTAGGAAGACCTTGCAGTTTTTTTTCAATTGAGTGTTACAGATTCCTCTTATGTTCCTGAAAGCTCAAATCATTCTCAATTTAAACCAAACAAAATATATGGTGTGGCCATTCTGGGTACTTTAACGGTAATGAACCCTGCAGGAGAGGAAACAAGATGACACCTTAGATTTGTATGCATATGCCTCAGCATTTTTTAATTGCCTAAGGAACTGTATTGGGTGTTTGCAAGAAAGAAAAACAGGCACAAGTTAATGATTTGATCAAACCGATAACCATTTAGGTAAAAATATTATTTTGTTTGAGCATTAACAATTAGCATGTATCACAACATACTGCCCCTCATTTCAAATACTAGATTCTAGTATCAGTTACCAGAAATGCAATAACTTCTGATATCCATTGGCAGCCATTCTAACCTCTCCCTTCAATAATTACATTATAACCACTATATTTCACTTAGTCTGAGAGGGTGTGATGTAGATAATGTATTATTATTATTATTATTATTATTATTTTGTGTATAGCACCTTTCAGGCATAAAGCACAAAGTGATTTCCAGAGCAGATAAAATAGTAAGGTATAAAATTACAACACAATGGGTATACTAAAAGCAGCATAAATGGGAAGAACAAACAGCAAATAAAATAGAAATAAATGAAAGGCAATAATAAAACACAAAGAATAAAACACACTAAAAGTAAAACACAATCAAATGATAAAAGGAAATGATAACGTTTAAGACCCAGCCATTAAAAAAAGCACAGCAAATAGCGATCAGTCATTACACAAGGCAGTTTTGTAAAAAAGAAAGAAAAGAAGCTTTTTAGGCTAGTTTTACGAGCAGGGGATGTGTCAGCGGACCTAATGGGGACTTTAAGCATTAACGGCTGCAGGTATGGCTACAGCGACCAGAAGTAAACCTTTTCTCTTTTGCACATCCTGAATTTGACTTTCTCCTGTCTGCCACCGTAGTCTACTGATCTACTACAGACATGCACATGCACACGTACAATACTCTGTAATTTATAAACAATAGCCAATAAGACAGTAGACATTCAAACAATAGACAATAAATGGAATAAATTCCACACAACATAGTGCTACATCAACATATATGAGATGACTGTTAATACAAAGGATCCACAGAAACCGTCACAAGCAGGAGTTTGGAAGTCTGCAAATGTATTGGGCATATCAGGACTGGCTGACTTTGTCTCAATCTTGGCTTTGTTAGATAACCATCATTGATGGATGCTGACTCATCTATGCCCACATCTTAACAGCTACCATGTAACCTTTCTTGTAGCAAGATACAGATCATCACAGCCAAAACTGGGTCTGTTGACCATGACAGATATTTCTCCCTCAGTCCTCCACTCCTTGTCAGAAAACATATGTTCTCATTACTTGTGAATGTTACCAGAGTAAAGGAATTAGTATTTGGATAGTTTGATGTGTTTTGTAAAAAAAAAAAAAAAAACAACGACAAAAATCGAATATTAGTTCCACACACATGTGGGAATTTTGTGAATATTTCTTTTAGTATATATGCTCCATTTTTAATATTACATTTGTGTCTGTGTGTCCAAGGATACATGTATTGTTGGGCTAAAAGCCAACCTTGCATACTCAGTCCTGATGTAATAATCAATTCATGATAATTTTACTTGCTTGTTACATGTGTGAACATTAATATTCTCTGCATACATTTTCTAACTTATCCCTGTTTAATGTGCATGTGTAACTGAAAAAGCTAAAAGTCATTGTTTTGGACAATTACTGATAAACATTTATAATTTTGAGTGAATTAATGTCCGCAGAAGCATTCTGTTTTGTCAGTTTTAATTGTGTAACTCTAGCCTAATTCTTACTGCTTTCCTCTGAAATTCTGAATTCCTATAAAAGCACACATAATGGGCTCCATTTTCCAGGTAGTCTTAGTGGCTGAAAAAGGGGGCGTTTTCTCATTCGTTTTGCACCTGAATCTGTTGGGTAATTTTGTGATTTGCCGTCTGCCAAAGTGGGAGGAGAGGCACTGTGGGGGGTGTGTCAGTGTGTCAAGCAGCGCACTGTTGAAAGCTACTTCACAACATGGTGTCATGTTCATGATATCCTATAGAACATCAGTCCGCTCTAACCGTACCTTGTGCTCGCACATGAGTTCTTTGCTTTATTCCAGACTCCACTGCTGAGTTAGCATTGTGAGATTTCGAAAATATTGTGGAGAAAATGCCACAGTCCTCTTTGGGATTACTATTAGTATGACTGTCACAGACTTACTATGGATTTTGTTGTTTGGTACAGTTTTTTATTACATAATTTACAAAAAGCCCTGGGTTTTAAGTGAGTTTTAAGGGGTTCAAACAGCCAACAGCTAACACTAAGGCAGCACAAAGTTTTTCATTCATTTAGTAATATGGCAACATTCTACAAAATGTCATACCATACTGAACAAGAACAGTGTTTGGACCCTGTTTTGGATGGGATGTTCATTTTGATTAGTGAGTCAGTCTTTCTACTTCCTTATTGTTCACCTTTACCACAGATAAAAATGGTTAGTGCAGATGCAACATACAAGCTGTTGTTTAAGACCTATGAAAGTGCAAAGTTAACTTATTTTATTTGGTTGAATCACTCCCATTTGCAACATTACCTCAGTTTATTATTACATTACAGGCATTTAGCAGATGCTGTTATCCAGAGCGACTCACACAACAGCTATTACTCTGCTATTAAGGTAAATGAAGAACACAAGGAAGTACTCCACTTTAAATAGCACCTTCAGAACATTTCTACAATTACTCTGCATTCTAATTAGCAAAAAAAAAACTAATTTTTTACTTATTTGATAATGAGTCTCACACAGGGCTTTGGGACAAAAATGTCAAATGTCCTTGAAAGTCAAAGTGTATATATCATAGGCCTGGTCTGAGTCAACACTTTGTAACTTTCATAATGATATCCATGAGGTTTGTTAGGGATAATATCCCCTACAAAAACAATGCTGGCAACTGCTTTCCCTACTTCCCTGCTTATTAATTAATTTTAATTAAGTAGATAAAACTTAACTGTGTAGCTTTTGTAACCTTTATTTATACAGGGTAGGTTGACTGAGCATGCCCACTCCTTTACAGCAATGCCATCCCAGCACCCAAACCTGCATTTGCATTGTGGGGGAGAACATGCAAACAGAAAGGTTGTGGTCGGGATTCAAAACTGGTACTTTTTGCTGTGAGGTGACAGTGCTATCCACTGCACTACCATGTTGCCTTATTTCACTCCAAACCTTAATCCACTTTGTCAGGTCTTTTTCCCCTCAATCGCTCCTGTAATGATTTGTTCCTGTACTGTGAATACTCATTTTAAGCTTATTTTTTAATTAATATTGGAACACTGTTTAAGTAACACTTCAAATCTCTCCACTTTTCATGCAGTTCACCTCATCTATTACTTATTGTTGTGCATCCATTCAGAGAGCTGTCCTGATTGGTCGTCAAGATTCAGGCATGGTGAAATTTAGAGCGGCTGATTTCAGAGCCTTGGGCAGTCAGAGAGACCAGATCTGTCCAAGTGTGATCTTAGAACTGTCGGAACCAAAGATGAAGAAAAGTGTTCTAAAAAAACTGACATACTGCACCCTTAAGAATGGTTTATTTAGGATGGCTTAATTTGCCAAAATGTGTACAGTAGCACAACCAACCCTGTGCTGCAAATGTAGTTTTTTTTTTTTTAATTAAAAAAGAAAGAAATAAAATAAATCTGGAATTGAATAACTACACCAAAACAGACATTTATGGCATCAAAACTTCTATTTTTGTTGTCCTTAAAGTCTTCCCAACCAGTTGCTATCTACTGCAGCTTAATCTTTACACAATATTATGTGTAAATGAATATTATTACTGTAGTACTTCTTATTCTTTCTGGAAAGTGCGCAAACAGAAGTATTATGCTATGTTACCAAATGATGAGCTCACAAAGTTTAACTTTGGATGTATGGAAATCGTATCTTAATCTGGCTCCTATCTTATGAAACCCTTTCATCACAACAGCGCCACAACTTTGAGTGATGGTAAAAAGCTATTTCTAAATTCATTGCTTTGACTGCAGCTTTGAAGTAAAACCTCTCTGCTTGCCTGCTTGTCAGATGTTCCAGCAGTGTCAACTCCTCCTGATGTTACCTTCAAAGGATTGGCCTGTTGTTCCATAGACAATTTATCAATTTGAACTCTTTTGAAATGTCTTTTCAAAGTTTTCTCCATAAAGTCAAAGTTTATTATCATACCTAACTAATACTAGACTTAAGGAAATACCAATATCAGAAATATGTATGCGGCTGAAATGGTGATTACAATTAAAAGAAATTCAATTTTCAATTTACATAAATATCTGAATGGTGAACTTATATAATAAGTATATAATAATATATATAATGATATAATATATAGTAATAATATAGTATAGAGTAGATTTAACAGATTTTGGGAATTCAAAGCATTTGCAATTTATAAAGGTAAAGTAAAAACTGATTAGAAATGATAGATTATTAGTGTAAAACTGGTAAAAATAGAGATGCTTGTAGCCAATGATAGATCCAGTCATCAATGATTTCATGAAGCCACACTCATCCACCAAAAATAATGGATTTGTTGGGAGACTGCGTGGCACAGTCCTTGAGGCAGCTGACTGTCATCCGAGTTTCTGCACTGTGATCTCATTTCCATCTGTAACCCACTCTCCTGTATGAATAAAAGTATGTAAGGTGAGAGGACTGTTCACTTCAGGAATACTGAATGTTTAGGACACAGCTTCTGAAAAATAAATGCATTGTGGGAAATATGCTAATTTTAAGCCTATCATGCACTTTTCACACCTCTAAGTATAAAAGTTGATTGGTGGAGCCTTTTATAAATCATAAAACTATTTACATATTTTGTGACATTGAACCTCTTGATTGGTGATTGGTTGTCATATCTGTGCCACTTTTTGAAATGAGCTAGGACAATCATGTCCTTGGAATAGTTATTTCACACATGGCATGGATATAAGCGGACAAACATCTTAAGCACAAATCTGTTCAAATGCATAGTTGATAAATGAGCCCATAGTTGATTAACTAACATGTAGCATGCTTGTACCGCAGGGCAAATTTCAGTTTAAGAATCACTGTAATGCAAATATAAAGCATTGCACCTCCATGCCTATCTGCATTTACCAGACATTGTTAGTCTGTGCTCTGTGACTCATCCCTCCCATGGTGCATCCTATGCCTAATCCTGACATCACAAATACCTCTTACCCATAATTCTGATGTACTGTTATCCTTTCTGTGTCATGCTCCCTAGAGCTTGCTATGCAGAATTTGACCAGATGTGGCAAGTGGTTCTAGAGCATTCTTGTAACCCCTTAGTTATATTTATAGTAAGTTAACCTTTATTATAGCAGCAATTGCTTTTTCACACACTCTAATATTGCACACTGGTAGAGAGGGGGTAAATCAATGTTAGCAAAATAAAAATTGGTCCTGCTGAATATGTTTTTGAGAGCACGCAGACAAGCATCTGCTTTTATTCACTGCTTTTTTAAACTCTGCAGTCCATCAGTTGATCTGGCTGACTGCAAAACTTATTGAGCTGGCACAAGCAGACTACAGGTGGCCAATTGACCAGATGATTTTCTATTGAGATGAAGCAGGATGCCAAATGAAGATGTCCCTTGCTCTTATGATATGACCAATTCAGAATTAACTTTCATGATTTCCAGCAACATCTGGCACAAGCCCAGTTATTCCATTCAATTTCAAACCGTGGGCTGTATTGTTATTGTTTAAAAATATTGCTATCCAAAGTGGTGCTAAGCATATACAATTCACACGCACATTTGGAATAGTCAATCTTCTACAACCACAGCCATGTTCATGCACAAACCCCACTACCAGTTCTGGAGAGTGTAGACATCTACACTTCTCCAGAACACGTGGTGTCAGCTATTACTTTTTTTCACACAGCAGACTACAGCTGAAGTCAGGAGAAGACCTATCATATGCAACTTTAGCAAGCAGTGCCCAGCTGACCAATGTTGGTTGTAAAATAGTGATGACCTAACCAACTGAAACCTCCCATACCCTGGGTGATGCTATTGTGTGTTGCCCTATGGGGCTAACGCTCACAGTCTGGCACAGTCCAAATTCAACCTGAGGCCGTGAGGCTCCTGCATGCACACCAGTGTGGTGCCTTAACCGAATGAGCCACAGGCCATCCAGCACCCCTTGAAAGCCCTCCTATGTCTTTTTTTACATTTCAAATCCATCCCCCCAAAATAAGGAAAACTGCAGGATTAAGAGAAATGGATCCCTTCCTACATTATTAATCATGTGAATAATTTTCCATCCATCCACCCATTGTCTCTACCTGCTTATCCAGGGCAGGGTCGCAGGGGGTGCTGGAGCCTATCCCAGCGTGCATTAGGCGAGAGGCAGGAATACACCCAGGACATGATGCCAATCTATCGCAAGGCACACACTCCATTCTCTCACCATTCACTCACATATTCATACCTACAGGCAATGTAGAGCCTCCAATTAGCCTAGCTGCATGTCTTTGGACTGTGGAAGGAAACCAGAGCAAAAACAGAAGTGTAACCATTCCTGATGGTTGTGCAATGATATGGGTCACATTTACCCTGGCATGGTTTAGATGTCCTCATACCCTTAAATGGCAAGGTTGATGCCAATTCTCACAAAATTATTGGTGACGGACCATCATCGCCATTGATGCATTTATTTCCTGCAGAAAGTGGTTTATTTCAAGAAGTCAATATCCCACAGCATGAGTAGTTGCCCATTGGTTTGACACTGGGTATAGCATGACACTAAAATATCAATGTATCTTCCTTTATAGAAGCACTGAATTTATACTTTAAAGGTATCTTAGAAGTTATCAATTCAGGATTTTACATCCTCTAGACTACTGTCCATTGTAAAATCCACTGTCTTCAACAAAATATTTTTAAGGTATTTGCAGTTACACACAAATACATACACATATGCATTCATTTTGACTGTATCAGGTTAAGTACATTGGGTTGTGCTCAGCTGCACCAGATGGTGAGGCACATTACGACCTTTAAAAATAGGTGCATAATGGGAAGCCATGCTGTGGACATAGGATATAGGACTACTGCATAATTACTTTCTTCCTTGACATTATCATGTTAATTTTCATAAGATTATCTCAGTGATCCAGGCCCATCAGTGGGGGCCAGCCTATACAGCACAGATGTATCCATCATCAGTCTATTGTTCTTGAGGGAAATTTGTTAATGTTGAAGTCATTTCATCTTTCTTCTGCTGTAATGTTTTTTTGTCCAGTATTATGCCACATACTTGTCATTAATGTGGCCACACTGTATATGGTTTACACTGATTCTGGATTCACTCACTGTCCTGCAAATAAGCCCCTGGTGATTGGCCTTACTCTCTCACTGGAGCTGATTATCCAGACACTGTGTGTCTCTTGTATAGCAAATTCACTGCTGCCACTTATTGCCATACAACTGTTGTACTATGTGCTGTGATTGTACTGCGGCATGCAACATCTGTACTAAATTGTAGGCACCCAACTGATCAGCAGAGTTGCTCCGACAGTACATTATGAGATAAGGGTAATCCTCTTGACTGAAATTCACCCTCCCCTGGGTGAGACTGCAGTCCTGCTGGCCACAGTTGTCAGCAACACCATTGATACAATGAACCGAATTGCTGGTTTACTCTTCCAACTAAAACAGTCAGGCCTTTTTAATGCAAATGTACCCCGAATGGTACAAAGGTACAAAAAACCTTGTTTTGCTGAGGCATGTAACATCTCAGAACAAGTGTGAACCAAACACGTGACCAACTGAAAATATGCATGCCGTTTTCAATTCTTGTCATTCCTGTTAAGATCCAGGGCAACCCACTGCATACTTCATAATGTGCATTTCATAGGTGGCAACAGAAGAATAGTCATCACGAGAATGATCAATGTCAGAAAATTGAAGTTCAAAATTTCTAATTATATAAGAATGATTGAAAACAAGTTACTGCTTGCTATAAGCAATAAACCAAAATGACTGCTACTTCAAGTATTGAGATGGAATGTAATTAGAATTCAGATTCCAGTTCAAGTATGGTGTTTGAATTTTAATTGAGGGATAAAACCCAAAACAACTTTGAATGATTCTCATATCTTTGGATTTCCAGCCATCTATTTTACATCCATTCAGTGTTCTTCCATTCCACTGAAATCTTATTAACTAATTTGTGAAGTTCTGCTTTAAACAGCTTTTTTATGTCTCTCTGAAACAGAATGGATTAAAGTGAAAACCTTGTGAGACATTTAAAATACAGGTTACCATCTGTCCAAGGCACAGATTTAAGAGAGCTTTTATTCACTTTTCATTTTTTCATAGCAAATACAATACAACACTTGCAGTAGAACTGCTGTTTACTCCTCAACCATTGAGATTTTTTCACACATTCCAGTAATAATCTCTCAATTTCAGAATCATATTTGTGCTTTGACAATCTGATATCATATTATACATTATTTGGGAGCATGACACTGAGTGGAAACATTTTTAAACACACCCCTAGGTGAAGTGGGGGGGGGGGGGGGTTTGGGGAGAGAGGCAGTGGGTGTCTTTCTAGACACAAGCTTCCGCCTTACCTCTGCTAAAATTTATCCCTGGGCCTGAGTCTTCACTATCAAAATGCACTCATTGTGCACCACATGGGCACAAGGAGAATAAAGATATACCAAAGGGTTAAAATAATTCTGTTTGGGACATCCAGATGGGGCCCAGAGTTGATTCAAATTTCACATTCGGCAACAACTGACTTTTTCCTTTTGACTGACAGAACATAATCAAAGCTGACCATTGGTTGTTTTTATACTATCCGTCAATGGTCAATTGTAGTATTACTAGCTGATACTGGTCATTGGCTGATCAATCAGTGCATCCCTAGTAAGTATGGATTTTTTAATGTTGCAGCTCCAAGCTCCTATCTCAATATTCTTGGTGAATATATTCTAAGTGCGTTATCCAGAACTACACTCACAATATTCTTGGTGAGAGACAGTGTGTTATCCAAGACTTTTGGCACTCTGGGATGCAAACACCATTGTTATCTAGGGTGATGGAGAGATCCTGGGGGGATCTGTCTAGACTGAGTTTGAGATGCCAACTGATCATCCAACTCAAGATATGTGAAGATATTATTGAGTCAATAAACTGAGTGAATGTAAGGAAAAGGGGTCTAAGAACAGATCCCTGAGGGACTCCTGTAATAAGTCAGTGGGACTTTAAGGTATGAAGATACATTTCTATGTGTGAATGTTGCCTGAGATACCACTATCAGTCAGGGTTGGTAAAAGGACCTGATAGTCAAACTGCATTGAATGCAGCAGAGAGATAAAGTTGGATTTAGATAGATGGCAGGGATGCTGTTTTGCAGACTTCAATGCTTATGTTACAGGGAGGAGTGGTTAGCTTTCATGGCAGGGTAAATTGGTCATGAAGGTTGTTCTGGGTTACGTAATTTGTAGGCTGAGTGGATACAGCCCACTCAAAGGTTTAAAGGTGGGAATGAAAGAGGGATACTGCCAATTAAATGTGTGTGTGTGTATGTGTGCCAGAAGGGGGACAGAGGTGGCTTCGACAGTCCCATGGTAAACCTTACAATAGCACACTTTATATAATCTTATTCCATATATTGTCCTTTCAATATAATGAAGGCTAGAGATTCTGGGTCAGAATGTTCCAGAATTAAACAGAGGCCAGGGTAGTACCACTGCTCTTGTAACATGGTTTTGTTTATTGTCTGACCTAGACTCCCCATAGAACATCCCCATGAAAAAAGATATAGGGTTGTAGAATGGCCAAATTCTAAAGAGGGAAACAGACTCAGTTTTCTCTGGTCCTCCTCTAGGCATTATGTATGGGCCAGGAAGGGAATTTTCAATACAGAAACCTGAGCTCCCTAGCGGAAGAACTGGATGTCACGACCGATTCACAGTCCTGCATTCCATGCTGCCGGGCACAAACTCACCTTTTGCCCCCTACAATAGTTGGACAAGCTACCTCCACTACATGTAGCTACAGCTATCAAACCTCAAACTGTAGCATCTGGAAATTTGCATATTTTTACTTGTACAAATGAATATGTATTAATGTATATTTTCCTACCATGTGCTGTAACAATGCAATTGTGTCTGTACAGAAGGTCATATTATCCGACAGGGGTCCTACATGAACCCACGAGTATCCTCTCTTCCTTCCAGAGATTTAGTTCTTTCCCTGTATGTGATATAGATTTTCCTACTAACTCAATCTCACTAGCTAACCAATACATTGGTTATGTAGAGAGGGCTCTTCTCCTTTTACAGTGATGTGATGACCCCCTGCTCTGCTGCCTGTGCTGCTCGTTGTGATGTTGTTCACAGGTGCCTGAAGTGCAGAGCAGAGGGTTGTTGGTGCAACTGGGAGCACCTGTGTCCAGGGCTCCCAGAGAGATTAAGATGCCAGATAATCCATTTATCTCCAGTTTGAGGGAGAGCTATCCCCCCACTGTTTGTTTTCTGTTTTGGTGTTAGCCGTGTTTTTGATTTTACACCATACAACATTGCTTCAGCATACCTTTCATACATCCACTCACCTACACTACTGATAATTCTGACTTTCACATGCCATATTTGTCTTGTTTTTGGTATAATTAGGTTATTTTAAATAAATGTGAATTTGCTTTTTAAATGCATCAATGTGCGTCTCCCTTTTTGTCATGGCCGTTGAGCCAGGTCGTGACAGTGACCACTGTAGGTTGCCAGGCATGCTCTCTAGCTGGTCCCACACTGAACCACGTGCAGACTTCCCCAATCTTTATCCCCTCTCACTCCCTGAATACTGATGTGGACACACAGTAATCGCACGTTCCCCATTGTGCTTGCTTCTACAGCAAGTGTCTACACTCTTGGGTGTGCATGGACAGACATACTCTCTCCCATTTCTTCTTAAAACATATACATGCCCTCCACCAGTTGTCTCTGCGATATCATCTGACAATCGATTGAAGCCATTCTCTGCCATGAAGTATTTTCTGCCTCCTCAAATATGCTTACTATGCTCAGAAGCATTGAGTGTTAGGATTGTAGTATTCTGATGGTGAACTCTTTGTAAAATTGTCATTGTCATTTTTTTATTGATATTCATAATGGTGAAAGTAACCCTTTTTGAGACTGATGATGAAACTGATTATAATTATTGTTACAAATGACATAATTTGCTCCTGCACCAATATTTTAATAAATGTACGCCAATTAGTAGTCTTCTCTTCCTTTTAGCTTGGGAAATATTTCAGAGGGGTAAACTGTTAAATAGGGATGATTAACAGTAGACTGAACAGAGCTCAAAGCTGCTACAACCTAATCTAATTAAATCATACTTGCCTGGGCTAGGGGGAAACTACTGCCAAAAAGCACAAGAAATAAGGCAGTAAAAAGAACATTACATTTTTGGACGCATTGGTCAGTGAAAACTGAAAAGTGGTTCACTCAAAAGGAAAACTGGATTAATGGGATACACCAGAAATTAGGTCCAAGCGGTTGAGAATTAAGAGAGAGGGTGACCAGACATGTAACGTCCGGTCAGCGTAATTAATGGGAGAAATTTACTGGTAGTTTCTAATGAATTTTCAGGTCTTTAACTCGGTCAGGTACTCCGGAGTGAATGGGTGGGGTTACACAATAATCATACACACTAACTGAAGTGTGACTCGCAAAGGTTTACTCCAACTTATACGACTGTGAAATCACTTAAAATATTGTCTGTAGGATGAATTGAATGAACCCTCAACAATAGAAATATCCCTACTTGACAATATCATGTCAGACATGGGTCCAATAATTAGGTAATACATTTACGTATAGTGCCCTAATTGCAAATGACCATATTGCAGTATCATATTAAGCATACTGCCACCACATTCAGGAAAGGTCCACACTCAGCACTATAGTTAAGATGAGGCTAAAAAGATTTAAACATCTGCGTACTGCCTTAGGTAATGCACCCATCTAATCTGTTTTACAAAAAAACCCAATTACTACCAATCTTTGTCTCAGGACAAAGCGTATTGCTCTCAAGAGACCCTGGGTGGGCCTGTTATGTATGCTGAATGCTATTCAAGAGAATCACTAACTTGACACTGCACATACCCTTTTCCCCATCTATTTTCATCTCTGGTCCTCCTCTGAAGTGTTCATTACCAGAGTCCCACCAGAATCCTATCAGGCAGGTGTGTGTGATTAAGTGCCTTTATTATGTTGCATGCTCCTTTGGAACTTAGAAATGTTGGAAAATCTATCACAGTATTTATGTAAAGCATATTTGTTGGTTTGGGCTCTGTCCCAATATGCTAACATTCTGCCCGTGCAAACTTCACTTGGGGGAATCCCTTTCAAGCCTCAGATGTACCCTCTGTCACCATTTTAGGAGCATATTTAATCTGTAAAGTCAAGTGTTACATAATGTTACATAGCCACCATAAATTCTGCAAGAGGCTATAAAAGAACTCTATATTTGTTAGTGATATTTGTCAGCTTAGCTGATAGTAACTAGTTATAGCGTTTAGAAACATTGGAATGCCAGGAAGGTATAAAAAGTTACAGACACAGAATCCCCCACTCAAAATGTAAGAGAAGCTTTCCGATTCTCTCCAACATTCCGAATAGCAGTTTGTTTGAAGCATGTGGAAGCCTTAAGGCAGGGATCATCAATTCTGGCCCTTGAATCCAAATCCAGCCCTGGTTTTCTTTTATCCCGGGTAATTAGTGCTATTGATTGGCCAGACTGTCTTCACACCTGACTCCCAGGCAAAGGGAGGGTGGAAAACCAAGTCTCGGCCCTCAAGAACCATGAGTTGCTGATCCCTGCCTTAAGGGGTTGCCCACAAGTAAGCTGAAGAGCCCACAGCAATCACTCTCCATTAACACTCAGCAATGGTCCCTCCCACATCTGCACAGCAGCTTTCCCACACTGCTTCTCAGAGATGGGGGTAACCCCTGCTCACAAGGGGGGAGAAATACTAGGGAGGTTTCCATGTGCTGACACTCACAAAACACACAAACAACATAAAACACAAAAACAACAATTGCCACTGGGCGCGTAATGTAGTGTAGCTAAACCAGGTTTCACTGCTCCGTCGGACTGCCACTCCCAACGGTCTTCTTCTCTTTAAGGTGTTGCCACAGTCTAGGTTATCCACCTCCAGATCACTGCCAGATAAGCCAGTCGTCACTCCCCCCCCCCCCCCCCCCCTCAGTGTGTGCATGCATGCACAGGCAAAAAATATAAAAATAAAACCTAACCCATCCACCCATTATCTATACCCACTCATCCTGGGTAGGGTTGTGGGGGACGCTGGAGCATATCACAGCTTGCATTGGGCAAGAGGCAAGTTTTCACCCTGGACAGGGCACACACACCATTCACTCACACACTCATACCTATGGGTAATTTAGAGTCTCCAATTAGCCTATCTGCATGTCATGACTGTGGACTGTGGGAGGAAACCCAAGCAGACACGAGAAGAACATGCAAACTCCACACGGAAAGGCCCAAGCCGAGATTCAAACCCATTACCTTCTTGCTGTGAGGCAACAGTGCTACCCACTGCACCACCGTGCCACCCTAAAACCTTACCTAAAAAAAAACGAAAACAAACCTGCATCAGAATAAAACAAAATAAAACCAACTCAACACAGGGAACCCATTTTTCCCACAGGCTTCCTGCCCAGAACTAACCCCTAACTGCCCATAAATGTTTTAGATAAAGCCTGATTATAACAGGCTACAGCTGCAGCTGGCCCAGACCAAGCAAGAGGCTAATTATTACTCCCGCAGCTGCGTTCTACATGCACCTCCCAATTCCCTTGTTACGCCGGGCACCCACCGCACGCGTCGCGTAAGCGTCGCGTAAACAGCAGGGCGAAGCAGCACGACGCGACGCGTAGGGTGTCTCCACTGGTTCCGTTTGTGTCGCGCAAAGGCTTGCGTAAAAGCTATATATTTTTAGTAGCTCTCGCAGTCTACAGTGGGATTACATCGTGTATTTCATGTTTGTTCAGGACTGTTGATTATGGGTTAAGTGAATACTTTGGTGAGAGACCTTTTTCAGTTGGTTAATTTGGTAATATTTCGTTAACTTGTAAATACGTGAGAAAGTAAACGCTTTCAAGAATTACCATAAACTTAAATCGCAACGTAGCCTGCATAACAATCAATCTCAAACTGTATTAATTTATTTGCTTGGTTAACAAGCGTGCCAATTTCATGAAGAATATGTAATGATCATAATAATAATAAATAATCCGTAATCAACCATTGGGAATTCCCGTGTTGTCTTTTCATTCACGTCAAAACATTTATAGGATCATATTTAGTAAAATCAGCTAATCATGAAAAAGACAGTAACAGTTTAATCTTGAAGAGATATGAACACCACAACGCCATGAACACCGGAAGCTTTGAAGTACAAGTGCGATAGGCTACGTCTTTCTGTGGTGTATTTTCAAATTTACCCCACCCCCTCCGCAAAATAAGACAGCAAAACTAAGTTTGCCTTTTCCCCAGGTTCCAGTTATTTATTTATTTATTTTTACAAAACGAAAAGGCTTGTATTTTTTTTTTTTTTTTGGTGCTTATAAAATATCTGGGAGGTAACTAGGGACACACCCCCAGTAATATAAGGATGAAATATAAATCAGAGCATGTATACCTAGCATTTTAGTGCATATTTCTGTGTATAAACAGGCCATCGTGACGCGTGACAAGCCGAAAAAATAGAACTGAAGCGAAAAACTACGCTTCAGTTCGCTTGTGTCGCGCGAGCTTCGCAGCCGGTACGCGACGCGTTCGCATCTGGTGGAGACGACGTCGCCCGCTGCCGTTGTAATAACAGTACTTCAACTACGCTTCAGTTACGCGCGTAATACGCGCGTAGTGCGCTCGCGGCCGATACGCGTGCGGTGGGTGCCCGGCTTTACTCCAGCAATCAGTCTCAATTAAAAACAAAGTGACACTTCCCACTCCTGAAATTATAAATCTTTATTGTTCTATGGGAGTAAGGTACATTTTTTTAAACAAATAACCCTAAATAAAGTGGAAACTCAAATGGTGTGCAAATAAGAAGAAGTAAACTTCCAGTGATGTTGGATTCTTACAAAACAAATATAATATATGCAATGTCAAACCTTTCATCACAGACCTATTCAAGAGTATAATGTAAAGTGAGGGTAAAAGTCCAAAAAACACAGGATTTACATCTCCCTTTTCTGAAGATTAACTGAAGATGGATTCAGGATTGTTAACTTAGTTGTACATTTCTTGATGGTTGCATTGGGATACAAAAAATAATCTGAATGGGGAACTATAAACAGCACAGTAGTGCCTACCCCTGTGATTTATTATATTTAAAAAATGTATTCTTATATTTTCCTCAGAAATACAGCCAGTCATAATTAAATTAATGTTGTTTTTTTACATCCTCCTAAGTACCAGCAATTCATTTTTATCCGCTGTATGGGACATGCATCTCTAGTCAAGATGTATTCTACTTTGATGTACTATTACTACAAGAGACATTCAGTAAAATGTTTTTGTTATCCAAGATATTTGTATTATGTCAAAAAAAAAATTTCAATACTTAAAATTTTTTTGAAAGATCTTAGCAGGACATAAAGGTGACAAATTAAGGTGTTAAGTTAAAGATTTTACTCAAATAATACATCATAAATCGGAAAGGGCAGCAGTCCCACAGACAGCACCAGCCTGAGAGGGTCCTTTTGGGGTCTGTAAAAATGTTAGCACCACAGTATAGTTTCCCATATTCTGGTTTTAATTGCACACACTCATTCCCGGGCATGTTTAGATTTTCTCTCAAATTGGAAGTGAGGGGTCCACATAGCAAAGATTTCTATAAATGGCGAGTGCTCAACTATTGCAGGACATTGACTTTTTTCCACCTTTTGCTGGCACATGGACCCCCATTGGAGCTACAAAGACATAAATATGAAGTTCACACTCCTGTGGGTCTCAGGATTCAATTTAACCCATGTATTGAAGAGGCAACAATCTATAGTTTTTTTTCAGCATTGAAGTTTAAGTGTGGCTCATGTGGCTCTGGAGGTGCAATTTTCTGCACAATGGTTGGTACAGGCACTCACAAGTCACAGCTGCAAGTGATGCTGATGTAAATCTTATGTCTCAGGGAATTTAATTATTCTCAGTGCTCTAAAGTTTAGTCCTTATATTATAGTTGCACAATCCTTCTCCCCACCCACCCACCCCCCAGTATTCAGTTTTAAGTACAGCATGATTATGTAAGGTTATGCATATACTTTCTACTCCATAAAATGTAAGTGAAGTGATAACCTGGGCTCTTTTTCAATAAGGTGCACTACTGTTGTCTCTCTGTGCTTATTGAACCAGCAATCCATGCCAAGGATTATTAATACTTCATAAAATAATGTTTTTTTTTTAAAACCTAATGCTAACTGGGGCAGTAGCATAAAGCTGGCTTCTGGGTTTTAACTTCCAGTCTGTATTTCAGCACTTTTTCTACCATAATAAGTGCTCTTGTCACTACCTTTAATACCTCAATCAATAAGGCAAGTTATTCAATGTAAAAAACATGGTAAAGAATTTAACTTGTGACTTGATATTTACTATTAGCCTACACTCAATTAGGCCTATGCATGTTTCTATGTGTAACTGCAGTATTTACATGGCATACAGAAATGTAACATTACTGAATGCTGTGTCTCATTGCATTTAGCAAAACAGTGTTTTGAACCGTTGGTTTAATTGTTCTTTGTATGCATATTTCAGGTTTACAAAATTCTCACTGGAAAAGCTAGTGCAGATTCAAATTTAAAAGATTCAGTTTATGGAAGAAAATAAGGTTCAAAAAGATCTGAATTTAAGAACACTTTGAATTTAATACATTAATTTTTAAACTGTCAATTCAAAATAGAATTTATTCATGAAGCATCTTCTGTTTTGAATTTACATCATCATTTCATCAATCTCTGTGAAAAGGGCCAATGAATGAAGACTCCATGTTGATAACCTCAGCTGCAGCAGGTACATAAGATACAGCATCTCTCAAATTTAGCAAGAAAACCGTAAATGGTGTGAGTAAAGCCAGTTGTATAGTATCTATCTATCCACGTCTCATGCACTTTTGTAGCTAGGAAGGGAAGCTGATTGCTAAAATGATACTGTATGTGTAAATTATATAATAAGTAAGGCTGAAAATACCATTCTAAAAGAGAGTTCAGCAGATTGTTAGCCAAGTGCTAGCTACCTAGTTCTGCTATGCTAGTTTAAGTAGGCTATTCTAGCTGGATAATTAACGTGTAGTCAGGTAAGATAGTAGCTAGCTAGCTAATGTGCATGTTTGTTTAATACGTCTGGTTATGTCTTGAGGGAATGTGTGCCCTGATTCGGAGCAGGCAAGTTGAGAAATCCACCCAATGTCGGCAAGCAGTTTACTCTTTCTATCTGCCTGCCCTTAGTCCTTACTTTGGAGGGACAGCAATAGTGTTTTTCAGTCTATATAATGCCCCCCCCCCCCAAAAAAAAAAAAAAAAAATTAAATATAGTTCAATAAATGTACAGCAGGATATGCACTTTTACTAATAAATTGATAACGTAATCTATTCTGCAGTATGCCATTGAACATAACTAATTTCATAACGTTACAAAAAGAAATATAGCCACAAGTGGCAATGAGTGGGTTTCAAGCCTTAAAGCAGGAAAGGTTTTTTGTTATGGATTTCAAGGAATAAGAGGTGATGACAATGGTAAGGAAGGTGTTTTGGTGGTAATTGTTTCAGAGAATTCTAACAGTTAAAAGAAATAATCTGGAAATAAAAAATAAAAAAAATCTTATACCCGCTTATTCCATTACCACCCCCCCCCCCCTTTTTTTTTCTAACAGTTATTTTTATTTTGCAGTTCAAATCCACAAACAAACCCTGCTATCTCAATACCCCAGTATTCTCACTGTCTCAATATTCTTACATGGCCACTACTGATTCTGATATGTTCTGTTGCTGTTATGTCTGTAGTGAGGTTTTGGTCAATTTTATTAAGAACCAGTTAATCTCAGAAACTAATTATAATTATAATTCTTTGGCTCAATATAATTCAAATGATTGAAATAACAGGCACAACATGGACTTAGGAAAATTATATAAAAATCTGATTACTGTGTAATAAATTAAATGATGGAAAAAAATTAATTTATATTATTGGGTTTAACAAATTAATTAGCCGCTAAATAGGTTAGTGGCACTGTCACTGTCATAACGGATGGTAGTTCATTTGTATTTTTGGTTGTTGACAGGAAAAACTATATTGTGCTGTTACTATTTAGTAGTATCATAAGGAAACAAATAAAAGGCAAGTACAGATCAGCAAATTGTTGCTGACCAGCGCTAACATACAACACTAACAAGTATATGCCCTATACAAGTTACCATACATTCTAAACAAGGCACGTTTAGCATCTTCTCAGTGGTAAATGTGTGCTTCAGTACTTAACTGTGCAGGGACAGGTAATTCCTGGTGTCAGTTGAGAGAATGAAGCCATTTCTCCAACATCGGGGTGGAGTACATAGAATCTTTGGAGACTTCTGGGTCAAAGTCCAGGTCATGAGAAAGTGCGAGTCAGGGAAAATTGGAATTGAAAGGCTGAGAGGGAAACTGGGATTAGGCTGATTGAGGATGGCAGCAGAGAAATCAGGAATGTGGTTCCAAGGAAACTTTAATGCAAGCTCATGAGAGGAGGATCATTTCAAGGTTACCTTAGGTAACAGGATTTGTAGACCTGCGCAACCAAATGCTTTTTAATCATAGTGATCAATAATGGGTCAGGATGGCTTTACATCACGTTTCTAGGCAGGCAAATATTGAAACAAGTATACTCATTTTTAGCATGCACTTTAGCATGAACAAACACTCCTTTCACTTTGGCTGGTGGTATCCTTATCTTCCAGAGGGGCAGCTTCCATGTCCTGTAAATCAGGATAGTGTTCAGAGAGAAGGTCAGGCTATAGTTTTCATCCTGAAAGAGTTACAATCAGAGTAAATTTGGAACAAATTGGAACAAACAGAGCAAAGGAACCTTGTCATAGAATTGCCAATGACACAATTTATGGCCATGGGACTGAGTTTGAGGGTCACCTGCGTGTGCCCAAATCCCCATTCCACTGTCCATGCATTACACGTCACTTGGCCTACTTCGTTCATATGTTCATGACTGGATTGAATTTTCATTTCAGTGTTTAAATTTACTTCAGTTGCTTTTGCCATTTCTTATATTTATTATATTGTTGATTATTATTGATATGATCTCTTTGGAGATATATATATATATATATATATATATATATATATATATATATATATATTTGTCTTGTTTACACCACAAAGTACCATAGAAATGAATCGCTCTCAGGTCCAGGAAAGTATCATGATATGGTGAGATACTTCATGCCTAGTTGCACTGCAATTCTTGATGCAGAAACTCTATATACTCTGGGTTTATGGTCAAGCAGGGTAGGAACTGAAGGAAAATAATAGATGAAAATGTAAAGATGTAAACTAGAATGTAAAATTTATAAATAAACTTAAACTTTAGTGTGGTTGCTTCAGCAGTTTAGCTGTTACCTGGTGAAGAAATGAGCAAGCTGTAGCATCTTAAAACCTTACCAGTCTAATCTTACAATCATTATTGTAAGGGTTAATTTAGTTGGCAATCCATAGTATGCATACGTTGGATAAATCAGGGAAAGGTTTATTATTATTGTTATTATTATTTGTTGTTGTAGTAGTAGAAGTAGTGGTAGTAGTAGCAGCAGTAGTCGTATTTATTGTATTATTGAACATCAATTATTGCATTATTACTGATGTATTATTTTGTATCATATTATCCCGTATTATTATTATTATTATTATTAAGTACTCATTGTGTGGTATATATAGGCTAGCTATAAAGTGTAGCCTAGACAGCGCATTTCAAAGTGTTAGATCACTATAGATTGCAAGGTGTATTTGTTTAAAGTCTAGATTGTCTAGTTGTGTTTCACCATTCATGTAACTGTAATATGGTAATTTGCTGAAAATAACGAGTACTTTTTTAGCAGCATTTTTAGTTAGAAGGCATATTGCCTCACTTCAACTTTAATTTTAAAATATACTATAATATAAGAGAGAGCCAGTTGTTGAAAAATATGCACAACATGCACTAGATGCCTACACGATGAAATGACAGATGAAAATGGTTAAACATGCTAATAAAAAGCACTCTCATTCATCCTCTTTGTTGCAACACAATACGTATAGGAAAGCATTTTCGTGGTTAGGGGTGCAGCATTTATGTTTGGAAATATTAATGTAGCGTATTTATATACTGTAGGCTAGATTACAATGACACAGTTGAATGATTTCACAATAGTAATAATGACAATAGTCGCTAAATGCAGTTTTCATGCAACAGTATGCCAATTTGCAATTGAAGTATTTGGTTGTTATGAATAAGCTTAGTGGCTTGCTTTACAGGCACAAAATGGTGTCTTTTCAATTTTCTCTGTTCTATTGGCAGACATGACATCACATGTATTATTTCTATGTGTCCTATTGCTGAAATAGCATCACATGTACTATGGCTCAACATTTGCCATAGTTGCAATTTACTTCTCCATTCCCCATTCCCCATTCAATTAGCAACCAAGCAAAATGTTTGTTATGGTAAAATGGTTGATACATTTACATTTCCAGAACAGGGTATTCACTAGACATGTTGTGAACCTTGGACATAAATACTGTAGCACTTCAAATTATTGTATGTGAATGCTTATTGTACACATTTGATTTCAAGGGTGTGACTTGACACAGATGAAAAAATAATTAGCTGTGAAATTTGTTTAAATGAAGAAAGTCACTTGAGGTAACCAGCAATTCCAGTTGCACTGGAGTAATCGATAACCTTTGGCGCACGAAACACATCGCATTTTTGTGCAGTGCTCCAGAAGTATAGACCCCTTTACAAATATAGTTGAAGTAGATGAATGTACATGCAGTCTGGCTAAAAAATAAATAAACAATAAAACATCAGCGCGAAGACCCTGATTTTTAGTGCTAGCAAACTTCAAGCATGTTGTTTCTAGTTTTATTGATTGACAAGCAAACTTTCTGAATTTATGGATGGCTGGGAAATCTGTTTAGTTTAATTCTTTATCCACACAAGCCCAAGTGTGCTATGTGCACAAACTCACTCTAAGCCTTGGCATTACATTCCCAGGCTCATACCCACTGCTGCTCAGTCAGTGGGTTCATGAGCCAACAAAGTGACCTAGCTTTCAGTGGCTATCTGGTTGAGAAACTGTTTGTGCATAACAAAGAAAAACTAAAAGCATAGATGGCTACGACTGTGTCGCTTATGGCCATGTGCAGAATATTAAATATTAAATCTTACCAACGATTTCTCCTGAAGGCTGGGGTGCAGGCCAGCCAGCAGCAAGGAAACAAACTGCCTTGCACAAGGCATGAGCTGTCACGTACAAGACATGGGCTGTCATGTACAAACATAGGCTGTCATGAAGAACACTAACATCTTAGCCTATATCCTGACAGAACACCACAGAACAAGACAGTTTTTTCTTGATGCGTTTTTGTTTTGTCAGCTTGTCTCCTGCAGTGTAAAAAAAAAAAAGCCAACAAAAAAAAAAAACAGCCAGGGTCTCATTCTATAAAGTGGTTGATATTCAGACGAATGGACTGGAAGGGAATGTCTATATTTACATTATGTATGTCTTCTTATTGTATAAGAAGAAGAAAACTGTCCTGGTAAAGCAGACATTGTTTTAATCACTGATCAGTTTTAGTTGTATATGGAAAAATAATTTGGCAGGGCTGATCAATTGGGCTCATACTGAACTTTTCATGCAACCAGCAGGTATGGACGTTGAAAAATCTATTGCACAAGCATTGGCCCCTTAGTACTGAAAGAGGTCTTCAGGAGCTGAACGCTGGCATAAACACACTATGCAGTCGTTTTTAGGGCCACAACCATTCTCAATCATGCACATTGATGGTTTATTGTCACACGCTATTATAATTGACCTGGAATATCTTGATCTCAGTGAGCACTACTATCCGTAGTTGGAGTAAATTCACGGAAGCCGCATCACACATAGCTTGAGAGAAAAGTGACACTTCTTTTACTGTAAGTCATAATTTTAGTGTCTGTTTTGATTTAGCTATACTAATTCATGCGACAGTTGTGTACTCCTTTTGTGCAGCTTTATTGCTCAGCCTGCAGATTCTCCTCTCCTATCATCACAAGCTGGTGAAGCCACCTCTCACAAACCAGCAAACTCTCAAAGGCAACATGCCCAAGAAAATCTTTAATCTGAGGTCATTATTCAACCTGCATGTGTCCTTGAAGGGCTAAGAAAATGTCTAGGTATTAAACACCTGGCAAAACACACTCATGAAATAAACATGAATCGCATATACTTATAGCTACTTCAAAATGGATACTTCAAAACAACCTCTGGTAGCTTAACTTACTTGTTCAACACAAAGTTGTTTTTAGTTCTTAGGTTGTGTAGAAACATGCTCAGCAAATGAAGACCTTTTTCCTGACATGTTCAAATAAATTATCTACAAATTACCTGAAATTTCTCTCACAGTTTAACCTCCAAGAAAAGGGGAGCAATGGGTTTGATGAGTGCCGACCCCTTGTAAGAAATTACCAATGTTCCTTATTGTTTGTTAAAGCTTTGACAGATTAAAGAAAACTATATTTTAAATAGACTTATTTCACCTTACACTCGTTCTGTGTGTGTTTAACTTTCAGTCAGTATGCAAACTGTTACAGTTGTGGAAATTCTCATTTTTTCTACTTGATGTACCTCTGCTCCAGCCCCGAGTTTTTTCCCCTGAAACATTTTTGTAGTTTCTTTTGTTGAGTTGAGGAGAAAAATCCACCTCTGCCTTGTAATAGAGGCAATCCAGTCTGGAAAACATTTCACACAAGATCCAATTATGAGGGTCTTTTATTTTTGCAGAAGAAGTATGCCTGTTGACAGGACCAACATTGTATTAAAAAAGCATCACTTACAGCATTCTTAAATATCCTTCTAGAGAAGCTGTGCAACCATGTGTGTCGGTATTGCTTGCAACCTTCATGGGAGGAGTAAAATAAAACTGTTTTCTTCACTGGTCAACTATATCTGTTAGCTCGTTCACTCCGTTCTTATTATTCAAGAGTAGAGTAGGAGTAGAGAATAGGACATAGCCTATACTATCTGGGCACGTGACTGACACGCTTGCTCAGCCAGCTCTGATCGGATGGAATTTTACATGCATGTTTGAATAGAACTGAATAAAACAATTAAATAGCCTATATAATAAAATAACAGTATGGATAAAAGCATGTTAGGTGCTGCAGGTGCTGATGGTGAAGTGTAAGCGGGAAGAGGTGGATTGTAGCCATTACCCTAAAGAGTACCATGTGCATCAAGAGTATACATGGTTAAAATAAGTAAAACATATGCAATTTATTTTAATATAAAACCAACAATATGCCAGTTACAAATAAGGGGTATGAAAACATTCAGTCAGATGTGGGAGAGAGAGGCTCACTATTTTGCGTCTATGCCATCAGGCCTGAGCTGCTGTACTCTGTAACAACAATCTGGATTAAACTACTGCTCATATTTAGGATACCGCCCTGTACCATCTCAACCCCGAGAGACAGGACATGGAGATAGAAACAACAGATGCTTCTTGAGGTTATATTTTTGAACAAGATGATATCTTTCAACAGCAACTTCAGCCAGAAGGGAATAAAACTGCCCAATTCACTTTGGGTCAGACCGGACTCCAAACCACATTCCAAAGTTTTGAAGCTTTTTTTTAGCTGATGGATGTGTGTACTTTATGTGGGGGGTAGAATGAAATGACTCCCAGTTGTGTATTCCAATATGCTCATTTATTATCAATATTGACCATATACACCAGGTCTCACAGAAATAGAGCAATTGAACCAAAGTATTTTTGTATTACCTTTGAGAGCTGAGGTATAAATACAGACATCAATGCTGTCTCAACTGTAACCCCACAGCTTTCAGTGACTATAGAAATATGCTCATACATATGCAAATAATAACAGAACCTATCAAGGGCTTTAACAGTATTGGAAGAACTGGCCACTGATAAAAAAACAGGGAAGGCATCATTAAACAAGTTAAACAAGTACCTTTATATGCAACATCAGCCACACATCGCATTCACGTCCTGGCTCATGCTCGATGGGATCCTCCGATCCAAAAACATGTCCCTTACAAACCGACACTGATATTGCACAGCTATGTATTTACATCCATTATTTTGATGGCAAAGACTTCAAAGAAGAGTTGCTTAGTTGAATTCCTCTGGAGGACCACACCACTGGTGACACAATCTTGGCTAAATTAGAAGCATTGTTCACACAGGACAGCACCGGCTGTCTTTTGAAAAGGTAAATCTTGTTACTGACAGGGCATGCTGAAAAGTTGGGAGGCACAGGGGTCTGGGAAGCAGACTGAGGCAGGTTGCTCCCAAAATTACTGCCCTTCATTGCCTTTTATATTTGTGCTGACAATGTTTGAGTCGACAGATCCCATGACACAGGATGTTTGACTCCCAAAAAGTATGAAGCCAGTCAAACATTGCCTTTTTTGTTAGGCCTGTAATAATTAATGTTTTATTTTGGCATTCACTGAAATATCAGTAGGGCTGTAACCTTTATGGACATATTCATTGTTTTATTGTTTTACAAAAGTGTTTTAGCTATTTTAATTTTCATAATAACTGTAATTGGCCACCAGATTTGCCAATGTTGGCATTTGGCTTTTTTTTCATTTGTTATTTTAAAATGTTTTCGACATGTTCATTTGGCGATTTAAAAAATACATTACGTCATAGCATCAAGTGTTCACATGAATGAAACTTAAGGGCATCTTTTTGTTAATTTTGTTTTAATTTTAATGTTAAACTGAAACGAACTGGAATAAATTACTTTTGTCTCAGTCTGGTTTTCTCTCAACTGGCACATTAGAGACTGGTAAAACATGTGGATTTGGCATCACTTATCAAATATTTGGAATTTTGTTTGTTGAAAATTGGTCTAATTATTGGTAGGACTGGAGGGATTTTGAAATTACAGTAGGCTATATGATAGCATTTCTTTTATGTTACATGTAGCATATATAGACTATAAATATATTGGGTAAAAATAATTTCTGAATACTGTATGAAACTGGAGGCTATTTGCAAAGAAGTATGTTTACAGGGCTGCTTTAGGCCCATGGGCTGCCAGTTGTCAATTATATAAACTTACAAAAAGCCATTTTTAAGTGGGTCTTAATGGGGGTAATTTCCACAAAATTACTTAAATAAAAGGTGTATTTAATATTGTGTATTACAATTGAATATTTTTATAAAAATATGGGTATTGTAGAACTAGAGAGAGGCAAAGAGATACTTTAAAGAAAAACTGCCTTGCTCTTTATAAAAGCTTGTGCCTCCAGCCAGACACCCCAAATCTCATTTCACACTTTTTCCTGGATTTCTAGGCCTTCTAGACCATACGTTTGGGCCTTCTGAGCATATGGCTGGTCCTCAAAAATTGTTTGATTGAATCATATTCCCCCTTAAAGTGGATACGTGCATTTTATTTAATATATTGGATTATCTTTACCAACAAAAATTGTCTATCAAAAATTCACTCATATTGACCACTTTCTTTTAGAAGAGTTACATTGATAACAATTTTCTGTGTAACACACACACACAGGGATAAAAAAGAAAGATTGTCATCTGGAAAATTAGGCAGCACAGGAAGGCATTGTGTCTTCCAAATGCAGTTACAACACAGGAGGAATCCAACCAAGGTAAGATTGGCTTTCACACCTCAACTAGATAATCATTAAAGCAAAATAAAGTACAAAAACAGTGGAGTTTTTTCCTGCAGAAGAAGAGTTTCTGAGAGCCAGGGTTGTGTCCGCTCTGCCTGAGTTGTGCCAACCCCATCATCTGAAATGTTTTTCCCAACTACTGATGTCTTATTAGAGTGTGTAAGCACTGAAAATTCAGTTTCAGCCAATGATAGATTGAACTCATCCCATGGGTGCTGGAACTACTGATGCGTGGCAACTGTGTGATAATGGCATGATATTATTCCCAATAATAAATGCCTCAACTACTGATGAACCCTGTCATTACTCTGTTGCACTCCACCTAAATGCCACCTGATCAAGAAAAGTACATCATGTCTAACTGACAGAACCCTCCAGTATCTACACCCAGCCCGTGGGTAACATCTCATGCATGTTCAGAGAAAGATCCAGTGCATTTTTGACTCAACACTCAGCACTTTAATGTTAAGCCTTCATCTGCACCAACTGCACTCCAGCTTCTGTGTATTCAGCCCCAAAGAGACCGTGGTTGAACTACTCGCTCCTTCTGCCAAAGTACCTCATAACAATACCAACTGAAAACCTAAAGAAATGGATAAAGTGCTGGTCTTTCTTGAAAAATCCATGAAATGACAACAAAAAACAGTGTGGAAAGTATTGCATGTTTGTGATCACATTGGTTTTTGTAAAACTGTTTTAGTTACCCCCTCCCCACTTTTTAATTGAGTGATTAACCATACTGATTAGATGGTTTTATAAATAACATATTAATACAAACTGTGTCTGATTAATACATTTTATTTTCATCATACTTGCATAGTTTACTGGATGCCTTATGTTCCATTTATTGAGCTATCTATGCCTCTACATCCTACAGCAAGACAATGATCCCAAACATACTGCTAATACAACAAAGGAAAAAAAGCGAAAAACAGGAAAATTCTTGACTGGCAATGTCATTAATCTGATCTGGAATACCATTTTGCCAGTGTCATGGGTCGAAACACATCATGTGATGTTGTACATTACGAGGTTTGATGGAGCTCCATTAAGCACCTGACAATGTCACCATAATGAAGGAAGGAGCACTTAGCATCAACTCTGTTGAAGTTGGCCATGAAACTTCTGATTCCAAGCACAGATAAGGACAAGACTCCTGACCCCAGCACTTCCCCGAATTTGTATACATTGTTGTACTTTGTTTCTCTCAGCATTTGGCACTATTATTATAATGCTTAGGCCTATACAAATAACACTGTAGGCTGACAGTTATCATCCAAACTTCTAAAAAATCACAAAAAATGGGGTAAATCACGGAACAATAAAAAATGGCAAAAATCATGCAATCCGTAACACCTAGGACTTTCACAAGAAACATTGAGCCATAATAATGATGTATAAAGACCCACAAGTGCACAGCCAAACCCAACACTTACCAATGACGTATTTGCTGCTTTTTGACTACTTGACAAATCATCTTTAGGGGCCATGCAGATACGTTTGTGGACAGTGATGAATTGCTGATGGTTGCACATGACCATGAAGTCAGCATGCCATTTATAGGATTGTTATGGTGTTTCCTTATGCAAATCAACATGAGCAGGCATGTGCATCTAATCTACAAACAATTGGCATTCCTTTTCCTACTCCTGGGATACACACAAAATGAAAGGTTGGTGCATGTTTCATGAATCCCATGCAGGGTTTCACAAGAACAAAAGTAATAAAAATTTAAATAAAAGGTTTTGTGAATGAGGGCCAATGATGTTCTCTGGTCATTGCATTTGATTTATCTTGCCCTTGTGCCACAAAATCATGAAAATGAAATGATAAATTGGCAATTAAATTATAATTTTATTTTTGTCATGGATAATGCAGTTACAATAAGAAACTGCTATTTCAAACGTGGTGAATCATTTTCATTTAAATTTTGACAGGGTTGTGTTGTTCAGGGCAAAAAAACTGAATATGAAATGGACTGTGCATTTAAATTTTAAATCATCAGATAAAGTGCATATATTAACTTGAAAATGAAAACACAAAGTGTGAATTTGAATTATGTTAAGGTTTTTTGCACACATCGAATGAAAACGAAATGTAATTTATATAAATAATTTTTTCATGATGTATTTCTTAACGGACTCTCTGGTGTAATTATGTCAGTTTGTCATGTTTTTATTAATTTGTTACACCTGTCACTTGTTAAATGACTATATATTATCAATCACTGCATCCACAGAAGTAAACCCTGATGTTCCATAGTACCAAAACTTTGGATTTTGCTGAATAAATGAAGGAGCAATAAGTATGCAATTTCCTTCATTCTTAATACCAGTGAATTAGGTGCCAGGTTATGCTCTTGCATGTGAATGCTATCATGCATCCTCATCCCTTTTTATGCCTCTCCCTGGAAGAAAGAAAGCCAAAGAGAAATTATAAAAAGAGTATATACCCTATATATATATATATATATATATATATATATATATATAAGTTTAGATTGCGTAATTAAAAGCTAAACGTAAATTGGAATGAACCTAAAAAACAATTGAAATTGGGTGGGAGGGTGCATGTTTACAAGGTTATATGTGCAGAAGGGTTTGGTAAATGTACAATATATAGCAGGGGTATCAGGCACAAGGCCCGGAGGGCTGCAGTGTCTGCTGCTGTTTGATGTTTTTCAGCACATAAGTGACTAATTTAAGTAATTGACCTTGTTTTCAAGGCCTAATTTGAGTGCTGATTGAAAACAGGAAAACAAAGATCTACAGCCCCCGTGGCCCCCCGGGACAGCAGTTTAACACCCCTGGTGCATAGTTCTGGGAGAAAAATGTGGAATACAGAAATGGGTGAAATGTACAGTTTGTAACCCTGCAAGAAGTCAGCAAGCAGAGGAAAACGAGAAATACAATAAGGGCAATTCATGTTCCCATAGTGAATGCACCAGGCATTTATTTAGAAAACAAGGTTATGAGAAATAAAACTAAGCAGCATATTGGTGCTGAACAGTACAAAGGTAACTCGTTGGCTTTAATTCGGGCAGTCAGTCATGCAGGGGTCATATGCAGGTGAGTTTTCACAAACATGTTTTCAAAACAGTTTTAGCCAAATACACCCATCTTTTCTGTCGCAGCTGCTTTCTTTCATTTCTGGTGCTGCTCTTAATCCCTGGCTTCATGCTAGGAAGTCCTCAGTAGGCTTCTCAGCAATGCCTCCCCCCTCACTCCCCTGAAAAACCTCGCTGCTTGTCCTTTTCATTCCCTAGGGCTATGGAGGGGGCTGAGTGGCTGAGTAGGGGGTCATCGAGAGAGTTCATGGATGTGGAAAGATGGTTGAAGCAAGAAGGCTATCCAATGTGTTTTTTTTTTGCCTGTTGTGGGTGGCTGCTGTGGGTCGATGCTGGATATTGATTGTCATGGACCCAGCAGTATGCTACAGTCCTCTCCCTTAAAGGAAGAGGTGCATACAGGGTCTGCTGTAGGGCTGATGTTGTAGACAGGGACTTACTGTGGCTGAACTGTGATAGCGTTTTGTGTCATGCTCCCATGATGTTTACCAGAGAGAAAGTGTGTCCCAAGGACCCTTACCACATACATGTAGTATTGGACTCTGGAATACAAACATGGAGACATTTAAAGGAACACATACATATGGCATATTACATATCATTAAAGAAATGTATACCATGTTAATCACACGCACCTGGCAGGACAGCCTGTTCACAGCACCCTCAAAAAGACAGTGGACAGATCTGGGAGCACCTGAAGAGGTTAGTGTTGACCAGAATGAGCTCTTCAACACTTTTGCCAGTCATTCATTGTAGATCCTGGGTATTAAAAGGCTTTCTTGCACCCATTGTCATTCTTTTCAAGAGGTTATGGTGTGATTGACAAGGCTGGCTGTCATACAGTTTGTTGCTATGCTGTCACTTGAAGAACACACACTTTCATTTCATCTTTGGTTCCTTGGAGCGATCAGAACGTGTCTTCTCCACTGGGAATATGATGAATAAGAAGAGATTGGCACTTTCCTCTTAGCAGGTGAACTGTCTGGTGTTTTGGCAAATAACCTGCAGGCCTGACATTGGCATAAAATGCTTACCCAGTTAAATTAGTTTTACCATATACTTTTTCCACGCTAGCATTTTCTGAGTTCTGAGGTCTAAGAAAGTTCAGTTTTTAATAGCCCTTTATTGTAAATTATCCATCAAGATCAAAACTGAACAAAATCATTATAAAAATGTACTGTATGTCGGTCGTAAAAGCCTTCTTGAATACTCTGTTTTTTTCCAACTTGACTGTGTTCATGTTTATGTTCAAATATAATGTACCTGAGCTAGTTATTTCTCTCGTTGTTTTGGTTTGCCGTCTTGTGGACATGATGCAGAATTAATACATCCTGAAATTTGGTCAAATTCTAGCATGTAATCCTATTTTTTTAATTGTAATATACATTTGAATATATTCAAACTTCATGTTCAAAACTGTTTTTTTATAAGAAATATTATTTTTGGCCAATGTTGACAGCCCTATGGACAACACCTAAGTTTATTGCTGATCAAGCTCAGGTGAGTGGCCAGTATGAGGGCACCCTTTAGGCTGATGAGGACCAGTAGAATAGGAGGACCAGGAGAATAGAGGAGGGACAGCTCTCTCTGCTCCTGCCCCCACATCTCAAGACGTCATGCCCGGTGCCTGCTTTGCACTAACTCTGTGCAAGCTCTGTCTTTGTGGGCCAAACCAGAACCACTGCAGGCCATAATATTAACAAGATGCAAACATAATTATGTAACTATGTGTTTTTATGTAACAATAAGATACCAGTTAAGAACAATAAAATACCAGGGACTGGTAAAAATATGTTACTTAAATAAAATTCAAAAGAAAGCCAGACAACACAGCAGTCTACATTCCTGTGCATAACTCTGGACACTGAAACTGGAACACCTGGGATTTGCCAAGGATTTACATCTCTGAAACTGACAGTATCAGCTTCCAGCAAAGCATTCAGTTCCAGCGAATGGGTACTACAAGCTGTTCTTTAACAGATAAGAGTATAGAAAGCTAGTATTGTAAACTGTTTACATTGTTGTTAGCAACAGCTAATAAATACCTTTAAGACATAAAAAGTGTGTCCCTTCTTGATGCTCTTTTAAAGTCAAGCAAAAAAAGTAAATTGTCTTCTTTCTTATAAAACTAGTGCAAGAGTTATCCCTATGCCTATATGTTTTGTCAGTTTAGCTATTCTGAAGATGGCAGTATGCAGTATTGCTTTTCAAAGATTTAGTTTTGTCCTCTCCTTAACCCTACTTTTCTGCCGATGTACATTTGGCCTTTACTTTTTAGTTCTGAAAAAGCTTATCTGTAAATAGAAATGAGCCAGCCTGTGGTACTTGGGAACTTTCATCTGTATGGATTTGTTAAAAAGCTATGTGAAATTAGTACAGCATTTGGTGTGTCAGATTACATGTAAATTGACCTCAGTCATAATCCACTTAACCACTTTGAACTACAGTCCCTTGCAGTATCAAACGATAAAATAACACAAAATAAAAATCCAGTGTATTAAACTGTGCTCAGGATGTAGCCTATGGTTTGACCAATTTAAAAAATGCCATAGCATATTTATTCGAGGACAAAATTAGATTCTGAATTCCAATAGTAGTTTATGTACTTCACAATAACAATAAAACCAATCTATGTAGTCATTTAATGCAATTTGATAATTAAATGTAAACTAAATGATCAAGTAAATACAACATCTGCCTGATATTCATTATTATGAAGCAAATGTAAAGGTATATGCCAACTTCTGTATTGTCTGTGGATGCAGTTGCCTAGTACATTATATACATTAATTTAACACATGCTCTTATCCAGAATGCCTCATAGAGGTTAGATGAACATAGGTGAATTCACCGAATTGATATGAATAAGTTGGCCCTGGCTAGCTAACAGCAATTCCAGTCGAGTGAATATATAGTTAAATGAAAAAATATTGGGACAGTGACACAATATTTGTTTTGGCTCAGAAACTCCAGCACAATAGATTTGAAATAAAACAATGAATATGAGCTTAAGTGAAGACTGTCAGCTTTAATTAGAGGGTAATTACATCCATATACGATAAACCATTTAGGTTTTACATCCCGTTTTATACACAGTCACCCATTTTGGGGGACCAAAAGTAATTAGGCAATTGGCTGCTCAGCTATTTCTTGGCCAGCTGTCTGTCTTTGCATCATTAGTTCTTGCAAAGGAACGCTAAGAAAAGGTCTAGAGTTGATTCTAGGTGGGGAATTTGTATTTGGAGTCTTGCTGTTGTCTGTCAATATGAGGACTAAGTAAGTGCCAATGCCAGTAGCGCAGGCCAACATGCGGCTGAAAAAAATCTGAAAAAACTTATCACAAAAATGAACACTGTTATGTGTGGACAGAGCAACCTCCCATATGCAGTGGTTTTCTTCTCTCTTCATTTGGAAATGGTAGCATACATTTCTCTTCCAATGTTCAGTTTTTCTTTCTTCTCCTGCCCTTTGCATGCACATGTGCATGTGTGTGGATTAGCATATGCTAGCCTACCAGGAATCTGGTGAGAGAGATGGAATTTCAGTGGTGATAACACACCTAAATGTCAGATGACACAGCAAGTATCCAGCCGAGTGAAAGAGGCATCCCACGTACCGAATCCGGTAACTTGTCAAGGGGAATGCCCTCATATTAAGTGTCTCTGAGTGCAACATGATTACACTGTTGAGCCATTGTGTTCATTCCTTTACAGTTCTCAGTAGCTGAGCCCTGGTGGCTGGCCGGGTGACAGACTTCGAACTGGCAAGGGGGTAGGTTGTTAGTGAAACAATTGCCAGGGTTACTGTGTCACAGGGCCTTATTATTTTTTTTACAATAAGACATTGCTTTCTGTCTCTTCGTGCTGTGTGAAAGACTATGTGGATATCTGTAAAGGGTGGCATAACGGGGGGTGTGGGGTAGCTCAAACACTCTGACATCTATGTCATGTACAGTTAATATTCACATGCTAAATTATGGGGGATGTTCATGTCATGGTTTCAGTTATTGCTTCAGACCCACTAAACAATTGACGGACTGGAAACAGGAAACACCCTAATGCATCATCAGTTATACTACACAAAACTGCAATAAATGAAAAAATAGCAAGTGCTATGTAGTGCATTCACTGAAATTGTTTTTTGAGCTTGTCCCCTTTAATCCCTGCATCTGTCCCAGCTATGTGGGGAAAGTGCTCTCTCTCCTGATTTACATAAATCAGAGACATGTTGTGGCACAGCACATGAGTGTCTTCTTTTTGTTTTTGTATGTTGCATCTGCACCTCAGGACCACTCCTTTTTGTTTTTGTATGTTGCATCTGCACCTCAGGGCCAAAAGTTTTTGTTTTTGCGTTTTCTTTTTGTTTTTGTGTTTTGCACTTCAGAGCCACCGTAAGAACCAGTGCACCTACACACATTTAACAGTGTATCTTAAACGTTTTTCGTAGCTTACATTGATTAACTCTATACAGGTGCAGTGTCCAAATATCTGACATTGGACTGCATGACTGAACACAGCTTGGATATAAAGTATTCCATTTGAAATAAAATATTTCTCACATGTGCTATGTGTTCATGGATTCATATGTACGGCAAATTCATAACATCACTAAAATAGTACAATGTGGCAACATTTGCGGTAAAACCAGGTCTGTAAACGCATTAATGACCACCAAACTTGCACAGCGCCAAATGCTTCTATTGTCACCATTCTGTTGGGGCACCAATCCCGTAGATGCAAATGGGTTTACTTCTGACCATTAAACTACCAAACCTGGCTCAGGCAACAAATATTCCACTTGCGGGACAAGACTAAATTAGCAATTGCATTTGCATCCAGGTGCATTTGTGCTTGTGTTGTCATGAAAATATGACTCATTGATGTTCTTTAACTTATTGTTTAATTATACACTTAATAAGTTTGTCAGAAAAAAAGTGTATTTTGCTAAAGGCCACATTTTAAAGGCAGCAATCATATCTTTTGTACGGCAAATTGGGAGTACAAGAAAAACTACAGTATGTCTCTGAAGAAATTATAACAATCAGACAAGTTAAAATGAAATGGGTCTACTCATAGTATACTGTTTGCCACCAGCAACATTACTAGATATGTGATAAGCCTGAAGATTAAAAATGATGAAGCTACAGGCTTTTTATGTGAGAACAGAAAATGAGGTGAATCGATGTTCATAAATGCACAAAAGCATAACTGACTGACCTGCTGAGTTTACTGGGAGCCAGGATCCAGAGGGCACTGTAAATGGATGCTCCCTCAAATATTTTCTCTTTGAGCATGGAATGGCAGGTCAGAGAAAAACAATTCATTGCCCACACGCATCACGCATCTACTTGCTCAGAGTTAAAAGAGTGTGCTGAGATGAGAGACAACATAAGCACGGTTGCATTCACTTCGCTACAGAAGAGAAAAGAGGGGCCTCAGGAAGGAAGACAGATTTTAAAATGTTCTGTTCTGGGCAACACAGCACAACAAGAATGGGGTATGGGGTAGGACCCTCTTGATATGCGTAATGAGAGCATCGCCAAAGACATCTGACTTCTCACAGCTGCCTACCAACAGAAGATTACAAAACCTGGTAGCTGATTGCACTGTTCTGTACCAACAACAAAATTCTCTCATTGGGCTCAATACCTTTTAATTTGGTGACAACAGTTCCCATGAATATAGATCTAGCCCTTTTTCCTTGATATCCCACCAGGGTTGGAGTAGGGGGCCCCTGCAATACTCAAATCAGAAATATGGTGTATTGGAATGGCTACTTTGGAGCTATAGCTGTAGTTGACTTCAAGCTGCTTGCCCAGTTTCCTCAGTGAAAAATGTCAAGAGTACACTTGATGAATCTGTTTTATCTTTGCATACAGATGTTTATGGAGCCTGCAAGTTGCAAGTACAACTTGCAGGCTCCATAAACATCTGTATGCAATAAAATCAAGCTCTCCTCCTTACAAATATATTTGTGATAACAGCTTGATATGACAGATAATTCTAAATTGTTCACTGCTGTTTACTGTTTGGCTTTCTTCACATATCTTTAATTGGTTTAGATAGACGGGCTGTGTACCGTATCCTCTGCACAGTCAGTCAGGCTTGCACAACACTCCCTTCTGGCTAGGCATATTTGCTGCACAAAAATGTTGCAAAATCACAAAAAACTAGGCACATTGATAAGAAATGCTATCATCTACATTTAGGATAAGAATATTTCAAAGCTGGCTTTTCAGAAACTGCAGAGGGGCAACATTATCACTGAAGATGAAGATGAACGCAAAGATGCATGCTCACTCTGTGTATCAGAGTAGCACTCATGATACACCACTATTATTATTCTAGTCACAGAAGTGAAGTGAATCTGAGAATATGTCAGGTGAAATAGCCCAACTTTCTTTACACTAACAATACGTAAACTGTATGAAACACAAGGTATGTTGTTGATTATCACTAGACAAGATCTCAAGCAGGACTTTTAGCAGCAGCTACTGAGGACAGTTAAACAGGGCAATTTCATCTGTCCCTCCTCAGACACTAAGACACTAAGTGTGTGAACCTCCCCATGGCCTCTGACCAATGCTGAACAGTAATGACTGTATTACAGTATCACCTAGATTAAAAAACACCTTCACGATTACATGAATGTGAGAAGAGATCTACTTCACATTTTTCTTGTATTTATTTTTTTCATGCAATTCATCTCTTGATCTTTTAGATTTACTTTGTTGTTTCCCTAAAGCAATTTTAACTGAACTATCACTGAAATTGCCACTGGTGTTGCAGGCATTATCTTATATTTTGATCATGTAACTGTAGAGAGTCTCCTCTGAGAGGTAATATTCATATGACTTGGAAACACAAAACAGGATGTGAACAGGACAAATAAAATGTGCACCTTAAATATAGTATTCCATATATGAATTGCTATGAGAAATAATCAAAAGGTGATGATGCTGTGGTATTGAGATATTCTTCATTTTATTTTAATGAAATGAGCACTGGCAACTTAAAAGCATTTTTAATCATACCATTAGTGAAATATGTGATCGCATGACAAGGTCATTTTTATGTGGTTTAACACGTTAAAAGCATCAAAGAAAAAAGTACTGTAGAATTACAGAATTAACTCCCCCGCTATTTTTGTAAAAAAATTAAAAATAAAAAATCTCAGATTTTCATATCAGACTAATACTGTCAAAAGAATATTTCTTGTTTACTTTAAACTATATAACCAATATGCAGAAAAAAATTAAAACTGCAAAAACATTAACATAACTTAATTAGCATGACTGTGAAAAGGCTTCCTTTTTTTTGCAAATGCCTGCTAAACTGAAACAGAACTGAAACAGAGGATTACCACAGTGACCAGAAGACGGGGCTCTTTCCAATTACTTATTTTTTAATTGCTTATCTACTTGCATCCTTTCCTTGTGTCCTTTTCTTGCTTCCTTAGCTCCACCCAATGAAAGATGCAGGAAAGGATGTGAGGAAAGTACATAAGGACAGAGGTATAAATGAAATTTGTATTAGGCAAATGGAACATTTTTGTTCAGTTAAACGTCAGTTTGAAGCCACATCAAGTATAGACATGGCAGATGTGTAGAGGTGGAAACTTCCACAAGGGATGCACTCATGTTTTCTTGCTCAAGCATTCTTCAGGAGGCATCTAACTCCTTTAGGGAGCATTTAACAGGTTGAAATGTCCTCAAAAATGGCGGACCTTGAATGATTTCCAGGTCAGTCAAGGACCAAGGCTCCTCCTGAATCAAAATGTCACTGCAGGACAATTCCTACACCAATGTAGCTGTTTTCAGTTAACTCCACAAGCTGTGTTATGGAGGCTTTGGGACAATTGCTAAAAACCGCCTGGATTTCTCCCACACAAAATAGAACAATATGCTGAAAAGTGCTGATAGTGTTGCCATTCAGTGGTTGGAGGTTGAAGGCAGCGATGAATGATGATGCGTTGGCATGATTTGGCATAACAAATTAGGGAGAAAAGGGGGAAACGCGTAAATAAGCCAGCACTTTAGTACAACCCATGGAATCCTGAAATGCACTGATGTAGTAAAACTTTTGTAATGCCAGTCGATGCACACCACACTTTCTTATTAAAACAACACGTGTAGCATAATCATCACTCTGGTACTTAAATGGATGCATTTGATCAATTTGTGTTCCTCTTTACACTTTTTCAGCTTCAGGCTGTTTGGTAGCATGAAAACTTGTTTCAGGAGAGAAATGCAGGGCTTGTCATTGGACCAATTAAAATTTCATTTTCAGAAATGTAGAAGATCCTTTGCTCATGAAGTGGAGACCCAGCAGGTTTTAAGTCTAAGACTGCATGTTTCACAAAGTAACATGTTTGCCTCTAGTAGCTCCTGAAAATTCATGGGCATTGTAAGCTATAACCTGTTTCCACATAGCTCTGCAGGAGATGCTGAGACAGAGTTGAAATGTAAGGCTGTCATACCACTGTGCTGCAAGATAAAGCTATTCTCCTTTGGGTTACCATTATCTATGGATAGGCAATGGGCTTTTGACTTATAGGGCCCTATTTTCACAGTCAATGTGCAATTGTCAAACTGTAGCTGTAACTCTGGATGGTGGTGACTTAAGGCGTATCCGACCGAATTTAGTGACTCGAGACAGTAGTGCGCCTGCAGTGCAGCTGTAAAAGAGGTTGGTTTAACAAGAATAAAATACTTGTTGGTGTGGGGGGTTTGGTTTCATCATGACTAAGCTGTTCACTTTCTTTCCATTTAAAACCAGTGCATCAACACCATAGCAGATTGCTAATTTTGTTCTGGCTGATTAAGACCAAGTGTCAACTTTTGTGAGGGTTAGTCAAGACCACTTCTCTCAAAAAGAAACTGACATAATTTTCCAACAGGTACAGAGTCACCACATCCCCATTCATGGCATGTCAAGCAAGCCTCCTTGATCAAATGATGTCAAAATAGCTTGGAAGGAGGTGGCAGCCTGAATTGCTGACTCTTCTGGTCCTCTGAGAATTATGGCCCAATGTAAGAAGAAAGGAGTGTGAAATGACAAGGAAACCAAAAACTTGTCTCACCCTGGCCCGAAGCAATGTACACTGGAGGGGGCCATCCAACATTCATCTGCTCACACCAGCTGATGATAGAGCTGCTTCTACCTTCCCCACAGGATATTGGGGTGGCTACAGGTTGGCTTAATAGGTAAGGGTTTGTTTCTAAAAATATGTGTGGCATTTTAACCATACAAAACATTACTCATCATATCTGAAAAAAGTAGCTGGAACAGTATTTACATTTTACATTTACATACAGCTTATATTCCATATACAGTGTGTTAAATTTAAATAAAATGTTAAAAAATATAAGTGGTTCCGGTGAACAGCTCCACTAGCAAAATATTCTCAGCCTGGGCAGGAGCAGAGGTTCTGCAGGGAAAGAGAGCCATTCCTAGAGCTCCAGTAAGCTGGCTTTGACATGCTGCAGAGGGAGCTGATGTCTCTCAGATGCAGCATTAACAACTGTCTCTGCAGGATATAAAGCTGGGCGCATCTGCTGCAAGCATCAATCAGTTGGAGTCTTGAGAGAATCACAGAAGCAATGTAAAGACAGTCCTTGCTTGCATGCCTCACCTCTACAAACACCTGTTCTTCCTCAGACAATCCCATTAGCCCCTGTTATCCTCTCACCTGATAAGATCTCCCCATCCAGCAGTGGTGCCAGGCTGTCAGACCCCATCCCATTGCCCTACCCGTTGTGTCCCTTTTGCTCCACTTCACAGGGATCATTTCTGTGAAGCTGATTGAAATGGAATATTTTAATCAAATTGTTCTTTTATATTGTTTTACATGGTTACATTTGATGTTTTTATATTTGTTTTACATTTCTGTTGTTATGCCTCATTAATTAATGTGTACAGCTCATCAGCCTATCGCTCCATCTGTTGAATTTGCAGCCCAAGGATATAGTTTTTCATTCAACAAACTCCAAAAGAAGTGGATAAATCTCCTCATAACCCACAGGAGGCCAAAGGATGAGCACAAGGAGAGTGGCCATGGGATAGTTACTTGGGAATGTTCTGAAGTGTCTGTTGTGTCTTCTTCACCAAACTGTATTGTTCATTACAAAGAGGGCATTTTAAAGCAGTACTATAACTTTTTTCCTCTTTCACAGGCTATTGATTCTGCCATTGAGACAGCCCCTCCACCAACAGAGCATGTCACCAACGCTGCACTGTTCTGATCACAACCTGATTTACCACCTCCAGCTCTTAAGCCTTGCACTGACCACACTCCCTTTTCTACCCTCACTGCAGCATCTCAGTACCCTTCAGCCAATACACTTCCACAGCATTCACTTACTCCCACAACTATTTTACTCATACAATCCACCACAATATCCACCTCACAGTCTCAACCTTTTAAAAGAAGTGCAACAACTATCAATGGGCAAGCACTGCTTCACCATTTTGATCAGCATGCTGGCCAGAGGATTGCCGTTGAATCCACTTTTGGCAGGGAGAAGTAGAGGAGGCTCATGGAGAAATGTAATTAATAAATAAATGAGTGGGACATGGAAATAAATGTCAGTGATAAAAACAGTATCCTTGCTGGAGAGGGAAGAAAAATGACGATTTATTTACATTCCCTTTTCCTTTCTTAGATATATTGGGAAGGATTAGAAGACATTAGAGAGACTCTTAGAATTAGAAAGAGGCTTTTTATCTAAACAGCTGGTATTTTCTGTAGCTATTTTATATTTGTGATATCTCAGTATGTAATTTCAAACTAAATGAGAACAACTTTATTTTTGCATTTTCACAAAGATAATTGCATTCTGCAAAATAAATCAAGTCCTCCAAAAAAAGTCACACATTAATTTCCTGATTTTCTTTTGAAGCTCTATGGTCCAGCATCTATTTTTTCATGTATCATTATATATTTTTTATTTTATATTTTTAAACTTATGGTATGTTTTTTGACCTATGCCATTTGTTATCCTTGACTTCCACAAGACAAATTTTCCTTAGTGGGATATTACAGCTTCATGTCCATGTAGAGCTGTAAAGACCTACTATTTCCTGGCTGTATTTATGCTATTGGATCCTAGATCTAAAATGTTGGCCTTTATGAGTGAGGGAAATGTCAAAGTGTCATAGCCGAGTGTGCCTTCCTCATCCAGGCATCACCTGCACATTTACCCCCAAGGCTTTCAGCATCTGGAGTGTGATACTGGGTATAACCCAATCAACCTTCCAGTCCAATACCTGAAAACCAAACACTTCCAGTTTGGAAACACAATCTGTCAAAAAAAGTCAGTGAAAGTAGATTGACACGTGAGAAACAACTACAGGGTTCAAAACTGCACAGCTGATGCCACATTGGAGGTTTGGCAGTACCTCAGTTATGCAGACATTTTTAGAAAGGTAGGTCTGCTGGACTTATAAGCACAACAAAAAATAATTATCAATTCTTTATGCTCGCCAATTTGTGTGTGTGCAGTTCAGTAACATGAATTTCCTGTGAATGCACTGCACTGAAACCTGGGGGTTCATAAATAAAAAGCCTCAATCAAGTAACAGTAGAGTACATATCGCTCCTTGATAAAAACATTCCTTCCACAAAAGCAGACTCAAAACCCCTACAAGTTTTAGATGACCCTTCAAATTATTTCTACTTTTGTTTGTCACCCTACCATTACCATTATGTCTTGTTTTATAAAGAGTTCATGAATTCAGCAGAGTTTCCGCTTGCGCGCAATCCATGCACCTCCAGGACGCATCAACTCAGCTCCACGCACACAGTGTACCATCACACCCACACACATTGACCTCCACTATCTCATCTTCATGTCACAGATAACAAAAGGCCACTGCCTGGCTAGGCCCCTGGCAGATTGCATGTCATACCACCCACTGACCAGGAGGCAGCAGGGAGCAAAAAGGCAGGAATCACTGACACAGAAATGTAAATGCACAAATACATTTAAAGCATTGATTTCTTTTTCCTGCTTGGAGAACAAAGGACTCAGAAAAGGTATTTATAGCCAGCAAATCTTTACACAGAATTTCAGTGTACTTCACGAAAAGCTAGACGAAAGATTTTGAGTGTTGCTTAATCGTCCTTTTCTCCCAAATGTTTTGATTTATAATACACTTTGTCAACTTTAAAATAACATCAAAACTGTATATAAAAGTGTGTTAAATGAGACAGACCTCACAAATAAATCTGTCTACACAATTACCATACTTCTCTGTTACAGAAAGATAAATAATCATTTCCAACACCCTACTGATAAGGACTCATGCAAAATAACTATCCATCATGCACATTCAAAATTAAGCAGTGATGCAATGTTATTTGGTTGCATTTTTGTTTGTTTTTATTAATGTATGACATGTATTAAAGTGTATTTATACATGCTCTGTTGAAAATTCCCTGTACTTTTTATAATATTCTGATTTGTCATTGGGTTCAGTGAGTCTTTGCGGGTGAAATAATACCACTTATTAGAGAATTTGATTAGCTTTCAGCTTTCTCCGAAAGATGCTAATTGAGAGTGCCTTTTTTCTAAGGTCAAAGTGTTCCAGAGTTCGGAGCATAAAAAGAAAAGGCTGCTTCACCATTCCTCACTGCATTTACTCTTGGAATGCAGAGCAAGTTTTTGTAGCTGGTCTGTATACAAGTCAAAATGAATCTGTGCTTTCAATCTGAATAATCTGAAGCCATTCTGCTTTACAGCAATATCTTTTTAGTCTGGTCTCATCATTAATCCAAGTGGCTTTCTGTATAGAACAGATAGGCCGATCAAGTGAGGAAAATTACTGAAATTAAGATAGGCCTAATATCTGAAATATATGCTATACTTTCAAAAATCCTGTAATAGCTTCCTATTAATGCTGTATTCATTGCAGTCTTTATGAAATTCATTTTTATCATGTTCATTACAGTAAATAGAAAATTTTAATGGAGAACAGGATTTGTTGCCTGCTAACGGAATTATGTGCAGGCTCGACTGCATGGTTATTTTCATTCACTTGTTGGTTGGCTCTTTTCATTCACTTGTTCTTTTTTGTTAACTGGCTCTTCTGGTTAGTTGGCTTCATTCATTCACTGGCTTTTCGTTCACCAGCTCTTTTATTTTATAGGCTGTTATCATTCACTGGCTCTTTTCATTCACCAACTCTTTGTTCACTTCTTCACTGCAATGGCCCACTTTATGTAGTCTACTTGTGACACACCTGGATTGAAATACACAGGATGTAGTTCATTTGCAGCTATCTAATTGGATTTTCAATAAGCTTATCGACCTCCACACAAATGCTGACTACTAGCTACTGGCCTCTGTGTATGTATGTCACTAAAAGCATTTTGGCTTGTGAAATTGGGAGACGAGGGAGGGGTGGGCTGGAAGCTAAAGGAATGAATCAGAGCAGACTCAAGGTCAGTTCATTCATTTGAAAGATTTTTTTGAAAAGATTTGTTCTTTTTTTTTCTGCTTCGGTTCTAGACTGGTCTGATTTGGGGGGGCAGTCACATATTTTTGGGGGGCAACGTTTTATTCCGACTACAGTGTGTGCCATATAGTTTACAGGCTTTTTTCATCCTTTGTATGCTACAGTGTGTAGTATATACAGTGTGGTCCATCAGTATTTGAATGGTGACACAATGTTTGTTGTTTTGGCTCTGTGCTCGCACTTTGTATTTGGAATGAGACAATGAATATGTTAAAGTGCAGAACTAGCTCTTATTTGATGGCATTTAAATCCATATTGGGTGATCTGTGTAAGAATTGCAGCCTTTTTTATACGTAGTGCCCCCATGTGAGGGGACCATAAGTAATTGAAAAAATTAACATAATCTTAAATAAAGTTGTCATATTCAGTACTTGGTTGCAAATCTGTTGCATTTCATGACTACCAGAAATCTGCAACCCATAAACATCATCAGATTATGGGTATCTTCCCTGGTGATGCTCTGCCAGGCGTGCACTGCAGCCATCTTTGGTTGCTATTTGTTTCAGCGGCTTTTTGTCTTCAGTCTTGTCTTAAGTGAAATGCATGTTCAATTGGACTTAGGTTGGGTAATTGACTTGGCTTTCAAAGAACATTCCAGCTTGTGGCCCTGAAAAACTACTTGGTTGCTTTAGCAGTACATGTGGGCGTGTTGTCCTGCTGCAAGGTGAAGCGTCATACAATGAGTTTTGAGGCATTTGGATGGATCTCAGCAGATGTTTGTTTACACTTCAGAATTCATCCTGTTGCTGTCAGCAGTCATATCATATTAAAGAGAAGTGAACCAGTTCCAGTAGCAGATATACACGCCCAAGCCATAACACTACCTCCACCACGTTTCACAGATTGGGGGGTGGGGTGCTTTGGTTCCTTTCTGTCTTCACACTTTCCTCTTTCCATCACTCTGGTACAGGTTATTACTCATCTCATTTGTCCATAAGCCATTTTTTCCAGGACTACAGTTTATGATGTGCTTTTTAGCAAACTACTGGCCATTCTGTTCTTGAGGCTTACCAGCAGTTTGCATCATGCAGTGAACTTTCTGAGGTTATCCTGGTGTATTCTTCTTTATAGCAGTCTTGGACACATCCATGCCTACATCCGGAGAGTGTTTTTGATCTGTTTGACAGTTGAAAAGGGGTTTTTTGTCACAATTGAAAGCATTCTTCTGTCAGCCACTACAGTGGTCTTCCGTAGCCTACCAGGCTGTTTGCTATTGCTAAGCTCACCAGTGCATTCTTGCTTCTTAACAATATATCAAAAAGTTGAGTGGGCACAATTTTGGGTATATCTGATTTATTCTGATTTTTGAGTCGCGTGATGTCCTGCTGTACTGGCATTGACACTTCATTGGTCATCATGTGGAGAGACAGTGGCAAAAGTCTGCAAATGTAAATGCCACCCCTAGAACCGACTCTAGACTGTTTTTTGTCATTCTTGTGCATTAACTAATGCTGCTCCAACACACAGAAGAAGCAGCTGAGGAGCCAACTGTCCAATTACATTACATTACATTACAGGCATTTAGCAGACGCTCTTATCCAGAGCGACTTACACAACTTTTTACATAGCATTTTACATTGTATCCATTTATACAACTGAATATACACTGAAGCAATTCAGGTTAAGTACCTTGCTCAAGGGTACAATGGCAGTGTCCTACCCAGGAATCGAACCTGAAACCTTTCATTCACAAGTTCCTTACCCACTGTACTACACTGCCACCCAATTAATTTTGGTTCCCTAAAATTCCTATAGAGCTCATCTGATATGGATGTAAATTTCTTCAAATGAAAGCAGACAGTCTGTACATTAACCTCTTCATCAGATCCAATGTTCTGGGACTACAGAGCCAAAACAGCAAAAATTATCTCACTGTTCAAATACTTTTGGACCACATTGTATTTTATTTTCTCAAGTTGTTCAACTTTATTTTTTTGTGATCTTTTTTAACTGAAGATCATTGACTCAATCTTTTCTCTTTAATTTTATAAAAAATCAGAGTTAGGTGCACATGGTCAGTAGTCATTTTATTCTGGACATAATTAAAATCTACATTCATAATTAGAATATACATAAATGTCATTAACGCGCATATGTGAGCATTGGGTTAATATGGTTGAAAACATGTCATTATGGTATAATAGATTATCACTTATAAAAATAGTCAGTTGATTTGAGTTGTCTTAGAGACTCTGCAAAGTGCTGTTCAGATGGAATTATGTATGTTGGCACTTAAAAAAGTGACTGCAGATGGTAATTGATGCAGTCATAATAGCCATCTTGTTTGGCTTTATTTTCACACTCCTTCAGGTAGTGCTGAGAGGAGTGTCATCTCAGAGGAAAGCCAGTGAGAAGAGTAAGATGCACATTCAGTATACAAAAATATGTGTGCTCTGTGTGGTTTATTGGGAGAAAATGTGGAAAGGATGCCATTCTCCAACCCTGGGCAATGGCTGGGTCAATGTGTGCTGGGTTCATGCCTCGGGGTGAATGGGAGACAGCCACAGCTCCACACATACCTGTCACCTCTCGTCCCCTCAGTGCAGCATACACGTCACATGGCATTTTGGTGGCAGGCTGGAGAGCCCACTTAATGTGAGGATGGAGTGGGTAAGGAAGCTTTGCAGGCATACACTCTGGGTTGCTATCATTCATAGAGAAAGACTGTGTCCTCCATGACTGGGATCATAGACTGAAAGTATACAAAGTGTTATATAAAATCCTCAGGTAGGGGCAATTCACAAGAGAATTTTATGCAAGGACAGTTTTTAACAGGACTACTTGAAGGAGGGAGGTGAGAGGAAGGAAGACATTCTGAAAAGTCTTTTGACATTCATCAAATGTTGGATAATATGAGGTAATCAATCCTGTGCCACATTTTCACTTAAATCAGCAATGTGCTGAAAAAGTCCCTGCTGCATGAACACCTTATAAATCACTTATTCAGCCTTAAGTCATAATCTGCATCTACTTATGTTTTAACGCTTGGCCTGTCAGTGTATAATACTCCAAATTAATAATTCTCAAACTCTGTCCATCATTTTATGTCATTCATTTCTGATGGGATTTGATACTACTGTAATCTGTTTTCGAGTGTCATTTTCACATCAACTGCAAACCAGGATGAGGTGATTCTGGTTGAGCTGGCATTTTACCTATGCACAACCTCAAATTATTTCAATTCTTCTCCCTAGCATTTAGTTCAATACAAGTTCAGCCTCAATGTCAAAATCTGGGACCCATGGACAGTAAATTGTTTGCTGTGATGGGGCTAATCGATGTGACATTAGAGTTACAGGATGATGTGAAAATCTATATCTTGCATTGTCTGACCTCAGTGTTCTTGAATAGTGGTTTTGTTACAGTCAGTGCAGCTAAATGATCCAGGACGATGGAACAACAGACTGCCTGAGTTGTGCCTGGAATACAAAGGGATTGGTTCTACCATGATGATGCAAGTACAATAGGGAGTGATTGGCTTAACATTTGACTAGAGAAAATTCAATTAATGCTGTTCACACATTCCTTTCACATTGCACTAATAGGCATCACAAATTTAAGCAATGACACAATTGGATTCATGTGACTCATTGGATGTGTGACATTAATAATTTATTTGTTTGGCAGGCAGCCTTTATCAAACTTACACAGAATGTTAGAAAATTAAAGTGGTAGGATAAAAGAGGCAAATAAGCAATAGGCAGATAAATTAAATGCAACCAGAAGCACCATAAAGCTATAGAGGGAGAGGTGTCAGCACAATGTTAATTACATTTTCCAACACGACACATCGTAGTAGATGTGAGACCTAAGTACACATTGGTACATTTATTCAAAATTTAATTGATGTGAAAAACTTATAAAAACACCACAAAAATAATTAACTAGTCCAATAAATGTAAACCATAGGGCTTCATTGGGACAAGGAGGGTAACATTAAAGGGATATTTTACTTTGGTCTAAGTAATTTTGTGAAGCTTACCCCATTGTACAAGTATTGGCATAGTGTGAATACTAACAACATCAGCTGTCCCTGCTGACTGTTAATTGCATTGCCATTCCTCCCAGTTGTTCAGCTCCCAATCCACTCCCATTCATTTTTGGGACCTCATCAAATTTAATAGTTTTAAAGCACAAACGAACTAAGGAGGATAATAGATTGATTAAAGGGAGTACTAATGGCAAACAATCTCCTTTTTTGAATATCTGATGTATTTTCAACATTTTGCTGCCATATACGTAAAAAAGAGACCATTTGCTGTTAGTACTCTCTTTAATCGATCTATTATCCTTCTTAGTAAGTTTGTGCTTAAAAAAAAAAATCTAACGACTTGCTGTATATCTGTGCAGTAGCCAATCTGAAAATAGTTCCTTTATTTATAGCTAACCTTCTCAAAATGTGAGAATAGGTTACAATACATCAAGTTATTATTAAACTATAACCATTTTTATTCTGAGCGTCTATTTAAATTAAATGCCTAAATATTAAAATATAAGACTCCACGAACAATGGACTAAATAATTAAGGAAATGTTTCTTAAAATTCATTTGCAAAGTGGAGTAGTGGATTGAAGGTGACCCTGATTGCAGGATTTATTCATTAAACATAATTCAAATATCATTTGCTTATTAACTGCATTTAATTGAATTAAAAATAAAAATAATGTCATCAATGTGACATTGTTACGTTAAATTTAATACACTATCATTCCAAATCATATTCAAATACAATTTTTTATTTTATGGGTATGTACTTTATATTTTTACGATATTTAATCTGAGTATACATGAAAAAGAATAGACTATGAGGCTGCTACACTTCTTAGGCAATTTTAGACTGTGATGCATATGCGTATGCATACTGTGTGCTGCCAGAGTGGACAGCTTAAGAGTGCCTGAAAGAGACCCTATTGTTCCAAATGTGTTGAAGAAATCCACATTATTTTAAGAATGATCGTAAAAGGCAGTTAAAGAGGTTATTCTGTTTAAGAGGCTTTCAGGAAACCCATCGTTGATTACTTCTCCATTTTGAACTTAAAAATGAACAAAGTTAAACTTCATTAAAAAATTCCTGGTAATTCTCTTGACTACAGTAACAAAATGAAGAGGTCTATAATTGAGGTCCCTTATACAGTGTCATAAAATTTTCATAATTGCAGAGAAAATTGCAAAGTGAAGGTCATAGCTTTACCTGGGAGGGCAATTTAAAGGTTAGAATTAATACTTAAATGTAAATTAGTATAAGAACAGAAATATCTATCTTGTTCTCCAAAAAAAAAAAAAAGACTTACACAATGTATGATTTATAAAAGAGAATGCATATTCTGTTTTTGTTTGCTGATAATAAAGTATGTCACAATACTAAATTCTGTGAATTAAAGCCAGGAGACACGGGTAATTTTTGGTCTTTAGATAAACTTACACCCAGAGCTTTGACAGGATTAAAAACTGTAAGAACGCTGCAAAGATGCTGAACAGGAGAAAAGGGTAATACAATGCATGATACCTTTTTTTTTATTAAAGCCATTCTTATTGTGGGTTCCTTTTATTACACATTTTGCACTTGTCAATGAACAACGGAGAAAAAATGACGAGTCCGGTTATGTACATATAAGAATAAAACCGATAAAGAGCTTTTATAAGTTTTGGCACAGATGTGTCTGATTCTCTACAATCAAAAGGTACTCTGCATGCAGGGAAATCAACTGGCACTGTGCTCATCTCCACTGGAATCACCTTTCCATTCACACTAAAGGAAAAACCACCTGACTGATCCAAGATTTTGGGAGCTTGGCTATGTTCTGGACAACAATGGTGGATTGCTTAGCCAGCCGCGGATCCTCTGCTAACAGTTAGGAAGATGATCAAGACTTTAATCCAGAATAATATATAGTTTGCTAGCAGTCACTCCGGAGAATGTGTATTATACTGAATGAATGAATGAATGGATTAATGAATGGATTAATGAATATAACATTGCATTTATACAGCACTTTACCAGATGCTCAAACTGCTTCACAGTGAACTCACACTGGAACTCACATAACCCATCACCAATGTCAAACGAAAAGTAGTAGCAAATTAAATCAGGGCGTAATTAGGTGGCAAGTTGAGAGCTGAGAGAGCCAGGTTGGAAATTTAGCCAGGACACAGGGGAACCCCCTACTCTTTGAAATGAGAGTCAGGGGATTTTTAATGACCACAGTCAGTCAGGACCTTGGTTTAATGTCTCATCCAAAAGACAGAATCTCCTACAGCACAGTGTCTTCATCACTGCACTGGGGCATTTGGGGTTTATTTGACCAGAGAGAAGTTTGCCCCACTACTGGCCCAACAACACCACTTCTAGCAGCAACTTAACTTCCACAGGTGGTCTCCCATCTTAGTACTAACCAAGCCCACACTTGCTTAGCTTTGGCCATTCGGCAGGAGCAGGGAGCATGGTAATATGGCTGCTGGCAAACTATACTGCAGAAGTACAGATCGTTCAGACTTTTTTTTGTCTAGAGGGGTGCGAAAGACAGCACTACATAATCTACCTCAACAAAAAATTGAGGTAGATTATGTAGTGCTGTTGTATGTGTAATTAATATACAAGAGAAGATAGTGAGGAGAGATAAAAAGAATGCTTTTAATTCCACTCTTTGGGAATTGTCTTCTCATTAAAACTATTTAAATGTATTTTGACACTGAAGTTGCAAACTGGAGACATGTCTTAATTAGCATTGATACATTCAAATATAGGGTTTTTGAAATGCGATTAAAAAGTATTATTCATATTTAATGTTCTAGTGCAATAAGCTCCATTGAGCTCCAGCTCAAGCTAGCAATGTATTTTTTATTTAAATGGACATGGATTCCTTCCTTGTATGATTGGAGTCTAAAATGTCAGTCTTCAGAAACCATTTAAACCATTGACCAATAAGTTGGGACTCAAGTATTAAAGCAGGATTGTAAAGTGCCTGGTGAAAATATTCGCCAGTCAGTCTGAACTAGAACAGGCAGTGCATAAAATCATACAAGAGCCCTTGTAAAATTGTGCATGGATGAAATGTTCCAAATGTTCACATCAAGGCTGTCATTTTTTTTTCCTCTGTGCTGATGGGATCCTATTCTTATTATTGATGGAACACTAAGGAAATGTTCATTTTAATGTTAGTTGTTACATCTCAAAACCCAAACTGAGGATTGTTTTTCTACAGTACATATATAGGTTACTACCTGAATCACAACCGTTTTGTTGATATTAATAATGGAAGACATCAGTAAAAGAAAAGACAGTCAGGTTTTCTTTCAGTGCTGACAGTATCCTACTCTTATTATTGATGGAACATTGTGAGAATATTATTTTTAATCTTTTTAGAGTTTTAAAGAGATGTAGGCGTAACCAGGGGTTAAATTGGGGGTGGACGCGGGCGTATGTTCCAGTCCATATGTTCCCTCTAGCCAGTTACTCGCTCAACCAATCAAAAATCCGAAGGAAAAAAAACTCAGGAGGAAGAGTCGTTTATATAGACAGGCACAGAAAGAAAAATATCGTTGATTGTTTGGAAGCGGACGTGGTCGGTAATTTCATTAACATGTAATTTCATCTATGCAACAATTTAAAGAGAGATTAATAAACAGCCCCCACGAACGCTGACTATTATTAATGGCAACTTTGATTGCTTGAGCAAAATCAGCAGGTTGTTGGTCAGCAGCTAAACTAGGATTGAATATTTCCCACGTACATAGCGTTTTTCAGCGGCGACTGGTGAGCTGAAAATTGGTGAGGCGCAAGTAATCATCTCAACCTGTTTTCATTAGTAACGATCGGATTAATCAAATGGCACATAGCCTAACACACAGCGTCTTCATACCATGTTAGGGGGATTAAATCATAAATCCAATTTATCCGTTAAAAATCTGTTTTAATCACCATGTAGTCTACACTTAACAAACATGATACAGCAGTCTGTTATCTACCGTGTTAGCTTTCAGAATAACCAGCAAAAACAAAACCTGCACTTCAATTTTGTTTACAATCTACACATTGCAGATATTTGCCATGAATACGAGTGCGGAGAAAGAAGTGCATGTATCCACAAATAATGTTGATTAAAAATGTGCACAATTTCGCACTGCAAATGAAAATAAATGTAGGCTATAAGGCCTAGGCTACTCACTAAAACTGCCTATTTGAGGAGAGCTGGCTATATATGATAGTATTGAGTAGCCTATTTTGTGGATTAATTGTATTGATACTCAAGGAAAATCAAGGGAAGATTCTGCCACTGCTTACTGATTAAAACTGATTTTTATAAATCTCATTTATCATTTAATCTCCCTAATGCGAAGAAGCTGTGTGTCCCTTTCCAATTGATTAGTCAGATCGTTTGCATGCTTGTTAATCACTGAAAATTAATTCAGAAAAAATTCAACAGTTTGAGATCAATGATTCGTTTAAAGTAAAGTTTTGCACCCCACCAATTTTCAGAAAGATGGATAAAGGAGGAAGAAAGGGAGCACAAAAGAGAATGACCGATTATTTTTGTGGGTAAAAAAAATCTCAGCATTAATGACACTCAATAAACTTGAAATATTTTATGTAAAAGCTTGCATCAATAGTATACATTCTTTTTTAAACATTTTCCTTAATTGCAATTATGTGCCCAGTACATTAAAGATACAACTATTTTGAGCTGAGACATTCATTGGTTTGTACCTTTTTCTACCCACCTCCCACCGGATCTCAGGGTCCACCTACCTCCCAAATCCCAATTTAACCCCTGGGCGTAACTAAGATAAATTTCTGTCTACAGGAGGCCAACATATATTAAAGGTTAAATTAATATTTGAATAAGAGTAGTTTCATTGCTTTGCAGAAATAGAATTATTGCTTGCCCTGCCGAGTGTATTAAAAAAGAATTGGCTGCTGGCTATACTGTATACATTTGAGACACTTGAAAGGATAGGTGTGATATTCTGTATTCTTCTGAATTCATGTGAGAAGAATGGCTCAACATTGTGTTTGGACATTCCAATTTGAAAAATGGAATACCCGAAAAATAAACAGGGGGAAAAAAGAAAGTTTGCCCTTGTCTGCAGAGCTGAGGATGATGAAAAATGAACTACCTTTTTTATTTTCAGAAACTCGCTACCATGTTGAAAGTGCAGGGGTCGAAATGCTAAACAATAAAAGAAACAACACTGAACAGTTTATTACTGCAGCTCTTACGTTAGGCAAGTGCTGCAATTTTGAAGCTCTCCAGGAGGAGATAATAAGGGACTGAACTGTACCTGCCATAAAAGATACAAAACTGTCAGAGTACCCGTAGCTGGACCCTGGCTCAATTTGACCAAAGCAATAACAGGCCAGTGGAACTGAGTGTGAGGAATCAACATGGGTGCACCTCCCATTCTGGCAAGGCTTGAACTAGGGGAGAGGCGGCTAAAGACAAATTAATTAGTGCAGCATGACTTCTTACAATTATCACCTAACACAATCAATAGAACAATCTCCAATGCATTGTTTACATGCTCCTACCGCAATCCACAGAACTATCATTTAAATTTTGATTCGACAAATTAAGCGAAAGCAAAGCGGGCATTGTTCATAGCATAGTGTGTGACTTGATGTGCGCATTCACCTGAAGGGGAGTCGAAAAAAGGGCACGACACTGGCATTGTTTTTGTGAGAAATGTTGCAAGGGTGATATGGTTTCATTCATTTCCAGTCACATCTGTCAGAAATGAAACAGAAAAAAGTCAGGGATAGGGCCTCTTCACGGTAAGACAAAATTTTACAACAGAATTACGTACTGAATTTGAGCTAACTTTATATTGTATAAATTTGTGTTTTGCATCATCATGTGATCATGTGAATGAAGTTAAAATGTAATAGAAAACTATCTGGTTTCAAGCACCCGACTCTGCTAATTCAGCAAATACAACTAAAGCAACTGATATTTAAATAGTGACATCATGATTTAGTTGGCAGCACCCGTGCTCTTCCTGCAGCCCTGGGAATCAAACAATGCTGTTATGGTATGCAGAGGCTGAAGAGAACAGCAGACGACAGATAGCGCTGTAATGATGTTAGCGATGTAACCAGTTAAAAAGCCAGAATAATCGCACTGAAGACAAAACCTCATAACTCTAACTACGGCTCACAGAAAATGACTGAGCTCAAAAATGCACCAGGCAGTTAAAAAGCTGTGGAAATTGCAGAAATTCAAGGACTCATATGTGGAGGGACTGCTCTGTCGAAGGGGTAGAATGCCAGCAGTTGTTAAAAATTACATTTCACAGGGGGATATAGTTTTTCCAGACATAAATAGCTTTAGGTTTGTTTGATTGAATCAAAAAATAAATGTAAGTCTCGTCTCACTGAATCATATTGCATGAATCCTTTAAAGTGGCTAAGTGTATTTACTAGGAGAGTGAGTGACATAAAAGGTTTCCTCAAGAGAAAAATGAATGGGCAGCAAAGATTGATTTAACCTGGGAACAAAATTAATTAAAATGGTCACAGTAGTAGCTGTAATGACAGAAGCAGCATGTGGCTTCAAGGGAATACTGGCTATTTTTTAAAATTTGTATATTCTGTCACTTTCGGAAAAACTGAAGGAACTGTTGATCACTGAACTGGAGCTGAGGGCAGTTCCAGTGAAAATACAGTGGAAGAGTCCCCTTTAGACTACAGGACCCCATTGAAGGCACAGGCGATGGGACTGAACAACAGAAATTACTGAGCCCATAGTGCGGTGGCTCAATTTTGGACCCACTTTCCTTGATAAGATATAGTATAACAAAGGCTCATTGTCTTCAGTTGTAATTTTTCAAATGTATCTGTTTATTATGAATATTTAAAAAAACAACTGTTGAAAATCGGGTTAAAATTAGATAATAAAAACAACAATGCAGAGATCAGGGGAAAAATTTGATTTTAAATCCAAACATTGATAACTTACTGATTTTCATCAGATAATCAGCAGCTTGATTGCAAATTCTCTGCATTTCCTCTCCACTTTTTATTTCTGGAAGCTTGTTCTACCTGAATCACCAATCAGAGCATTCCTGTACATAGTAATTGTTCCTAACGACCGTCAATATGTATATCAAAACTAAAATAAAAACCTGGATCAACGGTATGCACATGAGCAGAGATTTGCAAAACAATTTTCCATGTCACATAGAGTAGGTGATGAATAAATATAAATGTTATGTTCAATGAAATTGTGAGCTAGTTGCCCAGCCATGCTCAAACAGTACTGCCCTGTTATGTCAGTGCTGCTCACTTCCACAGACAACAGATGAGGCTTCTCTCATTTACACAAAGAGTGATGACATTAATATTTTCCTTATTATTCATTATATCATTAACATACCCCTTGACTGTATACTGGAGTTCCTGCTGTCGACATCTGGATGAGATAACATGAGATCCCTGTCTCCAGAAGTGGTCATTCAAGCCTGGCAGTAAGTCGGCAGGAGTGATGCTGACAACAGCCATCGTTAGCTCGTCAACATTAACATTAATAAAAACTTTTCCCTGTTACATATACATTTTTACGTTAGCTACAGATTGTGGCCAGATTCATATCTGTGAAAGCCGCTTAGAATATGGGATTTTGACTCAAGCGCCATTAACATTAGGCTGGATAAAGTGACATTTGTTTAAACCGACCAGTTTTGAAAAATCTGGGTATTTTCATCACACAGATGTTTTCGATCATAGAAACAATACAGGCAATAATTTATTTCAGGTACCAGGGCAAAATAGTTGTTCAACAAAATTAATGGGAATATTTCATAACTGCTGTGACATTTGTCTTACTTTTTATGAGGATATGATTTAGGAATTTAGTATATGTGCAGGGTCCTTTTAAGAGAGGTCCCTCCTCCATGTTGATGTCCCTGCTGTCAAGCCACCTATTCCTGTTCGCTGGTTCTTCAGTTCGTATAAGAATAAGCCAAAGCCTTATGGATGTATGGTTGGTAAGACTGAATCCGAAGAAAAGAAGAAAAAAAAAATCTACTTTGATTGTATGCCCTTTAACTGGCTAAGTGTGTTTGAATTTTGGAGGTAGTCTTGTTGGTATTTAGTTAAGATATATGCATTCTATTAAAGCGTAAATGACAGGGGTTGTTTGTTATCACCCGCACCACTAGATTAAAAGAGAAATAACCACAGATAATTCAGATGTTTGCTTTCAAATTACACTGTGTATGACTTGGTCTGCACTATTTTTGCTTAGGTCTGGCAGAGGGCCACATGTTCAAACAGATATCTTGCTCACCAGGTCTTTGGAGCTTTTTTTAGAATTTAGCTTTGAGTTTTTAGAATAATTTTCAGTGGGACTTGCAAAGATGCTGTGAAGGATACGAATACATCAACAATGCAGGAAGAAAGCACAGCAGGGTAAGGGAAAAACGATTCCTAAGTGGTTTGATAGAAGTACAGCTTGCTAATATGAAAGATCAAAGGAAACAGGAGTTCCATCTACACTGAAACTTTAAAAAACTTTTTTTGATATATGAGACTACCAAAACCCATCATTAAAAAAAGTTAAGAGGCCTTTTACAACTTTCAAATTCTCCACTACAGTTAACCATAAGTGGGTGACAGGATAGCTGAATTCTGATTTAAAGGTTTCATGATCAAATCTGAAGTAAGGCACTGCTGTTGTACTCTTGAATTAATTTGACTACTACCAAACATACTTCCATAAATATCTGCCTGTGTAAATCAATAACTTGTGAAAATGCCAGCTGTGTCTTTGCCTACAAAATAAACGAGTCAAAATGTTTTAACTTCCATAGTGTAACGTAAAAGGAGGGCCTGAGAGTAAGGTGAATAGAACTGCAGCATGAATTCTCTGCCACAAAAACATGGCTGAAAACACACCTGTTCACATGCTTTCCTAAAAAGGGTACTCTCAGCATAGGAATAAGATTGAAACAAGTCAAGGATCCATTCACATGAATATGAGATTGAAGAAGAAATTATATTTCACTCCTGCCACAGAAAACAAATCTTTTCATGAAAGGAACATTGTTGGTATGCCATTGGATATGCTGATGTATCAATTACATTCTGATTTAGTAGGGATGAATCAAAATGATTTCCCAGGAGAAGTATTGAGAAAATGTCATCTGTTTCGACTAATTGCACACTGGATAATATTCCAATTTCAAAGTGTCAAATGTAGCATTTGTATGAATATTCATAAATCCTGTATAGCCAGATAAAAGACTCAATTAAATACACTTAACCAGTTTAAGGGCATATGCAAATCTATCAAACTAAATTTTAATAGTCATTAACCTGGAAAAAACCAAAAAACAGGGAAGGGGTGGCCTGAAAATGCTGGAGATGGGAGGCAAATGGAGGCAAAGAGCAAATGAGCTTTCCCATGTTACCGTGTTGCCATAAAGTGAACATGAAGAAATATGTTTAGTGTGTTGAAGAATAAAATGACACTCGATTTGTGTAACATTTTTAAATAACGTTCTCATTACCCACTTTAGTCTTGTAATATTTGGGGGATATACTATTTTTTAATGATTTTATGTATTAATGAAAAGGAAAGAAACAAACCTAGGTAAGTCAAATACATTGTTCAGAGAAAAGCTACTTCAAATTTTATGAGTATAATTTGGCAATGTTAGTGTGTTAGAGTAGTGGTTCTCAGTCTCAGAAAGGCAAATCAGAATGCTTGTAAAAAATAATGCCTACGCTGCTTTCGGATATAAAAGTAACTCCCGGTACCCACACTAACACAATACACAGTTATCAGGAGAAGCAACAGGTCAAAAGGTTGCTGTTTGGAGCTGCAAGGCTCTTTTTAGAAAAGGATGGACATTGGGTTTTTTTTTTTTTCGTATTCCCTTGGAAAACATCCTGCAGTTTGGATGAACCGGCAGAAGAGGGAGAAGCTGGTAGCACATAATGAAGACTACAATAGTTTCCAAAAATAATGAAGAAACTACCATTAAACATGGTGTAACTGTCTTATATATTGCAGGGGTGTCTATTTTTTATTCATTTTTCTGAAACCAGCAGTTTTAACAGCTAACACCCTCATTTGATGTCCGGAAAACACTGAATACCAAACACGTGCATCAACAGTTATAACCTCTCACTTATCCAACATTTAAAATTAATTGTGTCAATTTAATTTGTTAATTATTATCAAAGATATCAATTAGTAATTCAATTTCTGAATTGTTGATAGCCAGAGTAACAGTTTAACCTTTATTAAATGTGTACTCCCAACCAGATCAAAATTAAGAAATTTAAGTTTCTAGTATTCAATGTGTGATCTAAAGATGAAGGTTGACTACCTTAAAAAACACTTAATGTTACAGACATAGACAAGTTACAGCCAAGAAATTAATGAAAGAAAATACCAAACCTCAGCTTGTTTCTCTGCACAATAGTCCCCAGAAAACCAAAATCAAATTATGAAAACCAAAAGACAGCCTAATATTCTAAAAAGCCAGGTTTAAAATGTAAAAATGCCAGGTAAGCTGTAAGATAAAAACATCAGATCCTGCTCACACCAGACACCAAGAAACAGCAAGCCCAGATGCTGTGTTGTCAGATTTAAAAACAGTGAACCTGCCCAAAGCCATTTTTCCCGCACAGTAACCTAAAAAGTAGCCCAATTGGGTAATCTGGCAATACTGCCCAGATGCAAGGTTCCAGTTTCTCACATGGCAACAGCAGATATTAACCTGTGGAATGTCCACCACAACAGATGTTAGCAGGCTGAAGTTAAGCACACACAATGCTCTGACTCTGACGACTGAAGTTATTCCAAGGAGGGTAGGGAAATGGTTGAGAAAGAGGGGGGCAACTGGCTGCACTGACTGGGTGAGATATAAATAGTGTGGGAGCAGGGTCAGATAAGGACCGTCTTATCTGAAATTTTATGTATTATGCTTTTCTTATGTTGTTGGGAGCAGGACTGTGCATGTTGATGCAATCTATGATATTATCAAAAGATTCATTGTTTTACGGTCTTTATGAAGCCAAACATAAATATGTTCGGAGGTAATCCAGCTCAGCTACTGCATATTTCTTTAAAAAAACCTGGGAGTTTACTGCTGCTTCTGACAACAAGGGGTGATTTTTGTCAACAAACTATTGTTAAAGCCAGCCAGTTGTAATCTTTACCATCAGGCAAACTTTTTTCTATGTAACAAAACCAAATAGCACCATCTTGGTTTCTGCTTGAAAATGGAACTGCTCCGAAAATGGAGAATAGCAGGCCTGAACAACCATTATCTATATAGACATTAAGATTTTCGATCAATGATTTCAATTGAATGTCATAGGTTACATTCATGATCTTTTCAAGGGTATTCTATAGCCATCTGGGCCTCTGAGTCCATAGTTCTGATGTACTGTGTCTTCAAATAATAAAGTAATAAACGTTTAAAGGAGAGACAACTACAGATACCCCAGGTTTACATACAGACCTTTGGGTGACCCTGCCCAAGGATGCTTCCTTTGATGTTTTTGGGGGGGAGAAGACTGTAATAGAGAGAAAACAGATACATTCCTATGATCACAAGATAAAATTATATATATTATGTTTCTCAAAGGCAATAAGTTACCCACAGCCAGACATGACCAAATGTCAAACTGAAAATGTATTGCTAACATTAACAAGCTAACGTTAGCTAGACCATTATCTCTCACCAATGGCAATGTTGGAAAATCCAAAAATAGATGAGAAATCAGGCATTTATCATAGCATTACATTTGATAATCATGATATTTGCTTTAAAGTGATGGTCACTGATGACATTGACAGCTTCTCCTACAAGACTGAGTGAGTAAACAGAATGACCAGAATGGATCTTATAACCAGCATGTCATGCTGATTTGTCAAACAACATATTGCTAGGCTATGACCTTTACGCTAGCATCAGATTTCAAAAAATCAAGGTAGCAGGTTAAACCTATAATCTAAAAATTAGTTGAGGCACCTGATTGGCTAGATTTGTTTCGGCCCAACACTTTTCAAACAGGAGAAACATGGCGGCATGTTCATAAACCATATTCCACCTAAAAGAAGTCCACTAAAATTTGTTTCTGAAAACATTTCAGGTGAGAAATAGGCTATGTAATTGCTGAATCTTGATTCATATTTGATCTGCAATGGCTTGTTTGAACATTTCACCTGAGTTTCATCAGCCTATGCTGTAAAAATATTTGGCATATAGAACACTTTATGCAAATGAGATGGACGCACCAACTCCACCCACCCCAGGACACATTTTCAGAATTGTGTAGTAGGCAGAGCCAGCAATTACTCTATAATGACCACAATGAGTCAGGACCTTAGTTTATCATCTCATCCAAGAGACAGTGTCTCCTACAGAACAGTGTCTCCATCATTGTGCTGGGGACTGGGGTTTATTTGACCAGGGGAAAGAATGACCCCCTCCCCCCAACCATTCAGCTGGAGCAGGGTACGTAATGGTATGGCTGCTGGCATTTGAGGGTCGTTATTCAAAATCCAAATCTTGAAAATATGATGAAGCATAATTTCTCCTGGGTTCACTGTTAATGTGGTGGGAGAGGAAGAGAGACTAATGTGTCTCTTGTGTCTAAAAACTCTGGCACCTGACAGTATGAAACCTTACAAATTACGAAGTCATTAAGACATTACATCCCAATCGGGCTAATTAGCCACTTGAGTTTCTTCAGAGAAAACTCTGGGAATATCATGGGCAGAAAACCCATTTATCAGTGAATGCCAAAGCACGAATGGCCTCATAAAAGTAGCTTACCATGTTGCATTGAAAGAATGAAAGAAACCACAATGAAAGAGACCACACACTGTAACAGAGGAATTAATACTCCTTGCTGCATTATACTATGCTTGATGAGACATGGGCCACAAAATTAAAAACTATCTCGCTGTCCAATGACACAGTGGTAAGACATATATGTGGCATCTCAAATGACTTGGAAGAACAACACTCAAAATAAAACACACTTCGCTCTGCAAGTGGATGAGGCCACTGACAGCAATAGGGACTGCTTTCTGATTGCTTATGTTTGCAACAGCTTATCAATTCACGGTCACTGAGTGAAGATTTGCTGTTTTGCAAATGCACTCCAATTAGTGCAACAGCTGATGAATTTAAGATTGCTGACTCTTACCTGACAGAGCCTGGAATTAAAAAGGAAGACAGTGTGGGCATTTGCACAGATGGGAAACAGACCACAGCAGGGAAAAGGGAGGGGACCACAGGCGCTGAATCAGAGATTCGCACCAAATGCGAAATGGACACACTGCATTATACACAGAGGCATCAAAGCAATCAAGTGTCAAATTAAACAAGATTTTGTCTGATGTCATGAATGTGGTCAATTTCAAAACAAGTGCAGTCTCTGAAAGTGTGACTCTTCTCTGCACTCTATGAGGCAATGGTTGTCACATGTGTTGTTTCACAGTGAGGCTTGATAGCTCTCCTGAGGTGTTGTCCCAGGCGTTTGAGCTCAGAAAGGAAATTTGGGTTTTTTGGAGGAAGGTATGCATTGCCAGTAAGCCTAGTAATGTATCCAGTTTTGAATGAATTAGGTATGTGGCTGTGGGGCAAAGATAAACACTTACCTCAGTAATACACTCAAAAGCAGAGATGTGGGGCAGAAGACATGACCCAGGAAATAGAGATTAATTTGAGAATCCAATGTGCTGAATCCAGTGCTGAGTCCAATGAGCCCACAGATCACAGTGATTTCATGTCTTAAGGAACATATCCCTGCCCTGAGAGGATATTTTCAAAAATACCTTCCAAACAACAGTGGTCAGTATGACTGGGTCAGAGATCCACCAACACTGCAGTACCTACTGATTTAAGTTAATCTAAGGAGGACCAGTTCATTGAGATGACATCTGACTCCAACCTTGAGGCTGCAGTTCACGTATCAGTCATTGAGTGAATTCTGGCTTGGTGTAGATTGGGAGTACCAAAGGCTGTGGGCATTCTGCTTCCCTTTGCCACATCCTACCTATGTGAGATAAGGTCCTCTGTTGTTCTCCATACGTTCAAAGACTCTAAATCAGGGATGCCAAATACTACAAGGCCATGCTGGTTGACTGCATGTACTTAAAAAAAAAATGCAGCACCATCATGATATTGGTTAAGTCCGATTGCAGTTGTTAGGTTTTGTCAAGCCCCCTCCCCTCAAAACTAATGTTGGTTTCATTAGTTATTTGTAAACTAATGTAACAAATAAAACAAAATTAATTGATTTCCCAATTTATTTTTAAATTATATTACCAGGATGGTAGAAAGCCATCTTGCAATAGTCTGTTTTCCCATGGGCAAATATCTACCTGTGCAACTGAGAGCATTGAGTTGAATTTAGAATACTAGAAATCTGCAACCCAGACAACACACAAAACACAAAAGGTGGTTACATTTAATGTCAACTGACCAACCAGAATCAATCCTTGGCATCATTACTGACTTAATCTGGGATGGCCTTAAGCAGTCTTGAGATTCATTCAGCATTTGTACTTTGACTAACAATTAAAAATAATATTTTGGTGAGTTCAGCAATCACTAATACTAACTTGCCAAACTGAATTTGTGAAGTGTTTTGCTTGTGATTATGTGCAAGTACAAATATTTTACTGACTTAATGTTTTGCAACTCGTCCTGTTCAAACAGGTCAAGAACATTTATCAGTCGAAACCTCTATAAACCTTATATTAGTACCTGAAAAAGGTGTTCCAGAAAACTGAACTTGCCATTCAACCCCCCTAAATTAGTGGAAGCTCAGTTGCCACCATTTGAAGTGTTTCAAAACACAGTTAAGGGTTTGCTGGGTCATGTGCATGTGTATCTGGGGAGCAAATGCAATTGCCTGCCTAAAACTAGTTACACTTTGTCACATTTTATTTCAGGTGCAAATATAACATTTTGGCTGAGCACTGCCTGGAAATAAGAAACACATTTACAATGTTCAAAACTTTATTTCAGCCACTCTAACATGGAGTGACCTTCACTGAATCCATGGACAATACAATATTTTGAAAGAATTTAAACAACCAGAGACTGTAACAGCACATAAATCATGATGTGGGAAGGAATAAATGTCCTACATATATCTCATTTTATTTGACTGTTTAAAGCAAGGATGTCAAGCTCTAGTCATGGAGGGCTGCAGTGTCGGCAGGTATTCTTGATTTCCTTTCAGTCAGCAACCAATTAAAGCCTTAAGAGAAGGGTGTGTGGACTTGTTTGCCAACCAATGACTTAATTGACTCACTGATGCTGAAACAGCACCAAAATCAGCACACACTGTGGCCCTCAAGGACTGGATTCAAACATCTGTGGTTAAAATTTCAACAGGAACCATGGGCTAAAAAAAATAAAAATTAAAAATAACACATCATTCGAATTAGTAATTCATTATTAGTATACATAATTTTCTATAACTCTTTCATTTTATCTGACAGTCCTTTTTCCTGGCTACCGCTTTGTTATAGGACCGATTTGGGATCCTAGGTGCACAGCAGGCTTGTTATTCTGTTGTTGGCTGTTGAGTAGTGTGTGGGCAGGAAGTGCAGAGCAGTGACAGACTAGCAGGCCAATATGATCTTTATCACACAATGTTATACAATCAAATGCTGTTAACAGAAAACAAATGAAAAAAGAAGAATTTATATTTCCCATAGAATAATAATTTAGAACAGATCAAAAATCCCTGTAAATGTTGATATTTGATCAATAATTATTTTTATTATTTATACAATGTAGGTTTGGCTTGTTGAAATCCTGGAAAAGAAAAATGTAGCATTCTAATTTAGAGAATGTGAGAGAGGAAATGTGAAAACCATCTGTATTATTGTCTGATTTTTTGATGAAAATGCTGAAACTGTCCAGCCACAATTTTTTTTTTTTTTTTTCTTTCAGATGAGCACAGGCAGTATGTTGAAGAGGGAGCAACAGCAGAAAGACTGTATGAGGAAAGGATAAAGTCATTCACAGATGCAGATGTAAGTTTTTCAGATTTTTTTCATAAAGCTACATTTGGGAGAAGATAAGTGTTTTGTTTTTTGTTTTTGTTATTCTTTATTTGCCCGTTTGTTCCATTATCCATTTCTGCCTTGTTCGTCAAGCAAAGTCTGTAGCCCAGGGTCTATAACAGTGTCTGGGTATGACTTTTTACTTGTTGGCTGATTTCATTAGTCTACTCTTTGACTATCAAAGAATTTGTAAATGGAGAACCAACCAAACTTCAAAATCCAAAAAACGCAGGTGTGAGTTCACGTTTTTGTGAAAACACGATAGTATGACACCTGATTCAATTAAATAACTAATTGCAGTGTTCAGTCAAGACCTTGATAAGTGGCATCAAGGGCCTTAGTGCTGGGCTAAAACAAAAACCTGCCACGAGACTAACCCTTTTGGATAGGATTGAACTAACCTGCTGTAGTTGAATCAGATCAGTGCTAGTGGGAGGATGCTATCTTCAGGCTGGCTCCATTCCCTGGCTATCTGGACTATCCCACATTTTCCAGCCAGCCAGATCATGTTCAGCTGAAGACACTTAATCAGTCATGGCCCTATTTAAGACTCCCAAGTGCAACAGCTGACTGTGAAGTACCAGACTGGGAAAAGCAGTGAATTGAATTTAGTTAGTGGAAACAGAGTAAGCTTTTTCCTTAGTAATGATTTTGGCTGACATTGTGATTTTACATTTGGGCTTTCTGGAAAAGACCCTGCGATGATTTGACCATGTAGGCTAAATTACACTACATAAACACTTTAAGCAGTATATGCTAAATCAGGGTTGTGTGATCTTACTCGATAAGGGCCAGTGTGGGTGCAGGTTTTTGCTTTAACTCAGCACTAAGACGCCTGATTGTACTTACCAAGGTATTGACTTAGCCATTATACTACACTGCCGCCAAACACACCCAACACACACACACATAATGAACCTCAAAAATAAACATAACCAAAAATGAGCGAGTTATTTAAAATAATAGTAATTAAAAAAATAATTTATTGACCTATTAGCCATCAATCACTTGTCAATTAAATTTTGTCATATACTGGAACCCATTATCTATTTCACCTCCCTCTGCTGACGATTGAGTCATTTGCAAAAAACATTCTAGTCCGTAAATAGAAGAGGATTAAGGAGCAGGGCCTGGTCAGAAAAACTGTAGACCTCACTCCTGCAGATACTCTGCTTGGCACCCCTTGTGCTTTGTGGGTATTCTTCATGACTTCTCTATGGAATTTCCTATTGGAAGTATTTAGACCGTTCTCTGAGAGAACTACTTTGCCAACCTTTTGGACCGTTGAATTCAGAGCAAATATGGTATGCAAGAATTAGACATTTTTAATTGTAAATGGGAATCTCATTCAAAGCTTTTGATGTTTGGCAAATGCTTAAATCTTGCTATTCTCGGTAAGGGATCTGATTATCCAACCGTTCCAAATAGCCTGTTGGTATGGAGATGACATTTTCTATGGTTGATTTTGAGACTTGGTGACCCTACAATGGAACTTAACTGTGACCCTTGTGTTTGACAGTTCTTTGGATTTCTGCATGGTGATGGATGACAAAGGGATTTCACATGTGTGTTACCTCAGTTTGTATATTCCAGTTATATAAAAGTGATTGAAGGCCACAATACAGTTCCTTTAGGCTTCCCATACATTCAAAGACTTAAATACGACTAAAGGCTTACACGCTCTCACATTTAACAACAATCTGTCATAAGCCATGGCTCTTTTTAGTGCTAGAGGTACACACATTTAGATTCTAGGAATACTGGGAATCATACATCTTCACACATTATAAGACTTCAATATGATTCTTTCAGAGAATTGTAATCTCAGCTGTCCTCTTCCTGTCGGAAATTCACACAAAGCAGAAAGAGTGAGACAGTACTGTGTAAAACTTAATGGGTAATGGAGCAGCAACAGCAACAGCTTTTGGCCACCACTGCACTTGTGTGTGCAATGATCTGTGCTAAAACAGCCAAAAATACACTTTCCCGTTAGCATGGCCACGTATGCCAGAAGAGTCCTGGCACTGCTGATGTCAGCTAAAGACAGCACACCTATTGGCTGTTGACAGTGTAGAATTATATGTCGCATCTTTGACCATCAGAAAACTTCTGAGCCCAGACTGAAGACTTACAATAATATTAAGCATGTCTGATTTTGTCAGATCAGTCAAGATGAGAAAAAGACTGTATTAAGACAGCTCTGACTCAGTCTGTAACCATTGCAAACGAATCGTATGGCCTGATGTGGGCACGCACCAACTAAGGTACGGCTGGTGTGAATGTCAGCTCAACCTGTGACTGCATTATTCTGTGAACAGGGAAGCGCAACCAACATAAAATCAATAATAATCATAAAAACACCTAATTAAACTTAAGTGGTCCTCCAATGAAGGCTATGTTTCTATATGGGGTGGATGGAAAATGTATTTTCGTTCAAATTTTTTTCTTCGTAGTATTCACAGAGGCACTCAAAGGACTCATCAGACTTATTTACATAATAGTTGCTTTAAAGTAGTGAGTCTCGAAGGAAGTGTTCTTTAATTAATCAATTTGCTATGCATGATAATTTTATGAATTTCATTTATAAGCAGCTGTCTACATAAGTGCTGGTTCACTCCTGTATTAGACCACAGAAAACATTTTCCTCCAGAATGCACGTGTAGCCTGTAACTTATTCTCACTGCAAATGCACTACTGTCACCAATCCAGGAATGCTTTCTGAAAAGGTACACATGGGGTTCCATTGCATCAGTGACTTATTATTAAGTCAAGATGTTGCGCATATAGTAGTTTTCATGCTGAGTTTAAACAAAGATACTTTGGGGTAGAATTTAAAATAGTTCCAACATCATTCAAGATATCCACTGCAGTGCTATCTTTGTTTCCACTGGTGCCCAGGATAGTAAGAAAGTTAGTGGCAGGGTTTGTTTCTTACATTCCCATACAGCTCCAATTCCCACTTGATTATTTTCCATAAATGTTTCTAGTTCTAAAGAAGTTTTTAATGTGATTACAATCTAAGTAGTCATAGGTGAAGTCTCAGAAGCACTTTCAATTCTTTAGTAAGCTGTTGGATATTCTTGCTTATTTAAGTCAACAAAAACTGTATCCTGTGTTTGTGTTATTTATATCAAATATAGAAGACCTGACAAAAAATAAATTATATTTGTTTTGTGCAGGGACTGTTTTATTGAGCATTTCATCTATTGTGAATGTTGCAGGGACAAACTCATTAACAATCATTGAGTTAAATGAACAAATGCAATTAGAGAAAGATTCCTACTTCATAAGCAGTTTGTACTTCAAGATTTAATTCACCATTTTATAATTTTGCTGAGGTTTGACAGCAGTAAACTATAGGTGCCAATAAAGGCTTGCTTTTACTGAGACCAAACAGAGCCAATGTCTTTGAGCCCTAGAGATTTGATTATCAGGCTTTACAGTATATCACAATTGAACTTTGTGCTGACTCAAACTTGGCATTGGGCAGAATTTTCCTGACGTAATTAAAATTGGAAAAATTCCCATGGCCATTTTCTGGGCCAGATAGAAGTATAGTCATCAGCATTATAGGGGTACCCTGTTATAATTACCCTCAAAAGAGAGGAAGTAGAAATCACTCCAAAGCAGGGTATGTCAATCTTTACATCCTTTCACTACTTAGCCAACTAGATGAGCTTTGCAGTCCTTGTATCAGAGGAGCACTCTATAAACACAGCTGATGCAGGCAGAGAGCAGATGTCCAAGAAACCAGAGGAGCCACTCTTGCATAAAGAGACAAGGACAAACCCTGCTGCTAAAAACCTTGATCCCTGGGTGATGCTATGCCCGATTGCTGGAAGTTCACAGTTGACACTGATACAGTCAGTGTTCAATACCAAGTCTCATCACATAAACGGATAAGCCACCTGGAAACTCCATTCAGTGTCGTTTTATGATAAAAATACAGGTTCCACACTACTCTAGACAACAATGAGCCTTCTTTTAGATGAAGTGAGGCAAGCCGAAAAGAGAAAATAGAAAGAGAAAATCTGAGTGATGGGACAAATACAACAATAAATGCTCACACTAATGCTCTCTACAATAGATTTCTCATTGAGATTTGGTGGATTTTTAGCAGAGGAAATTGAGTGCAATTTACCTACTTGAATAGGATCTATGAAGGGCAGAAAAAGGGCTAAATTCAGCCTTTTAACTAATTAACCAATTAAACCCAGCAAGACTGTCATTTCAGGGCAAGATGGTCATGAGTCAAGTGTACTTAAGAAAAAACAAAACAAACAAACAAAAAGTCATAGTCAAAGTCATATTTGGATTTCTATACAGGAACATGTCTTGCATCACAATTGAAAACTGCAAAAAGAATTCAAGCTACAATTTTACCAGTTCTTGACGATGGGGATGTATTATACAGCGCTGTGAAAAAAGTATTTGCCCCCTTCCTGACTTCCTCTATTATTGAAAAGTTGTCGCACTGAATGGTTTCAGGTCTTTACACAAAATGTAATATTAGACTAAAGAAACCTGAGGAAACACAAAACACATTTAAAAATAATTTAATGAAAAATGTTATATAACACCCATATCACCCATGTGAAAAAGTAACTGCCCCCATTAAACTTAACTGGCTGCACCACCTTTAGCAGCAATAACTGCAACCAACTGCTTCCTATAATTTGATATCAGTCTTTCCCATCACTGTGGAGGAATTGTAGCACACTCTTCTTTGCCGAACTGCTTTAATTCAGACAAATTTCAAGCATGAACACTTTCTTCTGCCACAGAATCTGTATTGGGTTCAAGTCAGGACTTTGACTAGGACTATTTATTTATTTATTTATTTATTTATTGTTTAACTTTAATTCTTGGTTATGCTTCAGCTCATGGACAGATGACCCAAAATTCTCCTTAATAATTTTCTGGTACAGAGCAGAATTCATGGTTCCTTCAATAATGACAAGTCATTCAGGTCCTGAGGCAGCAAAACATCCCCACCAATCTACCACCACCATGTTTGACTGTTGTTATGATGTTCTTACTGTGAAATGTTGTATTTCATTTACACCAGACACAATGTGACCAGTGTTCATCTGTCCATAGAACATTATCCAGTGTTTCCCGTACAATGAATTTATTAAGGCGGCCCACCAAAATAGATTTTTCCTGCCCAAATGTAGTTGTTCTATTTAGTTGTTTATTTCGGTAAGCAACTCTACACTTTTGTATTCATTATTTTTTCTTTCAAATGACAAAGTTACATACAGCAAACATTCAAGCTGCCCCTGTTTTGTTCCAATTATATTTTAGAATGATCACAATTTTTTTCAATCTGGTTTACTGTGCGTTCATTGGCAAAACTTGCAAATACATAGTTTTGTGGTCACAACTTTGTTTCCTTGTGAACCACCCATTTTCCATTAGAAGGTAATTATCTGCCTCCTGTTTTTTGAGAAGTGACCCTGTCCATTGCAAACATGTTTGGTTTTAGCTTCAAATCAGAGTAATGCTGACTGTGCTCACTGCCAAATACAATTCTCAAATGAGTCGAAAACTAGAAGAAAAAAACACTACAATTTAATGTTGTGAAGGATGTAAAACCACAACTGAGCTTACCAGACTGCATCATAGCAGGACAGATGCTACTTGGACCAGACAAGCATTCATTGCAACAACAAACACCTGAGGTTCAGGAGTACAAAGACAAATGTGACTGTGGCAATTGAAAAGATCCCTCTGTTTACCACACGAGGCTGGAAGATTATTTGGAACCTGCTGTCTGTGCACCTAGGAGAATGCCATATGTCATGTAACAGAATGATGTAGACTAATTAATATGACAAAGATAGGCATCATTACACTCGTGACTGAGGCCACAGAACAGGTCCCTGCAATCATAGCTGCTGTAAAAATGGATGGCTGCTGAGACATCACCCAATGAAATAAATTGAAAAGGCTATCACAGACATGCCCGATACAGCTTGCCATGCAGATAGTGCCATTGCACAACTGACCTGGGCCCTCCTAAAAAAACTGATGATGTTCTGCTGTAATTTTGTATATTCAATATTCAACACTTTGAGATGAATGGATAAGGGTTTTTTTTTTCAAAAGTAACACCTCTCCCTCACTCATTGCTCTTTCAGTCACTTGTGCAGGCTCCGTACCTACTCTGTCTCTTGATGCTAATCATAGGTTATCCTAGCTGGCTAGCAAGGTAGGCTAGCTTTTGGTATTCTCTAGTTTTAATTTGTTGCTGCTCCAACTCTGTCCCAGTGATCAGCTGAAAGTTAGTGTTAGTGTTGAGGTTAGTCAAAGTTTACCATCAGAACTAAGAGAGAACGTTCTATGTTGGTTGATTTTTTACATTGTGGGAACCTTTGATGATTGGTTAGTTTATATTTTGGTTGCTCAGGTGTGCTGTGATTGGTTTAAACTAGCCAATCACACTGGGACACACCAACATAACTAAGGGTCTAAGGAAGGATATTCTGTCAAGCTGTAATCCTCGGAGATGAGCAACTTTTGCGTTTGCGGCCTTTTTATTGAAATTATTGTGAGAACTTCAAGGAGTTCCAAAGGCTATGATTAGAATATTTTAACCTAGGGGATCCCAAAGCGTGGGTTGCAACCTCTGGGATGCTGGGAGGTTCACAAGTGAACTTTGCGTGGGCAGAACATATAATGGAATGAACCTAATCAACTCTGCAAAAAACACTGCTGTAAACATTCATTGTTGGGTCAAAGTACAAGGTTAAACAAGTTGAATAACATTTATTTATATTTGCCATATTGTGTTTTTAAATCCTTTGTCTTATCCACCAGTTTTATGACATTAGCAACCAAAGATGAGCAACACTAAGCATAACCCAGGATGTCATATTCTTTCAGGTGATGCATCACCTAGAACATAACACAGTTAAGTCTCCAAGTATCCCTGCACTCACCGTCAGCAGTCTCTGTCTGAACTGCAAGGGAAGTGGCTGTTGACTCAAGCGAGTTCTTGATCATTAAACAACCATTTATGCCATCAGAATTAATGTATTCTGCTTCAGAAGCACTCTGGAGTTACAACGCTCTGCACCTGGGTATTCAAGTCAACACCATTTCTGTTCAGCGTAGTTCTCATCCTGAATGTAGCTTGTTTGTTCAAGAAAGTCTCTTTCCCCCAAGGCACAGCATGCTGTATCTTTGTAAATGACCTAATAAAGACAACCAGAAAACAGTTGGGCTGGTTAGTAATCACCCTGCTGCAGAAGGTTTGGGATACAAAAGGAAGCTCTGACAATAGCAAAAGAGTAGAGGCACTGCAAGCGTCATATCGGAGTTTGACAAATTAAGCATTGAAATGTGGCATAACGCCACCTGTTCGAAAATTTACCTTGCTAAGAAACCGATTCCATGCTAATATTTCTGACAGTTCGCAACCTTGTGTGAGCAGGACTCCAATTAAAAGGGCTGATTTAAAAGTCGAGTATTGTTTGATGGTGCTGCCTTTACTTTCAGTTAACAGCTGAAATGGCCAGAACACAATTCTGTGTTCTAAAGTATGTTCTAAAGTCCTGTGATGTTTCATCATTTATGTCCAAGGCATCCATTACTTTTGGAAAAGTTGTGCAACACACCACAAAGAATATTCAGACCTTCTAATGGCTGTATTGTAATGATCCAGCTGACTTAAGCAAACATCTGAAGTGCATTTTAAAAACTCTGAACGTCCTCTCGATTAGGCTACAGTGTGTGTTTTTGTGAGTTCAACTGAATGGCAATTCAGGTACTATATACGCGTCATCAGCCACACATAATTTGTGAATGCATGTCTAACCTGTACATGTCGCAACTCACCTGGATGTTGATGGAGTGGGCTCCTTTACAATTCACATTATTGATATGGCCAATTTAATTTGTCATACTGCAGTTGTCTAATTCGGATCAATACTATGGCCATCCATTAGATTGTTGTGTATTTTCATTGTGTATTTATTTATTTTTTGATATGCACAATAATAATCTTTCATGTTGTAATCTTGATATTATTATGCATGTTTGTGCATTCCCCTATGTGTGCAGGAGGGTTTCTGTGCCTTGTGCACTCACCTATGTATGTTTAATGTTAAACCACAAAACCTGCATGTACTGCAGCCCTCCAAGGCTTGAGTTGACACCCTTGAACTAGACCTTTAAATATATTATGGTACTATGACCATGTCTGTAGTCTGGCAGTGAAACTAAATCTTTTCTTAAACCTCTGTCATATTTCTTTGTGTCAAATCTTAAGAGGACCATAAAATTAGAAATAGCAGTCTCTCTGCAAGGACAGGAACAAACTGGTTTGTAAAACACAAGTTCTCAGCTGTTAGTTGAGAACACAAGGGGACAGAGGGAAAGGGGACCTTTAATGCAAGCTGAATAAACTGGTTTGCAGGAAAATTGCAGGTGTCTGAATTATTTGATATTAATTCCATTCATCATAATAGAAAGCTATTATCAGCGCTGTTGTATATGGCCTTGATGGGCTCTTTAGTTCTTTGCTCCGCCGCAATAACATGTTAGTGCAAGGTGTTGTTTTTATTTACAGTGTTCAAAATTACAAAAGCCAAGTCCCAAAAAGAGTGCAAATAAATTGTATATACAACAATGAGTAATTTACAGTAAAAAAATAATAATAATAACAAAGAAAAAAAATCAAAATTTACCCTAGCGCTACCTTCTCTACATGCAGACGCTAACAATCCCACCAAGGCCCGAGGCTCCGTTTTTAAAACAGAAACCCCACCCTCTTGGTCCCTACCATGACCAGGGGTGGCTCATTAATAAACAATTAATTTCCCAATCCCTTTTAATGACTACACAAAGTCATTGGGTAAATATATAGAAGTTTCCCGGAGCTACACTGAAGACGAACAAACATCGCGCTACCAGACATGAAACAGAGATAACAGATAAGTAAATAAAATGTTTAAATGGAGGAACTTGATTTTGTGTGTGACATATTTATTCTGGGGTGTGGATCAGGGTAAAGTTAGAATGACGTGACTATGTTTGTATGTATGAGGGGTGATGGGTTTTTTTGGGGGGGGTTTTTTGCCATTTTCGCCCGAATTTAGTCGTTATACCAATTCCCTGTGTGTATCACAGTCCTGGTCGATGCGATATCCTCTACTGGTCTGGGGAGGGTGTAGACTACCACATGCCTCCTCCAATACATGTGGATACAGATGCTCCGATACAGTCGCCAGGCGCTTCTTTTCACCTGACAGCGAGGATTTTCACTGGGAGAGCGCAACGCGCAGGGGGGTTCACGCTGTCTCTCCCAGATCCCCTTCCTGCTGAACAGACGCCCCGACCAACCAGTAGGAGTTGAAAATGCAACGATCAGGATTCATACCCTCACCGGCTTCCCACCCGCGAACACTGCCAATTGTGTTTCTAGGAACGTCTGACCAAGCCGGAAGTACCGCTGCAGGGGATTGAACCCGGGTCTCTGCAGTGGTAGGCGAGGAGGGGTAAAGAGTTGGCCGCGAATTCTGTGCATGCACTCACAGAACACGACATGCTATCTAAAGGAGGGAGAAAAGTTTTGTGGATGGAGTGTAGCCGCGGCTGGCTGTCTGTCACAAGCGCATAGTAATTAAAACACAGGACAGTAGTCCCAACATTTAGGCTCTAAAGACAAACTAAATTTTTTATTTATTTTAAAGAAGAAAGTTTTTTGATACATGTTCAATTCAATTTTATTTGTATATTTGCTTTTTCAGAGAACTGTCACGAAGAAGGTAAGAAACAGCAAAAAAAAATGAGCAAACGGAGCAAACACCAGACCTGAACCCCCAAATAACAAGTACATAAGGTAAAAACTCTCAGTGAGGAGAAAACCCTCAACGGTAGTGAGAAAAATGTGAAACCGGCTTGCTTTCCCTCTTGGCTAACTGCCAAATGTATAAGCTTGAAAGCTTTTTAATTATCGCAAGCTAACAGTAGGCCTACTTGCCGATCCATTGCGTTCTGTGACAAGTTCCAGGTGAAAATGGGTACTGTAAATACTGACTGTACGGGTTATTGTAATATTGCAATGCCTGAGGGCTCCAAAAATGAAACCCATTTCTTGTAAGTCTCTTCATTTTTGTGAAAAGAAAAAAGTGTATTGCTTTTTCCGCATCCAGAGAAGGGACAATGCTTAGGCATTTTTAACTTTGCTTGCCTTATCCACACAAAAGTGGCAAGAGTGTCCCTTGCATATTACATGTATAATGGATTTCACTGAACTTAAGGTTTGTTTCATAACACCTAGTTAACCTTGCTAACTACAAACCTGGCGTTTAGCCAAGGGGGAAAGAAAATCAATTTCACAGGCTTTTATACATTTTTACAAGATTCATTTTAACATCTTTTTTTGTCATTAGTGTATGCAAAAAAATTATTAAAACAACACAAGCAAAGAATGAACAGATTTCAGTTTCGTGGACCTTTAAAATTCAAGCAAAATCTGTCCATATCTATTATCAATGTGTGCACAATCGGCAGGTATGTTTAATGATATGCATGGGCATGTCCATGGGAGCGCCTGTGGTGGCATGTGCAAAAAACGTCCACAGTAGCATCTTCCAATGTATCCTTTGCCGGGAGAGAGGACACATAGATCGGTTTCTGAGGCATGGAGGCGATGAGGTGGTAATGGAGGAAAGGATGATATATTTTTTGAGTATTGGGATGCATCAAAGGGCCTTGCACCTGTGAGGGCCTTGCACAATATAGGGATTTGTTTATTGATCTGTTTTTTTACCTTTAAAAGTAGACCCTGGGATATGATAAGTGAAAATGTAAAGAGCAAATCTAAGATTGCGTACAGCGCTCCTTTCTCTGTCAGACAGAGCGTCACCATTCAAGTCTGAATCTTTACTCCCCATCTTTGTTACAATGCCTTGAGCATCCATGCACATTACCCAAAGCAATCAAACCTGCTCACAAGGCACAATAGCACAACAGCAAACTTCTGCATTGACAAAACAAAATATAGCATCATCTGATACACCTGGGATGGGCACAAAATTGAAGGTCTGTGCATGTTTCATTAATCAGAAGTAAGAAGAGTTAAAGAAAAGTTTTGTGAACGAAGCTCATTCTCTATTTCAGTTACTTTTCATTGATGTATTTGTGATGCTCTGCAGCCAATGGGTGGATCACAGTCAAAAACCTTTGAGGTTGGTTTCATGCCTTGAACTGTAATTAGGGAGGGCAAAATTGAGCTTTAGAATGTCGACAACAATGTGAGCGTGTGAGCTTGACAATACATTTCTCCCAGAAAGTTGTTGTGTTGTAATAGTGTGTTGTTAGCATTTATTGATCGCAATTCTATGAGGCTGTATGATGTAGCTAACACAAGCCAATACCACTAACCCAGAAAATTGATTTTTAACTTTCAATCAAACGTTCAAAGATTATGGTCCCTGGCACTGAAAAGTTCAGTCACAACCTCAATAATCCTCAAAACTCCTATTATGAAATGGAAATAACTTCTAATCTATCGAAGCATGCATTGGGTGGGAATACACCCTGGACAGGTTGCCAATCCATCACAGGGCACACACACTCTCGCACCTGACTGTGGGAGGAAACCCGGGTACATGAAGGAAACCTAGAGGTCATGGTGTGAACATGCAACGTCCACACAGATTCAAACTGGGATTTGAATTGGGGAATCTTTCTGCTGTGGGGCGACAGTGCTATCCACTGAGCATATAAAAAAACATCCAGAGCCGTTATTAAGCTACAGGTGAACCCGATAATAGTAAACAATATTTATTTTATTTTCAGAAATAACATTTTTGGTTGCCCTGCTGAATGTAATGCAAAAACAAACAAAAAAAAACAGCATTAAACAGAAAGAAATCACTGTTCGTTAATAAAAAAATCAGATACTCTTTAATATCTTATTTTTTTAAATATCACTATTTTTCCTTTTTTCTAAAACGAGAGTGCACAGTCTATCCTGCTTGTGTATTTTCCCACTTTATACAGACAGGAGGAAAGCAGATGAGGATCGCAGTACAGATAGTGCCTTTGGGGGGAAATTGAACCCACAGTTGTGCCGGGGTAATTGCATATGGGCTGAGAATCAGCCTATGGGCTGTGTCACATGGTCTCACTGTGCCCTAGCAAAATTGCAAAAGAATGCAATTTGGGAAAATAAAATTGTGAAGTAGAAGACACTCATAGAAGCCTTACATGCAAAGTAAGAACAATATGTGAGCACTCTTGCAGAATGTATTCTTATTTTTTACCTTCAGTTTCCATTTACATTTCTAGATTATCAATCAAGAAATTAATTAACTGAATTACCAAAATCAATAAATGAAGTGGTGGAGGATGGTACAGGGAACAGGGGGATGTAAATCATTACCCTGAAACAGATCAGCACTCTAACTCTGTTTGTTTACCTGATTAACAATCAAACAATTGATTCCTTCAATAACCAAGATGAAAGGTAAATTCATTACCAATTTATTGAAATAGCATTATTGATGATAAGAAGAAAATGCTATAGCATAAGATACAATTCACCATTTAGATGTTTTGTTAATTATTCAGATTATTGGCATCCTTGTTAAATAATCTCATATTTTAGTTATCTCTTTGTCATTATCATTTCTTAATCAATATAGGTTATATATTAGTCATGATTATTCAACAAATTACTTATTAAAATATGGAAATAGATTGAGTGTTGATCGGTTTAATGGGAATGCTTTACACCCGCCTTTTTCCAGCACACTGGCTGCCACTGCATGCATTTACATGCTGCAGAATTTTATGACACTAAGAAAAATGCTTGCACACAAAAATCACTATATATGTATTGACATTTGTTATTCAGGTAAATCATTGCTTGATTGATAATCCAGAAATGTAACTGGAAACAGGTTGAGTCTAATTGTTCATTTAAAGCTAAGGTTACTGAAAACCTGGTTATACATCCCATGATACACCACTTGCTTCAATGTGTGCAATAAGTGTAGCCTCATTAAAAATAGTAACAGTAATGTCATTCCTAATAAAGGATTCCATTTCTTTAAATTGTTATATTTGGCTTTGTTTATAAAATTACAGTTGGACCAGAATTTGGAAGCAGTGTAGTGTAATGTAGTATATATCCAGCTAAATAAATGGATGCAATGTAAATGCTATGTAAAATTTATGTAAGTAGCTCTGGATAAAATACCTGTAATGTAAAGTAATGGAAAGACATTATACATATCTTATGATGTTGAATGTTTATCTCTCACTACTTGTCTGCCTCATATGTTCAGTGTTCATTTGTGCATATTAGTAACATCATCAAAATAGCACAAAGCACAGGCATTTGAGTAAAGTGGGTGAAAACACACAAGTTAAACCAGAGGGAGGTGAAAAATATTCCATTTGCACCAAACGAAACAAGCAATTTCACTAAGACCCAGCTGAATTTGTACTACTATTATCTCCAAAACAGAGCCTAACCTCTCATATTCTGACTGGATGAAAGTTACTAATGTCATCGTGTGTCTTTGCTGCGCACATTTGTGCCCTTTTCCTTGGCAAATTCATCCATATTCTCTCAGTTACTCATTTGCCCGCTTCCTACGTTTGCATTCATTTATAACCATTAGGCATGCTTATGTTCTCTAATGCATGTTCTTCCTGACGTTCATTCTTCATCACACTCACACTCTTCTTTTGTGATCTTTCTCTTGAGGATTCTGGGAACGTATGGGCGGAGTTTGTGAATGAGTAATTGAATACCGGGGGACAGGCAGTCCATTTCATTGGTCCTGTTGCATTTGCTTGTCTGCTGGACTGAGTAAAGGCTATCATTAGCAGGCACCCTGCCGGCATAGGCCTACTCACGTGGCTCCTCTGGGGGTTATGGGTTTTGAGCAATTGACCTGTTGGCAGACAGTCCTAATTGCTCCAGTTTTAAAAGGCACAGCTGAGAAAGGCCTTTCAGCTGTATGAGATGCTGTTACTTTGGGCTGTATCTGATCTTCCTGAGCAGCATGCCAGTTGTCTGCCTGTTCAGCGTCACTGTGAAATGACCATAGCATTATTGGTATGGCTTATTATATGCTCCTTTCCCCCAGATGCATATCTCAAGGGCTACCTTGACAAGCATTCCCACTGTTATCAAGCACAATCTTCAAGGCAGCCAAGGATATGCGGGTGGTCATGTCGGAAAATCCCTCATGACAACATGCAGTAATTTTAAGAACTTGAATGAAAAGAACTTATCTTTTTAGCAAATTAATTTCCAAAATGAATCTCTTAAGAATGAGAATTATAAGAATTTAAAACAGAACTATGTAAAAGGTCAAATGAGCATTTGGTTTACAGACCCCTAATTACTTGATATTAACAAAGTAATTATGTGGCAATATAAGTACTCGTAAGTACTTTTTAACATTTACCATGAATGGAAACAGTAAGTAATTAGGAACAAATTGTAACAGGAATATTTACTTGGTAATTATAGTATAAGAAAGGATAAATGCAAATAGTAAGTACAGTAGGCTGCCCAGTATTAGACATAAATTGTTGTAATAGCTGATAATGACAGACCTTACAACTTATCTGTATTACAACTGGGAAGTATTTGTAATCTCCAGAAAAAAGTAGGCATATATAAAAACCAAATAACTACAGGTTATTTACATATAAATACAGTACTTCATCCAGTTCATGCCAGTGCACTTTCAGATACTTAATAGCCCAAGACCTAGCAAGTCTTTCTACAAAATTATCAGGCTAACAAATAAAATAATATGAGGTAATACATTACAAGATTATGATGTCAGGAATTAGTACTGACTTGGTTATAAGGTTATTTATCTTGTCATTCCACAATGGATCATGTAGTTCCCTCATTGATTTTATGCACGCAATGTGTAACTGCTGTACCAGAGTAATATTATCTGAGTTAATTATCTAAGTCAGATGTAACTGGACTGTAAAATATAGCCATGTTTGTTCCTATGGAGTTACTCTGTAATGAATATAGCCTGTGATCCCTTTTACACGGTTACAATGCAATAATCAAAAACCCGCGAGCTGGCCTTCCAAGACGTTATAGGGTAATATTAACTAAGTTACCGGGTAGATAAGGTGTAACTGGATTGTAAAATAAAGCAATGGATTTTCCCATGTAGTTATGATACAACATACAAAAATAATCACAAACACACACGGCAAGGCATTCCACAATGTTATAGGGCAATAATATTAAAAGTTTCTGGGTCGGGTGTAACTGGACTGAAATAACGCCATGCCTGTTTCCATGTAGTTGCTATCATTTGTCCTTTTGACAGGAGAAAACTACTGGACATTTGTCACATTGTGGATGCTCAAGGTGATACTGGTGCTCAGCAGGAAACCCTGTATGCAGTTGTATGCTGCATAGTAGTTCATAACTGGGATATGATGTAGTTTAAGATGTGTATTATACTGTAGCTTATCATTAACAACAATCACCAAAGAGGGGAGGAGGTGCTCAGGGGAAAAAAACACTGTGCAGTTTAGTTCTCTTAAAACTTTTTATCTATGCCCTTTCTTCTGTTGTTTCTTGGAGCCATTTTCTTCTCTAAAATGTATTCAAAACAGTTATCTTCTTGATCATGAGTTGAAAATTGGAAGATTACATTTTTTGAGTGCCCTGACAGGGGGCAGTGCCCCTATGCCCTATGATGGGCAGAGTTTAGGCATTGCAACATCACAACCTTGTAATTAAATTGCATTACCTCGTGACTACTTGTTTACTTGTTAATTTCGTAGAAAGACTCCCAAGGTTGGCTCTCGGGAAATGAAGTGCCTGAAAGGGCATTGATTGTGCATGACACTAGTTTGACCTGTGGCAGCAAACATGATGATTTTTCCCCAAGGTTGTCCCAGGACTTCTGAATGAGATTTTCCATAAACAGCATTGTCCATTACAGGGATTGCAAAATACTGTGTCCACTATGCAGATATAGTACAGTGCATGTCCAATGAATATGATAAAGCTTACGGTTAACAATATTTTTGTAATGAGGGTGGTTAATAACCAGGTTTCCCTCCAAAATATTTGCATGATTCTAGCATGATCTGTTTTTCAAGACATTGCAGAGCATTTGCCATTAGTGTATGTAGTAGGAAATCATTAAAGGTTCTGCAAACATGTTCAGGGATACAAGTAGGTTTTGTGGTTTAGGTCTTTTGACTGCAGTTTAGAAAATGATTTCAAACAATTGAGAAACACTGTCAAGTGCTCTTTTACTCAGAACTCAGAAACAGAAGGAAGGAAAGGCATTTTGCAAAAAAAGGTGCTGTTAAATTTAATGCAACACAGATGAAGGAATAGCCATTGGAGACCTGAGGCAAAGATCTGAGAGCAGGAGATAATGAGTCAATTGCTGACAACAGTGCCAACCAACTGCTTTAGTCTAGAGGTGCTGCCTGAGCTCCTAAAAATGGAAAAAACAAGTTTGTATTTATTTTATTTTTTAAAGTAAATGTTTACCTGGGGCAGTGCTGCAGATATAGAGACTGGATGGGGCAATTTCTATGTAATTTTATAGTGCCATTTTGAAAATCTGTTACATCACCCATGTCAAAATGTGCATTTAAATGTATTGTGGCAAAACCAAAGAATGGGAAGGTTGTCTGCCTTGAGCAGACAACCTTGAATATAGGACAGACAGCAAGATGGTATTTAAAAAGTGAATCCAGCAATAACTCTTCCATAGAATTTAACTTGATGAAGTAGTAAACACAAATGGAAATAAACATGCATTAAAAAAAAAAAAAAACTTCAGCTTGATCTTCCCAAACCACTTACAGGCTCAAAACACTACAGTGTATTGACAATTTAAATCAGTTCTAATGTAATGGTCATTATTATTGGTGATTTCCCCCCAAATTATATGACAATTGAATTTTGGTATACATCTTGGTCAAGCTCTTGTTCAACAACAAGCCTTGTTGATGGATATACTTTGTACAAGTGACATGCCATCACTTGTTCTTCAATTAAGTCACTGAAGGAACCTGCATAGGAACCAAAGAGATAACATGAGGACTGCTAATAGTTCTTTATCAGTGTGGAAACAAACAGAAAAAAACAAGTGGCAGAATGAAAACAAGAGCAGTGAAAGAGATGAATTGTAAGTGTAATGAGAGCACAGAGGAGGTGCAGAGAAAAACAAATGAAAAAACTTGGCTCATTCCTTTCGCTGACATTAAATCTCAGTGCTGATATTATATTGGAAAACTTTATTGCAAAACCATCATGAATACTAAGTGAAGACTATTAAGCCACCTTGTCAGAGAGAATCATTGCAGTTTTATTTGCAAAAATGAGCCCATGCAGAGGCCTTTATACATATATAGAGTCACCATTTTATTGTGAAGTGGAGACTAAAAAGTTGACTGAAACCTTCCTTCATTTGCCACTGCTTTGGTCAGTGTTGCATTGTGGGGTGCAACACTGCACCAAGAACCAGTGCTTTACCTAGATATGCTCATATTCCTCCTTTGCCTGTGCATGTTTCTTGAGCATATGTGCAAAGCACTATGGGCGGGAAATCAGATTGACTGGGGCTGTATATTGGCAGGCTAGGTCACATAGCCAGCTTGCTGTTTATCTAATTTACTTAACCTATTGAGACCCAGCAGAAACAAAAACACGAGAAAATTTTTTTTTCTTTTCTTTGAATTTTTATTGAATGCCCCTTGTAGTGTAGGTAGAAGAGGGAAATTCTAGCAGGGTTCTGGCAGTAGGGGACAGCATAGTGTAGTTTTTGGAAGGTACAGCTTCATTCTGCATTGTACTTGACGTCACACCGCATTGCAATTCGGGGTGATTCGCCATCTTAAGATGAATGCTCAGCTGTGAGTTGAAGATAACATTAGTATTCAGGAAAAATAAAGCCCTAATACCAGCTAATATTGGACTGGTATCAGCATAGAAGGCATTCAAATATTTGTATGGATCTGCTTCAAGCTTTGACATGGTGTGCATTCAGAGATGCTCTTCTGCATACCTCGGTTGTAACGAGTGGTTATTTGAGTTACTGTTGCCTTTCTATCAGCTCAAAGCAGTCTGGCCATTCTCTTCTGACCTCTGCCATCAACAAGGCATTTTCGCCCAGAGAACTGCTGCTCACTGGATATTTTTTCTTTTTCAGACTATTCTCTGTAAACCCTAGAGATGGTTGTGCGTGAAAATCCCAGTAGATCAGCAGTTTCTGAAATACTCAAACCAGCCCGTCTGGCACCAACAACCATGCCACGTTCAAAGTCACTAAAATCACCTTTCTTCCCCATTCTGATGTTTGGTTTGAACTTCAGCAGATTGTCTTGACCATGTTTACATGCATTGAGTTGCTGCCACACGACGGCTGATTAGGTATTTGCGTTAACGGGTGCAGTTTGCAGTTGAACAGGTGTACCTAATGAAGTGGCCGGTGAGTGTAGATTCCAATGCATTTAACTTATTGGCACAAACTGATATTAGCTATGGAAGTCACATCTGAGTCTTGTATTGTCATAAATCACATTTATTTAGGTTTAGCCCAGGAGCATTAGTGTCATGGTCCTGTTTTCCTGTCTGTGTTTCCCCTGTTGGGCCGCCAGATGGCGGCACTTCTGTTTTGTGTCCTGCTCCCCCCCTGTTAATTGTATGATTGTTTCATTGTCTCGTTATCCCATCATTGTTCCCACCTGTCTTATCCCCTCCTTCTGGTTTGATTGTTTTTTGAGTTCACCTGTGTCTTGTTACCCCTGTCTATTTAAGTTCTCTGTTCCCTTGACTCGGGTGCTGGTTCCTTGCGTTTGTTCTGCCTTGTGTTTGTTACCGATGTATGTTCAGTCCATTTATACCTGCCTGCGTTCTTTTACCTGTTTGTGTTTGTTCCCTGACTTACATGTACCTGCCTGCTTGTGTTTGTTCCCTGACTTACATGTACCTGCCTGCTTGTGTTTGTTTCCTGACTAGTTTTGTTCCTGACTAGTTTTGTTCCTGACTTGTTTTGTTCTTGACTTGTTTTGTTCCTGACTTGTTTTGTTCCTGACTTGTTTTGTTCCTGACTTGTTTTGTTCCTGACTTGTTTTGTTCCTGACTTGTTTTGTTCCTGACTTGTTTTGTTCCTGACTTGTTTTGTTCCTGACTTGTTTTGTTCTTGACTTGTTTTGTTCCTGACTTGTTTTGTTCCTGATTTGTTTAGTTCCTGACTTGTTGATTTGCCCTTGTGTTCTGCCTGCCTGCGTTCTGCCCTGACTGTGTTCTGCCCTGCCCGTGTTTGAGTTCCTCTTGTTTTCTGTTTTATTTAGAGATTTTTTGAGTTCGTGTTTTTTCCCTTTGTGGCCTTGTCTGTTCCCTGCTTGTTTGCCTGTCTATAGTAAAGTCTTTGTTCCCCTCCCATTTTGGATTTGTGTTTTCTTTTCCCTCTGCGTTTGGGTCCCCCCCTACCCGCGCCGTGACAATTAGAAAAGGTTTTGATAAATAAAAACGCTTTTGCAAAGCGTTTTATTATGAGAGTGAGAAATGCGAAGTGACCCTGTAAGAAACGGTTGTGGATTATGGCTATCCTTGTGTGAATTTGTACAGTCTGATGAGCGTGTACTGTTTAGCAGTTTCAGTTTGCTATATAGGCTATGTAAAACAGTGGCTGTGACAAAGGGTGCGGTGGCGTAAGTGTAAACGCAACAGAAACACAGGTGTAATATGGCCAGTGTATGTACTCACGGATTTTGCAGCCATCTAGCGAGCCTTGATTGAGATAAGAATCAGCAAGCCCGTAGAATTAGAGCTGCCTAGGTCGCAACTTATGTACCCTGCTGTCCTGCTCCATTGTCTGTTATTTCGTGGAGATGCACTTTTAGTGTTTGTAAGGTTTATAAGGCATTTTGATAGGCTTATCTGCAGGTGGGAATCCTCTTCGCTGTTTTGCTAAGCTAGAACAGGAAAACTTGATAGTGGAGAATAGGAGCAGACGCATATGTCCCAGCAGGCTTTGCATATGAGAAAATAACAACAGTGTGAGAGAAATTAGGATGAAATTATGAAATTGCGTAGTTGAAACAATATGTTTTTAGCAGAATGGGCATGTAGGTGAAGGTTGACATGATCACAGACTATAGTGCGGAGTAAATAAAGTGACCATGAGCGAGCTTAGTTTCCTTATGGAATGGTATATATAACAGCCGCTATAAAATATTAGTTGTTATAGTGGAGGGTTAAGTAACGTGTGAAATCTATTGCACTGATGTGCTTTTCTCATGTTCAGTACTAGTAGTTATACTTATGAGTGAGTCATGATTTTAAATGTAATGTTTTAATGGGGAGTTGCAGAACGTACATACGTAGTAATTGTATGTGGCTAGATAGAGAACAGGGCGAGGTAACATGAATGTAGAAACATGGCGTTTGCTGATAAGAAGGTTTTGTATGGTAGCCAAGTGAAGAAATATAGTTAGTAGAAATGGCACAGTGGTGAACTGGTGTAACTTTTTAATAAAATGAATACATTTGCCGTCATGAAATACATATGGGTGGCCGTGAGTGAGTTTTGGTAAAGAAAATATAAAAGCATAAGAAAACGTTAGTGTAACAGAGGAAATTATCTGCCTGAGGGCGAGGGGGATTCAATCCTTCAACTAGAGGTTTACCAGTCTGTGACTTTGTTAGTGCAGCACCATGACATAGCTATGCAATGCGTGAAATATAATTAGAAAACCTGTCTGTGGTTTTAAAGAAGAACACAGGCCAGTAAGCACAGAAGAGCTCCCATTGAATCCATATGGCTTTGTGGTATTGTAGCCGGTTAATAACTGAACGTGCAGACGGTAAGTCATAATGCAGTGTATACGTTCGGTGAACGGCAGGTAGATACGGTGCAAAAGCAATAATTGAGAAGTAGTAGACAATTATTAGTGAGGGTAAAAGCAGGTTAAAGAAACATGTCCCTAGCTGGGCTTGAACCTAAGACCCCATGTTCTCAAGACTGTAACCTTACCCACTAGGCCACAGGCAGACTAGCTATTAAAACTGGAAATGTTTCAGAGTAAGAAGGTATGGGTATTTTGCGTGTGCATGCGAGTTTTTGATTGGGTCGTGAGGGTGAGGATTTGGCTGATGTCGGTAAAATGTCCAATGGGGAGACATGTTGTTAGTGGGATAGGCGGCAGGAAAAATAAGAATGAGAAGAAGAAGAAGAAGAAAGAGAAGAAGAAGGAGAAAACGCAGTTTTAGTTTGGGGCTTTATTGTGTGGACATGTGAAGTTGTTTATGAAATCTGTCTGTTGAAATGGGGTCAGAATGTACAGAATTTAATGTTTTTAAGGGCTGAGTGTCTGTGGCTGTTGTGGTTATTTCTGTGGGGAACCCTGAAAAGTGCCAAACTCTCAGTGCTGTATAGGTATGGGGCATGCCCCCGCCAAGGCGTAACTTGGCGGGATGGCATACCTGCCATCCCAATTTAAAGCCCCAGCTATTTGTTCTTTATCTTCTAAATCAACTAACCAATAAATGTGTAGCTCTTTCTTACCCACAGTAATGCCTCTAAAATGTGTGCCTTTTCTTATGAGAACACTGAGGGTCTGAGCTGCCAAAATAAAAAGAAAGGGAGACAATGGACATCCTCAGCAAACTTTTCTCTCAACATCAATCCTGCCAGTGCCCATAAAAAGTCAAGCTTTGCTGTTATTATCTCTATACAAAATCTTTATATAAGTAATGAATTACTCGCTGAACTGAATGTATTGTAGGGTTCTAAACAAAAAGAAATTGTCATCAAGAGAATCAAAGGCTTTATAGAAATCTAAAAATAGCATATAATCATCTGACCTTATCAGACATTTAACTCCATTGTGCCTGCTGTGGCAATATGACTGTATGTTGTCACATCAACAGACCTCAGCGAAAACCTGAAATATTACACAAACTAGGAAAGTGGGATCTGGGTTGCTCTTTACATAACTAATATGCAAATTCTAACAATGTCAATGTTTTCCTTTAACTCATGGCACATTATAGATGAGTCATATAAGTGTACTGAAATATATTATACATTCTAGTTTTTTTTAAATAGTGGTCTCAAGAGGGATGTTTTTAGAGGACAAGTATGAATAATTTGCCCTGCGATGGACTGGCGTATGGCGAACTGTTCTGGGTGAATTCCTGCCTGTCACCAAATGCATGCTGGGATAAGTTCCAGCACCTCCTGTGACCCTAAGTGGGTATAGATAATGGATGGATGAAAGTGTGCATAATTCACGACTACTGAATTTGCCTCTTTATACTTTTTCAAAGTAGCGTCATCACGAAAGCAAACTGAACATTGAAAATATTTATACAACGGTTTGGCTGAATACTCGATTCTGATTGGTCCAAGGGTGGGCATTAATTTTCAATAATGGGACACCTCGACCTTTCAACAGTTATAAAATCAATGCGCTACAAAATCCAACATTCTAAAGAAGTTAAACACAATGCAAAAATATTCTTTTGATTTTGAATTAATATTACATCCTCTCCCCTTTTCAATGTCCAATTTCACAATTTACGGCAATGTTGAATCACAGTTCTAGTTATTGTATTGTATTGTATAGCTTGATTTAGGTTGCCCACCATCCCATAGAACATGGGATGTTTTGTATTTAAGTCATGGCTACGTAGGGCATTTTCTTCCGTATCTTTGTGAACAATTGTGTTTATAGTTTAACCGCTGTTTTGAATACAATTCAATTGTTAGCTAGCTAGCTAGCTGGGATAACAAGGATGCTGTGAGACCATTTTGACCTAAATTTGTTAGCCAGCTAATTTTAATATTTTGAAGTGACCGCAAACCTAGTATAAAGTTATCTTTCATTCTAACCCGGTTTCAGAGGGCCTTAGAAAGATTGAGCAAGACAGATCTAGGGACATAACTTTGATTGAGTTATGGTTTTATGCAATGTTAAATAATGTAATGACAAAAGTAACCAAAATTTGTGCTGACTGTATGGTATAAAAACAACTATTTTTCCTGATAGAATCATTGTTTTCATAGACGACCAAAGGTTTTCTCTCAACAAAGGTGTAAATAGAACTATCAACCAGAGTTTTGCATAACAACAGTCCAAACAGAACCATCAACGAGAGTTTTGCTTGACAACGATAATACAATATGCCCAAAGGGCCGCAAAAGAATATTTATATTTCAGCTGATTAAGTCTTTTAAAAATTTATAAAGGTAACTAATATACAGAGGTGGACATTCCAGGGGTCAGAAAGTAAAAGTCCTGCCACGTATTTCATCCACCCCTGAACTCAGCCAGCTGATTTAGCTCTATGTCCTGGCTGATGAATGGCGCTCATTAGCAAACCCAGGTGACTGGAACAAAATCCTGGGATGAACTTTTACTTTCTGAACCTGGATTGTCCACCTGTGCTAATATATAGTCATTGTTGGTAACCATTGTATAAGAGGAATAAACCACTCCAGGCTGTCCTGTTATTGGAAAATAATGTACTTCGGGGTGGTTAAGTGACCTCAGCTTCACCTCGGCTGCATCACCACCCCCGTCGTACATTATTTTGCAATAAGAGTCAGCCCATCATGGTTTATTCCTTACATATATTTCATTCACTTTTAAGTTGAAAACAGAAAAAGCAGGGAAAAAAGGAAAAAAATAATTGTATAGAATAAATTTAATGAACACATAATCACTGCTGATTACGTGCATTGTTGTGTTTTCATTGTCGAATATGTAGTGCTCACATTTTGTTCTGATTGCATTTAGTTTGGTTCCCTGTCATTATTTCCTCCCCCTGTATTGACACTGGTCAGTTCAACATATTTATCCTGCACCAAACTGCTCTTTAATTCTGAAAGAAATTTCAGTGCCTTGTAGCATAAAGCAACCTATTGTGCCATGCTATCTCAGCATTTTATATCTTCCAACTAAAAAAAGAACTGCAAAATGTGAACAATGGTTTTGGAGCCCAATGTCATAGTTGTAGTGTCCTGATTTGAAAGGATTGGCTGGAATTTAAAAGAAGACAAAGTCTGACATTGTATGTTTTTCTTCTCACAAAGTGTATCTGGAACAAGCGATATGTGACCAATTTTAACAATGGAGTGAGAGTTCAGAAAGTGATTAAGTGCTTGTGAGGCATGTTGACAGTTCTGGGAAAGTGATTTGTTGTGGCTGAAGGGAGATTTGGGTTCAATTAGATGGTACATCCTTTTGTTAGGTGAATAATTGGCCTTATTTCGCAATATTTTGTCATGGAAAATTAAGGAAAAAATAACATATATATATGTGTGTGTGTGTGTGTGTGTGAATTTGTTTTCATCTTAGTAAAGCATATAGGCATTTTGGCGAGAATAAAATTCATGAGCTTCGGGAAGACAAATGCAAGTAATAGTATTTCAGAAAATAGGCCGATTAATTTTATAGTGGGAAACTGGACCTTATTTTATGGACTGGACAACTGATGAATTGTGTGTGTAAGTTTTGTGTGAGAGAATTTTATTTCCACTCAGTCCCCTGCCAGCAGCAAGAACGGCATAGAAGCAGTGGAGGGAGTCGAGAGCAACAGGCTAAGAGGCTGCAAATCATCTTCCTTCAAAACCCATGTACTGGGCGGTATCCGTGAACGGCTCAAAATCCTCCAGGGAGATGCAGTCATCATAGGAAAAAAAATGGGTGCAGTTCCTACATACAGACCTAATCACACAGAACCACACCAGGGAGAAATTGAATGCAGGACTTGAATGAAAGGAGGTAAGCAATGAAGGAACGACCTTGCTGGGTAATTTGTATGGTGAGGCTGAGTTGAGTGAATAGAGAGGACATATATTTTGGTGCTGCTGGGAAGCAGTGAGCTGACAGAGTGGTGGGGTGTGATTGAGCTTTTACTTATGAAGAGCCTGGAAAGTGAAGGAATCCAGGACAATTATCTGATTTTTTTATTTTTTTATTTTTATTTTAAGACCTGTCACACCAGCATATGCTACAAAGTTGCTCATGGAAAGAGTAACTTTCTTTTTCAATCCATGCATACAACTGGATGCAACAACAAACCATGCATACTGAAGCTGAAGCAATTACAGTAAGGGTATGTACCTAGCTCAGGGGTACAATGACAGAACTCTGGGAATTGAACCTACAACCTGGGAGTTGCAAGCCCAGTGAACGATACATGTGCAGATGTTACATTAACCATTAACCCTTTCTCCCGAAGCATTTATAAAGGCAGTTTTCACCTGGGTGTACTATTCTTAAATAAAGCCTTACAACTCTGTGGCAACACACAGCAGAGAGCGTATGGCATTATTTGACGAGCACGTGTGCCATCGAGACACTGTCTGATAATTTAGGAAATGCGTGAAGAATTATTCCCTTATTTGTATGTACATTTACACAAAATCACATTTTGAACAGATAAGAGAGGGGAATAAATTCCTCACATTTTCAGTGTCAATATCTTAAAAGAATTAACATTATGTTCAATAGTGAAATACATGTATATCTGGCAGGAATTATAACTGAGAACTCAGCGGCAGCATCCAATTGTAGCTTGCATCTGAAAGTGTATTGTTCACATTCCAAACATGTTCATCAATGGAAAATTATCAGATGTGAAATCGTAATCGATAACATAATCATAAACCGGCCATGTTCTAAATAAATTTTTTATCGGATTGAGTTGAAAATGTTAGTTTGAATACGAGCAGAGGCATTTTGGATAACAGACACATGCACAGACAAAGGAGCCAGTATTGTATATTCCGAAAGTGAATGCAATGTAAGTACATTACATATGGACTTTTAAAACTTTTTTTCTCAATGATTTATTTTGTGATCTGAGGGACCGTCCTAAAAGCTGGAAGAGTATATGATTTTTTCATGCAAAAATAAACGAGACCAGGTAACTGACACAAAAAGATGTTTTATGATGTGGTTTACTGTGTAATAAGTGGTTGGGGAATGGGGAGGCTCCTTTTATTTAACAGCCAACAGTAGGACCTTTACAGCACAGAAAACAGATATCTTTTAAGTTTTATGTTGTTTAGGATGATCTGGCTGTGGAACATTAGACTTTGTGAAACTTAATTGCTTTTCTCGAATGATTTTACATGCTCATTTTCCCAGTCTTAATTGTCAAAATTCTGAAAGAACAGCAAGTCAGTTTTTTCACTGATAAATCCTGCCTTATAGCTTACAAGTGCAAAATTATTGGTCAATAACAGGTTCAGGCTGCAATCACGTTAATGATAACAAACATGCAGCAACGTATAGGTGGCTAATAACAATGGGAAACATTTAGATGTAATTCCCATAGCGACTACTGCATATACTCACATCACTTAGGATCATTGATATTCGTCAAACAGCATTGATCGTGAGTCAAATAAAATAATATAGATATATAATTCAGTTCTATATTAGGACCTTTCTTATTTATCAAGGGTATGGCATACATTTTCAGCTTCTGGCCGTAAGCGAATAGTTTCACAAGTACAAATGATTGAAGTAGTCATGTTAAAAATGTATTTATAAGAGCTAACGCTATTAGTTTGTGCTAATTACAGGTTTCTTCATTTATAACTGCAATCAATAAAAACAAAGCTATCATCCAGTTGTTTCAATTGTAAGAAAAAAAGTCAGCAAACAACATTTTCTTTAGAAAAAATGTACTGCCTAGCTCACATGAAAACATTGCTGTCTGCATTCTAAAGCTCTGCCCTGCGATAGATTAGTGACCTGTCCAGGGTCTTTCCCAATGCACGCTTGGATAGACTCCAGCACCCCCAGCGACCCTGACCAGGATAAGCGGGTATAGCTAATGAATGTATGGATGCTAAAGCTCCATTTTGTCATTCTCTAAATAATTAGAAAGATACATTTGGTCCCTCAAGGACAAGAAGGATGAAAGTTAGCAGAGAATTAATTTACTAATTAAAACTACAGCATGGTCTGTACGCAGTAGGGAATTGCACATTTGGAGTCAAAGTTAATTACAAGGTGCTTCTCACTCAAACTGCAGGTCAATGTAACAAAATGGCAGCAAATTTTACAGCTAGCAATGGAACATTGATAGTTCACAAAATCATCTCCTGTGAGGTGTGAGAAGACTGTTCTTAAAAGGGGATAAGGCCAAGCTGGAGGTGTGGCTCATTTTCGTTTTGAGGTGTAAAGATAGCTATTTGTGATCAGGGTAGCAATGAGTAAAACATAAAAAGCAAGCAGGCCCTGGATTGCACTATTGTGGAACGCCAATGGTTCTACTGGCTGATTGCGATCCTGGCTGCTGATTTGATGGAGAACAATTACGTGTAGGGTGTAAAATGTATCAAAATGCACACACACACACACACATATCTAGAGCAATGAATTACTTGTCCTTGCAAACACTCATGCACAAGCTCGTCATCAACGTGATGACAAGCACAGCCACTTTTCTTATTTTAGTTTATTATTTCCCTTATTGTTTCACCATTAGCTATGTTTTCACATAGCTACAGAATGATGCTTGTGGGCTAACGTTAAGCAATTCATTGCCAGCAAACTGCTTATCTGCTGTATTGTTAACAGTGCATTGTTTATGTATGGTAGATTTTATTTAATCACGCGGATAATTAAATACGCTGCTAATAGTCTAGAAGTTTGTGGGTGTTAACAGGGCGGAATATTAGGCTTGTACATGAACGCATAATTTCAAGTTGATAATGAGGCATTGATTTTGTGAAAACTGCATGCTGGTGAATGTATGGATGTTTTTATAAAGTGGGATATTTTAACAATATGCCGTTTTCTTCTTTTGTGTGTAAACTTGTATTGTAGAACCTCCGCAAAGTTTTATAAATAAAGCCCTGGGTGCCTGCTTTTATATAGCAGTGAGGCAGTGCAATAAATGACCTGTCTGTGATTTACATGAGCACTTATGAAACATACTATAAATAAAGATTAATTTAGTAATTTTAGATAATTTTACATGAGCCTGTGTTTTGAAAACATAATTTGATGGTAAAAAGAAGCATTAAATGCTTATTTATTTACTTTATATCTGAACTCATTTCTGACCTTTGTCTGAGGATTTGTTAGAATCTGGCCCCATATAAATGTTTGCTAAATTTAGTTGTGAATCCTCTTTTGTGCATTATATGGTCAAGGGAACAACATGCACACCATTTCTGGAGAGGAGGGGCTGGTGTCTATGCAGGTTTCTGTTTTCATCAATTGTTGTAAGTTGCTATATTTTCATCTATGCTCGAATAGATAATTCACATAGATAATGTTTCTATATATAAACACCAGTTCACTTGCAAATTATACCAGAGTAAAATTGAGTACGGACAGGAACTACAGTTGTCACGCTGAAATATTTAGTTGGAAAATAACCTCATTCCCCTTTGATACCATCATTTATATCTTTCTATAATTGCAAGTGTTAGTTTGCAGGAATTTGCAGTTAGTTTGAGTTCAATTAAAAAAAATTAACTTTGTCAAACTCTGTGGAGAAACAAGAAAATGTCCCTGCTAGTCAAGAACAGCTTGGCTCAAGCATCTCATGCTTCACTGTCTGCTGGAAACCAATGTTTTATTGACTGTTTCTAAATGGACAAGTATTCTGACTAGATTCCAAATGCTGTTTGTCACTCAGTGAGTTAATGTTCTGTGGCAGAGCTTATCAATGCAGGGTTGTGACTAAATCTATCAGTAACTACACTGACAGCCAGCAATTACATTTGGTAATCAAACAAAATCGAAATTGTGCCTGGAGGTCACCCAGAGTACTTTTGCAAGTTCCATAGATGAGGGTGACACAGAAAGGTATAAGTTTCTTTTGTCTAAAAATACACTTTTGACTCAAGAAAGTGACACAAAATCTCAATGTACCAAACATGGATAGAGAATAACTGCAGGTTTTGTATTGCCTGTAAAACAATGTTTATACATTCTAATAGCTGTAATAGTAAATAGCGGTAGAATATACTGCATAAGTAGCTAGTAGTGTTCGTATTTTATTACACAAGCAGTAAAGACACATAACCTATTAGAATAGTGGTATTCACATCAGATTCACAATGTCCTCGGGTCCATTGCATGGAAACATCAGATGGAAATTCAAATCCTCATCCCCAGAATGAGCACTTTCACTGTCACCTCCAGAACTAGGCATGTTTTCTTTACAACTACAAGGAAGTGACTTCTCCATAGTCCGTGTGTGTTTTCAGAAGCTACTACTCGTGGTGATGAAACAGTGTAAACATAGCGAAAGGTAGGTAGTAAGGTAGTTTTCAAATGCAGCCCTGGCTTTAATGTTGGTAGATTCTACGTATTTGAGAGTCACAAGTCTCCCCTGCATAACAAAAAATAATAATAATAATAATTTATCCAATGTAAGAGTTATTCAATAGAGATTAAAGGGAGGGCTTTTTGACATAATTTGCATCTCAAAAGGTTAAGGATTCAGGTTGTTTTGGGTTATTGCCCATAGATACCTGAAAAGGTCAATAAATTGTAAAAAGTAAGTCCCCTGTAAAAAATTGGGTCTCTGCACTTTAACCCCTGCAACCTGACAGAGACAATCACTTGTCACTGGTTTAATCTTGCTTTTATTGACCACAAGTTCAAATTGAAACCTAGATGACATATTTTGGCAATGCAAACAAAGCCATCAATTCCAAGGTACAATCAATTGATGCTTATGAAGTGGAATGTTTAAATCAGTTTTGGTATATCAATGCGGCTAACACAAATAATAGTAGAAGTAGCAAGTGGGTTGGTAACCCATAAGAAAAAATTGCATTTGAAATTTGCCTTTTCACAAGTTAATATCACTATTTCACATATGAATTTAACATTTTCACACATGAATTAAAATATTCACATGTGAAAATAAAATGTCATATGTGAACTGAACATTCTTTCATGTGAACAGAAAATAGGTCACATTGAGTCATTCTTCACATAGTTCATGTGTACTCTTCACATGTTGGGTATTCACATCTGGTTTTTGAACACGTGATTTTTTGTAAGGGTTAACAGTCAATTGTTTTATTAGTTCAGGTTTTGACAAAGGTGTGCACCAGCTAATCAGGAAATCTGCCAAATGCCCTTTAAATAAGGATTCCAAATGTACAATGTTGCATTGTTTTTTTCCCCCACTGCGGTGGGCACATGCAGCTACATGCATACATTTCTCTATCATTGGCAAGTGAACTGTTGTGCATCACATCTCCAAATATCTTAAATAGACAAAGGAAATTTAGTGTACACAGGCCCTTTCTTGACATAATGTGGCATGGTATAAGGTAGAACAGAAGGCCTCTTGGGACATGCCAGTATGCAGCATGTTTTTTGGAGTGAGTGTACCTGTTACAGGTTACAGGAAAGGACACTTGCAAAAGGACTTAAAAATCTCCCAGAGCACTTGACATATCTCTGAAACCACTTGTCAAAGGAGATTAAAATATGTGTCCTTATTTCATCTGGGGTTTGAGCCTGGGGGTGATAAGCTGTGAGACAGCCGGAAAGAAAGTCAAAGTTTTAGAAAAATCTTACTTTTTTATGATTGTGATTCTGCGTGTGTCTTGGAACATAGTTAAGCACTAGAGGGTTTGATTTTACAGGGTTCTCACTCAAATCAGTTATATATTTTCCAGAATTTTTCAATGAGGTTTCAAGGATAAATATAAGATTTCAAATGATTTGTTATATGGGGCTGTATTTGTGAAATGGCAGTTTGAAGCCAGGCATACATTTTTGTGGTATATTTTTTTTTCTAGTACGTTACATTACACATTTAGCTCCAGTGGTATTGGACATTCTGTACAAAACGGTAAACCATCCAATTTTCAGGCATTGTCAGTGCACTGATAATTGCATGACATGATAGATAATATTATATTTTTTGTGCATGATACTGCCCCACCCTGTCTTCAGACAATTACACCATATACCCCAACCACACCTCTCGGCTCAGCTTCCTCTTACCAGCTGCTCATTCCATGGTCGCCAACTACTCTGTCCCAGTAAGTCAGGAATGCAGATTCTCTGGCTGTTTTCCACAAACATTAGTGTTTTTGAATTACACCTAATTTAATGTTTCTATTTAAAAAAGATATTGTCTCCCTATTTGTCTCACCTGGGAACATTGCAGTCAATCAGTTACCAGCAGGATGCATAGTGCACACCGTTTCAGTTACACAGTTTCACAGTTCATGAAAATGGTGAATAAAGCTTATTATGCTATATGGTTTTGTAAATGAAATGAATATATCATGAGAAAAAAAAATAAGTAAAAAAATACACACATAAACACACATGCAAGTCCTGTGTCTCTATAGTGAAGGCTACTCCTTCACAGTCCCTTATGTTCTGTTTTATGTTTGTATGAGCTGTGAAAATATATCCTCACAAAAACAATGAACTCTAGAACTGTTTCACTAAAAAAAAATCTGTCCTGAGACTTCACTTTTGAAGGAAGGTTTCTTCATGCAAATTCACGACTACTTTTTGAAATGTGTCAATCAAAACTTACTTTTTTGGGAGGCAGTAGAAATTGATGCCATGCTTCAAAAAAATTATCTCTCTGAAGGAGGTTTTTTAAATTTTTTATTTAACCTTTAATTACCCAGGGGAGGTTTTCATCTCTATAATCAATTTTCTAATCATGCCCTGGTGGTAAGGGGGTGGAGCTGATGATGTAATTGATGATATATGTAGAGGAGTTCCCGGACTGTCTATTTTTCATCATATGAAATTTTGTTCTATTGCCCCAAATCTGGCAATAAAATTGACATACTGGTCCCTTTAAAGGAGGCCTTGCCTCCATGCTGATATCCCTTCTTTCAGGCCACTTATTTCTGTTTGCTGGTTTTCAGTCCTTATAAGAGTACACAAATCCTTATTGGCAGAAGGTTGGTTTGACTGAATCTGAAAAAACTTAAGTCTGGTTAGACTGAATTGCATGTGCCCTTAAACTGGCAAGTACATTTGATTGAATTTCGGAGCCTGTCTCGCACAGCATGGGGCAGGTAGGAAGGACAGCATGCTCAGTGCAACCAAACCCCAGGATAACTGCGATTGTGGTACAGAGAGCCACAGCACCATGCAGTAATGAAGTACTGATTATTTGTGATGCTTGCTTCCACATTTGTCATCCTGTCATTCTTGAGTAGTCTGTGACACAATCATAGTAAACACCAACGCAGTGTAAATACTGTGTCGTTTGCTATGGGAACATACATTTTAATTCACAAACCATTGTGGAATATTCATTTTATGTCATTATTATCCATACATACAATATTTGCAAATGGTGTAGATAAAATAAAAAATAAAAAATTTATTCATGATGTTTAGCACATATCTCTGGGTTGCAATTATTAAATTATGCTTTGTTACCAATTACTTTTTTTTTTGGTTTGTTACAAATGGAACACTCAATTCTTAACACTCAGTTAAATGAGAAAAACAGTACATACAGCAAAACCACAATTGAATGTCATTATGCACTATAAAATGTAGAAATAATAATAATAATAAATACATACAAATGCAGATTTATATTAATTAACAGCTGCAGAACACCTCCCCTTCCTAGGCATTTAGCAGACGCTCTTATCCAGAGAAACTTACAGTTTTTACATGGCATTAACATTACATCCATTTATACAGCAGGTTATATACTGAAACAATGCAGGTTAAGTACCTTGCTCAAGGGTACAACAGCAGTGTCTTTAAGTTACAAGACCAGCTCCTTCCGCATTATACTATACTGCCACCTCTAACACATATGTGTTCCCCTTTTATATTCCACACAGTATTTTATTCAGCATTTTTCTGAATCTATATTACTCTTCAGTCAACAGAAATTCAGCAACCAAGAGTAGAATCATTTTCATTGTCGGTCTATTAATTAAGGAGGTTTTGTTTATAGTTTGTGTATTATTTTTACTGATGATATTGGCATCTGTCAGGCCATTTTTTTCCTCAGTGGCATTTGATTTAAAGCTTTGGGTTAAGAGCTGGCCTCCCATTGTGCGATGAATAGACTTAAATAATGAAAAGCCGGTGTGGATTTCATTAGGGCTCTCCATGCCTCCATCACATGCCCTCCACCTTAAAGTCATGCCTTTAACTCCCACCTTTAATTCACAGCTTTCCATCCTCCAGATAATCAAGCTGCTCTCTGGTGGGCTTGCTGTATTTAATAATTGCTTTATATCACCCAACAGACCCTGGACGCCGGAAGCTCGCTTTTACCGATGTTCAATTATTCACCTGTTTCAACAGCGACTTTTATGGTCAGTGGGCTGAATGATTAAATCATTAAAGTCACACTAAATCTACAGCGCAAACCCCAGCGAGGGAAAAAATAAGAAGTGTGTTGATGACAAATGGAAGATGCCATTGTTAGGCTGAGATGAAGCAGGAAGCACAGCCCAGTGGCTCTGTTAATTAGGAAAAAACACCTTATGCCAAATAGAGGGTATATTAATTTGACTTTTCATTAACACCTCTGAAATTATGTAACACAAATTTCATGCTTTTCTGCCATGCTGGCTTTGAACTCTGCAGTCCCTTTCCATTGAAATATAAACAGGATGAGAGTGGATGCATTAACCAACACCTTCTTAACATGATACTTTCCACTGAAAGCAAAATAGAAATATATTTTAGGAGAGCTTATGATGGCAGACAGAAGACAGATGACAGAAAATAAATAGTTTTGGAAGAAAAATTATTGAAATAGAAAGACCCATCATTCCTTTGGCAAGATATTATTCACTGTTCATAGTTGCATGGAAACCTGTCAATACTGTGATAGTTCCTCAATTAATCTGGGATAGCCTCCTGTTCAATCTGAGCTTGTCAGCATAGACTTGTGCAGTTAGTAAAGTCTCCAGCACATATGAAAAATACCAGCTATATCTTCTAAGCTAAGATCCTCTTATAATAATAATAATAATAATAATAATAATAATAATAATAATAATAATAATAATCATCAAATAAACATGAACGTGTTCTAAATATTGGTCCATCTAATATAATGTTTAGTTCTATATATATATATATATATAGAACTACATAATTTTACTACTCACAAGCCATAATATTGGGTTCATCTGATTTGGCAAGGTTAAAAAAGTCTTAATAGGTACAGCCAAACCATGTTAGACCCTCCTGTGCAGTAATATCGATTGATTTATCATTGGACATTTAGAAAACAAAGAGCTTCATCAAAGTAATATGGATGCCCTATAAAAATAGAAGAACCTAGGAAATAAATTTAGAATAAATATATTTGAATAATAAATTTGTTTTTATTGTGGAGAATCTGTGGTTTTCACCATCTATAAAGATCCAATTTGACCCTGTGCAAGAGGCTGCTGAAATTATATTGATTATTCAGCAGTGTATGACAGACTTTACCGCTTAATAAATGAATGTATTCAGTGACATGGGTGTAAGAAGGTATGAAAATGACGGCCTAATGGCCTAGACTACAGGCTCAAGAAATAATGAAAACAATATGGGGGACGGGGGTAAGTGTGTAGGAATCTCAAACTTGCTTACTTGTCTGCATTCATTTTTGTTCTATATAAATGAGCATAAATTCCTTATTGTTTCATTAATGGCTTGAGACTGAGTTTCTATTGTATCCTCTTCCGTTTTATTTTTTTGAGTTTTATTGAATGAGTTTCCTAATGTGTCCCAATGAAGCAGGATTTCACCACATTTGTCACAGAAAAACTCACTGGACAAAACAAGCAAGATAGATTTCTACATAAAAACTACAACATATATTTTCCTATTTGGTGTACATTCTTCAACAATTACTGCAGGTGCACCTATTGAGATTTGTGGACAAATTGATCTGTCACATAACCGTAACAAATGCATGTTTGATTTAGAGGATAATTACTTTGATGGGGCATTAAAAAAATATTTTCAGCTACAGTTATAATCAGCTACAATAGTTACAATCTTCAGCTGTCATTCAGGAAGAAATTTGACGCTCCTTGCCCACCCCTGGTGTAATCCATGCCGGATATCCTATGGACACCAAGTTCACTTTTAGAACAGGAGTTGTGTCGAGATGGAAGGGGTGCTCCTGTCAATCCTAATCAGATAACTAACAACTGAGAGTTAGAACAGTGCAAAGCTATTCAAGGAATTCAATTAGTTATATAAACATTCTGAATTACACTACCACCCTTGGTACACTACATTTCCAAAAGTATATGGACATCCCTTCTAATTAGAGGTTTTAGCTATTTCAGCCACACACGTTGCTAACAGGTGCATACAATCAAGCATACAAGCCTTGAAATCCCCATTGACAAACATTGGCAGTAGAAAGGGTCATAGTGAAGAGCTCAGTGACTTTCAACGTGGCACTATTATAGAATGCCAGTCAGTCAATTTGTCAAATTTCTGCCTGAACTTACAGTCAACTGTAAGTGCTGTTATTGTTAACTGAAAATGTATAGGGGCAACATCAAAACATAAAACTAGCTACAGACTCAACTGGTGATTTTAGCTTGATTACTAAAGAATAATAATCTAAATAATGCAATTTTCAGTAGAAAACACGCAACAAAGAACGAAGAAGCCATTTAAAATGACATTTTCATGGTAACCCAAAGCCTTACACCTCTCTGGAATGACTAATCTTTTGTTTTGTTCTTTACTGGAGTTCAGTTGTCTTCAAAATGCATTTCCTGAGGGGTTGGTCTGACTTTTTGAATTTATTGCTCTGCACTCCTTTCAAACATTTCCTCAAAGCAGCTGTCCTGTTTTTTGTTGTTGTTGTTTGTCTCTGCCAGCACTTAGAAGCCACTATGATCAAGACAGAGAGTCTGTAAGTCCCCCCAATGACTAACCCTACCACTGAACATATATAGAAGTTTCACATGGTAGGGCTTTACTATTTTTCTGCTGTACTGAGGTGACTGACCCTGAGGCTTTTATCACCAGTGTCATAGCCTGCAAGAGCTTGGCAAACTCCATCTGCAATAAACCAGCTGAACCCTGGAAAAGTGCCAAAGTTTTGCCAAAGTTTATAAATAAAAAAAGTTTTGGCATCCCCTTACAGATCAGGATTACTCATAGGATGTGACCTTTCATTAAGAAGAAACATAGAAAACCTATTTGATTACCTTGATTAAAATTCATTATCGTTGGTTGCTGGAGAATGCTTGCCCTTGCTTGGATAAATGATGTAGGACTTTTAATTGACAAACCATAACTAGGTTTTTCAGTTAAATTGGGTTTTAACTTGGTTTTGGATGCAGAATTGTAATCAAATAATCTTTTCAAAATATGTAGAAATCTACAAAAAAACAATGACCAAAAGCATATATGAAGAAAATTTAAATTAATAAAAGGAATTTTAAATAAGGTTTCCAGATACAAGGTTTTGGAGCAAAATGTCCTATTCAAATTATTTGTACAGGTCTGGTTTGTGGTCCCGACTGGACAATATAAATGGCCAGTCTGAATAATTTGAAATCTGATTTCATCTTCCCTGCACTGTTACAGATTTCCCTCCTTGAACCCGTAGGGCTCTATCTTACACCCGGTGCAAAGCGGCGCCAAGCGCAACGCAAGTGTCTTTGCTAGTTTCAGACCGACACAGTTGTCATTTTCCCATCCAGCGCCCACGTTGTTTAAATAGCAAATGTACTTGCGCCCAGAAAAGATAATCTCTCCATTTCATTTAGCTACGTATTTGTACGTTTTACCCAAAAATAATAAGAATTAGATTTTTAAGAAATAAAAAAAAGTTTTAAAATGTATGTAGTGCTAGACTCTCGGACTAGAGTGGCCAAGTGGTACACATTGCCATGTCAGCACAGCCTGTCAGTTTTACACAAACTGAACTTATCTACGAAGTTAAATAAAAATTGAAGAGAGAATGCATTCAGGGCTGGGATTATTTTATCTAGCCCATCATACTATAATATATAGCATGGTTACTTATTTACTGTGACTACCTACATTATGTTCATTCCGATGAAGAAATATGCACTATACCATATTAATTCAATGTGTAAATAAGCAACGCCTGTGTCTGTAAAAAAAAAAAATCAATTGTAAAAGAAAGGGATTGTGGCTTTAAATATAAAACAAAATTCTCTGTATGAACTCTAGAACATGATAGGTCTAAAACCGCATTAATCTAGTTAATCTAGTAGGTACTAAACTTGAAATGAAAAGCAATATTACTTGTGATTGCTGGATATTTCATGAATTTAATGAATATTGCTCATCATACCTCCTATTTAATGAGTTTTGACAGTCAGTCTCATAGCTGTCTTATTTATGCAACATTCAAAATCAATTCAGAAGAGCCACTTGCTAGCCTTCCCTTGTAGCTAGCCAGTCGCATCTTTCAGCTGGATGGTCACAGCTTCTGATCAGTTTAAGGTGTTAATTGATTCATCAGAGTAATTGCAAAAAAAATGTTTTATTAGTACAAAATGTGCAAAACAAGTTATACAAAAATATTAAAAAATAATGCAACTGTTCAACTATGTATCCTATACAAATAGGTTTGAATTTAAACATGCATTTTTGCCTTTTTCATGGAATAAACTTTTGCGCCCAAAATTTACATGTTTCTAACTGGATGCGTTTTCTGTCTAACTAACTAATTTGTGTGTTAGTAGCACAATACTACTGTTGAGAGCTTTAACTGGTAATAAGCCATCTGCTCTAAAGCAGGCAGCTTAATAATCTGCCAGGCTATGAGAAATCATTGATTTATGGTTTTAACACAGTAATGAATCAAACTGTTGCAAGAAAATAGGTTTACTGCATGAATCGGACTTCTCAGTTCTACATTACATGGATATACAAGCAGTAAAGCAAGTTCCCCGTTAGGCTTATAGCATTAATGTACTGTGCTTGGTAAATGCCATTATGCTGTTGGATGAGTTATGGTGCCCTACACATTCAGAAGTAGACTATAAACACTGATTGTCACATTCCAGTGTGACACCCCTGGGAGGGAGACAATGTTGGTTGCCCCATGAAGAGAGAGAGAGAGCACCCACACAAACACAAAATTAAATAAACGCCCTCCCCCCTCACAGGTTTCGGGCAAAAACAATAAACTAAAACAACAAACTAAAATAAGAAAGACAAAAAAAAGTAAAACAGAGCGACCACTTTACAGTGTGCCACTCATAGCTGACCCACTTTACACCAGCTCCTACTACTTTTCAGTGGCAGTTTACATTCTCCATCATTTTCTAAGAAATAAAACTGAAATTAAATGAAATACAAACAAAAAACATACTCTCAGTGTGAGCTTCCGGTCTCAGCCCCGAACTGTGGAGAGGAACACACCTTTAAGCACCTGGGCTGATTAATTAACGCAACCCAGGTGCGTGTGATCTCTCCACCACCTGCCGCAGCCAAGCCCAGTCCGGTTCACCACCAGACCTAATGCCACACTGATATAAAAGGATATAGCATAAATGGATATAATTTTTATTGAGTGCACCAGTTAAGATGTTGGTTCACATAACTGTACAATGCACTTTCAGCATTTATGAAGTAAACTGTTTATAAAATTCCTATTTATGTGTTGGAGGTGTGGCCATATTAATATAATTATTTGAACATGTTAGACAAAATAAAACCTGTATGTATGAATACCTAATAAACAAAAACTTGATACATTTATAGACATGCATAACATCCTGTATATTACAAAAACTGTAACAGTGCAAGTCTATATGGCACGAATAAATAAAAAATAATAAAATATTAGTATATGAATAACTCAGGTAAGAGGAAACACAAAAATTGTCTGCAACCTTAATTATTTAGTTACATGAATTTTTTTTCAAGTTTTCAAAAGTTTCATCACCAAAAGAGAATTGCAGATGTATAATTACTTCACGTATTAAGAGTTTCACATTACTTTTCACAAAAAGAAATCATCAAAACATAAGAAATTACAATCTTATGCATTCCTTTTCACTCCTGTCTGCAGAAGCAATTATGCAAATATAATCTTCAAAGTTATGTGCAAATTGAGACCAGAGAAACGTATTAACCTGAAGCCTTAAATTGCAAACCTTTTGAGATTAATCAGGTCTTGGCAAAAAAATATTCTTAATCTGACAGGCTCTGCTTCAGTAAGTTCAAGCCTAAGTGAATGGCAGCTTATGCATATGACAGTGCTTCATGGCCTTAAAATTTAGGTTCAGGTCCAGGCTCAAGGGTCTGTTTAGCTACTGGTGTCATTTTGCATTTTGTTATTTTGTCATTTATCTGCACTGACTAATTAATTGGGTAGTCACAACCAAGACACTCACTTTTGTTCTTCTTTACAGTATATGCACTTGAGTATTGTACTTTTAATGCCACCCATAGTGACTCACAGCCAAAGATTATATAACATTTGTACATACTTGGCAGCCAAAGAACACTAACTTCTGCCAGAGGGTAACCTTTCACCTCCTTTTTCGATAAGTGCTGCACCATCTATCTGCGGAGACGGTGGTCTGAGACACGTAGCACTCACAAGGCCTTTTCAGTTTACAGCCTGGCTTCTACAGTCAAGCATCCGCCAGCATCATGGAGACTACCTTAGCACTGGAAATACAGGAATAAAGGACAATTTTTTGTCTTCAACAACCACAGCTTTTACCATTTAAGCGTAACATTTCAATTGAAAAATATTACAAAGACCGTTCTCGCAGAGAGAGAGAAACCAATATTTTATTGACGTATTGAGAAGGTGGACATAATTTAATAAGCATTCTGGTGGACAGTGACTCTATTTAGACAAAGCGTTCAAATGATAATGAAAGTGTCTAATGTTGACTGATACCTTAGAACACTTTTCACAGACAATGCAATGAAATAAACATCAGCAGCAACAAGTGCTGAGCTTTCATTTAGCATTCATATGTTGTAAACTTTTACTGCATCGAGGTGGATTGGCCAAATTTTCTATTCATAATATTAAGGTAGAGAGATTTAATGTGGAATTTGTTTTCATGGCAGTAAAAGAACACCCCTTCAAAAGCATTACAGTTCTCCAGGGTATTAGAAACACCTCTGCTATGTGCCTCTAACATGTTTACTCCCATAAAAAGATGACATTGTTTGAATCAGATCAGTAACTACTTTAATGTTTGCAGTCCTGTAATAAGCCTAGTGTTCTTATAATATAAGTAGTGTCTATGAATTTGTTGACATGTGGACAGCCAAATAATTGATGCCAAGTCAGCAATTCACCACTCTGATATTAAAACGACTATCGCTCTTAATACTGTGCTATTATTTAAGGGGGTATGTCATTTTCCACCAACAAGTCTACCTTAGCTAAGTTTCCATAATGCATGGTTCATCACTTTAATATGTGAAATTTCTTATATATGTGAGACATTTTTGGAGAAACTGGGGAATAGAATATCTTCTGTGTTTTAAACATCAGCATTAGATCTTTAGGAGATATGTCTATAATTTGCAGTTATGCACCTGTCATATACAGTATATTATTCAAATTTGACGATAGAAAATTAATTGATACTTACCCATTTACCAATGAAGTTTCTGCGATATTATGATGCACCACATCACATGTTAAAAACTTCTTCAGCCACCAGCACTTCTCAAACGGCATATGTACACCTTATAATATGAAACAATATTTTATTTGAGGTACACAACTGTGCACACCTTCAACAACCAATGCATAGCACAGTATTCTGCTATGGTATCTATGAATCATTTCCTCACTGGATATCAAAATTTACCATGTTTAAGGAACGGGAGATGTGGTGGCTTGCCCTTACTTGTCAGGATTAAATACTGTACTGTATGCTAAGTAAATTAACATAAATCTCGTAAAAGTGCCAACAATCATGGTCTCACCATGTGGCATGGGAGTCTTTTCCGGATCTCCCACAAGATCACAACATGTTGATGAATTTGTTGAGGAATTTGTTGAGGAATTGCTTGAGGCAGAGCTGAGTCGTTCTGTAAAAAAGAAACACAAAAAATAAAATGCTTTTCAAGCCTCATTGGTATCAGACATTTTACAGTGAAAGTGTTTTCATACATTCAGCGAAGACACTTACTTCGGTAGAACTGGTTTTTTGCTAGCAGACATCCAGCTGATGGAACACTTGCCATTTTTCTGTTTTTCTAAATGTTTCTGGATAGTAATCTGTATCGCAGAAGCAGTGTTATTTATATATATATATATATATATATTCTGCAGGCAAATATTTAAAGAAAACATTCATCAATAATGCATGTTGAAGTCACTACTGAATGCAAAATTGCTCATTAGTTACATTAGAAAGTTCCAGTAAGAACTTATTAAGCCCATGCTGAATAGAGATAATTAAATTAGTCACCTTTTCACGGTTTAGAGAAGCTTGCTCCTGACTTGTCAGAATCACTTCTGGTCTGCCTGTTTTTATACAGCTGCTGTAAGCTCTAAATAGTGAACAGCTGCCAAGCATGTGATTGGCATGTGCTCGAGGTTGAAGGGCATGTTTTTTCAAACTGGGGACATGAGTGGGAACTATCTGCAATTTACAAGAAGTGAGGTAGTCCTTTTAGAATATGCTTGCCTGGGGTTTTGGAATAAGAAGGTGATGGGTCATGTGTTAATCTACAGTCTGGATTGGATAAGAATAGTATAACTGTCTAGATATATGATATACAATGTCTAGAACAGACTTTTCTGGAATTACACCATTGCAGACTGAATAAATGAAGTATGTACATGAAAAATGTACAGACAACATCAGCAAGTTGTAACAAATGTTCTACATTAAATTATAGTAAACCTCAGTTTTCAGGACATTTACCCTAGTAAAAGTCACTGATGATGGTCCTAATTGGATGTAAAAGTACATCCATATGTATGGATTGTTGACTGAACAGAAGTATCTGAAAATAGCAGCCAAAAGACAGGAAATAGAGACACCACTACGGAATACGTAGTTACAAAACCCAGTCACCTATTGATTATACTGTCACATTGAGCAAACATGTTTGTTTCCCTTCTGCTCTGCACAATTGAACTTTATGTTTTGATACATGTGCTGATTGGTTATACTACACTGGTACCACAGCTTTACCTCGTGGACTATGTCTGAATTTTGTTTCAATAGGCTTCAGGAGCCACCAATAACGTTTTTAAGGTGATTGCTTGTGATTGCTCAGCTTTTTCAGGTTCATAAAGGGCAAGTTCCTGACTTGGGGAACTTAAGTTCCTTTACACACTGCCACCCATGAAGGATTTGTGTGTAGATGCACACATTCTCTTATTGAGCTATGCAATTGCTTATTTGGTGGCCCATGCTCAGCTTAACAGAATATAATTAAATGAATTGATACCAACCCACTCACAGATGAGTATTTGCCCAGAGTAGGGCTGTGCAGATCAATGATGCATTAAGGGATTGGCGATCATAATGAAGGATTGGTATATATACTGTATATGAATGAAAAAAGGAAAAACAGCATGTGCATAGCATGGTGGTTCTGTAAGATACAAACAATGTGAACCACACACTCAAAAATAAGAAAAAGGAGTCTTCATGACATTAAAGACTTGTATTGTTTAATTGCGAGTTAGAATGCAAACAACGCATTCTGCTCTCTGCAAGTATGAGGCCTATACATGCTACATTTTTTAGATCTGACATTCAGTCCAAAGTGTTACTGCAAAAAAGAGCAGGAGACCGCAGTGGCACAGCCGCTGGTGCTCAAAAGGACTTTTAAATAACAGACCATATGCCAAAATGAAATGGCACTGTCTTGCACCATGTTCACCTGAGTAAGATTATTTCCCTTACATTTTGCAAGTGAAAATAACTTTGTCTAATTTAGATAATGTAAGACTTAATGTAAGAGAGTTGAATTGGTGAATGATTTCAATTACTAATCATTTAAATACCAACAATTGGGTGAGTGGGCTAGTGTGCATTCAAAACCACATGAGTTTACGCTTATGACCTAGTCTTGTGATTTAAAAATGCAACGGTGCTGCTCTGTGTCTATTATTATTTTTTTTAGAGATTTAAGGAAAAAATTGAACAAGAACGCACATTCCTTGTCAATGACACCACTGCGTATAATAACTAGTCCAGTTAGACCGCAAGACTATCTATTAACATTATCACAAACGAAAGCTAGCGTAAGTCTACAACTGGTACTTTGGTATCTATGAAATTTTGTGAAATGGCAGTAGGTCTTCTATCAAATTCGGTATGAATAAATTAGCTGCCCAGCTTGTAAATTATCACCAGCTTTGAGTTATGTAAACAAGCTTACGTTAGTTGACAGTGACAAATGCAATGTTTTTTTCTAGCGGTAGGTTATGTGTATACATACAGTTCATGGCTAAAAGTATGTGGACACCCCTTCAAATTAGTGCGTTCGGCTACTTCAGCCACACCCGTTGCTTACAGGCGCATACAGTCAAGCATACGGCCATGCATAAAGGTTTGTCTGTGACTGAGACCATTAATGCAAAAATGACACCATCTCTCTGTTGCTTGTCATGAGGTTCTGTGGGCATGGAAGGAGTCAGTTAGTAATTGGCTAGGAGAGGACAGCCCCCCAAATGGCTCATGAGGGTGCCAGTTGCCGAGACTCCACCTGGAGAGGGAGATCGCAAGTAGATAACCAAGCTTTCTGCCCAGGCCAGGTTAGGGTAACCAGATGCAGCCCTATGGGCATGGAGGGAGTCAGCTAGCCATGGGCTAGGAGTGGATTGCCTTGCAGGTCTGGTGACAAGAGAGAATCAAGTGTTGACAAGAGAGATGAGATGAGCGTGGATGCAGCAGTCTCAGCTGATATGTAGCTGGGAGAAGGCTTCGAGAAATGATTTAGGATATTTTGACAGGCGTGGGTAGAGGAAAGTGTTGAACTGAAGGCGAAAGGGAAATTGAGAGAAGACGGTGATTACAGTACTGGACGGGGGTGATCATCAGATCAATGGAGTAGATGGAGAAAGCCAGCTGTCTGGGAGCTCCAGATGGAGGTTGAAGTCTCCCAGCAAATTATTGGAGTCCCATTCTCTGGAAATGAGCTGGGCAGGATGTCCAGCTCATCCAGAAAGTTAGCCAATGGGCCTGGTGGAGAGTAGAGAACAACAGCAGGAACCTCAGTCCTCTGGAATGATGGATTACTAGTGAAGGCTAAGACCCTGCACAGGCACAAATTTGATACCTGAACAAGTCCCCAATCCAACTAAAAATGAGCACCGGATTTGCATACAATGGATGTAAGCAAAAGGCTGGTGAAAAACTCAGAATCATACTCTAAAACTAAATGCAGCTGCAAGTGCTGTGATTACCACATTACCAACTCATTCACTAAACCTGCACAGCCACAACAGTTAGTGAGCACAGTTCAAAAGTACAATATGTCACATTTTAGTTGCAAAACAAGATGTTCTGGCCATCAGATCAACCTTCAAAAGATATTTTTTGAATGAGAGTTACGTTCCACCTTCTCTGCTGAATTTGTTTACATTTGACACTTCAGCTCACTGTGTACTCGAAAATAATGACACATTGCCTTCAAATGCACAAATAAAGTAAAAGGCGGGTTGGCTCAAACTTATTTTTGCAATTGAGCAAGCACTGACTCAATAACCATAATTGGGAAAATTATGTGCCATTTTACAAGGTATTAATTTCCATTCTTGGATCACAAATAATGATTCAGTTTGAATGACCAGCAAATGGACCATTTTAATATTTCTGGGACTGTCTCTATTCACAGAATTGGACAATTCCAAGTTAATGCTTCAAATTAAAGTAACATGGTTGTTGGAGTCAAAATATTTGTCTCTGTACAAATTAGCTTACTCATGTTATAGCAGAAATGGTGTGATATGAAGTGTGAAATTACAGCATGCTATTTTACTGTACTTTATAAATATAATAATTTACTTTATTTAAAAAGTTTCATCATTCCTGTCATTATGCAACAAGAAATTATGTGAACTTCACTTTTCTAACAAACTACCACGGAAAATAACAGGGACACAGACAAAAGTGATTTAAAAATGTGTTTTCTTTTAAACTGGTTGCAGCTCTCACCCCAGCTTCAAACACTCAATGACTTCAATAATTTGCCTGGACTAGTCATTTTGAGCCATCTGATTCTGCTGCTGGAACATTGCTCAACACATTGACAGATGCATTTATTGAGAGTGCTAAAAGTTTAAGATGAGGTTGTCAGAAGACATCTTCGCAGCCACAGACTACTGTGGACCTTTGTCATGTTTTTATAGCATCCTTAAAAATAGATTAACCATGGAGGAAAAATAATTTTAAAAACACCCACAGTAGGAGTGTACTTACAGTGCAACAGTGCTGATAAAATAAATGTGTTCATAACTGAGTGAATTTTTTGTGGTGGCAAGGAAGGCCATGTGATTTCCATGAAGACTCACTGAAAGGGTTATTCCAAATATGGATACAGTGTGGGCATGCATGCTGGCACGCATTTCCCACAACAATGCATTTTCCACCAAAGAATTTTTAAGCCCTTCATCAGCACAGAAATACGACTGACTGACTGACTGCAAATGTACTGTTTTGTAATGATCATCTCAGTCACCAGATGAACTGAACAAAACTTTGTGTTTTGTAATGAAGAGGGCAGTCTACAAGAGCTTTTTAAAAGATTCTGTATTGAGGAATGTTCAAAGATCTCTTCCAGTATGTTTTCCAATCTTATAAAACACTGTAGACTGATGACTCAATATTTTTTTTCTTAAAGAGGGAGGGTGGAAAAAGTACTGAGAACTTTTTAAAAATACTTTTTACTGTAGGTGGAACTTTTTAGAGGTGACAATAATTTTGGCACCAAAATTGAATTAGTAAAAATAATATGGTTTTTAGTGACACACCTGGTGCAGTATAGAGAGTGGCTGCCTTCAATGGCAAGCAGCCATACCACCATGTGGCTGAATGGCTGAAGCTAAGCAAGTGTGGGCTTGGTTAGTACTTGGATGGGAGACCACCTGGGAAAGCTAAGTTGCTGCTGGAAGTGGTGTTGGTGGACCAGCAGGGGACAGTCTTCCCTCTGGTTGAATATGCCCCATTGCAGTGATGGGGACACTGTACTGTAGGGAATGCTGTCTTTTGGATGAGACCTTGAGGTCTTGACTCACTGTGGTCATTAAAGAGCCCATAACACTTGTTGCAAAGAATAGGGAGTTCCCTGCTGTCCTGGCTAAATTCCCAACCTGGCTTTCTCAAACAGTATTCATTAAATAAATACATTTGGCTTAGTGTATCCAACCCCACTTCCAGTTCAGGAGGGTGTAGACATCCATTGCTCTCCTCCGGAACAAGTGGTCAATCAATCAATCGATCAAATTTTATTTGTATAACGTATTTTACAGCAGTTGTCACAATATGCTTTACAGACAACCCTGGCCTAAACCCCCACAGGAGCCTAAGGCAACAGTGGCAAGGAAAAACTCCCTGTGGCAGATGGGAAGAAACCTTGGAAGGAATCAGGCTCAAGGGGGAAACCCATCCTCCTCTGGTCGGCTCAGGGTGCCGACTGGTGACCAACATGTCAGTCAGTTTTATAAGGTTTATGATGTGAATATGATGTGAAATGGTGTCACCAGATGCTTCGTTGCACACCACAGACTACAGCCAAGCCTGCACAGAGCAGAGTCGAAGGAAGGAAGTCCTTTTATAGACCTTTTATATGTACCTTTGACTGCAATCTACAGGCACCTGATTGAACAGGGTCACTCAAAAGTGATGAATGTGGAATCCTATCTGAACCCTTCATAGGTGATGCATGTATGGAGCAAGGATGCATACATGGAGCTACCAGCCACAGTCAGCACTGGTATGGTCCGGATTCAATCCGGTCCAGATTAGATCCGAGGCCATGTGCCTCATCCACATACCACAGCATTGCGCCTTAACCGAATGAGCCATCCAGCAACCCCGTCTTGCACAATTCCAAATGAATAGTTTTCAGCTTCTCTGATATTGACATACATAGGTTACATTCTTTATGACCACATCTAAACCTCCTGTTTGTAATGTTTTTGTTTGTGAGAATTCAAATGTGTGTCCTGTGTGTGAGTGTGTAATCATATTAAACTTCAACGTTATAGTACTGCAGTAATCACCCATTCTCATTAAGTCATGGGTGAGTCAGGATTCTTGCAAAAGATTAATCAAGCCTCAGTTCTGTACTTTGAGTCACCTGTGGAGTGTGAATGCCATTTTGTGAAAGAAAACCACCCCACTGCATTGAGGTATGTTCACAAAATACCCAAGAGAATTAGGGAATGTAGTTGGGTGGAGAAGTCAACACTGTTTTTAATTTTTATAAATATCTTAAGTGAGCATTTACAAATTTTACAAATGAGCACTCATGGTCCAAGAAACTCATCAGGGATTTCTGGAGAATTTGCGAGACTCCCACTGAGGCATACAGGCAGCTGGGTGTGTGTTCATGCATTCCATTTCATACGCACACAGCAGATGTCTGCCAAGAGGGAAAGTGCTGAAAGTCTACTGAGGGAAAATAATACAAAAAAAAAACATTTTCTAAATTATCCTTGTGGATGAAAATCAAGCTTGATTTCATTCAGTGTTTGAAGGAAGCTCATTAAGTGCATGTGATTTTGTTCTGATCTGTTAACATCCTTACAATCAAGGATCTAGAAGGTTTTATTACATTAAGGGTCAAAAGAACAGAGATCCCAATGAACAAATGTAGAAATTATACATTTTACAAATGTGAAATGAAATGAGATATTTCAGGTACTTTGTCATGCACTTCTCTCTCATAAAGCCATTCTGCTGAAGCAGAATTGCATTTACTTTAGTGTACAATGAATGCAAATAAAATTTTGAAAAGCTACTGAATTTACAGCAGGCTACCTTCCACACTGAGGGTGAAAGACCTTTTACAGCACCCACGATAAAAACCTATTTATTTCTGCTGTAGTAGGGGACCCAAATGTGAATTCAATTGCACCCTTTGGTGCAAAATGCATGCAAATTAGGTACATGCAGCCGGCTTAGCAGCCTAGTTCTGTCAGCTCTACACTAAAAAGAGGTTATACAGAAATATATTTCTATCATAATGAGATTGGCCTAAATCGGTCACTGCCCTCCAAATGATTCATTCTTTGGTGTCCCGATGTACAATTTCCATAGTAATGTTATTAGTCTCTTTGCAGTTCAGTGGGTACTGTGGCTCTCATTCCTTGATGGTATCTGTACTCAATCCCAAATATTATCCATGCACGGACTGTGAAAATCAAGTGTTCCAGCAACATATCCAAGATCTTTGGCACTGCTGTTCAAATTATTGCCTGGCTGTGATGGCAACAGCGCACATGATCATTTGAAATGGCAAAACTTTTATTTTCATTATAGAAGTTTGTGATGTTGTATCATCACATCTTAAAGTCAGTGTAATCTCTTTGCATGGCTGGGGATCAAAGGGGTCTGCAATCCTGGTCCTGGAGAGCCACAGGGTCTGCTGTTTTTTTTTTCTTCTTCTTCTTCTTCTACCAATTCATATACTTCAGGACGAGAGCTGCAATCCCCAGACCTAGACCCACTGTGAGGTCATAACAGTATATTGACCTTCTTATGTACCAGGGATCTCCAGTCTTGTCTATGAAGAGCTAGTGGGAGTGCAGGTTTTTGTTGTACTAATAGAAAACCTACATCAATCACTAATAAGTTCTAGTTTAGAAGACCATGATTAGATAATTTGTTGCATCAGGTGTTTTAGTGCTGGAATGATCTGTATTTTAAACTGCATAATTTCAATTATATTGTTTAAGAACTTTTCTGAATATGTGTTTTATATTGTTGATATAAATGTATGCACAATGCAGGTCTGCTTATAATGCATGAGATAACTATAGCACATCACAGAAATCTGTATCATGCAGCACTGTGACCTTTGTGCAACTTGGCTGTGAGACAGCAGCTGTTTGATGTGAGTAGGTGAGCAGGCTCAGATTAGTGGAACTCTTGCTATCCCTGTGTACCAATGAGGTCTGCCTTTTACGTGACCCAAAAAATAAATAAATAAATTCCAAATAGACTTCAAACCTTACGTGTCAGCTGACCTCATTGTCCTCTTGGGCCAGTGCTTATTTAGTCATGCCTGTTTATTTACTCTGTGTCTACTGAAATAGCTTCTTCTGGTAATATAGTGGTCATACTATGTTTGGAGAGTCATTCATAAGAACTACAGCAAGTATAAGTTATGCTTTTCACATACTGCCCAGCAGCAGGTGAAGTGTGTACCTAGTATTGATTCCTGCTAAATGCAATGAAAGTATGTTCCTGTAAATTGAAAATTCTTATGGGAATTTCCACTACAAAGTGCCATATTCAATGTAATATTCCACAGCCTGCTCTGGGTTTGGTTTGTGATTTTCTGACATATAAACATAGGGAAAAGCAGCTCCTATCAATCACGTGAAATGGAAGAATTACAAAGGCACATTGTTGAAAATTACTTTGTGAGAATTACTACAGAAAAAAAAAAAACTACTTATTCATTCCGTTTTTACAACTGTTTGCCATAGGTCACTTTCTCCTTTTTGGTAAATAATAGATAAATACAAAATTCTAACTGAAATTATTTAGTTGATTTAGTGGATACAATTCAACTTGTTTTACTCATTATGTTATCTTTGCTTAATCGGTATTTGTACCTTTGGAGTACTGTTACTGTTACTTATCCTTTAGAACTGAACTTTATTCCAGCAACATTTCCCAATAATCTTTTTCTACAATGACTATACAGTATTTGTGTATCATAAGGCAATACCTTAGCTTTAGGAATATTGAAACTGGTAGTACTTCAAAGGATGTATATTACATAATGCATCAATGAATGGTTTACAAAGCAACACCTCAGCATTAGAACATTGACACTGAAAAGGATGTCACCTTACACACAGTAAATTGCCCAGTGTTATTTCAACTCTAAACAGTGTAAATTCAATTCTAACAAGTCTCCATTGTTAGAGCTGAATTAACACTAGACATTTTATCATGCAGGATGCATGACACCACACAGTATAGAAATATGCTTCTAAAAGGAGTAGATAATGTTTCATGAAGGAGCGAACAACATAAGTTACAACATGAGGTATTAGAGTGGAAAGTCATAAGATGTTGAACAAAATCATAAGTTGTGTAGAGTCATTACCTCAGAGTCCAGTGGATGACTAAGCCTGGAAGGACTGAAGGTTCATGTCATTTTGTGAGCCAAGAGTAGGTGAGAGTATTTCAAGATCATTTTTTATTACAGAGCACTATTAGCTGTTGTGGCACTGCTGCAGTGCACACTTTTAATACAAGAGATATTTACTGCCATTTTAACAGGAGTCAAGGGACTAACCTTCCTTGGGTTGATTTGGATTGTTTCATGACATCAAGTGTTATTTCCCAGTTAGCCTAGCATCCATCATACGCATGTTTTATGTCACCCTTTAAAAACTTTTGCCATTAGCCACGTGACATTGTTGGTTATGTCTATGTTTATGAAGGTATTATATATACTACATAAAGCCCTTATGAGATACACATCATTTAAACTGTGACCCAAAACAATGTCAGAACATTACCAGGTTTAACTTTAGTATCAGCACTGTGTAAATAGACAGGCACCTAATAATAGTCTGAGTAAACTTCCTGATGTTGCAGCACACTCAAACTTTCACACAGCCCCCCTTCAACATGTGGCCCTGGACTTGAACAGGTTCGCAGAATTTATCTTGTTTAAACATTCTATTTAAAGCCTACATGGTTAAAGGAAATGTTTTTGATTCCTGTCCTGGAACCAAAATGTTCTATTCCTCTGTTAAATATCTACAGGATATGTACACTGAATTTACAGCATTGTAGGCAAACTTTTTTTATTTGATTTACACTATTAAATATCTTATAATGATTTAAAAGCACTTATTTGGCATTATGTATATGCTATTAATATGAGTGCTACTCACAGAAAAGTTAAGAGTCCTGCTCCACAGTTCAAAAATGTTTGAGTTGCACAAGACAGCAGTCTTTCATAAATACAAGGAACACCCCACTGCTACCTACAGTACCAGTATACCTTATTAAAATGCCAGAAGACATTGATGATTGTAATTCCTGTATTCATTTTTATAACTTCATGATGAATACAGCACAATTATAAATGCTGATTATTACATAATGAAAACAACACCAAGCACAGATGTTGATTGCATGATTATTACAACGGCAGCATATAGTAGATCTTGATAAATACATGATTATAGTACCAGCATAAACTTTTATGATCATAGCAGCAGCTTAAATAATGATGACCACAAGATAGATCAAAGGTTAGCCTTCAGCCTTGTCTTCAGCAAGTGAAACATTTATTCAATTGGATTCAGGCCAGGCGTGTTGGGGCCAACAGAATGGACTACAACTCCCAGTAAGGGAAACCCCTCTGCCTACGTCATTGGTGACGTAATCAGTGTCACCTCATGTTTTGGTGACGTAATTGTTGCCGCCCCTTTATTGTAATTTCAAATGGACAATAGCCAATACAGTAAGTAGCATAAGTACCGGAACCCGTGTATACCAAGCGCGGCTTATTCAATTAGAAGAGGAAACTACCGTGTCTTTCCCCATCCGCGTTCGTCGACAACGCAATCATACCTGGACAAGCCAGAGACGGTGGCCACAGGATTGGATCTAAAAGTCGCCGTTATTTCCGTTGAGCATTTATGTCCAAATCATAACACCACCTCCACCATGTTTCAAAGATGAGGGGGAGGGATGGGTGCTTTGGATTATGAGCAGTTCCTTTTTTCTCCACATGTTTGGTTTGGTTAACTCTCTTCTCATCTGTTTATAAAAGTTTGTTCCAGAACTCTATAGTTTTTTTTAATAGACACTTACTTGGTTCTCATGTTGAGTGACAGCTTCAACAGATTCCAAATGCACATTTCACACTGAAAATCAACTCTAGAGCTTTGTTAGCTTTCTTGTGTGTGAACTAGTGATGCAACAACACACGGCTGTCCAATGAATAGCTGATTAGCCAATTGTACAATTAGTTTTGGTCCTCTAAAATGGGGGAACTATGTATAAAAAAGGGCTGTAATTCCTACACAGATCACCCAATATGGACGTAAATACCCTAAGATGACAGCTTGCACTTTACCCTCGTATTTATTGTTTCTTTTCAGATCCAAAGTCCTGAATTACAGAGCCTAAACAATAAAAATGATGTCATTGACATAAGACATTAATGTTAACCATGCCAAACGTGATCTCAGCTAGAGACTAAATTTAACCTTAGATGACAGATCCCTGTGGGAAAATAATATTGTGTCAAAATAGCAGGCTGTTATTTGAGAAATGAGAATGAATGTGATGGGCTGCGGTTGTGAGGCCTGATTGCATGGCTGCAGAAGCGTGATCCAGAGGGACCATGCTGGGTAGGACACAGGAAAAGGAGCAGAATCCAGGAAGGGGGGTTGGGCTGGCAGGAAAGAGAGGGCCGTAAGCACACAGAAATGGAGTATGCACAGCTGTCTCTTACTGTCCCAGCTATGAATCTGCCCCCTCTCTTACTGTCCCAGCTATGAATCTGCCCCCTCTCTTACTGTCCCAGCTGGGAATCTGCCCGCTCTCTTGATAATTCAAGTCAGAGGAACCATGCTCTTTCTGCAACACTCAGTCATCGCAATTACTTTTGAAACCACTGACAATGCAATGGGACATCATAAATCCAGTGAGAATGAGCTCCCGCCAATGTTCCGAAGCCCTGTGGCGATTGTGCCAACACACTACACAATCAGAGTATGACTCTGTCCCCTACAATGTGTTTCCTTCTAATTCATATTGAGGCAATTACTTGAGGCTTTAGAAAATGTTCAAGGAAAGTAACAAAAATGAATCCACTGATAAAGGAACTGTGATGAGCAGCTAAAGGGGATTATTTCCATAAAAAGCTTCACAGAAGATGTGTTGGAGGAGACAATAACAACATTTTCCTGCTCTTCTTTTCACTTTAATTGGAAAAGGGATTAGTGGCAAAGAAAATAATCAACACTTGACGTGGCTCAGTGGAAACAGGGTCCTCTCTGAAAGGCTGGTCAACATGGTGTTAGCCAGGAGATTGTCAACACCTATACTGCTAGCATACTGGAAGAGTGAATGTCTATCCATCCATTATATGTATATTCTATACCCGCTTATTCCTGGTCAGTGTCACGGGAGGTGCTGGAGCCTATCCCAGCATGCATTTGGAGAGAGGCAGGAATACACCTTGGACAGTTTGCCAGTCCATCACAGGGCCCACACACCATTCACTCACACATTCATACCTTCGGGTAATTTAGACTCTCCAATTAACCTACCCTGTATGTCTTTGGACTGTGGGAGGAAACCAGTGCCTGGAGGAAACCCAAGCGGACACGGGGAGAACATGCAAACTCCACACAGAAAGGCCCCAACTCCAAGGACCTTCTTGCTGTGAGGCAGTGTTTCTTAACATCTTATATTATCAGATTTTACAGGATATTCTTACAATTATCAGATTTTTTCCCTTGTGGAAATTTATGCAGGTAATTTCCAACTGGTCGTCAGCTACTCACAATCTATGCACCATTCTTGTATGTACTTGCATAGTTAAAAATAAATGTAATAATGTAAATATTTGCTAATTGCCAATAGCTGTTTACTATGTGAATGAATAGTGTTTGGTGTTCATCTGATAATAGCCTCTAGCAGGAGGAAGCCCCTAAAGCTGGACTGCATTGAGGTGGATCATTTACACTTGATTGCTTTGAAGTGGTGGAAAGCTTGGTGGGCTGAAGTGATACCGGACAACAATGTGTCCACTAATGAACCACACGCACTGCTGCCTGTGGCTCAAGTGCTGGCCTGTTATTTCAGCCTGCTATGTATGTCATCGTCAAACTTAAGCTTCATGACGAACATGTCATGCTGTAAAAGGGAAAATAAATATATTTAAAAGTATATGAGGGGCCCTGCATCCAAACAGCTGTTCCGAGACAGAAAGAAACGGAGAAAGAAGTCTAATTCTGCCTACATCTCAGTGGCAGTGGCAGTAAGCTTGTTTCATGGGACCTTCAGATCACAGTCACCAAGTCTTTGTAATATGAATTGGAACATCATGAGAGATGATTACAGTCCAAATCCCACTAATATACCCTAATGAAAAGGCCCGCACAGCTGGAACAGGCTTTTGGCAGTTCAAACACGGAAATGGTATGACATGAAAGGTCCAGTTTTTCAAGAAAAATTAATACTTGTACTTAGAAGAGAATTTGCTTTAAATATTAATCATGATCTAGTTCACCGCAGGCCTCTTTCTTGTATGTTATTTCTGATCTGCGCACCATCTAAAAAAATAGAATATTTTTCCTTAGGTCCACATTGTCTGTCAATTATCCACTGCCACTTTTATTTTTTCTGCAATTATTTTGTTCACGTCAATAGTTACCGGCGATGTTTTGTGGGATTCTTTCGTTTTCATTGGACTGGTTTCCTGGTGTTCAATAAGGAAACTGAACATTACCTTAAAGTTACAATCTCGAAGATTTCCGTTTCGTTCTCTTTGGACCAATGGCGAGAAGCGGTAATTGCAGGTGTGTTTTTGGACCTCACTTCCCATAGATCCAACCAGATCCAACCAGTGTCGCCTGTGTGACGTTAGTCAGTTGGCACCTGGGCCACGCCAACTATAACACTTAGCCTACTATTTACTGAATAGAAAATGGTTGTTATAAAAGTAATGTTATGTACATACTCATTCATTGTCTAACATTAGGCTAACTTAAGCTGTCTTTACACTGCTGAGCCGGGTTAAAATGCTGTAGCAGACCTGGGTTAGAATTAGTGATGGTCAATTTCCACAAACGTTCTTTATCTACCTTTTGCCCGGTATGAACGTCTTTACAGTGCAGAGAAGAATTTGCGGGGTTCGCTGTGGTTCGTGCAATTATTTATGTCATGCACAATAAACAGTCTTTTACGTGAATGATTGTTGCGTGATATTTTTGAAACAACCGCCTTGCAAAATGTTACCCTTGGCGTTTCTGGTTTTGCTAGCTAAACTGTTCGAGGATAAAGCTGAGCTGGGTGTTAAATTAGCAATCGGAACAAGAAGAATAAAACAAAAACAAAGGAGATTTCATGAAAGAGGGCATCAAGGCTGAAGGAACATATGAGGAAGCGTAATAAAATAATAACAACGCTAATCCATACTGCCGTATTCTTTTATTTAGTTTTCTCCGGCTTGACATCTTTACACAGAAATCAGACCCGGCTCTGCTCCACCTATACCCCGGCTTTATTCCGATCATTATGAATAACGGTAACGTTAAGGCCAGTTCAGATCAATGATTCGCAACGAGACGAAACGGTTTCAGAATGCAGGGAAAATCGCAGCGGTGTGAACTGGTTAGTTGCAGAGCGTCTGAAGCTGTTGCCTTACCAAATCGCTAAGTGCAGTTTTAGAACGTTTACAATCAGACGTCTTGGAATTTTGCAAGTTGCATCCAGTCTCGTTGCGAATCATTGATCTGAACTAGCCTTTAGTTAGCTACACTACACGTTGCACAAGGTAGCATTGCATCCGAGAGACGGTTTGCGAGGTCGGTACCGGTCAGTAGCGTTAGCTAACCTTTTTTATAATTGTTAGCTGACATTTTATTGTGTTATTTACATTAGCTAGCTAGCTAACGCAACGTTACCTGATATGAGAGATGGATACTGTGCGCAACGTTGTCTAAACTAATGTTGCCTTTCTTGACATGGTCCGGTAGCTAGCGTTAGCTGTGCAAATAATTTAGTAACGTTACATTGTCATCAGATGTAATACGAAATCTACATCAACAAATAATATGACGTCTCATGTTACACAAAAACTTTTTAGGGTTCCATAACACCCCACTCCCCACACCTTCTCTGTTATTGTAACACTGGCAGACACCGGAAAAAACAGTACGGCGCTCACACACAAGTGAGTTGAAGAGCGAGCCTGTTGCGTTAGCTCCACCTACCCTCTCTGGCGGACCAACCACTGATGGGCGATGGAAAACGCGTCACTAACTATGCGCCGCTTGTGATTTTTTTCCCGGGAATGTCGCCACAGACACCCAGTTCTTTAATCATAAATTATAATAATAATAATAATAATATTAATTAATATAATAATACGCTTAATCACCATTGTTTTACCTAATTTGGCGATAGATAGTGACTTAACAGACATTTATTTTAATGAAAATCTTCAAGATTATTACTTTAAGAAAAGAACAGATGCAAATAGGGAAAACGTTAAATAAAAAATAAATACACAGAATAACATTAAAGACCATTTTTTACAATAAGCAACTTTGTGTCGACTTGTTTTTGTCAGTTCTGTAATTACAAAAATAAATGGCCCAGAGGTGCTTCCATGTAGGTTAGATTGACTTCCAGCCATTGATACATAGTGATATTAGTGTCTTTTTATATTTTATGCACATATTCATTTTTAAATTATACTTTTATTCAAACCGATCTACCTATATTTATACCCAAGTCCTTATACCATGGTGCGGGGCATGAACTGGCAAAATAAATGCAACTGAAGCTTAGATTAATAATTTGTATTATTTAGTGTGTGTGGTTGTAGAACATTGTGGAAGTAAAATATCAGTCTCTAATGGTACAGTTTAGAATTCAGAATTCAGAAATGCAAATGTACAACATTGGTCACAGACCTTCCCTTTAGGGATTGTCTGTTAAGTTAGAGGAAAGTCTGGGGAATACATAAGGGAATGGCTGAGGCTTCAGACCCAGGAGGGGCACTTAAATGAAGCTTTTCTCAAATTCCACTGCTTTTCTTTTTTTTCTGATCCCCCCCCCCCCCCCTTCCTCTGAATCTGCAGTGATACTCATTGGTGTGTCTCTTCACAGCACTTACCAACAATCAGGACAAGAGGACAGACAGGTATCCTCCAGAAACTATGTAGCCATTTCTCCTCACTATGCAGTGCACCAGCTGAGCCACATGGTCACTGGTTTGATAAAGTACACTTCATGGACATACGCGAGCCCGCATATGTCAGATGGGCTATAGGAGTCGCTGTTGCACAGTAAAAGAGGCCCAACCTACTGACTATCCGCATAAAGTTCCAAATGAAGTGACAAACAAATATTGCCGTCACTGTCACCAACTTGTTTTGACATTTACTTCCCTTAAGCAGGGATCCTTGATCAGTTTAAATATTCTGCACAGAATGATTGACATCATAATTATGTTGGCTTAACTGTGCCTGGATCAGCACTGAGGCTATATTTCATGTAGGCCAATTCAATGAAAATGAAGTACTGCCTCAGACAATATCAGATTATGGTAAGTCCTTGCAAGGGCACTTCAAGCCTGTCACTGCAAAATAAAAATAAAATAAAAAATATATATATAAATAAATAAAGTATAAAAATTGGACTGAAGGGAAGTGAGATTCACTTTGTTACAGATTGCTGCTCGTTGGTGGAAGGGAGTGGTGAGGGAAGTGTGAAGGGGGTTAGTCTGTTGATATCTGTTGGAGAAAACAGTAATGATTTTCATAAAAACAGCTGTTAAATTTTCTGATTATATGAATAATTCAGTGTTGAGGCTGGCCCATTGCTCTGCTCTGTAGTTTCATAAATTGGATTTTGGGGGATTCATTTCTTTTCATCCTCAATAAAAAACTATTCAATTTCTAGTAAATGTAAGACATTACTTATTACTTACCGCATTTACAATTCACATTTTTCCATCGCTGCCCAGCTTCAAAGGGAATCACAATTTTCCAGTGTAGTTGCTGAGTAACCAAACTGTAACTAAGACTGCTGAGTAAAAAATGTGTAATTACTCTGAATCACCATGATGTCAAAAAGTAATGTAGACTTAATGTGTGTATACAATTCAACTCCAGCCCCAATTTCCATTCAATCAAACGCCCACACAAACAAAAGATATTATTACACTACAAAATTCCTGCAGCAACATTTATACCACTTACGTAATGTCTCTAGACACATTATAGGGAAATGAAAATCCTCATTCAGTGTTGTTTTATTATTATTATTATTTATTTACTGATCAGTTCACTGATTTTATTTACTTGGACGCTATATATGAAGTGGATGTGGCTGCCCTCCTGGCACAAATTGTGTCTGACAGTTTTTTCTAGGATAATGAAGATAGCATTAAATTAATCCTGTTCCTATAGCTTCCAAGACTACACGCGTTCCTTCGCCACTCAGATACTACCGCTGTTTGGTTTGTGGAGGGTTTTCTTGCAGTAGGTGACCTCAACGTGACAAGTTTTGGTTTCTTGCTGTTGGTGACCACAGTGTGTTGTTTGGTGTATCTGAGGGGTTTCCTACAAGTGAATACATAATATAACAGATATGCATGACCACTGGTTTGTGGACTACCTGTCCCTGAAAACATTTTAATTAAAATCAGGATATTTAAAAACAAGCTGAATATTTCCAGCATTTAAATATCCCACCACCCTTGTATATTTAACCTTAAGTGTCAACTATACACTAGCAGTCTAGACTACCATCTAGTTTATCAAATTCAGGAGTTTGGTCCCCAATACATGAATATCTGGTTAGAAAGTAATACCTTTGAAAACAGCAAATTGTTCAAAAATTGATGGGATTCATTTGCTCCAACTGAAAAACGCTGTCATAGAAGGGTCATTTCAGTCTTCAAAATCTGAGAAATGCAGCATATGAAATATAACCATTTTGCCATTCACACAAGGGTGTCACAATGACACTCAAAGGTGTGACACCAAGTTGAGATCCATACTTTGCGTTTAGTCACAGAAGAAATAATGGGGAAAAGTACAAAAGAATCCAATTTGTGTACCCTCACTCAGTATCACAGTCCTTTTAATGGGACTAAATATTGATGTCGTTTCCATGATCCTCATTAAAGCCTGTTCATCAACTTTTGTACTGCCAGTCAAAACGTGTGCCGTTTTATTGTTCTAAATTTAACATTCTGCTGTTATTACAATATGAAGTAATGTGTATGGCACATTAGTGCTCCTATATTCATGTGCAGATGGTGTTAAATTGTGGGTAATTCTCAACCTCATAAACCTATTTGTCATTGCAAAGTGCAGTCTCTGAAGCAGTGGAAGACAGCTTTATACAGAAAAAATGAGTTCTCAGCTTTTGTGCCATTCCAAAGGTGCCGAGCTTTCTTTTAAACATTGACACAAAATGTGTTAGGAGGACTAGTTAAATTTGCAGAGTTACTGACATCATTGAGATGTCCCACTCCGCTGCTGAAATGAGAAAGTGCAGTGTATGACAGCTTTTCAGAATTGGATTTTGCGCATGACAGGGGTGCAGACTTGCTTTTTACAGACAGAAATGTATCAGCCACAAGAGAGAAGGAATATCATTTTAAAGATTTTCACTAGTGGATAATATAATACTACATTGGCCATTGTGAAAGCATAATTCAATAATATAGGTATCGCATATAGCTCTACAACTTAATGTCAGTTTAGTGGCTGTTACCAAGCAATGTTCCTCTGTTTCTAAGAAATGATACATCCACATATTATTGAGGACGTTGAGGTATTTTTACATATGAGATTAATCCTGTGCTATAAAGTGCTATAAACTTTTATGTGTTGAAGGGACCCTGTGGTGCCATCCATAGGGCAGCGGACTCTCAACCCACATTCCAATGCTCCTGTGTCCCTGTGCAACTACAGGAGGCAGTGGAAAATATCATCAGCACCAAGACATGATGATAAGCAGCTGTCATTTTCTTTTGTGTTTTACTTCCAACAAGTGAGTTTGTGCACCTTTGTCTGAACAGTCTCCTCTCAGTGTATCCTCCAGAGAGGAGAAGGGGAGTGCTGCGAATGGGAGTGTCTGCTGCTGTGGCTGGCATGTCAGGAGAGTGGTGCATGTGTGTGTGTGTGAGCGGGGATCACGTTCTTGCGTACAATATCACGTGGTCAGGGGTGATGTGTGGATCTACGTGTATGGCTGCTGATGAGTTTACTGCTGCCCAGAGTGTGTTGCCTACCTGCAGTCAGTCTGGGCCTCATTGGAAAACAGGAGGGTGGTTTTGTTCTGGTGGCACTGGAGGGACAAGCTAAATGAGAAGCTCCGCAGCCTCTCAGCACAGCTTCACTGGGGGACGTCTCAGAGGAGCTGTTTGCTCACCCCGGCCCTGTGTTGGCTGTTTGTCTCCATTTTTTCCATCTGCCACAGCATAATGAGCGAGGGTATGATCAGCATGCATGGGAGAAGCTCCGTGGGAGGCCAGTGCTGAAGCTGAGGTGGGAAATCTTCCACCATGGATCAGAACAACCTGAAATGGTGGGACCCATCCAGGTTGGCCGTGGAGGTCCTGTTATTGCCAATGTGCATTTCGGAGTAAAGTTTATTTGAATTCATTAACACAGCTTTCTTTCTTAATTAAGTCAGATCCAGTCATTAACCTTGAGTACACATCATTCAATCATTCAAAACAAGGAGTAATGGTAACATGGCAATTCAGGAGAGACAGTATTATGGCTTCTTGACTAAATATACTACAGCGACAAGTTGTGCAGACACACTCTCACATTTCACAATAATCTGTTTTAAGTCATCGGTTTTAAGTCTTAGATGTGCACACATCTTTAGATTCTGCAAAGACTGGGAATAAGGCAGCTTCACACATTATAAGATTCCAAAAGGACTCTTTGGAGACGTTTTGCCCTCCTCTTCCTCTTGACACGTGTAATCACTTGTAAGATATTTATTAAATTATTTTTGTTTTCTTTTTTATTGTGAACCCCTGGCACCTTTTATTGCCTGCTGAAACCTGTTCCTTGCTCTCGTGCTCCTACTAATACATTCTGTCATTTCCTCTACCCAGAGAGCAGTGAGGACACCCCCCGGGTTCCGTCTGCTCTGGCTTCACCCAGCTGCCTCCGACCAAGTCGTCGACTGCTCGCGCCTTGGTTCTCCACCTCACCAAGCCACTAACTCGCTGGCCAGCTTCCCCAATGGACTGAAACCCCCGAGGATGCAGTTTCTCAGTGACTATATTGAGTTATGTTGTTTGTTTTTCCCATCATTCACCAGATATTTGCATAACCTGTAAGGAGAAAGAATGACAATAAACTTAAACTAAAAAGGCTGCTGTGGTTCTGTTGTGGACTCCCCATTTTGTCTTCTCCTCCAAAGATTGGACAGTGTGCTGAGAATAAAAGGTAACCTGTGCCATACTGAACTGTGTTGCTGGTCTTTCACTGTCTTCCCGCCGGGTTTTGTCATGCTGCCCTTGGTGTTGCGACAGTGACCATTTCACATGAAGAAGAGAGTTTATTTATAGGAACAGGCCACACAATCCAATTAGGCCTGCCATTTTTCTTACCTCCAAGAGAGTATCTATCAGTGTCATGCCAGGGTTTCTGCTTCTTCTGTGAATTCTAGAAAAAAATCCAACTGTACTTTTGCTGAGACTGAAAAGATTAAAGTGTTTAATAAAATTCACCATTGGTGTTTCCATGGCAATGGTGGCTGATATTTTCCTGTTCTCAAACATGTGGACAATATTTGCTTTAAAACTATTCAAATAAATAATCCAAAATGAAACCTCAAATTATACATTTGCCCCTCAGTGGTAACCATGCCCAAATAATGCTGTTCAGCAGATACAGGATAGCCAGAAGGAAGCAAGGAGCATATCAGGCACTGGAATAATCTGAGGGCCAGTCCAGTGCGTGACATCTTGGAGGAGGTGAGCTGGGAGGTAGGCGACCCTATTGAAGAACAGCAGGTGGAGGGAAGGCCATCCTTGGGGCGGAATCCCATGTGGGCCCCAGCTGCCCAAAGTCTGGTAGGTGAGGCGACCCCTAGAGAAGTAGCAGCAGAAGGCTGTGGCAGATCATCCTGTGAAGCCAGTAGCGGTCTCCCTCCAGCAGCCAGGTGTAGTTAGTTTAGTGTTCCCATGAAGATAGTTCCTATGTGTTTATTTATTTATTTTTTTGTGTAGCTGTCAGCAAAAAGGTGGGTTCCTTGAGGGAAAAACAAGTTACTGGTGAAAAGTCAGTCTCATCAGGCTTCTAAAGACAGTGAAGTAAATTAAGCCGCATGTACAGCTGGTCTTGCGTGTCACCTGATTTGCAGCAAATCTGCTTTAAAAAATTTTAAAAAAACATGTTTATGTTGTACTTGTTGTCTGCAAGCTCCACCATGACAGATTTAAAGGAGCAGGCCATAGCGAAACACACTCAGGAGGAGATATAGCCTGAAGATAAAATAACCAAAACACAAGAAGGTTGAGGGACAGATTGAAAGTTAGGGAGCAGAATTGAGAATCAAGCCACACCACAGATACCACTGTGAAATATGTGCTGCTCAATGAGGGTAGGGAAGCGTCTATCTGGTGGTTGCCCCCTGGAAGGCTGACACAACATTGACATTATTATGTGGTAATTGCTCAATATTGCTTGGTTTCTGAATAAAATGGTGCCCGCAATATAGCTTCTTTTCATTTTACATGTAAATAAACAGGAAGGTACATAGTGCCCTTAAACTTCATTTTCTGCAGATGATTTTAATTTCCTTAACTAAACAATTTCAGGACTGAAAATTCATATTTACTTTGTGTCTGTATGCATATTATGTATTTAGTTGGGACAATATTTCAAATGCATTTCATCTTGCCTTTTTTCATCTTGCCTTTTTGTAATTATTTTGGCTTTATATTTCAAGTGTTTATTATTAAATTTAACTTGCTCAACCTTGCATAAATCCTGTTATTACCAACTGTTGATATAAATGTCCATCTTGCAATGGAGCACTTTATGGTCCACTACATTGCTAAGCATGACAAATCAGTACATGCATAGGGAACTAAAAGCTGCTGTACACATGGGCTTTCTCTCACTTTGAAAATCACAATAGTAATGAAATCAAATAAAAAGGAGGACATTGTAACCGCTTTAGAAGGCATTCACATTTCTTTACAAAATATGCTGAGATTAGTTGTGCTTGAAGCAGATAATAATATTCTGATGAAACAAGCAGAAGAAAGCACAATGTCACATAAGTCACCACATGCATGCTAATTTGTACGCAGAAACACAGTTGTGTTTGCAAAGAGAGGTTGCAGGTTGTGCTAGTGTGTGGGTTAAAACAATAATTCACAATTCCAAACTGGGATGCACATGACAAACTATAAAGAGCAGACACATAATTTAATCAGACAAATACACATTTGCAGAGAGCACAGGATGCATGTGATTATATTCTATCAAGAATCACAAAGCCAGTCCTAATTTCTATAGGACTGAATCCTTTAGTAGCCACAGGAAAGCGCCTTCCTGAAGGTTTTCTTGGTGAAAGTAGTCACACACACACACACACAATGCCATAATGTTACACATGTTTAGAACTCATACTGTAAGCTATGTTGTAACTCCATGGCAACACCAAAACCAGGACAAACACCTACAGTATATTTGAAATTTTGGGGTAAACAAACGATTCACAGAAACTTGACTATAAGAGGTGTCTGTAAAGGAAAGACTAAATATTATGCTGCAGGGAGTGTTAGCTCCACCCAGCTGTGCTGCTCCCTCTTTCTCGCTCTCTATCTCCTGCCACTTTTCTCACAGCAGGACTTAATCAGTACAGCAGCCCTGGACCACAGTGAGCCAGCATAGGCAGCACCTTGCTGTCAGGCTAAATAATTCAATTACAGGAGGCCAGCTGAACTTTATAACTAGTCCCAGCTGCTGGCAATCACCATAAGAAAGCATCAGCCCAGTAGTCATGGAGTTCACTTAAGCCCCATCTGAACGGTATTAATATTCCTGGGGGATGTGGGTGATAAAATATAAGCCATGCTCCTTGGTAATTATACTCATCATTCCCGACGGCCTGTTGGCCAGTGCCAAATTACCGGAGATGTTTCGTAACAGACGTGCACTCCCAGGCTAATCACATAATTCGCATCACCAGCGAGCTTCCAGCTCATCATTTCCGGTAAGAGTTAAGTTACGTTAAAAAGGGGGAGAAAACAAGGCACTGTCCTTTATAGTTAGGCAGCCTATAACCTAGAATGCTTGCCTGTAGCTGACATTACAAGAGCCCATTTGATGAGCCTGCAGGGTCTGGCTCTCCTAAGGGCTTTTCGTTTTTCTTCGCCTTAAGGGCTCCCAAGTAGGACTGAATGTGTATAAATGGGTTTGTAGTGAGAACCTTTTAAAATTCCTCCATTACACCCCACAGAACTCAAATTGCTTCCATATTTGAGTTCAAGAACAGGAGCAGAGCCCTTGGTGCACAAATACTCATAGATACACCTTCAAACACAAGATGTCCATCTGGACGTAACTTATATTATCAGAGGACCAACAAGTGCGCTGGAAAACAGTAGGTAATTGGAGCTGTAATTAAAACTGAGGTGGGGGGGGGACACAGACACAGACAAGATTAAAATTACTGAATAGCACATGTAATATTAAAATCACCCTACCTCCCCTAGAGAAATAAATCCCGTCTGAATGGGGCTTCATACTGCGCACTACTGAGCCTCAGTAACTATTGTGCTTATCCTTGTGGAGACAGAAGCATACCTAAGGCATGCTTAAGTACTGGAATTACCACCGCCTCACTGCCTATATGTGCACAGACTTGGCAAAACAACAGCACCAATACTACGTAACTGTGTTTTGCCCTGCACTTTTTCTTTATTAAAATACATCTTTTGGTTGCATTTTTTGTTCTGCCTTTGTCAGTGCTACAGTATCTTATGCTGTTAAGCAACAGAGTGGGAAGAGGGCCCTTTGCCTGATGGGGTAATTGCCCTCTTTGTGCATGGAGTGAACAGGTGGATGGTTGGACAATATGAATCTTCCAGCAGTAAGAGACCAAAGTCTCTAAATCTCAAGGAACAGATCAGCTACTCAAATCAGACAGGAAAATTCAGCTCAGAAAAAGCAGCAGGGCCCCTTGCATACAGCATAAGAGCATCACAGCGATGCTCTTTCCTGTTTGCTGATTTAACATAACACACTACATACAAGCTACCAATGAACTTGCAAAAAGTTTTCTTTATTACATTTTCTCCTTCTACTGCTCCATCCATAATACTGTTTTTCTTTCCCTCCGCTGAGCCCACTGAACCAATTTACTTAGCAGCCCACCCAAGACATCATATCTGATTCAGGATAGAGAGGACTCTCTCTTTTATCTGATCCATCGGCTAGCTTTGCCAGAAATCTTCCTCGCAGCAAAATTTTGTCAAGGTGCAAAACAAACACTGCTGTCAGCCTGGGGCCACTACGCAATATCAGACTCATGTTTCTAATCAATTTGCACCACTCTGTAACACAGCGACTGAGAAGACCACGATCATAGGTGAAAGTATTCTCTGAAACATTGGGAGAACAGTCACAGGTGAGCATAGTGCAGTGTATGCCTGGGGCCAGAGCTACTGATGCAGAAGCAAATGTGAAGGTATGGGCTAAAAAAGTAAATTCTCTAGAATTATTACTGAAAGCACCAATGGCATCGGTTTCAGTCAGAGGTCATTAAAAGTAACTTTGAATTGGTGTTTTTTTTTTTTTTAAGTTGGCAAAAAAAGATATGTCCAGAAGTATGTTCTGGCCACTCCAAGCTCACAGGAGTGACAAGGACTACAGTAGACTGGCTACATTAGCCACTAAATCACTGGTTGTCTGAGTGGTGCTCATGCAATGGTGTAGGATCTGTGAATAATGGAATAATTGGCCATCTTTTATTCTTTTTTAATAACTTGGTTGCTAGTGTTAGAGAGGAAAGGTCCTAAAATGCCATGAGGGCACAAGGGAGGCTGCACTGATATGGTCCTACACCTATGCCTGCAGGTTTTTAAGAGAAAATGACATACAGCTTTATGCTTATGTGTGCATTTCAGGGCTAGTATTTGGCAGCAGCATTTATCTCACTCCTCCTATAGCTAGCATACAAAAATGACATGTTTTCCTTTTGAGACTTACCTTATGCATACATTCCTGTTCTACTGTTGACAGCAGTGGCCTTCTGCTGCTGTAGCCCGTCCGGTTCAAAGTTTGATGTGTAGTGTGTTCAGAGATCCCCATCCTCCTCTGACCTCCATCTTTAAAAACGTGTCTTCGCCAACAGAACTGCCGCTCACTGGATGTTTTTTTGTTTATTCAAATTGATACTTCCAGCAGGATTAAGCGCCATGTCACAAAAGATGTATTATCTTAAGATGGATCCATGAACATGACAGTGACTTCAGTTAACTCCAGTGGCCTGAATAAACATTTAATTCTCTCCTTTGAAAACAGAGAACACTAATAGGGCATTCAGACCTAGCCAGCCTTTACATAGTTGTTAAATTACTCCATGAACCCAAAGGGACTATCTTGGATTACATTTGCTGCAAATGGCATCACTTTCTATTTGCAACTATAAGGTTATGTAATAAACTGTCACATTTCCAACATCAAAACTACCTAATTTCTTACAAATCCTTTTGCAGAAAATGAAAATGATTTCCATTGACCTTCAGTACCCACAGTGGCAGAAAAAGTAATCTCATTAACTCAGTACAGTGAAACGATGGTATGTATGCAGTTGCTGTGGTGACATAAAGAATATGTCATATATAATGAGATGGTGCTTATAGGGTACAAGCGTGCAATTATTTTGATGAGATAGGGCTGAAAAGTATTGAAATGCTGATAATTATAGTATTGCAGCAGATGGGCTTTTAAGCTTGGAAAAAATTTAATTGCTCTTAAAACATTTGACAGAAACAGTGTAACACATGAAAAGATGTTGGATATCAGCAATTCAAAAGTTTCCAAATCAGTCCTTGGGATTTAGAAACGTACCATCACCATATGGGCAACCACAGTCAGATGTGTCCTCAATTTGTCTGATCATGAGCATCTGGACAGTGAATGTGACTTGCTGAAAAGATTTGTTCTATGTTCCTACTCCCACTGCTAGCCCCTTTATTATAATGTAGAAGTGTTTACATTTTATGGATCCAGCATTTGATAATTTGAGGAAAAACTGATAAATTCACAAGCTATGCCACTTCTAAGGGATTCAGCGTTAGAAAATTTTTCCATGTAAAGTACGGTATAACAGGAAGTTCAAAACACTATCATTGAACACAAGAGGGCTTTTCAGGGAAATCACAGTGGATCACCTGTTACAAGACACTTCAACCAAGGCAATTACTCAGTCTCAGAAGAGAGCACATAAAAGAGGCAATATGGACAAAGACTGCTACAGGCATAATGTAAATGGATTCACTATTATATCCTGAAGGATTATAAGAAATATGCCTATTTTTTAAGAGGCCCAACTCTCTTGTTTTTGAGATTCCATTTTTGTGGTACTGGTACATAATAGCTGTGGTAACTCCATGGTATGACATTCCTTCCCTCTGGTTCTGCACCCCTCACCCCCCCAGCTATTTCAGCTGCAAGCTTTCTATGATTCCAATAGCTTATCTACTCCAAAAATACTGCATTGTGGATTGAATATGTATTCTATTCAGTCTACACTGTGAAGTATTGAACTGATTTTGAAGCTTCATCAAGCTACATAATACATATGCTACATATCCTCGAATTTGGTGCTGGCTATTTAGAAATTTCTGCATTTTATTACAATAAAATGAGCAATACAGTTTCAGACAAGCCTCTTTCAGATTTTTTATTTTTTGTAATAGTGTTTAGGTCTCTTTGTTTTTGCCCAACACACCCGTTTCAAAGGCATACTCTATAGGGTTTTTACCTTGAAAGTATTATAAAATAACCATACTAAGATATATCTGTGATACACAGGGGTGTAGCACAAAATTCTGGGCAGTCAGTTCCACTTCCCCCCCCCCCCCCCCCCACCCGACCCCCCCAACTACGATGCCCCTGGGACCTAATTCATAAAAATATTCTTAGATTTATACTTGAACTTAGTCTGAAGATCATTTCCGACAGTGTGCTTACGTTCGATTCATAAAAGATACTGAGCATCAAACTGGAGTCTTCAGTCGAGACTTGAGTGCCCACTGTGCCATTGCGTGTGTTCACTCTGGTCTCTCTGTCAAACGCCCACCAGTGATTACGACCAAGCGCTCACTGAAAAACTTTGACAATCAGGGCTTCCTACATGATGTTGAAGCTGTGAACTGGGATAGAATCAACCTTACCACCTCTGTGGATGCTGCCTGGTCTTATTTCAAGAATACCTTTAGCCTTATCATTGATAAACACGCCCCACTGAAATGATTCCGGACCAAGAATCGTTACAGCCCCTGGTTTACTCACGACTTGGCTGCTCTGATCCAACTAAAAAATGCCTTATAGCGGAGAGCTAGGTCTTCTCAGTCTCTCGCCAACTGGCTGGCCTTCAGACAATGCAGAAACAAAACCACACAGGCGATCAGGAAAGCTAAAATCAATCATTTCAAAGAGAAATTCTCAGCTTGCGGATCTGACGCCAAGAAGTTCTGGAAAAAAGTCAAGTCCATGGAAAACAAACTTGCTTCTCCTCATCTACCCACCTCTATGAAATTCGGTGAAATTGTTGTTAATGATAAACCACGCATGGCCACGCTGTTCAACCACCACTTCGTGAAGTCATCTCATGTCTTTGATGCAGCTGCTCCTAACACTGCCTCAACTCATACTCCTACTTCATCATCCAGCGTTAACAGCTTCTCCCTTCAACCTGTTATGGTTTCGGAAGTCCTGGATGAACTCATTAAGTTAGATCCAAACAAGTCAGCTGGATCTGATGGGCTTGACCCTGTGTTTTTAAAAGTGGCTCATATTATTGCTGCCCCCATTACAAGCCTGTTTAACTTGTCATTTCAACTGTCTGTATTCCCCCTTGACTGGAAATCTGCCATGATTCTCCCCCTCTTCAAAGGAGGCTCTGGCTCTGACCCGAACTGCTACAGGCCAATTTCCATCTTGCCCTGCCTGGCCAAAGTCATAGAGAAACTGGTTCATAAACAACTAATTCACTTCATTGACTCTAATCACATTCTGTCTGACCTGCAGTCTGGGTTTAGGACAGGCCACGGATGTATCACCGCTACCCTGAAGGTCCTTGACGACATTGTTACCGCCATGGACAACAAGCAAGTCTGTGTAGCTGCTTTTATAGACCTAGCCAAGGCTTTTGACTCAGTCGACCATAATATCCTCCTGCAAAGACTTAGTAGCATTGGCCTGTCCAGCAGATGCTGCAACTGGTTTGCCAGCTACCTTGCTGATCGTGTCCAGAGGGTGAAGACCGAAAACATCACATCGGAACCACTTTCCATCACTAAAGGTGTGCCTCAAGGCTCCATCTTAGGCCCAACCTTGTTCTCCATCTACATTAACGAGGTAGCCAAGGCCGTTGGTAGCTCCCGGATATATCTGTATGCTGATGATACTATCATATATTCAGCTGGCCCCTCACTCCATGCTGCTGTGTCTACTCTTCAACAAAGCCTCACCTCTATCCAGCAGTCTTTCCACAACCTCCACCTGCTCCTCAACTCCAAAAAGATCAAATGTATGCTGTTTGACCGGAAAAATCTCAACATCTCCAGCCCCCCCAAGATTTTCAGTGCTGATGGCTTGGAACTGGAGTTTGTCAGCTCCTATAAATACCTTGGCCTCTGGTTGGACTCATCTCTCTCATTTAACACTCACATCAATAACTTTCTGGCTAAAGTCAAAGCTAGACTTGGTTTTCTGTATCGAAACAAGGCTTCTTTCACGCACTCCACCAAATACACTCTTGTGAAAATGACCATCCTTCCTCTGTTTGACTACGGTGATATAATCTATAAAATGGCATCAAAGGGCAGCCTTAGCAAGCTCGACACACTCCACCACTCAGCAATCCATTTTGCGACATGCGCACCCTTCACCATTCACCACTGTGATCTCTACAAACTGGTGGATTGGCCCTCCCTTCATACCAGGCGGCTACAACATTGGCTGCAATTAGTTTATAAAACACTCCTGGGAAAGACACCCTGCTACCTCTCAAACCTCCTGCACATTTCCGACAGCAATTACCGCTTAAGATCCAGTGATTTCATAATGCTCATCATTCCAAAAGTCCGTACTGTCTTTGGCCGTAATTCCTTTCGTTTTGCCGCTGCAAACAATTTGAACACACTATAAAACACACTCAAACTCACAGCTCTCACATCTCTCAACATGTTCAAACAAAATCTGCAACAGGTCATAGTTCACTGCTGCACCTGCTGACCAGCCCTCTCTTCACTCTCTCTCCCGTTACAACTGTACAAAGAATATCCAGTAACTCACCTTCTCTTGCACATAGTGTTTATTTATTGGTTTATTGATTTTATTTATTGACTTTTTATTTATTTTATTTACCTATGCCGTCTTTTGCCGTTTCTTATGTACTGTCGTGTCATACTGTATGTATGTACTGTACTGTATCTATACTGTATGCGTCATTTTGTGCTGACTGTTTATTTTACCTATTTACTGTTGCTGACGCCTCTTGGCCAGTTCATCATTGTAAATGAGAATTGGTTCTCAACTGATTTTACCTGGTTAAATAAAGGTCAAATAAAAAATAAAAAAACCTTGCTTACGCAGGTTCTAAGAAGCCCATTTGTAACTTACACACCTATGATCTATAAATCTTAAATTAACTTAAAATTGACGGCACCTGAACATGCCTTACAATCAGCGATTTCCCCTTATATAATGCTAGTACAAATGAGGGTTTAGTCAGGAATAACCATGGAAAGAGGAAAGCAAACTTTTTGGAAGACGAGATCACGGCGATGGTAGAGGAGATTGAAGCCAGGCAACACGTATTATTTGGTGGACTAAACAGTGGGTTGACAAACAAAGCCAAACAGGTAGCTTGGTAGTGTGTTGCCGCTGCAGTGAACAAATTGTTCATAAAGCTAATGCAAAGTTCACCACAGGCTTGGATGCATATGCGTCCCAAACTGCAATGCCCCTACATAGCCAACAGGGAAATCATTTACGTCAAGTCTAGACTTTGCGTAGAGATAAGATCATTTCCACGTCAAAGTAAGGTTTTATAAATAACTACTTATACATGATTTTCTGCGTAAGTCATATTTAAGATCAAAATTGATCGTAAGTCCGTTTTATAAATGAGGCCCCAGGTGATGCACTGGCAACCTCTGTCTTTATGTACTTTTGCTGAATTTGTGCCCCTTTACCCCTATTTGTCCTACTAAAATGTGTTCAGGATGTTTCTGGGTATGGTGCTGTTTTCAGTGTGGGGAGGTGTGGGTGCGGTTACAGAGCCTGTGGTTTGGGATCAGATTTACATGATGTGTTTGTGTTGTTGCTAGCTAGCCACTGTAATGACCCAGATACAGCGAAGCAAAAAGACTTCAACAATTACAGTTAACCTTGGAAGTGCTTTTCCTCAATGGTGTCAGCTGAATTTCGCCAAGGGGATGAAAAGACCTGTAAGTAATGTTACCACTAGCTACCCAGCCAGGGTTGCCTGATGTTTGGTTTTTTACCAATTATTAAATAATATGTCTTTGTGTCAGTCTACCATCTGGATGTGCAATGAAAAGTCATAGCTGAAAAAAATATGGCCAGAATCTGCCAATTAATTGTTAGTGGGCATGTGACAGGCTTAGAAATGTTAAACTGTCATGAAACTTGTATGCATGTTGACTGTTGAAGTCAAATTTCACGACAGAGACATTTTTGCACCATTCATCCAATGTGTTCTTACAGTTTAAAAATTTGTAACTACCTTATGCTGCTTGGACCCCATTAATTATCGCCTGCGGTTATATTAAACAGATGGTAAGTAACCTAGAAGGGAGCATGCTTTACCTTATCTGCTTATTTTCTATAGGGTACATGACAGGGTGCTATTAAATGTGTCAATGTTTGTGTCTGGTGGCTTGTAAATGCAACCAATTATTACATTTTTTACCATCAAAGACAGCACAGGATGGAAAGTGTGATTCAAAATCATTATATTCAGATTTGCATGCAAAATCCTCTCTCGCAATGTATCAGAATTGGTTATGTAAATAAATGCAGTAGATATACTGTGCATGCATGTGTATGTGTGTGTTCATTTTGCAAAACAAGGGGTGATAACAGAGCTTTCCGATTACTAGATAATGTGTGTAATGTAAGTGTGTGCAGGTCATGGATGTCTGCTGCTAAAAGCAAGCATGTTTAGTGCTCACTTCAGAACAGCACTCATAGAAACTGATGCCCACTGTAAGAGACATTGCAGGCCACAGGACAAAAAGGAACTAAGCTGTTTTGTTCAGGCAACACTATATATATATATTTTTTTTTTTTTTTTTTTTTGTAATATGTGACTGAATTACATTCATTTATTCAAGTATCACTGGAACAACTAAACAACACAGGTCCGATAGGGTACAATATTCATTATGTAACAGTTATTCATAGCCATGAACACAGTCCAGGTCACACAGTAAGCATTGGCTAGGTCAGAAAGTTATGGTAAGTCAAACTAGGAGACGTGACGACTAGCTAGAAACATCAAGAAAATGATACAATATAATTGAATATGAAATTCCTTATAGCTGCTGATTAATTTGGTTAAGGCTTTACAGCTGAGTTTTATGAGGTAATGATTATGAGTATACGATTATAAAACAGAATGTTAAATCACTAAGCTTAATTAATAATGCATTGTATGATTAATTGAAAGGATGTAAATTTTCTTTCCATTCATCTGTCCAAGGCTCACTGATATATTTAATGGTCATATTATGATTTTTGATGTTGACATTCAATTTGTATCATTGACTGTAATTTTTCTAACAAATAATTGAACAATTATTAAATAATTATTTCCATGGTCTGTTTTCTTCCCAGAAAAATTATCTCTCAGGTCCCAAGCTTTGCCTCTGTGAGTTGATGGTTGAAAAGGTATTTCTAATGGCATATTACACTCTCTACAAACTGGAGATAATTCATACCAGCTACTAGTACCTAGGGATGAGCGAGTACACCATTATCCGTATCTGTATCTGTTCAACCAACAAAATTATCTGTATCCGTATTCATCCTCGGAATGGGTGTGGCTTAAACCGGAAGTGGGCAGGGCATAAGCGGAAGTTGGTATTTTAACCTCTTAGCGCAAAGCCCCTAGTGGTCGGCACGCTGGTGTACCAAGATTACTGAACTCAGACATTCAGTGCTACTGCAACCAAAGTATGAGTTAAAAACAGAAACGCTTTGTTTTAGTTTCATTAATAGACGATACATGACAACTATGCCGAATACGGAGTTTCGCCATGCCACCATTGCCACTCTGGTCGTTTCTTTAACACGCACCCCCTCCCTGCAGTCTCATCTAAAAAACACCCCCCACCCTTGACATAATGGACAATATTGTCTATCTGGGCATTCATAAAAATATTCTTTCACCACTCAAAAATCGTATTCCATCATAGCAACAAGATAAACCCGACAATAGCCCTAAGATATGCCAATACAGCAGTGAAAACGGCGTTATCGGTGCTCTGGTTTTATTATTTTTTTAAATTAACTGACGGTATGAAGACAGTAGTAGACAGAGCACGCCAGGTTACAGTTGGCTAACCATGATGTACTGTATGTCTTGTGATTTCAGGTGAGCGGCAATGTCTAAATGTGCACAAAAGTTATATTGCATTAGTACAGTTGATTAAAGCTGTTGAGGTCCCGCACGTTGAGGGAAACTGTTGAAATGTCAATTATAAAAACTAAAGTAAATGATATTGTTTGAAAGCAGATGCAAGGAAACATTCAGGTCCTTCCCGTACTGCATCAGTTACAAAAGTGGCATATATGAATAATGGCGCAAAAATAACCTACAAGTGTTGCTAGAGAAATACAAGTACCTATGATCCTTCTTTTCTTTTTTGCCAGGAAACCGAACAATAGAACCCTCACCCCAAAATAGCACAGATTACAGAAAGTGCTGTTATACATGTTAGATAAGAAAATGCCCAAAAAACGAACGTTCTGATTACCCATCCGTACATTAATTAATTCTTGTGACACTGTAGGAACAAGGATGACGAACCTCCCCATTTAACCCACCTCCCCTCCTCCCAAAATACAACAACAAAAATTTGTTTTCCCCAGTTTAGTTGCTAACCTGTGGATACCCCATTGTAGAGCTAGACTATTCGCAATGTAAGCTAAATCGATCAAGAAAAACTGAGACGGTACATGTTTTACTTGGATCCTACCCAGTAGGAGAAAAAAAAAAAAACAGTCCTAAGAGTCACATAGTGCAGATAAAAACATATAGTAAAGTGGCAAAATAAACTTATGGTCGCTGATGCATTGTAGAGTGCCTCAGGGATCCATCAACTCAGCTGTGGATGTTGATCGGGCATGATAGGTTTTGTAGAGGACAGTGTGTCGTGGGACTGAACTCCAGAGTATCCAGGAAGGCCTTAGCTTCAGCCGGGGATTTGAAGAAATGTTGATCCGACCCATGAATTACTTTTAGCACTGCAGGGTATAATAAGAAAGTTTGTAAGCCACATGCTCTTACAGGTGCAATAAAGGGAGAAAAAGACTTACGTCGACGAGCCGGGAAAAAATTAGACATCCTTGCCGTTTGGTTTCCTGGCGGCCTGAAGGATCAACTGGCAGTCTGGATACTGGAGGAGAATAAAAATGAGTGTCCTGGGTCTGTCTGCTATTCCCGTTCACCCATGATGGATGCGATGAGCATGCATAATCTCGATCCTTTTACCACAGGGTGCGGAACCATTTTGGAAGGGAATTTTGTAGGTAAGTGACTGTATCTGAACCTTCTGAGTTCTCAGGCAGGTTAATTATGTAAAGATTGCACTGCCGATGGTGATCCTCCAGGTCCGCCATCTTGGCTTCAAGCTGATCTAAGGCTGCATGACAGAATGCTAATGATTTCTCGATCTTTTCAGTTCTTACCCGAATATTTGTAAGGCTAGTTCTCAGTTCCTTCATGTCCTTTGAGTATTGCAATGTACTTCCTGGAGCTCCAAACCATGAGTACTTTCCTCTATGCATGAGAGCTGAGTTTCAGGGTACTGTCTATGTTTCTTTAAGACAGCGTCTATAATGGCGGTGAACATGGATTAGTTGTGGTCGTCAGCATCTTTTGGAGGCGTCTGAACTGAGAGAAAGTCTTTTTTTCCCTACATTATCAGAATCTTTCTGTTGTCACAAGTTTTAAACTAACAAACAAAGGAGGAAACTATAACAGAAATAGGTTTTAAAAAAATAAAATTGGGGGGAGGTGAGGACGGAGTGAGAAAGCTAAGCTGCCATCTTCCCAGCAGGTCACATGACTCCCGAAATAATGTTTTAAATGACCATACATTTTAAAAAGTTTATTGAAACAAAGGAAAATAAACAGCAACTAAATGACGTCTGAAAGGTTTTTTTTCCTTGTACTTTAGAATTGCCCAGTTTAAGTGCATGTAGAGAAACAAAGAAATCTCTCAGTTTGTCTGCAGAAATGAGTATTTTACTTTCATTCAGCTTGGACAAAAAACTACCTACACAGTTTCAACAGATCATGTCATTGTCTGTGTGAAAAAGAACGACCTTTTTTGTGTAGGCTATGCTTTTGTTTTTGAGTAGAAGAGAAAGTGAAATTAAATGACTACTCTTTTAGCAGTAATTATTTTCTGTTTAAATACATGTTGCAGAATGTGGTTTTTCTTCATTTAAGTCCACAAAGTCCTCTTTCTCATCAGTTACACCCCATTTTTTACCACCAAACCAATGTCTGTCATCTGTCAACATTCATAGGAAAGAGGCTCAATTGTTTCAAATAAGTCAAGCTTAGTCTTTTAGAGGTCATAGGGGAAAATAAATTCACAAATAGCTTTGGTGCGATGTTCCCACAATGGGTTATGAAGGACCTGCAAATTTTATGATTGCAGATCTGTATAGTACTCAGTGATTACTAAAAGACTAAAGCTAGTGAGAGGATTTTGTAATCTTTGGAGTTCTAACTTCTGATCCCACCATCCTCACACATGTAGAGGTTTTTCTGAGAGTGATAAAAGGCCTTGCAATCATTTATGCAGTTACACAGCAATCTGGCCTAAAAGGCCCAGATGATGAGGATGGTGGGGTTGACCCACCCCTCTCCCCCCTTGTTCAGCTCATCATCCAAGGAATATCTGGGTTTTTTCCTGTCCATTATGTTTTTTTTTTGTTTGTTTTTTATTGGAATGGTATAGAACTCATTGATACTCGGAGCAGAAGACTATCCATTGCATCAGTTGATGTGCCTGTTGCTGTTGCAGAATAGTTCCACTACAGCCACAGAGCTATACAGATTTGGCTTCAACAGTAGAAATATTTGAGCCTATGGAAATTTAAATCATTTTTTTTTTTTTTTGTATATGCAGATGTTTTTTCAACATAAAGCTTGTGCATTCCGTATACAGGGATTGGCACTGTCACCTTCCATAATAGATACTTTAAACCTTTGAATTGATGATCTAGACCAGTTTTACATTTGAATAAAATATGAATATGAAGCAAAATATTACAAAAACAGACATCAAAAGTTTTACCACAAATCCTGGTGTATGTGTATGTCATTGCCGACCAGAGGACATCACTCAGTCTTATGGCTAGTCACGCCACAGTGGACAAAGGGTGGCATCCCTGCAGTGGGGCTGAACCAACTAGATAGATTGAGTATGACAACCTCAAACCATAGAACATGAGAGTACAAGATAATAATTTTTGGATGCATAAAATGCTTTATCTTTTCAAATAATTCCACTATGATATATGTTTTAATTTAAGCTGACTGTCATTTTTTTCTACTAATTAAAACAAACTTATTGGAACGAATCATCTGGTAAATGGACTGCATTTATATAGCGCTTTTATCCAAAGCACTTTACAATTGATGCCTCGCATTCACCACAGCAATTAGGGGTTAGGTGTCTTGCTCAGGGACACTTCGACATGCCCAGGCAGGGGATCGAACCAGCAACCCTCCAACTGCCAGACAACCGCTCTTACCTCCTGAACTATGTCGCCCCTGATTGGTAGTATCATCATATATTTTTTTATTAATCGTTAATGAATATGGTAACTGATATCCTGGGGAAACTTTATCTGCATCTGAGATACATTTGCCATTAAAATAGGACTCTGCTTTTCCAAGTGCTGAGGAAGAACATTTAAAAATACATAAAACAAGAACTAGACATTTAATATTGTAATGAGAAAAAGGATAAAATTCAAAATATAATTTCGATATTAAAATGTAGCACTAATGTGAATCACACTAAATATAACTATAAGCATTTGTGGTTTGTTTTTGCACTAAATTTCAATGCCGTTGCATGTTTTAAAGATTTCATTTTTGAAAATGAAAATGTTGAATAACAGCACATTTCAAAGCATACATGTCAAAATCATTCCTTATTCCTCATTCAAATGTTATATTTTCAACAGGTGTTGACATGTTAATGTCTGGAAGCGATTCATTAGAAAAAAGAAAAAAAACAGACCTGTTTATGTTTGACATTTCAATGATATTTATACAATGACTATGTTCATTATTTTTGACAGGAGTTATTTAGTTTTTCACCCTACCAGCCTATCCATCCATCTCTTAATGTTTGAGCTGAGTGATTTGCAGTCTGGCTTATTCTCATCTCACTGATGACTGTCCAGGCAGATGTCACCCATTTTCAAGAAAAGCCACATTTATTCTGTCTGTACACTGCCCCCAGTTACAGCTGTCATCATTCTATTTCTTTGTGACATGGCGCAAATAGTTTTGATCAGTTCTTCAAAAATCAGTCATCCATTTTCCGAATATCTGCCATTTCCATATACATTGCCAGCAAATATGCTGTTGTGGGAAGCAAGAGTAAAATATTTTCAATAATGAAATCATGATACTCTTGGGTACTGTTGTGATAAAATATTGTGTTTCAGCATAATGTTATGCCTGGTAAATACATGATGGCACACAACCGTCATATTTTAACAACGGGAGTATTTAGGCACTGATGGCTTATTGTGATGCATTGACTCCTCGACTGAGAAGATTAATACAGTCACACAGACAAAAATACTATGCACATCAGCTGGTGCAGTGTCTCAAAGCATCGACAGCAAAGTTGCCATGATAAGATAAGCTTTGGAGTACAATTTGGGAGAAAACAAGGGCTTATTTTCAAATTTTCAAATATGATTTCAGCTGGCTATTTATTGACAAAATAAATTGTTTAGAAATACACCCAATACATTATAAAGGATAACTTCAGATATTAACCTCATGTGGAAAAACAGTTATCAAATGGTAACAATTCACAGCTTCCATTGATTATAAAACTCGACAAAGGAGCAATCTCAAATTACTGCTGAAGAATATGTGGGCAAGAAAAACTGTTCACAAGAGGCCTTTGCAGGTCACAAAAACAGATGTGTCATTCATAAAACCATCAACAAAAAAAAGAATGCTCAAGTCTAAAAAGAACCTGATTTCTGCTGGTAACAGTTAACTTAAGGTTAAAATAAGGTTACAGTAATATAAATACATGATTGCAATTAATTAAGAATGAAAAATTGGACATTTTTTGCATCACTTTCAATCATGTTACAGTCCACAATGAATGTAAAAGTATGAAGCAGCAATATTCCATAGAAAAAACCACCTGAAGTGTACGTGTACTGACAGTATTTTCAGAAGACTCGGTTTTATCTGTGTCAAGGTTATCAAGGTAAGTTCAAAAATGTTCTCATTAAGTATGAACTAAGATAGTAACCCATTTATTTGCTGTGTTAGTTTGCTCTGTTAATTAATCCTTTTAATTAATCCTTTCTTTCCTAAGCAGTTCCTGACTAGTTTTTCAGAATATGCATGTAGCAGAGGTACTTAATCCCCACTCGACTATACACCCAACTATTTCAGATTTTCATCATTCTGGTTCTGGTAAGAATTGTAAATGGTGAGATATAATAAAGAAAACAATTACAGAATATAGAACATTTATTAAAGAAGCAACATGGCCAAGCATATAAAGACAAATTATTTTATTTTTCATTGCACATTTTTAATAGGTTTTATTTCCTGGAAAGTGTTCATTTACATTTTAGAGAGAAACCTGATCAGATCTTTCCACCTGGACTCAGAATTGAGAGCTGCACCAATGACAGTTCTGCTCTCCTGTAACAAAAATAAAAATAAAGAAACATGAAGAGACTCTCCGGACTCAGCACCATTGAATTCCAATTTAGCAAGTATGACTGAATATAACAATTTGACATAAAGGCACACCACAAAGCAGCATGGTATTGTGCAGTTTGAAAAGTTAGTTGTAATTTTTTTTTTAATTTTTATTGTAAAGCGCCCTGGGATGTACGCATGAAGAGCGCTATATAAGAGCTTATTGTATTGTATTGTATTATTGTATAACCCCTAAAATTAATGGTGAAAGACACAAGATTTTACTATGAACGGTAAAAGACACAAAAGAATTCAGGGGTGAAAAATGAGAGACATTGAGAGAGCTGAAGTCTCTCTGTGAACTTTATTGAGTATTTATAGAATATTGTGTCAGACATCTAATTGACCAATTGCCCGTTCTCAGCCATTGGAAGCTTCAAAGCGCTCGTTCCAGCATAGCCAGGAGATAAGAAGCAGGAATTGGGTGGGGGCGGGTGGGTTGGCATTTTAGGTGTGCCTGTGTGTGTGTGTGCGTGTGTGTGTGTGTGTGTGTCTATCCCCTTCTGCTCTGGGAGGCTTTCCTTTAGTCAGCAGTTTTTGGGCAACCTGAGTTTGTAACAGTTAATTGGAAGTGGGCATCTGAGTCCAGCATCTAGGTCTGGCATTCTACAATTCATCTCTAGCGCTATTGGAATATTCTGCTGTCTTTTGGTTTTTGAATTTTGGATTATTTGGAACAAATAAGCTGTGATTTGGCATCTTTTTTCATTTATTTCTTGTGTGACTGCCCATGTCTGTAACCTTTGTTTAAAAAAATTGGAAATACATCCTGATATGTATCTAGTGCTATAGCAGCAAGCAATCAGTTGTTGTCAAAATACACAATAATATTATTCAGTCAATAGAACTATTGAAATTATTTTTTTCTTTCAGTCAATCCTGGAAATAGCATCACCATGTTTTGGTCATCTGTTGTCTTGTATTTTCACTTTTCTGCATTGGTATACGGCCAGAATGAAACTACCTAAACCTGTAAAGTCCTTTGATTACAAGGAACCATGGTTCGGGAATTTCGATATTGCAATTGTTGAGAATGGGAATTTCCAACTGAAGGAAAGAAATTCTCTTTGGTCCAAAGCTCATCAACTGCAAAACCTGCAGCAGAAGGCAATAGAGAGCTGAAAGTTACATGAATACCCGCTCCTCCGGTGTTGATTGAGAACACGGCTTCATAGAGCTTGAGTTCCGTTTCTTGCTGCGAGAGAATGCAGGCCAATAGCCTCCACAGCGCTGGGTGACCATGCAGCTGCTGGAGGATAATGAAAGCATCCCTCCTGTTGGAGAGGTCAATGGCCCCCATCCATCACCCTTATACTGTAAATCCTCTACCTTAAAATCCTTATTTTCTGGGATGCTGAATCTTTATTCTTTTCTCTTTTTTCAGCATAATTAAATGGGTGAAATGTTTTTTGTTCTAGTTGTCAGAACTGAATCCTCTCAGAGCTCCCTCCGCCAATATCGCTTAAGTCAAAGCATTATATAGTGTTTCCTGATACCCATACACAAAAGTTTGAATTATAAAGTTGCCCATTGTGCTAAAGTATTCTTTCTTATAAGGACATTAACAATAGCACTGTGTTTATCTGTATGCTTGTAATGAAGGAATGTCAGCACTTCCAACTCATTATGACTCAGATTTGGCGATATTTCCTTTCTGAAACTATATTTTCACTTCAATGTATTCAATCTAACAACAGGTTCCAATAGTAGAACTGTAGATGGGCTGAATGGCCAGTTCTCACCTGTGAACATTCATATACATTATTATGTTATTATTTTACATTTTTGGAAGGTATGAATGTCCTTTTTGGGTGTAAACTGCACTGAGCTGACTTATTGTCGAAAAACAAAACAGAACTGATATTTCAAATCAATTAGTGAGTGACATGTTTAATAGTTTTAAAATGTGAGTCATAAATAAACTTATAGTTGTAGTGAGGATAAATGCTAGACCTTGATTAAATGTGCTGGATTTACTCTATTGCTCTGACCCAACCTTTTGTCTCCTCTCTGGGATTCTTATTATAATTACATTCTGTTTCATATTTGACTTAATGGCTTTCCATATTATGTTAAATCATTCGAGTTTGCTACTTAAAACCTAATTTAGTTCAAACATTTTGCACCATCTTGTCTTTGAAAAATGTATAATTAATTAAGTCACATTGAGCCTCCAGAACAATGTAGATAAAGAGAAGACCTGGAAATTACATCACATTGTTTTGTCTGTCCCACAGTCCTTGTCATCCTAGACTAGGTCATGACATAAATAACAGGAAGGGTGCCATTATATCCAGAGATGGACTGGCTTTACCACGTGTAAATGACATAGATAAAAGTAACATTGTGCTTTTATCACCCACCAAACCAATGCCATTAGCTCTCCCACAAATCAAACAAGGTAAGTTCACCACAATTAACTCTTCAATATTCCATAGCTGGAGGGGTGAATGTGCACCTACAGCAGACGATGCTACACATGGTATTACTGAGTTTCCCTGCCATCTGAAACCTATTTCTTTAGCTTACTCTCCCTCCTGTCCATCATGGGCTAGAAAAGAAAACACTGTCCCCTAGTGGAGAACCTAAGTAGCTTCATTTGGGATTGATTTTGATTGAGTCTGTTAGGTTGAGTCTAATGAGTCTAATTGAGTCATGTTTTGTACATTCGCCAGTATGAAACCTCTCTTAAGTTACTCCTGGTATCTAAATGACTCACTGTGGACCAGGAAAATGCAATTCACTGTAAACATGCAGTGCTTTCAGAAAGATTTCACTACCCATTGATTATTTCTTTGTTGCGTTGCAAATTCAAATTAAAGTATATTTTTTCCCACTATTTTTTTCCCCGATATAAATAACTATCTATATTGTCAAAATGAAATAAAGTATTTAAATGTATTAAGAATTACAAACCTTAAAATTATTCCAATTTTGTATAAATTGGGCATCAATTATTAATGAGATCAATTATTTTAAATCCACAATAAATATCACCATGTAAGACTGCACAGCTGTAACAGCAGATCAGTTTAACTGTTTTGAAGTCCAAGGAACTGCCCAATGAAACTTGGAGATGAGGTTTAAAAACAAGATAAGTAATCTGGAAAGCTGGCGAAACCTGAAAATTACTGTCTACTGATGCCCCAGATTTGTAGCAAATTTGCATGTAGGGATAAGCAGAAAATTCCAAAATGTGCACAGCGTATGCTGACATACCAGAGAATACTCTGCTATTGCTGCCAAAGGTCAAGAATTGACTCTTTATTGTTATTGTTGCACCATATACATCACATTATTGAATTTATTGTGTTGATGAAGGAAGGAAATATTTCACACATGAAGTGTGAGGAGAGTCGAGAAGCAAACTGCAATTTTGGCGCAGCTCATTGAAATTTTTTTGCCTGTCTGGAGTGCAATTTATACCCTGGCCACCCACCTGCTCAGACCAGGTGTTCAGAGCAGCCTATTAAAAAGCCAACAAATGGATTCCATAAATCCCAGAACCAGAAAAAATGCATACTTTGACCGTGATCTCACGTCCGTCCCATTCTCTTGTGAACGCAATATCTCAGGAACGCCTTGAGGGAATTTCTTAAAATTTGGCACAAACGTCCAGTTTGACTCAAGGATGAACTGATTAGATTTTGGTGGTCAAAGGTCAAGGTCACTGTGACCTCACAAGACACGTTTTTGGCCATAACTCAAGAATTCATACGTTAATTATGACAAAGTTTTGCACAAATGTCTAATAGGATAAAATGATGAAGTGACATTTTATACCCAAACTGGCTACTGGTTGGCGGGGGCATACAACTGCGAGGCGGAATTTCTAGTTTCTTTTTTATCATTTTAATTCCTGTATTTATTTCCATTTGTACTTATACTGCATTACTACATAAAATTGTAACAACTGACTTTACAAACATGACATTGTTACAAACGATCCCATCAATCCATTATTACGAGAAAAATGGTTTGTTTGAAGTTAAACTGTACCTTTCACATTTCCAATCAAGTTTTAAAACATCAACAATAGTTGATAGAGAGATGGAACAGTTTTAATAGGAGTAGGAGTTTAAATTACACTGGCATTTTTGTGTTTAGTAGTGCATGAAGGAATTGTAATTCCTAATTAAATATTCTAACTTTTAAAAATCCTTGTTTTATGTGCTTTTATATAAGCCTGGTTGCCAAACTTCAACCCCTAAAAGAGAGATGTGCACATCCTGGAAATCTACCACTGTTGCACTGCTTTTACTGAGCTACTTGATATTCACTGTGAATTCGCATGTTTCATCTGAAGAGGTCAAAAAAACTATATTTAGCACAGAAAGCTTTAGAATGGCAAAATCAATGGCTAATCATCCCATCAGAGCACATTATGTCCGCTACACATTCTGCTAGAATCTCAACTGATCTTTGTGGCTCCTAAATGTACGCCCTAGCCATTTGCATTTGCCGCATAACCGCCTTTGCCTGTCGTACAGCTCTCTGTGAGGCTGAATTTAGTCACACTTGATTTCAGCCATGACTGAAACGCCTCTTAAAATCTGCAGCCTCCCCAGCGTGCTGTGCAGTGCTCGCTCCATGCTGTCCCTTATGCCATGCTGTTGGCTCGGTGAAGCACGGCGTGTTTGCCGCTCATGAGGCATTCTGCGTGTCACACAGATTAGTCTCTCCTTCACTTACTTCCAAGCAAAGCAAGCTGCACAGACTGTATGTTAATTAAGGAGAGCTAGCCAGAGGAATATGTAAATAGGCAAGTTCATTAAAATGATGCTCTCTCCTCACTGATGTGTCATTTGTTAAGACTTGAAATGGTGCATAAATTATTAATGATAAAATGACTTCAGAAGGTGTAACCTTTTGGAGCTTTTGCCTTTGTGAAAAAAAAAAATGTTCAGTAATGTTTTAATCCTCAGATGGAGCCAATTACATTGCGCTGCTGAACTTTTTTTTCTTTCAGATTCAATGGACACTTGAATAATGCAAAAAGGTGTGAAGAAACCCTTTAGTCTTGGCATTTTCTTACTCTCTTTGTCAGTTCTTCAAACCAGCATGACAGACGTTTTCATCAAATCATCTCATCAAAGGTAGCTAATCCTTGTAGCGATTACACTCCTTCTCAGTGTCTCATTTAATCTCCCTTTCATAAAGATTCACAATTCTATCACCTAATTATCTGTTATTGCCTGTGATAATATAGGCATAATATGCAGGAATAATGCATTATGCAGGTTCAGGCAATTGCATTTTCATATGATGAACATTCATTTATTATCTACCTAGAATGCTAATATCACGGAGTGTGGGTGACTGACAGGCGACCATCCTCACCCATTCAGTTGGCGTTCTATTTAAGGCTTTATAACTCCAGATGTGAGCATCACAGAGACTTGGAAAATGGCTAAAATGAAGCAAGACACATGTACCATTTATATATATCCATCTCCTGCTCCTCAGACCTGCAGGACTGGCACCGCCGCTGCTGCTGCTCCAGCTGCTGCTCCGGTTCCTGTATCTTCTCCTGCTGCCGCTCGAACCTACAGGGCTGCCTCTGTTCCTGTCACTCAAGCCCGCAGGACTGACTATGCTGATGCCCCTGCTGTACAGTCCCATAAAGGTTCAGAGGCTGCTGCTGGTACTTCTACTCCTGCTCCTGCTCATCCCCACGGGGCTTCAGCAGGAACAAGTAAGGCCAAAAAAAGAGCCGCAGAGCCTGAGGGAGAATGGTAGGACTTTAGTGTTGAGGATGAGAAGCCTCATCAGTTCCCCTTCAACCCACAGAGGAACCTTGGAGCTCAGCTTGACGTCACAAAGGAATACAGCCCCTTGGAACTGTTCCAACTGTTCTTTCACATGGAGGCCATTTAAATTCCTTGTGACAACATTAACAAGAATGCACAGCATAAGCGACTTCAGGGGAAACGGAAGCAGTGGACGAAAGCCAATGCTAACAGCATGCTGCACTGTCTGTTGTTATTTACCAGGGTGTGATGAGTCCCCATTCTGCTTGCGACCTGTGGAGGACGGACCAGCTTTACAACCTTTTCCAAGTGTGATGTCAGGCTACAAGTTTGATGCAATCAGTGTCTGCCTTCATATTAGCGATCCAGCAGCAGGCATCCTCAACGACAAGCTGAGACCCCAACCTGGTTATGATGGCTTGTTCCGGGTGAAGCTGCTGCAGGACCAGATCCTCACAGCATGCAGGGTTTTTACCATCCACATTAGATCCTTGCCATCAATGAGCGCATGGTAGCCATGAAAGCAAGGCACGCGATGAAGTCGTTCATGAAGGATAAACCAACTAAATGGGGCTTTAAACTGTTCGTCCTGGGTGACAGCAAGACTGGCTATGCATACAACTTCAACATCGACCACGGAAGAGCGCTAACCCCTAGTGGAAATGGTCTGAGTTATGACACCGTCATGAACCTGATTCGGGTGCCATACCTTGGAACGGGTTACCACATCTTTGAATGCTCTACCCAAGACAGCTGTGTGAGGGGACATGCGCTGGATCAGGGATGGATCGCTACTGTAAGTGAAGTGGAGGGACTGTAGGGTTGTCACTATGTGCTCCTCCATTTACAAGGCGTACAGTGGGAGGACAATGCAGTGACACATGAAGAGCTGTGATGCTACGAGGTCAGGCTGTTGCAGTTTCAGAGCCAGTCTTCAAGTGTGTCGGGTACATGGGGGGTGTTGACCTGTCAGATGTCCTCATCCCGTACTGCAGCATTGCACAGAAGACCACACCCTGGTACCGGAAGCTGTTCCTCCAGCTCCATCATTCACAAAGAGCTGGCTCAGGAGAAATTGTACACTCCCCTGACCCAGAAGAAGTTTCTGGGAGGTCCTTTGTGCACAGCTAGCTAATGTGGGCAAGGTTGGCAGCACGAAGCAGGGGGAAGAAGAGAAGGTGGCAACAGTGGCTCCCCAGCCACAGGAGGCAGCAGTGGACAGAAGGCCACAGGAGTCAGGCATTGTGAAGGACTGAGAAAACAGTAGGATTAATGAGAGACCGTTTCCCCCCCCCCCCAAAATTGTAATTGTAATAATTGTAACAACTTTCTCCAAAAAAAAACAATAATAATAAAATTTGAATAATTAAATAAATAATTAAACTGGTTAAAAATAATATTTGTGGACTGCTATGTTGCTCACTCACTAAGTGTTGTTTGCTTTGCATGAGCGAGCACCATGGTCTCGGATAAAACCCATCCCGTGCCAGTGCCAACTGTGGCCAGCAGAACCACACAAGTGGTGAACAATTAGTTTCATGTCACCCAAGGGATATATGGGAGAGATTCATTCAGAGGGGATAACAATGTTAATTTCCTGAGCGACCCTTGTTGGCCATCCGGGCATCCGTGGCTCGCTCTCTGTGCACGCGTACGATTGGGTCTCCTCTGCCCCTTCTATGCGTGTGTGTGGTCAGTGGCTCTGGTATGAAAAGTAATAGCTGGCTGACACCACATGTTTTGGAGGAGAACCGAAAGTTGTCTTCACTCTCTAAGCTAGCAGCAGGGGACTTATATGAGCATGCTTGTACATAGTTCACAGATCGGACATTCCACATTTTGGTGGGATATTCTGTCATTTCACCTCTTTAACTACTTTGCTGCACCACTTACGCCACTTTTACCCAGATAAATAGCATACTAATCACATTTCAATATAATGTGAAGCGGCCCGTGATTTAAATAATTAGTATTAAACAAAATTAAATAATATAATTTTTAAATTAAAAATTCACCCTGGCAGCCACCAGAAAATGTGAATGCCACATGTAAGATATGATAATTATTATGAAAATTAACACTGCATAAAAATATATTTATGAGGGTGGTGTACATAAGGGCATTTTACTTTTGCAAACCATTACAGGCACCTAGCTGAATGATAGCTGAAAGACTTGTTGCTTGGCAATTTTGTTCTTGAACAAAAACAAAATTTCTCTTGTAAAAATATAAATCATTCACTAGTGCAAAATCAAGTTGGTGACATCCACAGTTCACATGGAAGGATGAATCACTGCCAATAATTTTTGGAAAGGTATACATTATGGGGGGAGAGGAACCCCTTCGGTACTGTGGGCAACCAACCTGGAAATTAATTACTGCGAACTTTGGAGTTCTTATTTATTGGTTGATTAGTAGTGCCATTTAATTACAGCAGACCATCGTCAGAACCTAATTTACACCTTGTTTCTGCATGGATTTCCTATACATATCCCATATATCCAAATATATTCCAACATACACAACAATGTGTATTACCATAAGTGGAGAATGGTTGTTAATTGAAACTTTCACCCACTTTGAGTGCTTTGTTAATCTATATCTAATCTATATTTTTAAAGGGGATACGTCCTCCTCAATATTTAGAACACGTGCATTTGTCCCCCTGAATTTTGTGTTTTCCTTAACATAAAGATATTTCCACCATAAATTGATGCAGAAAAGGCACAAATCGGTGCATAAAAATGCAAGAAATTAAGTGTTTGACGCTCAAAATTTCCTGGGGGAGGACCCCCACACACCCCGCTTAATGTCCCCACCCCCAATGTTCAAACGAAACCTACACTACTGCTTTTACCAAATAACAAAATTACATGGTTTTGGGTGGTTTGAGCATTCTGCTCTATTCCTTTCCACCCCTGCTTCTCTAATTAGAGTTTGTCACCTTGTTTGGGTTAATGGTCTGTAGGCATGCAGAATTCACTCTGCCTACAGACCCCTTCCCCACTGATTGGTTCAGAGCTCGGCAGGTGTGTTGATTGCGTTAGCTGCGGCACCTGTCTAACGTTACTTAAGGTGTGGGTTCACAGAAAGATGGCGCTTTAGTGTCATCTACACACAAGAGCTGGTATTGGTAACCAAACAGTGCTTTTCAGCACTTTGTACCTTATATAGTTCACGGCCAAGAATTATGCCCATAGGCGTTAATAATCTCTTGCGTGAAACTTGTGTAAGGGAGGTATCTGGTTTAGCATGTCTGTGACTCCTTTAGTCAGAATTGTCACAGGGTAGAGAGTTGGGAGGAGATCAGTTCTGCGAGTTGTGCAGTTATTTCTCTCTGAGCTATGGAGGTTTTTTTGAGTGCAGTGCCCAGAGGTTGGGTCTGCATCAGCTTGCTCCGTTGGGCTATTTTATTTTCGTTCTGAGTTTTGGAGAACCTATCTTCTCCCCCTTGGTTCGGAGTCCTCCTTTTGAGGTTCCCCTAGTTAGTTGGGATATTCCTGTGGAGTAGTAGTTGTTTCTGTTCATTATCTTTACCCTTCCTCAATCTCGGAAGAGGTTTTGTGGCGTGCTCAGTTTTGAGATGCTTTAAGATCCCTGTTTGGTTGCGCTTGGTCTCCGTCCCCCAACCCTTAAAAATAATGCAGATGGTTCAATTGCAACCAGGATAAACTGTTCAATTAACAGCGTGTATAGCATTAATGGCATTTGAAATATTTAAACTTGTGTCCATACGGACTCCCTGCCCTGAATTTGAAAGATTTTATCGTTGGGACTATGGATGGACATTTCACTCAAACGCATTTCTCAGGTTAATCTATGGACAGCAAATTTTACTTCCACATTGACTGATTATGACTGTTTAGTGTTTTTATTCACAATATGCTACTAAATGACAGTCTCTTGGAAATTACAAATGAATTTTGTACAGCCAATGCAGATATTACAAGGTACTTCAATACAGGATTAACAGCATGCCTGTGCACAAGACACAAGCTGAGGCCAGCTGTGAATGTAATTTTGTCTTGTCAAATACCATCAAAAGGATATGGGCCCCCTGAGTGAGGAGGGATGTTTTCTTGTTTTGTGCTGAACATAATTTCAGCACAAAAGTTGTTTACCTTTGTTTTCCCTATGAACTCTTCATCCAAAATAATCCATTCTTGTAAAAAAAAATAATAATAAAAATTTAAAAAAAATATTAAATTAAAATACTCTTTTCCAGAATTATTTTTATCACAAAAGGGCCCCCCCTTTTAGGGATACTAATAAGATTAAAGATTAAAAAAAGATTAAATGTTGCCATTAAATTTGTAGACTGACTGGTAGAAATTACCTAATGGGGTAGATGGATATTAGGAAGTGCTGGGCAATTGGGAATTGTGGATGCTAGTAAAAAAGTACCAGACACCTATTGAGTTTAGGGAAATGAGAAATCAATATGTTTTTCAACACTGAGTTTAAAATTCATGGGAAGGCATTTTATCTTTTAATAAGGATAAAAACAGGGTCACTGAACCGAATGGTGACATTTAGTGAAATAGACTCCAGACTAAACTGACACCTGACCCTATATTGATCAATAATGATGTATTCTGTTATTCTGTCTGGCAAAAGGAGAGAATGGCTGTTAAGCCCCTTCCCCACACCGCAACTATCTCGGATTGTACCCCATGTCAAAGGCAGCCACTGTGCATCAGCATCACAGTGAGTGGAACTGTGATCATATCCTACCTAAACTGCACTCACCTATGCAGGAGACCTGAATTCAGTCACCCAGCTTTTGCCATTAATTGAGGGCAGAAAAAAAGAAGGCGCAGAAAATGCAGTCATATGCTCTTCCCTTCGTCATATCAGGCTCTGAGGCTGAGAATCTAGGCTAAATCTGGGGTGAAGAGCATCCAGTGCTGACCCCGCAAGCCTCTGACACTGCACAAGGGAGGAGAAACCAGTACTCCTTTCCTCCTTTCTTTTGTGAATCCTAAATAAAAGCAACCGCGAGTCTCTCTGCAATCGCTGGGTCGCGCCCTGTGCGCTGACCCATAAGGCTGTTCTTCCCACTCACAGTATCACAGCTCCTATATGGAACATTTTCAGTGCAGCCCCCATAATTTTGCCTTTCCCAACAGAACCTTTTCATTGCACCTGTCTTGTAATTGTCTGCAAGAAACCTCATATGTGAGTGCTTTAGTGCACTAAAGTAAATTATTTCTACATTGTATTAGGAATATACCTTTGGCTGAATTTAAAAATGATTTTTTTTAAACTGTTTGGGTGTGTGCTTGTCGCTGCTAATGTTAGTTTTTCAAATAATTACATTTGCATGTCACACTGTTTAAACCAGCTACAATTGGCCATCTAGTTGTATTATGCTGCATTAAAACACTGACAGTGAAGTGATTGCATGATCAATATTTGTTTCTGAACAGGAACTTAAGAATATAAAGAGACTGAAATGAGTGAACTACCTCAGCTTAACAATGAAAAGTTGAGTGCTAACATTTATAGTATGTACAGGTCTTATCAAGAGTGACTTAAAATGAATACAAGCAAAGAAAAGGATTCATAAATCACCAACATCCCAAGTAGCCATTAATGAGAAGGGCAATAGTCGGGTCATAACACCCCAACGACCGGTAGTCCATTGTCACTACAATTAACATGTGAAAGGGAAGGTAGAGAGGATTTTTTTGGGATAGGAGTTTAGATGGGGTAGACAGAGGGGGAGGATGTTGAACAGGGCAAAGGGAATCAGGTTGGGGAATGGGGGAGATGTCTTTCCTGAAAAGATGGGTTTTCAGGTTACGAAGGGGAAGGACTTTGCTTGAAGGACTGAGGTGGGCAGGTTATTCCACCATTGGCCAGCAGATAGGGAGAAGAGTCATGGCTGTGTGGAGCGATGACTAGGTTGCCGCAAGGGAGAGCTAAGCGCCCAGTGGCAGCAGAGCATGGAGCACAGGTTGGGGTGTAGGGCTGGACCTTGCCTGGAGGTATGGGGGTTCGGCTCGTTTGCAGCCTTGTACCCCAATACCAGAGTCTTACATTCAATGTGGGGAGCCACCGGGACCCAGTGCATGGGGGTGACATGGGAACAGGCAGGCTGAAAAATTCAGAATGAGCTGAAGGGGCTGGAGAGAGTAGTGTGAGAGCCTGGCGAAGAGGGAATTGCAGTGGCCCAGGCTGACTACAGGTAGACTGGTTATGCTGACTTTCATTCCTTAAAGGATTACATATTGTTTCAGTTTTAGTGTATGTTTTAGACTGGCCCAGACATGTTTCATTTGCAGCTAATGATATTATAGATAACAATCTTTCTGATGACCTGCCAGCTTTGCAGTGGCTGATGTAGAGAATTCTGGGGTTTGTGGTCAAAAGCAACAAAAAAAAGAAAGACAATACACTTCAAATACAGCAACATGTTTCCATACGTGAAGATGAATTTTATAGCATTTACATTCATAAACATCACTTTGATGAGTACTTCTTCCCTTCACTGCAGAGCTTTCAGGATGCATGTAATTGAAATGCCATTTTATTCATTCATTATGCTGTGCAATCAAGTTGATCATAATTTGTGCAATCTCACATATTTTACTTCTTTGAATTGCTATGATGATCCTGATTACACAACACAACAAATACAATGACGTAGTTTGAAATGTTTGTATATGGACACATGGTTACTGACAATTAGATGATTTACTTACAGCAAAACTGAGCTGTTTACTAGTCAGAACCTATTTTCTTTGAATGGAATGTTTAAGTGTTTATGAGCACACACATAGTTTAAGTTCATGCTTTGTGAGGTTCATTTCTGAAACACATTGGTAAAGAGACTTAAATGAGCGAACTACCCCAGCTTAACAATGAAAGGTGGAGTGCTAACATTTATAGTATGTACAGGGGAAACTGGAGGGCAGGACAAGTCGCCGAATGTCTGCAGTCCTCAATTGTCAGCCCGAATTTAACATGCAAGTGTTACTGTGGTGTGGGGATGGCTGGTTTAAGCAGCCACACCTGCCCTGGGTCAAGCTAATTAGACCTGGCCAATAGGATAATTGGTTAAGAATTAGATAACTGGCCAGGCTAATTGGACCCAGGAACAGGAGTGGCTGCACCTGTGCGTAGTGAGGTAATCACAGCACAGGTTAAATCTGCCATCCCCACCCACACCAGGGAGCTTCTCTGTCATGACAGTGTTTAAGATCTGCTCACTTGGCTGTAACATCTTGCCAAACCCTCGTAAATAAATGTGGACTATTTGAACATCATCTCCCTGTGTCTCTGTGCTGGAGGGCCCCTTGGAAAGCCACTTCGGTGGCCTGTGTCAGGCGTGTTTGCCACAGTCACTTTTAAATAGCACTGTCAATCATGTAAGTAATTAGTAGTAATTACTTTATCAACATAGATAAATTGGGGCAGTACAATCTGAATAATTCTTTGACAAATGACTCAAAAGAAAGGCTATCTTCCTCTTATTAGCAGATTAATGAGGTGCATGCAGAAAACATAGACAAACTGGTGTCCCAAATAAGTGTAATTTTGTTAATCGATCAATCCTTATTTTTGTGTTTTGCCATTTACAAACAAGATGTCTCTGATTGCTCAAGCAGTTTAGCTGTAGAGCAATGTTGTAGTTTATGAAGAACACACCAAGTAGAGTACAGATTTTGGTTTTAGGGCCTTATATGACAGTCTATAAAAAACATTTCAATTTTGATGTAAAGGCCAATGAGAGACACAAAATGGGATAGGTTTAGTTCAGCATACTTGAGTTATTTAATGATTTATAGGTTAAATAAGTAAACTTATCATCAGCATGGTATTTATTTAATCATGAGCCAGTGAAAAGAAACAAGAATGGATGTTATACATCGGTTTCCCTGTACATAATACAACAAGAACCTACATGGCAACTGCAGTCAAAAAAACCCATTGGAATTCAGTAATTCATGACACATAAAGGGGCTTAAATACAGGGGTGTCTCAGTAAAAACAGTCTAGTTACCCTAATGCTATTAATAGTTCATGTCCTTACACAGGAGGAGCCTTACTGCCTCATTTTGCATAAGATGAGACATTGAAATAGTCTAACCTTGAAGACTCAGAAGTATGAATACGCTTTTTGGCATCATTTTGTGATATAAAGTGTCTTGATCTAGAATGTTTCTAAGATGGAAGGCAGCCCTTGACATAATATTATGAAATAATATTATAATGATATTCAAGGGAGAGATTTGGGTATTAGATACGCTGAAACTATGACATAAATACTTCAACAGAATGTTGCGAATCTCCATAATTTATGAAAAAGTGGCATCTCATCTGAGCATGTCTTTGACAAGTACGATTTAGACCCGGGGGTTCATTTGTCATTATGTTTGGTAATTTTATCCTAAAGTCATCCTTAAACATAGGAGTCAGATTTTGCTTAATTAGGAAATTTATACTGATTTATTATTTGTTTTGGATGCACAGGTTTTTAGGATCAGGTTGTTGATAATGATCAATGATCCCCAAATTGGTTGTACATGCACATGGACTGATCATTGAAATATATTACACGTATTCAAATATCTGTATAATGAGGAAATCATCCAGGCACAGCTTGATAAACAAGTCTGCAGCTGAGTTGTTTCTTCATGGTGGTTGAGATGCATACAAGTTGGGAAAAAGAGCTATTATCTCTGAAGTGGCAGCAAAAAAAAATCCATACTTACAGTATTTGAAGTGGCATTTTGAACTAACCACACAAACCATTCAATTTGGCTAAATATAACATGCTGTCAACCCTGAATCTTCAGAGAGGTGGAATGTGTCAGGTTTTTTTTTTTTTTTTTTTTTTTTTTTTATAAACAAGAAAAATAGGCATCGTTCAACTTGAGATTTGCACAAAAGCAAATTATGCCAGAGAAAAGAAAATGAAGTGGATTTCACTTGACTCCCACGGACCAAAGAATCTTTCGTTGACAAAAATAGCACAATCACCCCCAGGGATGATAATGTAGCTTCTGTGCCAAACTAGCCTTAATCTTCAAACATTAAACAGGATTGTCTAACAATAAAATGTCTTGTAGTCTTCTAATTAGGTTATTTATGAAGATTGTGACAGTGCCATCAAAGTCATCTTCCACGAATGTCCAAGCAGCAGAGAATGAACACAGTGGCAAGGACCTCAACAAAGCAAGCAGAGAGCTAGTAAGAGAGACCGGGTGATGGAGCTGCTACTGTTCAGTCAATCAGTTTTTGAAATGTCAAAAGTATTCATTCACATTAGCCTCCTAAGACCCAGCAATTAATTTTTGTCCCCTGTAGGGGTCATGAGTCTGTGGTCTTAACTCAAGTACCTATTAAGCTGAAACATACATATTACATTTTAATAACATTTTCTAAAATATGTTCACTGCAGCATGTTGCTTCCAGCCTTCAGGGGGCGTGGTGAAGGCACATCCAAAGGCCCTTCAGCAAACCAACTGCATGTTCCACAACAGATCGAATTCTGCAATGAACTCATTGGGTTTATTAAGTCATAGAATTTTTATTGGGCTCATTAGTGGTGTTAAGAGCACACAGTTTCCGCCCATACACCCATTAACTACAGTGCCGACATTACTCAATCAATTAGTTTACATTAGTATTGACCAATCTTGGTTTAAATGCATCTTAACACAAACTCCTCCATTTAAACCATTAACTAATGATGCCATTTCAGAGAATGAAGGTATTGTGTGTTCTGCTAGGCCATCATGATATCACATTATGTAAAATATATTCATTTTGTTTCCCACTTGCCTTCCTCAGTTTGTCTTGCGAGTGTACGCTTGTGGTAAAATTGTGCAGTTAATAGCATCTAAGTTATTGCTTGTTGCTCTACATCAATATCATTCATAATTTTAAATTATACAATTACATACATTGGAAAAATTCTGATATGAGCAAATAGATGAATTGTGAATGTGAGTATAAATACAATAAATACAATCCTGCAGCAACTGCTGCTATATTTAATTTGCCCACATTTTCTACTGAACCATGCGCTGTCCATTGGACCTCTCTCGCGAGGTTTCACTCTCTCTCACAAGGTTTCAATTGCTCTCTCTGGCTAACTGGATCTCTCATGAGCAAAATAGGTTGTTACCTCGCATTTTTTCAACCAACTTTTGTCCACAACGGTGCCTCAGCCATTTAACGAGGGCCAAACTAAATATTTTACAAATCAAATAAAAAATTATACCTGCTGGAAGTGTAGCCAGGACTCTGAAAAGGGGTACTAGCTGGATGTAGATCAAACTGAGACTGAGCTAACTTCTGATTTGATTGACAGTTCTAGGTTATAATAGCCTGTGGCTGACACATACAGTATGACGAACAAACTGACGGGGACTGATCCATAGTCCTCCCCTCTGATTTCATCAGGTCGGGGACAAAATGTAAGCAACATGGTCTCCAAAAGACCAACACAATATTCCCCAGAAATGGGCGTTATAAGGACTTAGATGCTTTCAGAAAGGAGAAAAAGAAAACATTTTAAATCACAGTGAAATAAAAAAGGGTTAATATTATATTTACTTCATGTATATCTTTTTGTGACTCAAGTACAGATGTGCTCCACAGTGAGCAGCGTTGTGAATTTTTTCTAATGTGAGGTTTATGAATCTGGGGTTACCTGCCTCAGACCTAAGCTAACGAAATTGTACACAATGGGAATATTTTGTTTAGTTCATTCCACTACTGTGCTGTACAGTTTGTACAGTTGTACAGTTCACTATTCAGAGACTGTATGATTGCAACTGCATTGATGAACATGCTGTTAGCATTGTGTGGTATGAAGTAAATTCTCACAAGCAGATTCAAATTTTGTTCACAAATTTTGATATGCGCCTAGTTGACTTATACTTTTTAAATGAGTTTTGTAGCTTTAGATGAGCGTGCAATGCTTGGAAAACAGAGTCTGAATCCCTTGCAGTTAGACCAGCATTAAATATTACTGTAGTTCAGGTATGTAAATAAACAATGAGATAGGTAGATAGTATCAGGCTTCTCATTGCTGAGTTTGTGCCATAATAAAATATTAAAACATAAAGCACAGGTCAATATAATTCAGTTGGACCTGGATTTGAACCTGAACCCTCATTGTCTAGTGTACGGCATCACTTTGTCACAGCATTGTCCAACCAACTCTGAAAGATATACCTTGGTCCAATGGTCATCCCATATCCTGTGATAAATAACGTGAATTGGAAATGTGTTCACTGGAGGCGTATTCACACTGACAATACAGTGCATGCAATACAAATATTTGGCTTAGTTTACACTGTGTATCTCCTGGAAGATATTGAGCTGTTTGGACATGTAGCATCTCTTTTTGAGTCAGCCTGGTGCTTATTCACTCTCCACCCTCAAACTGGTACTGTGCACAAGGGCTGGATGATGTACTGATGAGGGATGTGATTTCCCCCCCATCATTTGTTCAGTCAATTCGATCAGGGACTACCACAATGAGCATCACATAAAGAACCACCCCCAAATAATGATAAGCATAGACACTTATGGGGTGAGATAATAACATTCAACAACCACATCACCAATATTGATGTGTTGTGCACTCAGGATCAATAAAAACAACAATAGTGACAAAGGGAAATAAGAGCTCACACATTACAAAAATACATTCAGTGATAATCAATACATGCAGTATATGTACAGATACCATTTTTCTTTTTTTTTTTAAGAAAAAACTTAGAAACATATTTTAAAACTGAGTACATTAACAGATCTTTTTATTCAAAGGATGATAGTAGCATAGCATGCTGCATGTTTCTTGAGGTTGGGTGTGCCATGTATACTGTGGAACTAAGCTGTACATAGACTGTACATAATTACAATATTACAGCACCCGAAAAGGTTCTTGCCAATAAAAATGAGTTTTTACTCTGCTACTGACCCCACGAGTTTCATCTGATTGGCCTGAAAGTACTAAACATAACCACATCTTCGTGTTTAGTGTTTGTTTGGGCTGCACATTTAAAACATTTTAAATCCAACACAGTGTCGTCTTGCTCAATCTCGGTTGCAGTGTTGCAAAGATACCATGGGAAAACAGACTGGTATTACTTCAAAACAACATTCTAGAATCCTAGTGTTAAAATGAAAGGTTATCTGTGAGAGGATTTCTCTCAAATAACACATTTAACAGGTTCCATCTTACCCATGGCTGAAAAATCAGTACTAAGCTTACAGGCATCTGTTCTCCATTGCATTGATTCGTGATTACTCATCCAATGAGTGTGATTACAATTTGATAGAATCAGAAATAAATTTGTGAGTTGCTGTTACACTTGTTCTGGGGTTATTGTTTATTTTCTAATCACAGTTTGGCACTTTCACAAATACTGGGCTGTGTCAGCAACCTGTATGCCCATTGCCATGGGAAGCAGAGGCCAGTCAGTATTTTCATTAACCTTAGTGACTGCTGATTAAGCCAAACTGTTTGTAGAAGGGACACAAAGCATTTGCTTCTAATTCAGTCACATATAGCAGGCATTCATCTTGATGGCTAAAGTAAGCCGACACTTTAAAGGGAGTCCGCTTAAGTGGCTCATATTTGTATGTGGATAGATATTTTAAGCACATAGGCAACAGGTCATGCACGTCTTATAATTTAGTTAGAGACTACAACTGAGGGAATGCTGCAATTTAGCTGTGAGGAGGAAGGTGTACCGCAAAGTTAAGTGCTAGAGAACTGGGAAGTGGTACTTGTTCAACACAGCGACACAATCCTGAGCAAGGTGATATCATCCCTGGGAGCAAATTGCTGGGCATGGCAGTGCGGCATCTGAAGGCTACAGAAGAACTGGTAGCAATATCTGGAAAAGGGCAAAGCTTTAAATCGTACATTAAAACAAATGCAGCTGCCAAATGAACATCCACATTTCAGACTGGTGGTCTGAGCAAAATTAAGCTAAGCATGTTTTCTGGTGGGGTTGATGTGGTCTGATGAGAAATGTTAGGCAAAACGACATTAATACATTCCTTTGACTTGCCCTACATCCATCACCATCCTCTCAGGAACCATCAGGCCTATCTCAAGAACACAGCTCCATTGCCCCACAAGCAGCCTCCAATGTCTGCCAATGTGGAGCCGCCTCCATCCACATCCCATGATCCAGGGTCTCCTAAACATGGGTGCCCTCAAAGTGATGATTCATCCCCCCATCAGTGCTCTTTCTCGGAGCTACAGCTTTTGTGTATATTGGAGGAAAATCAGTTCTAAAAGCACTTTTGAGGTAAGACAGGCCATCCTTGAGGCCCTAAATAAGAGCCTGGTGTTTGTCCAAGGAGTCATAATGGTTAAGCAGGCTTGCATGAAGGTCCAAAGCAACGGCCTACGAGTCCATAATGAGTTTTATAATGCTCTAGCATCTCTAGTAGTGGACCTTAACAGGTATGTTCAAGGTGGTACTCAGTCCATGCTTGTATCACATCAACTCCCAGCATCCAACAGCACATTCTCCTGTTCCAGTGCCTGAGAAACATGGCTCTCCTCTGGTAATAGCCCATCAGCATAGTCTACAGAAATACTGTGCATTACTCAACAAGCTACAATGATGCGCACACCTCTCGGACATACTGCAGGGCTCCTCCAGAGTTGAGGTGGGCAATGACAGTCATATCTGTGTCTGGTTTTCCAGCCAGCTTCTGGCCTGAATTACTTAACTATCCCAGACATTTACACCATCTGCCATTTTAGCTTCTTGATAAGTACATGAATTTAAATGTTTTACTGTCATCTAATGTATAATGTTGGTGTATACAGCCAGAGTAATAGGTGGAAACAAAAACCTGCATACACACTGGCCCTCTAGGAATGCAAATGCATCCCTGCTCCAAAGTGATCCAGATGCTGAAACCAACTCCTGACAGAGACAAGAGGTTCTTTAGCTTTTTCAAGGGGATTTATTTGAGCGAACCTCTGTTAACGGATATGCAATGTACAAATTATCCATATGAGCATGTTGCACAAAGCTCACTCTGCTGCAAAATGTACAAGTCATGACCGGAACCAATGCAGTGCTAGTTAATTTTAGGCTTGGCTCACAATCACTTGCACATTGAGGGATGGGCACTGATTGCAGAAACAGCTCGGTTTCTCCCTTGGCATTCTAACTGTAATGTAGGTACAGTCAATGGCACCCACAACACCAGGAAAACCTGCAATGTCGTAAAATTCTTGTTTCACCCTCTTAAATTCACCAACAGAGGATCGTCAAGCTGCCAGCCAACCTCCACAAGAGCATCTGTAACATCACATATTACTAGTCAGCTTACGGCTGACTTGCTCACACCAGCAATTTCCCCTACTGCAGTTTGTAAAGGCCCTCTGGCACAGAATAGCCGCACAGACCTTCATGTCCCACATAGGGGGTTGATTGCATGTAAACATGCTGCCTTGTAAATGATCCTTTAGAAGTGGACATAAGTATTTTATGCTGTTGCAATCAGAGTGATGATGTATCTGTGGGAGACTTTCTGGCAGATGTTCAAAATTTCAATGAGGTCTGAAAGTATAGAGTGCCACTGTACTTTTAACAGCACAGCTGCTACTAATGCTGTAGCTGCTGCCAGTTTGGGTGCATTTTTCCCTCTGAGTGAAGTCATTTGCCAGTTGCTTTCTATTATGCTCAATATCAACATACATGCTTTTTATTATAACATCGCTTAGCAACATGAGCCTGTTTCACAGGCTTAACTAATATTTTTCTTGAGTTGGCCTTCTTGACTTGACCTGATAAAATAATAGTGCTTCTTTCCACTCCACAAAGGGAAATTTAGTCTCGAGTAGTCTCGTAAAATCAATTCAGCCTTGAATGATTAATATGAGCTTATGCACATTTCAATGAAAAATAGAATGGAAATTTAGACAGTTTTTATGAAGAGTAACATAATTAGCATACAGTAATGAAATAAAACACAATCTCTGTTTAATTTATTATATTTTATTTGGTTTTGCATTTGTCATTTTTAATTGTGCTTATTTTACACATTGATTTTATGTCAGCGTTTTAATCGTATAGCATTCTGCCAATTAATTTCCTTTTCATGTTTAATTACTTTCCATTCAACAAACTAATGAAAGGTGCTATGCAAACTTAATTATTGCGAAGACACTGTATTGAAGCTAAAGATAATTACCTCGTGATATTCATTTTCTATGCGTGCAGCTGTTTCTTCAATGACAACTCCAAATTGCATATGCAGCACATATTCGCTATGCTTAGGTGCTCAGCTGCTGCTTGCAAAGAAGTGCTGTCAACTCTGAGCTGGGATGTGTGACCTTCATGTTGAACAGACCCTGCAGATTTCCCAGGTAAACAATGACTTGCATGAAGTAATATCACTCATAAATATCCTTCTAAATGTAAAGGATTTTGCCAGTATGTAAACATTCATTTCTGCTTGAAAGCACATCTTAATACTTGTGCACCGACATCAACAGGCTTCATGAGAAAAGTTGATGCCATATCCGAAAGATGTGTCTATGGAATTTATTGGTCAGATATGCAGCTAGGCTGTTAAAGGCGAGCCAGGCTTAGAACAACTGAACTTGCTCTGTTGCAGGTTAAGGCACCCAAATTTGCATTTCCACTTACATGAAGAAAAAAGAAATTTCATTTCCAAAAAAAAAAAAAAAAAAAAAAACAGGGCTGAAATTAATTGTGGGAGCATCTTTAATAATACTTAGAAAAGATGTGAAACAGTGAAATAGTAAGTACATAGCATTGTCAAATAAATGATTTCTGTCAATATTAATGGCAAGACATTCTACCCAAGAAGTAGAAAAAATGCACACATTACAAAATCGTCTGAGCCCCCAGCTGTGCAACATTTCACAATCTTCCATTGAAAATGAGCAACTATGGATTGTACAGTAATTGTAATTATTGACTCAATGAAAAGCTGGTATTTCAAGGTCTTCTGTGGACATAAGGCCCAGTCTCCCAGGACTATGGCTTTATGTACTGAAGACATGGATCTGTTAATGAGCTCAAAACTCAATGGGAACTAGAATTGACTTCCGACTTAAATAGCCTGTTAAAGGCATAAGCACTAACAATGAGACATCAGCAATGTCCCGATGTTGTTCTTTTACTGTATTCAGTAATTGTCATTCTTGCTATGCTTGTTTTTCGTGGACAGCTTCCCAATATTTCTTTGTTTGCACCTTCAGTTTATGACACTCATTAAAATGAATGAGTGACTAACCACTATGCATTATAGTTCCCTGTCAATGTCATATTCCATTATTCTTTATTGTTTATTCATGTATTCTTATCCTATAAACTGTTTTATGACTTAATTAAATTGGGCTATAGAAATTCAAAAAGGGTGACTGAACGGGCATGATATTGGTCCTCAATGTGTGAGTTAAAGCAACCAAGTATAAACTGCTAATTATGTTTGTTTTAGTGACAACTCAAAGTTAGGACAGAAATCCAGGACTGAAAAGCAATAGAAAAGTAAAAAATAAAATAAAAAAATAAAGGGCCCAAATCTTCCCTTCTCACATTGGGAAGGCAGACCCACTACTAAGAAAATTTAATGTCTTTGAATCTGACAGTCAGCTGCTCTTGGATGTGTTTGATGATTTTGCAGGGAAGTTGCCTGTAGCGAGAGAGAACATCTTCATTCCACTGCAAATGTGCCATTTTGATGTGAGGGCAAGTGTCCGAAACAGTTGTTGTAGAGCTGATCAAAATGATGCTAATCTGTTTCAATTTTCATGGCAAATTATTTGAATCAACTTTTGCAAAATAGGATATTGCAATTCACAATGTGGAATAAGCTTATCTTCAGTAGCATGTCAAAAAGCATTTCAAAGGAAAACATAATGCAAAGTTTGCAGTATTAATAACCTTTGATGAAAATATCTGCCTTGTAGGTACAACTTGTGGAAGGTGTTCATTGCATATCCAGCAGCTTAGTGCATTTTGGTGACCAGTCCCCCCTTAACACTTCCAAACTTAAATTGATCTTACTTTCATCATGCAATATATTTTTTTACAATATATTTTTATATTTTACATCATACAATATATTTATATTGCATTCCTGTTGCGGGATGCTCCAGTTCAATTTCATGTGTCACTGCTGCAGGTATGCGAATCATTGTAGGTGAGTTTTTACCTGCTTTAGAGCTGTGATATGACATCCCTGGTCACCAAAGCCTTTGCAGTTACATGGAGTTTTATCACAGTGAATAGGAAGGAAATTCAGAGATCTGGGGATCAGACTTTTAAAGCGAAACCAGAAAAGAAAAAGGTAAGCATTTTCAATGTTACACACACAGAGAAAGTACTACTGCACTAAAAAAGTTAAGAACTTCTAGAAGCCGCTTGGCACCTCTTGGTATCAAAAAATCAGTAACTGATTTATCCTTTTTCAAAAACTCCTTCTACAGTATAAATATCAATAGACAACTGAACACAGCCAGCATAGATACTGTGTCATACTTCAGATAACAAGCGACTCTGATCCAGATCTGGTTTCAGACTGGCAGATCCACAAAGCAGTCACCCCAGGCTTGCACCTCCATGCTGGATTGTTTAGAGGTGAGAATTAAATGTAAAAATGATGCCAGTTTGTGGGTCCAGGCCAGACTTAGGTTGGAGCTGAGTACAACATTCACAATCTGGGCCAAGGGTGACAAAACGCTGATGGAATTGTGCCACAACTGACCTGCATATGGTCAGAATTCCTGAGCAGGTACTGACTTGTGCGTTTTGAGGCTGGACAAAGTGCATGTTACTTATCAGGCCTGGGTGTTACGATAGACTAAGGCCAAATTTGGGCCAGATGCATTTTGGGATCTGTGATGCACCAGACATGAGACGCATGCATTTCAAAGATTGCTACCATGGTGGGTTGGAAGCATAGATGGCTAGTATAATTTTAAAGTGAATGTAGGTGATAATGATTTTACATGACATTGCACTCACTCGTCCAGAGCAGCCACTTATCCATAGCAACTAAAAAAATAGAGAGCATCAGCGTTAGTCTCAGTAATACAAAAGTGTGATATCACCATGAAGGCTTAGAAGGCCCATTTATAATCAATAAATATTGTGAACAGAAGTAAATACCAGTTAACCTCTCTTTTCACTGTTGAACAATGCTATAGCATTATTTCAAAGAAAGCGTTTTTCCTCAGTTTCCAGGGGATGGGTAAGGAAGCTGCTGTCCTGACTGCAGTGGAAGTCTCATTCCATGACCAACAGGGTGTTTACTCTTGGCGTCTACACTCGCGTCTTTCCGTATAAAATCAAATGTACAGACAAGCAAGAAGTGTGGACCTTCAGAGAACACATAATTGACATTGTTGTTTAATTGACACACTCCATTAACTGAGCAAGCATGAATACTTAACACGTAGGCTACTTGAATGCTAATCTAGCCAGCAAATAATGTCAGCCAGGGTGAGGAAATGAAAGGAAGTGGCACAGAGAATTACAAGATCAAGCTTCCAATCTGAAATCCAAATATTGCATAAATGAAAATTCATATTTTGATTTTTTTCATACATAGTAAGGAGCATTACTAAGTGTTACAGGTATTACAAGGAGAAAAGTGCCATGAAAAGGGAGGGAGAGTAGATTGGTCGCAATTAGAATGGGTGGGGGGTGCGAAGTGGAGAGGCGGGCAGCTGGAATTGTTGCAAGGGGGTGCACCTGCTGTGAGTCAGTAATTGCAGTGAACCGAAGGGAATAAAAAGGGCTAAGCTCTGGCAGTCAGGGAGATCTCCCTGGTAGGAGATTAGCTTTGGGGGCTGATTTTATTTCATACATCACAATCCCTCTGTCTCACTTCAGTATATGTTCTTTTGTGAGTCTCTCCCCTGGCAAGAAACCAATGGTTCCTCTTTAGAAGGTGTGGGGTGGCCTGCAGGGAGTCTGGGGAAGAGAAGTGATCACTCTTTACCCTACTAAGAGTGTGTTGTGGTCACTTAGTGAAATATTGATTGACTACAGAATCTTGCATGCTGAGTGTATTCGTTTACCTGTGGGTTGACTCCGTTAGGAGGAAGAGCATTTGGTTTGGGACCAGGTGAAGCAAAGAGGAACCGTGTACACGGAGGTCGTAGTGCTGTCTGTGGGCTGGTGGATACCTGCAAAAGGGAAACCAAAAGATACATTGGTTATTTATGAAGGGAGTCTAGCTAATCTGAGCTCCTGACAAACTCTTTCATTATATGTTGCCAATAGTGGTCTGATTAGTGTGGGCCTTTAAAAAAAAAAGGATGATACTGGTGTCAGTATGGGAAAACTAATTGAATAACTTGCTCAACAGAAAGTTACCATTTCAGTTCTATTGTACATCTACTAGCTCTGGTCCAACAAAAAACACCCCTGTACCTGCCCTACAAAGGCAAAAGATCTTAAGTCGCCAGAGTGTAGAACTGAGAAAAATGACTTTAAAGTTGTTTTGTTGTCCAACCAAATTAACTGTGGGCAGAATATTGGAAATGTGGCAATTCTTTGTTTTTTTTTTTTAATGAAGTTATTTATCTACATAAAAATCTTGAGCTCAAACCTGACCTTTGACCCTTATTTGGAAGTTAATGTACTCTGCCTTTGCATTGTCTGCAAAATAATAAGGGGCCATGCCAAGGCAAAAGGCATTAACTTCCATTTGATTGCTCATTTGGTTGCTGATCACTATATAAAATCAGTATATGATAATAATGATAACATCTACATAAAATCTAGTGATCATGGCACAATTAGGCTTAGATTAGATTCATTGTTTTTCTGACATGACAAATGTAGACACAGATGACATCGATCAAACAAAATAGTTTTGCATGTGGGAGGATAACATTTTGCAATCTATTGAGTGCAATGTTTACTAACGCAACTAATAGTAAAGGATACAAGATTCGTGTTTTGGATTGAATTGGATGAATGGCAGAGTAGGATACTCAAGGACGACTCATGTTATGTATTTAACGTGTTGAACGCCAGCGAGTAATGCTCAAAACTCATGTGGATTTAACTTCTCAAAGGACGTTGTTTGCAATGGATTTTTATCAGGTTACAAAAAAGGTAGGCTATCTATTTAATTGTGAATTGTTACTGCTGAGCTTGTGTGTGTGTGTGATTAGGCTATTTAGGAGGTGTGTCGTGTGTCTATGCGAGCCCATTCGCGCTGTTTCCCTGGCTGTCAGTGTCGGGCTGTCACAGGCTGGCACTGACTAGCCTGCATGACACAAAAAAATAATTAATTACTTATGATTTACAATTACTTATAGCTGACAAGCCATCTAGTTATTGTTTGTTTCCAATGCTTTATTTGCATTCTGATCGCATATGGGAGCAGTTTGGTTTTGTTTGTGAAGTAGTTAGCCTAAGCTAGCTAATGCTAGCTCGCGCTAGCTAGCTAGCTAACAAGTCATTTGAGTAGACTATCTATCTATCTATCAGCATAATCTTTCTTACCTTGATTTTGGTGGGTGCGTTTCAAAGCCATCTCTACCAACATTTTCCCTCGAGAGTAATGGGCCATTCTTAAAAGCTAGATGCAACGTTAGTAAAAACAACCCACTGCAACACTATTTGCTTTACACTTTATTCAAGCTGCTGTGTGTGTCTCAGAAATGCTTCGATGACACAGGCATAACACCGTAACTCCAGCGCGATAAACAGTAACTTCACTTTGATGCGCAGCAAAACAAAGGCAGAGTACCTTAAGGCTTAACTCAATTTGAGCGTTCCGGAGTGCAGCGAAACAAAGTCAAAGAACCGTAACTGATGTTACGGAATTCTGCCTTGGCTTCTCTAGGGCTTTGGAAGTTACGGCAAAGACAACCCACTATTTTCTCCAAAAAACAACAAAATTGACTCAAGATATTTGTTCACACGATAAAGCAGATCTTTAATGTTCCAAAAATGACTATCATTTTCGACACAAATTCTTTGCAAAATAGCGGTAAATTTTTTTCAAAATCAGTTACGCAGACTGGACATTATATCGTCTGGGTGGGACCACAAACTGGACCTTGTACAAATAATTTGAAAACTGGACATTTTTGTCCAAAACAGGCCATCTGGAACCCAAGCCCTGACGCACACAGTACCATACTCATCTAGATGGATAACTAGCTCCAACAACCAAATACCATAATACGAGTTCATGCAAGCACTATAGCGTCAATTCGCACACTTAAAAGAGCTAGTCACAGCCATGTGCATGAGAACATATACAGCAATTTTAAAAAATGCAAACACTCAATACCTGCCATGACGGGCATGGTGACACCGTGCAACTCTACATTCCAACACATCCAATATGTAATAATGTTACATACAAATACTGCCATAGTGGGCATGACAAATAATTTTCTTACCTTAAGCTATCAGGAGTCAACATAGCAAATCGCTACTCTCTGCAAGCTGATTAACTTCTAGAAAATGCCTATAGTTTATAATTGCATTTGAAGATGTTTGTTGTGGACAATTTTGGAAAAACAAGGCTAGATCACCTGAAAAGGTTGTGAAAAATAAGAAAATGTAGAGCCCTATTCTTGAACTTCTTCTTTAATTCCCTTCTCTGAAGCAGATTCAGAATCCTCAGAGCCCAATGTTTGCACCTGTTTAAGTTGGCCAGAAGGGTTGTTGGGCCCCTGCTTCATCCTTGGCTCAATCACACATTCTGGATCCATCTCATTAGCAGCAGTAGAAGGAGCTGGGGTTAATAGTTCAGTTATTTTAGCACATTTTTCTGCATTTTTATTTTTATTTATTTATTTTTTTTGCACAACTCTTTTTTTGGTACGTTTACTTGCTCTAATGAACCAGCAAAACAATCTGAGTTGAGTTTGAAGTTGGAACATTACGGTGATGTAAGCCTACAAAGCTGCAAGCAGGAGAGGAATGAAATATTTTGGGGGTTGCTGTTTCATTTTTTTCATTTTTTAAATTAACAATATATAGGGCCTACTTATGTTTAATTAAATAGGGTAAATAAAAAAATAAAAAATTCCCATTTTTCTATTTTTAATTCATTGATTTGTCAGCTCATACTGTGTGTGTGGAGATTGTACTTTTTGTCCTTCCTTAAGGCAGGATTGGTTTTGAGTATGGAAAATAACCTAATTGATGGCATGTTTCAAGAACTAAAAGTCCAGCGGCCCACCAGGAAAAGTCCCATCTCTCCTGATGGCTGATCTGAAGCTGCTACTGAATATAAAACTTTATCGACAAGAGATTTGTTTGAAGTTATGGTTGGGCATCTTAAAACCACTATTGCGACTCAACTATCGATTGAACAATTGTGTATATAATCAACTAGTTCTGCAGTGAATTTCAAGCTCAAACTGGCCATTCACTTGGAAGATTATTTACAGCCACCAAATGTGAATAAGTTATTATCGTTTAATGGCACAAATCCTTGTCATTGCTTTATCATTGTTGGATGCAAGTGTGTTTTCTAAAATCACAATATCGCACGATTGTGCCCATTTTTGCTTGATTTGTTTGTACGTTTGTATTTCTGATTACACTGCAAGTCACTTGCATAAAAGAGATTCTAGGGCCAGAATGTCATTGGAGTCACATGAAAATATTCAACTGCAAATTGAATATTTTCAATTATATACTGTAAGCACACAATAAGGTTCCACTCTGAAGTGTAGGATCGATCAAATGCATGTTTTTTAAATGTTCACAATAGTTAGACTAACCAGAAAACAAGCTCCTACAAACAGCATGGTCCATATTCTGTGAAGTCTGCATTCAGTTGCTCTCTGGTGGCCATAGTGGACTAATCCAACAGAATTGGCTGCAAGCTAAATTATTGCTGCAGTGGTAATGAACAGCATACTGTGAAAATTAATAAAGCCCATCTGGGCCTGCTTCTATACCACAGCATAGCATTCAGCACTTAAAAATCACTTGGAACTGCTGGGCTCCAGACAACGACAAAAAATAAAATAAAGGTACCGTGGGAACCACTGGCTCATAAACTAAGAATAATGTCAGCAGAATGCAAAAGAAACAACTACAAACAACAACAAAAAAACATAAGTAAATAAATAAGTAAATGCACTTTTCTTTTGACTGTTCCATTCTTCACATTAGGCTGTCTTCCTTGGTCGCTCCCCTTCTTGCTGTGACAATGTTCGACAAAATTGGGATATATTCACTGTCTTATCAGCATTGTTTCCAATGCAAACAGTGATCCACCTTACATCTGGAATATTATCTGGACTACGCTGTTGTGGCCGGGAGCCATAAGGTCTGGGTATAATTGGCCTGCAGACTTATACATCGATATACTGTAGAGCATTACAATGTCCTCCACTGATCTGGAATAAATGCACTATTTTCAGATGCTATTGATCCTGTAGATTTACTTCAAATGTCAGTTGAAAAAGTATTTTACATAAACTTAAATCTGAGGTATAAATTGGCATTCACGTGATTTCAACAGAAGAATGCAGAAGAAGCTTTTCAAAACTATAGGTAAAAATATTCTTTCAGGCACTCATTAGCTGCAGTTAGGTTACTAATCCTGCTAATTAGGCTGCCACAATTCCTACTTACCTCACGGACATAATACAGTTAAGGTTATTTTTCTATAATGGTCTTAAAATTGCAAGACACATTTATTTGGTTTTGTCTGATTGATGTAATATTGCACAATATTCAAGGCTGGATAAGAGTAGTTGATTTATCCAAAGTTAAATAGTCTATCAAATTAACAACAGCCTAAATGACAAAAAAAGTTAAAGATAAAATAGTTTTGTGACATAAATGGACCATCCCTAACCAACTAGATACATCCATGTATAAGCTCAGCCATGAAACAACATCGCTGCTTTCAGAGCATAGCAATAGGAATGATTCTCACAGCTTGGTGGAAAGCCTTCCAAAACCATTCACTCTGCTATATGATGGGTGTGAGGGTAATCTAGAATAGCCCTGACTATCAACTCAACAAAAGCCTTTAAATTTTATTTCATGAAAAGGAAGAGGCATCACACATCTTCAACATGTTCCAATGATAACACCTTTTTTATAACATTCATCTACCTGGTCCAGAAGTACAACGCTGGGATAAACAGTTTATTGAATTCTCGCAAATGAAATCAGTTATCCGAACAAAAATCTGTATATACATAATTCTAAGTAAAGATGACTCAACAATATTCCTCGAAATATACCTCAGAATGGGAGCAAGACTCAATTTACAAACAATTGCCATTCATCCTCTGATATACGTGGTATATGAAAAAAATCAACGGTCTGAGCATGTTTCATGAATTCCATATTTGTTTTTCACAGGAACTTTTAAAAACAAAGTATGAATTTTAGAAAAGTTTTGTGAATGAGGCCCATTGCCTCTGCATCTCTTTCCATCTGTGCTAGGCATGCTTGCAAAAAAAAAAAAAAAAAAAAAAAACCACATAAATTGGTTCTCCGCATCCGCTGGCAGAGTTCCAAGACTCATTCTCCCTGTAGTCATTGGCCTCATTCCAGTTGCTTATTTTATCCATCCTCGTCTCCACTGTCCTTGTGTAACCTGGAGATCGATCAAAGGCCATCTTTAATAACTTAATATTTTAGAAGTTTTTATTTCCCATATCGTTGTTACTACATAGGAAATGCAATCTACCAAAAAATCTTAACACTTTTTCTTTAAAAACAATATTTAATTTTACAGTTTGTACACTGTCACGTTTATCCTATGCTCCTACCATTGAATGCACCTGGCAAATAACTCAATAGTTGGCCCAAGAACTACGGCATGGATCTGCTGATACATAAACACTCAAGCTGCCTTGTTTTCAAAACCTTTTTTTCCTCACTCTTGTATAATTTCAATCTTTTCCTGATGCAATTCATATATTTTAGGCTATTCATTGGCCATACATATTTCATTTCTGAAATATGGGATTGTGAAGCCCCTTGACACATGCCATTGTGATTGAGGGCTATACACAGACATTTCAGGTCACATTTTATTTACAGGTATGTAATGTCATTTCTTAAAGGGACAGATGAGAGAACCCCCAGCCTCAATCAGCTAAGGGGAGAAAATTATGTCTCTTCCCTCTGCACAGGGAAGAGACATACAGCCAAAAAAGCTTTGGAGTGAGTCATCAGTAAAGATGAACACTTATGATTGTATATCCTTTTTTTCCCCCAGTTCTAACTCTTACAGTATGATAATCCAGTAGTTAAGTGCAGATACTGTACCCCCATAGTTGTTAGGTTGCTCTAAATGGTAAATGGTAAATGGACTGCATTTATATAGCGCTTTTATCCAAAGCGCTTTACAATTGATGCCTCGCATTCACCAGAGCAATTAGGGGTTAGGTGTCTTGCTCAGGGACACTTCGACATGCCCAGCGCGGGGGATCGAACCGGCAACCCTCCGACTGCCAGACAACCGCTCTTACCTCCTGAGCTATGTCGCCCCTTTAAATAAAACCAGTTACTTTGTCAGTGTAGTTAGTCTTGTTTAAAGACATTTCAAGAACATGAGACTGCAGATGGGGCCTTTATTTATATGCACTGACACTTCACGTGCAACCTTCTTCTCTGAGGTGTTCCCGTGTGTTATAGGCTGATGGATTCACTCCTCTGCATTGTGATCCATGTCCTGGTCTAGGCTGTGTGTTAAAGTAGTTAATTGTATGTAAATAATAACTTATGACATTGCTCATTTTAACATGAGAATAAGACATGCCTGCCCCTGTAAATGGCTAACACACAAACTCGTTATGACATGGCTGTAATTGTTTAGGGCACTTGGGTGTGGCATGTTACATTACAGGCATTTAGCAGACACTCTTATCCAGAGTGACTTACACAACATTTTTACACAGCATTCACATTGCATCTATTTATACAGCAGGACATATACTGGAACAATGCAGGTTAAGTACCTTAATCTGGGGCACAACAACAGTGCCCTACGTGAGAATTTAACCTGCAACCTTTAGGTTATAAGATCAGTTCTTTTCCCATTATATTACACTGCCGCCCAATGGCATGTTAGCATGTGGTGTTTTTCTCTGGGAAATGATTCAGCAGATGGGCCTATAGGGCCATGTAAGCTCTACCAAAGTCACAAAAGTCAGGGTGGAGCTAAGGAGTGAAGAAGAAATATGAGGGAAAAAAGCAGGAAGTGAGAATAAGCAATTGGAATGAGCCCATTGTCTCCTGGTGCACATAGGAGGTTGTGAGTCGGGGGAGTGATTCTGCAGGCAATTTGATAAGCGTGGCCTGGGTGGCACCCTCTAGTGGGCACAATTGTGACAATATCCCCCAAAAAATACATCAGAAAGGATCGTTATCAGTCAATCGAATGCTTCCAAACCAGGGCTTAAGCAATGGTACCACGATCTGATTGACAATTTATCACTTACTGTTAGGATAATGTTCGAAATCAATACACATCTGAGTCTGGTGGAACTATTTCAAAGCACTTCTGTAAAGATTCATATATGTCACAACAAATGCTATGCTTTTGTAATTTGTTAAATGATTGCATGTTCAATTTGAGAGAATGTAATATATCCAATAATGGCCAATATTGTCGCTTGTAACTTGGCCCACAACTGATATCAGTACTTTTAATGGCAGGCCTAGATTTCGAAAGTGTGAATTAATGACTTATATACAGTGCTTTGAATGTTCATGTAACTTGCCATTTTTGTATGTTGAAAACGTGGTTTTCTTCATTCTTTTTTTTCTTCAAATACAGTCTATTGAGATGGATGATCAACATAAAAAGTTAAAATCTGATTCCTATCATTTCTAATCCAAGACTTGAAAATCCAGTAAACACTGAAACACAAGATCTCAAAGTTCAAACTGAGGGCCTATCAGGACCGGCGGTACAGTTTGAATGTAGCCGAAACTGTGCAAAATGTTCTGAATGTGCTGGAATACAGATGGGTGGGAACCGTTGTTATTCACGCTGGTAAGGAATGACACTGGGCAAACAGAAGCACTTTTAAAATATTTTTTGGGAGCTATATGACAATTATTGCACCACCGAATGTGTGAAAATATTGGCATGGCTCCCTGTATAGCAGAGGGACTTTGATGCTTTTAGCAGACTCCCTGCATTCAATACTTGGCTGTCGTCCTGGTATGCCAATCACAGAATAACTTTTGTTGATAACTAGGACTGATTCTGGGAGAAACCCATTTTCTTTTGTTGCAATGGACTCCATCCAAATAGACTTGGCTCTGTGGTCTTGTTAGGAAATATTCAGAATATGCTTAGAAATGTCTGTGACTGCACTCTTAGTACCTGTTTAGAATTCAATGTGATTAGTGATGTAAAACTCAATGTACCTCAGTCTGGTTTTGTAACAAAATCTGGAGAATGCTACATTGCTACAATTGCTACATTCAATCTGTTTGTCTTGTCCCATCAGAAAAACATATTCCCTTGGTGCCAAAATGGCCAAAGTAATTTTATAAAAATTGCTACAAAAGGAGCCTGCTGAATCTAGTGTTATTCAGAGCACAGTTAAGCTTTGCATTACTGGATATAATATCACTGAAAACCACAACATTTATAATCAATGACCTCCCTGAGGAGAACAAGTTAAAATGACAAGATTGACTTTGCTGGTGATTTTAATTTACATGGAAACTATGGCATAGACTCAAAGGCTGTAGAGTTCATTAATATTTTGCAGGAGTAACTCTTGGTCCCTCTCAGATAATTAGGTGTCATATTGCAAGGCCAATTCATTACTATGGGGACACTGTGGATTTGGTCATTTCTCAGGAGTTGATTCTTGATGTTATTGTATTGGATCATATTTATGTTTCAATCCAATATTGTATGCAGAAACCCCTTAGTATAAAATGAAGTCTCTTAGACTCAATGAGCACTCCATCTATATCTATGGTTAATTATGTGTAAAAGCTCCATTTATTAACATGTTGACAGTTTCAATGGATTGTCAACCATTGACATTGGTAGCATCAAAAACACTAATGCAGTGGAAAACAAAAAGTATTTACATCTCGGTTAACATTTGCAGTGAAACAGTGTAAAACTCACAAATAGTAAAGTGACATTAAAAATCAATAAATGTGCGACTAAAATAAAGTGTCGCACAACGAGGCAGGCCCGCTTTTCAATTATTTTCATTAGTTGAAAATGGATATAATCCTAGAATATAGATTTCTACAATAAATTTGCTCAGCATTAACTGGACTAACCAAACCTCTTTATCAAAAAGTTAGAGCTAGTGTGAGCTCCCCCACATGAATGACTTTGCCCTTCCTCCCCTACAGGTATCCACCAGCCCTCCAAGAAGTACAATGACATGTGTAGTTTCCAATTATACTCAAATTTCACATCAGCACACAACCTTTCAAATAGTCACCCTGATCTATAGGAACCACCTAAAATGATCTGTTAAACAGTTTTTAACTGTTGACAGTTAAAAACAACTGCTGCCATTTCTATATTTAAAGATCTTAAATTTATTAAAGATAAGCAGTTGTTTCAGGGTGGTTTCAGATGAATAAAATAATAAAACCATGAAATAACTTGTGTGAACCACGATTAGATCCTCAAACTCATATAAGCTCCTGTTCTGCAGTATATTTGGTTAACAGCTCCACAAAATTGTCTCTGATGCAATCCTCTACCTGATCCTTCAATCCCAATTCAACAAGATTCTTTGAGGTTTTTTATTGTCTCTGATAATGTGTTGGAAATTTGAAGTTGCCTGAAGACTGTTATAGTGAAACCCTTAAGAAAAATTATTTGGACCGCTCTGTCCTCTGAAACTTATACCAGTAGCAAACTTTGCTTTCCTCGGTGAGAAGCTAGAAAAAGTAGTCTTTGACAACTATATAGCCTTTTTAAATGAAAAAGAGCATTCTGAGAATGTAATTCAACTAGACCCCAAAACAAGCAGGAGCTGAAGATGGCTGTGGTACAGGAGAACATACTCAGAAGTTCAAACTTCATGCAGATGTTCTAGCGCTTAATGCAGAAAAAGGGCCAAACATCTGAGAAAGAAAAATAAGGTTTTCTTTTGCTACAGAAGTGAAGTGAAGTTTGAAAACATAAGTGCACATTTAAACAGTAACTGAAACTGCCTTTTTCTGAGAAATATTGCCAAAGGCATTTTATTTCACTGATTCAGCAAGGTTGATGCATGGATTACAAGCATATTGCATGTGATGCATATTATTGCAAACAGACTTGATTATTCCATTTATCTTTTTTTTTTACTGGTCTTCCAAAACAAAGATTGATAGACAACAGCTGGGGTTTCTGTCAGGCTGAGGGGGAGGCGTTGCAGCTATTTATCAGTCCTTATTGAGTCTAGCGCCTAAGCATGGATATATGTTCTCCTCTTTTTAAGTTCTTATTACTAACTGTGTACAGCCCGATCTAGCTAATAAAAGTGCTAGCGGGAAGTCCTTTTTTCTTGTGTCTGTTTACAGGCCACCTGGGCCTTACTCTGATTTCTTAAGGGAGTTTTTATCACACCTTGCAATTTCAGCAGATAAGGTTATAATTGTTGGTGATTTCAATATACACGTGGATAAAAATGGTGACCCTCTAGGAACAACTTTTGCCTCTATTATTGATTCCATTGGTTTTGTACAGAATGTTTGTGAGCCTACTCACTACCGTGGCCATACCTTAGACTTAGTTTTGTCCCATGGTATTAGTGTGGTAAATCAGATCATTTCCTCATTACGTTCAATATTAAGGCATCAAATCCTCCTGTATCAGACATTACTACAGCCGATCAGTAAACCCTGAGGTTATTCCAAAGTTTTTAAATATGCTTCCGGGGTCATTCCTCTCCACAGAAGAAAAGGCTGATGAATATGCTGATGAAGCCGCTCTGGACCAATTGACTAACCAGCTAACCCTTACCCTCAGGAACACTTGATGTTGTTGCCCCCCTTAAAAGAAGAAACCCTAGTCGGAAAAAGCACACTCCATGGTATAACGATACCACCCGGGCCCTGAATCAGTCCACTAGAAAATTAGAGCGAAAATGCCGGTCAACAAAGCTTGAAGTATTTCATCTTGCATGGAAAAACAGCTTTCTTCAGTATAAGCAAGCTCTTGCTTCTGCTAGATCTGCCTTTTTCTCAAAACTAATTGAACAAAATAGACATAACCCAAAATTTCTATTTAGCACTGTAGATAAATTAACTAAAACAATCATCAGAGTTTTCATCTTATCCCTCCGATCTTAGCAGCAATGACTTCATGAACTTCTTCGATCAGAAAATTGAGGCTATTAGAGACCAGATTTACAAACTGTCTCCATCATGCACTATTTCTGTTCATGTTAATAAACAGCCCTGCACCTGGTTACAACAGGATGATTTACAGACAGCAGTACTAAGCTGTTTTACGCCCATTAGCATGGTTGAGTTATCTGAATTAGTTATGTCTTCAAAACCGACAACCTGATACTCGATCCTATTCCTTCAAACTGGATTAAAGAACTATTTCCAGTACTAGGCCAGCGTATACTAAAAATTGTTAACACATCCCTAGTCACAGGACACGTACCTGAGTCACTAAAAGTGACAGTCATTAAGCCATTATTGAAGAAACCAAACCTAGAACCCGATAAATTGGAAAATTATAGACCTATTTCAAACCTTCCATTTCTATCAAAATTATTGGAGAAAATTGTTGCTAAGCAACTAAGTGCATACCTTAGCTCTAACGGTATCCATGAAGTATTCCAATCTGGGTTTAGACACCACAGCACAGAGACCGCACTTATCAAGGTTACAAATGATTTACTACTGTCAGCCGACCGTAACTCTGTGTCGGTTCTTGTGCTCCTCGACCTGAGTGCAGCTTTTGACACAATTGACCATGGAATTCTTCTGGACAAACTCCAGGCCTGTGTTGGACTTCATGGACAGGCACTCGCATGGTTTGGATCATACCTATGTGACAGGAAACAGTTTGTCAAATTAAAAGAAGAGTCTAGCTCCTCAATAATGAAATACAGTATTCCACAAGGTTCAGTACTAGGACCAGTACTCTTCTCGCTATATATGCTACCACTTGGCAATATTATCCGGGCAAATGGCGTAGAGTTCCACTGTTATGCGGACGATACCCAGATTTATATTTCAATGAAACTTGGCGAAGCACTGCCGCTTTCACAGTTAGAGGCCTGTATTATAGATATCAAGGTTTGGATGCTTTCAAATTTTCTGCTCCTAAATTCAGACAAGACTGAAATGTTGGTTTTAGGTCCCAAAATATTAAGGGAGAAATTGTCTACTCTCACCTTAAACTGTGATGGTTGTTTGGCTGAACCTAATATGGTCGTTAAAGACCTTGGTGTCACCATTGATCCTGATCTATCTTTTGATACCCATATAAAAAACATATCCAGAATTGCCTTCTTTCAGCTGCGCAACATAGCTAAAATTAGACACTTCCTGTCAGTCGATGATGCTGAAAAATTGATCCATGCGTTTGTTACGTCTAGGTTAGACTACTGTAATGCCCTGCTTTCTGGCTGCCCTAATAACTCGTTAAAGAGTCTCCAGCTTGTGCAGAATGCAGCTGCTTGTATCTTGACCAGAACTAAGAAGTATGAGCACATTACACCAGTACTAGCGTCGCTTCACTGGCTACCCATTAAGCATAGGATAGACTTCAAGGTTTTGCTCCTGACTTTTAAAGCTCTGCATGGACGTGCACCTGTGTACATATCGAACCTGCTCCTACCTTATAAGCCCACAAGGTCACTGCGATCTCAAGACGCAGGCTACTTGGTAGTCCCAAGAATTTCCAAGAACCTAAAAGGTGGTAGGGCTTTCTCCTACAGGGCCCCACTACTGTGGAACCAGCTTCCAAAATTTATAAAGGAGTCAGACACAGTCTCAATATTTAAATCTAGATTAAAATGCACCTCTATGCTCAGGCTTACAATCAGTTGTAGTCTGGAGACAGGGTGCGAGAAGCCTGTAGTCATAGAGCTTTGTAGGTGGCAATCCTTTCCTTACTGTCATCTGTCAATCAGCTGTGACCCGACTTTACATGGGCTGGGTCTTGATAGGCGGGTATGGTTGTCTACCCCTCATGACTGCATGGGCTCTCCATCCCTGTCCTAGTAGATATGCAGCCATATTCTACTCCTGGCGGGGTCCCCCCCAATACATACCACTGCCACTTTACTCACTGTCTGCTATATTGCAAATTCCCTAATTGGCGTTTCCACCCTCTCCCCCACGCTGCCGGCGGGGCTCTTGCCCCAACCCTCGAGAGTCGTCTGGTCTCCCCCACCTCTGCGGTCCAGCCCCTCCTTCGTCATTGCCTCCACCCTGCCCACAACTGCCGCCACCTGCTGTTCCCCATCACCGCCACCCAGCCCCACCCATCATCTGAGCCACATCACATATCATATCCTGTGCATAAACTGGCTGACAAGCTGGTCACCAGTCGGCACCCTGAGCCAACCAGAGGAGGATGGGTTTCCCCCTTGAGCCTGGTTCCTTCCAAGGTTTCTCCCCATCTGCCACAGGGAGTTTTTCCTTGCCACTGTTGCCTTAGGCTTGCTCCTGTGGGGGTTTAGGCTAGGGTTGTCTGTAAAGCGTATTGTGACAACTGTTGTAAAATACGCTATACAAATAAAATTTGATTGATTGATTGATTGTAAAATTCTGAAACATATACGAGGAATTGATGTCTGCAGTTTTTCTAGGTTGTTTTTGTCTTGGTAAAAGTCACATAGTTGGGAGCTGAAGAGTCTAAACTTATGAAAAATGTACAAAATAAAATAAAAAATGTTTTTCCAGTTATAACTGAGGAGAGACTTTTTTTTCAGTTGCATCAACAATGGTAGGGATGGACATATTGCTATGTTTAGGGATTGGGTTACAGCTAAGGTTAGGGTTAAGGTTACACCTTGGGTTAGTGTTACGGTTGCAGCTAGGGTTAGGGTTTCACCTAGGGTTAGGGTTCGAGTTAGGGTTACAGGTTGGGTTAGGGTTACAGCTCGGGTTAGGGTTACAGCTAAGGTTTGGGTTAGGGTTGCAGCTGGGTTAGGGTTTGGGTTACAGCTAGGTTTAGGGTTATGCTTACAGCTAAGGTTCGAGTTAGGGTTACAGCTAGGGTTTGGGTTAGGGTTACAGCTAGGGTTTGGGTTAGGGTTTGGGTAACAGCTAGGGTTAGGGTTATGGTTACAGTTAGGATTAGGGTTTCCGCTAGGGTTAGGGTCACAGCTACGGTTAGGGTTAAGGTTAGGGTTGCAGCTAGGTTTAGTGTTAGGATAATAGCTATGGTTAGTGTTAGGGTTAGGGCTACAGCTAGGGTTATGGTTATGGTTACAGCTAGAGTTAGGGTTAGCGTTATAGCTAGGGTTAGGGTTACAGCTAGGGTTATGGTTTGGGTAACGTTTACAGCTTGTGTTAGTGTCAGGAGTCAGGAGCAGCCCCGCGCTGCCTCCCGCCACCTAACAAGGTTTTTTTTTTTTTTTTTCCCAGGAACCCACCCACCACCAGGAGATCAGGACAAGGCAGGTAAAAGGGAAACTTATTTAGTGGTTAATTCAAGTTAATAAAAAAAACAGAGCACGCCACAATCTCGCACCAACCCCGCCCTTCCTTCTTCCCCCCTGCTTCCTCTAGCACTCTCCCACTCCGGCCCTCCCCTTCCCTTCCATGGAGCCCCGACGCAGGTAGGAGCAACACCCCTCACACGCCACACACTTTCAAGCCGCTGGGGTTCCCCTCACACATGCCCACACTCCGCAGAAAAACAGTGTACCCACTCTGGCCCCCCTGCGCCTCAGCCCCGCTCCTGGAGGGGGGGACCTCACCCTGCCGTCTCACAGGGGGAGCCACTAACACAGGCGGGGTCTCACACACACTCACACCTCACACTCCCACACACACACCACAAACAACATAAGAATCAAAATCAAAGAAGGGATGTAGTTGGCCCACGCCTCAATGCTGGGCCACTCTACATCCACAAAAAAATAAAGAAAAAAAAATCAAACCCTCAAAGGTCCACTGTCTCCCACTGTCCACGTCAGTCTCTGGGCTGCTGGGCGGCGCCTCGGACCACTCTGCTGTCCGCTGCACGTTATTGAAATCCCACTGTTTGCCACGCAGAGTCCCTGCTGCGCCCTGCAGCTGGAGAGCGAGTTGGCGCCGGCTCCGGTCCTGGTCCGCGCTTTACAGTCTCACAGAGTGGGAGACTCGCTGTTCCTCCGCCCTCGTCAGGGCTTGTCTAGAGTCTCCCCTCGCGGCGTTGGTCCTTGCCAAAGTAGCGCAGTGTCCTTGCCACAGGACCAGTCCGGCTCTGCACAGCACCGCTCCTCCCCGAATCCCACCACGTTTTCCACTTGGTCCGGGCGCAGCTCGCTCCTCGCGGCACCAGTGCAGCGTCCGGGACCGCCAGCCCGCCACCACCGGGACGGGAGACAGCTCAAACAAAAAAAGAGAAACAGAAATAACAATAACAAAAGGAAAGAAAACCCACCCTCAACAAAAACTAAACTAAACTAACTTAAAGCTTAATAAAAATAAAAAAAAATGAAAAATCCTCATCGGAGGAACCCAACATCCACCCCGGCGTCTCTCGCGTTCTCCCTCTCACCTGCCTCCTTATCTCTGCAAGCTTGTTAGGGCAAACACGAAACAGCTGCGCCACGCCCCCAACCCCCCCCCGACCGGCGAATCGGCTTACGCCCCGATCTGCATGTGCACCCAGACTCCAATAATCAATCCCCCAGTGAATCCGGCACAGCTGTCAGGCTACCTCCTGACATTAGTGTTAGGATTTCAGCTAGGGTTAATGTTACGGTTAGGGTTACATCTAAGGTTAGGGTTAGGGTTTGGTTTAGGGTATCTGCTAGAGTTACAGCTGGGGTTAGGATTAGGGTTACCGCTAGGGTTTGGATTAGGGTTAGGTTTACAGCTAGGGTTAGCTTTAGTGTTTCATCTAGGTTTAGGGTTAGGGTTAGGGTTATATATGCTCTTTATTGGTCTTTTGAGTGGACATAGCCTGTTCAAATGGATTAAAAGTTTGAGGTTCCGTCCACATAGCGTGAAACATTGCATTGGATGGCAACGTCACCTTTTCCATCAAGCATCAATTTTGTATTTCTGCAGTGACAGATTAAGCGCATCATGTCAAAATGAACACCCAGACGAGATGTGCTCAAGTCTTTTTGCATTCGAATGTAATGGGCACAAGCATGCAAGTGATGTCAGGACCATTTAAAACGCTATTCTCACTGCCACTTTCCACTGTCCTTCAGCCTTTGTGCAGTCATTCAGTTTATGCCACAGTGAGTTGATTAGTTACAATTAGCTGCTACCCAGTTATTAAAATTAATATTTTTAAACTCATCTTGTAGTTCATGTAAAGTTGCAAAAACTATTTTGAGACATTTTACTGTGAAAAATAACATTTAGAATAGGATCTGCATATATTTATAATATTTATAGTTTGTAAGTTTTGGTTTGAGTGTGATTAATTAATTAATTAATTAATTAATAAAGGCATGTGGTGCATTCCAGAGGGTAGTTGTGAGTTGTACTGTTGTATTTTGTGTATTTGTAAGTGTCTATTTCAACTTGGCTGCAACCAGATTTTCTCTTGGGGACAATAGAGATCTATTAATTGCTTAAACTTTTCAGAATGGAAACAACCTGCATGCTGATTCTAATCAGGGTAGATGGTACCCTGCTTTGTTGGTACATTCACTCTGTGTCTACATTAAGAGGATAAATACTTAAACCTAATGTCTTTGAGTAATAAAACAAAGTTTGTAAAACATAGACCTGATCTGGGAAATACATGACACACGAGAGATTGAGTCAATGAGAGGACAGAAAGCATAATTCAATTCCCTCTATCAGAGACAAACCAGGCCATTTATATGCTATTCTTTAGTTTTTTTAATTATTTGGTTTACCATCGAGTAGTGATTACCCTCAGCAGAATGAGTAGCAATTACCATTAGCAGGTTTGCCGAAATGGCTAAACATAACATGGCAACCCTACAATGGTAAGGTCTGTTTTTCATTGATCTGAGGAACATAATCTGATTTAAAATGCACATTTCAAGATTATTCACAACGTCCACGGCCTACTACAATTTAGATGACAGGTGAAACCATTTGTAGTTTTGGAGATCACAAAAGAATCTTCTGACCAGAGGAAGGCTTTTTTGTTTCTTCAACCTTGCCTCTAAAAAATAAATCACATTAGAATTTTCCAGCACTTAATGGCCGGTGTAGATTTGGCAAGTTTTACTTAATTAATTACATAGAGTGATTTGTATGCGTGAGTAACTTGGCATTTTTTCGCGCTGAAAATATTTTTGTTCAGATATAAATGCTTCTGGAAATGCAAACTATATGTTATTTTCTGCAGAGTACTGTAAAACTGTATGTTACAGTGTTGAAGGTGGACAGCTTCCATTCAAGTCTTATTGAAAAAGAATAGAAGCTCGGTAATATATGACTCTGCACACTGACACAGAAGTATAGTAATATACAGCTGTGCAATAGGTAGGGCACCATCAATATGTGAAAGAAGCCTTTCTTAGCCCTGAAGTGTGTGGAGAGATTTTGGAAGGATGCCAGAGCTTGATACTGAGGAAACTCACAGTATTGATTCATCTGTACAGCCAAGCTGCAAACTGGGAAGTAGAGACTTCCTTCACTCTGCTGCATTTGCATATGCATGTATTGAAGTATGGCACACAATTCATTGTATCCAGTACAAAAATGTAGCACAGATAAAGTGCTAACAGTACATATTTCTGAAGTAGCATTCATCCTTGTGATTAAGAAAACAAAAATACACAGATGGGTTAATGAACATTTTTTCCTGTTGTGTTTGACCGATTTTTCATATTTTGTAAGACTATAGAACATTTGCAATAATGGTATGGCTTTGCTGTATGTTGATCTTTAAGTCTTGGAGAAATATTATGTACTTTGTTAAAATCAGTTAATGCCACTGATCTTGTGATTTTGTGCCCAAAAATCATAAAGGATAAAAGATCTTATGGTCTTTTTCACAAATAATAAATATTAATTATTAAAATACAACATGTAGCTGCTTACTTTTTAACCTGTGATTAAATTTTGTATACTTGAATACATTAATATCAAACATGATTTATTTGTAATTTATATTTATATTTAATTTATGATGACTTGCAAATTTAAGGGCAAGTTGCTTACACACAATTTTGTTGGGACAGACTACTGGTATCAAGTCCAAATATGATTAACATCCTGTGTCTTAATTAGTATTACAGTGACCATGTTGGTTCAAGAAGAAACAAGTCAACCACCTTTTGAAACTGAAATGGTTTTCAGATACACAGTGCCCCCTGCTGGTGCAGAAAAACACAACACCGGAAGACAAAATATTTATAAGTGCAGCAATGCTTGTGTGTGCACAGCACACCACTATCTAAGGGTGGCTGTATCTATATGATATAGCCAAAGCAGTTGTGCAGTACATATAGGTTTGTGGACATATATCATGAAATGATAAACTGCTAACTTTGATAGAGAAAAGTGCACAAAAAGAACAATATGACTGTGATGAAGAAAATAGTTCTGTGTATGCTGATACATATGCTTTGCACATTCTACTCTGAGGATTGCTTCAGGGGAAACAGTGTGATACTGCTAGGTCTGCATGTTTAATTTTTTCAGTTCGGAATAACATATATAGAATCAAAGGGAAGTAAATCTAAAGTCCATAAATAACCCTTAAATTAGAAGTGTCCAACTAAATGTCTGCGGAAATATTATGTTCCAGTAAAGACAGTTCATTTTTAAAATATGTACTGAACCTCAATTTACTCTGCAGAGGATATCTCATGCAAATCAAACTGTTTGGTGAAAAGTAATATTTTTTAATACATACGTTTCTGTATTTCTGTTTTTGTTTTGGACAATCTACTAGTTGTGTACAAAAAATTTAAATACTAATGGAGCATCATTTAAATAGAATGTTGTTTCGTACAGTTTGTTCATACAGTTTATGCATATTGATAATTCTGTTGGAGGAATAAGTTGGGACACCAGTTTATCTAGGGCATGTGACTTCAACTTGCATTACTATCTAAATCCCCATACAGTCAGTGTATACATTGGATTGTTGCAATCACCTGACTAATTATACAATCAGGGATCAATTGTGACCTTTACTGCCCAATATTATAAAAAGTTCTGTGGTTCGATGCACTGAATGTGACAGTGTGAAAAATACTGCTGCCAGTCATTGTCTGTGCTTAACTCTGTCATCAAGGGTACGAATATACGCAAAGCATGACAAGAAAATATTTCCGACAATATTATGGACCTACCAGAATGCTTCACTGTTGCAACCAAGCGTGGTTATGGAGTTATTTAGGTTGGCACTACATGTCGACTTGTCCATTTCATAAGAACAGAGTGAAAAGATGATTTATTTGACCATACAAAATTTTCAACTTCTCAGACGTCCATAGATTGTGTATTGTTACGTTGTGATGTTGTTAGAGTACCTGACTATAGTTTCCTGGTCTGTGGAGTTCTTGTCAGATCATTTTTAGTGAAAATATCTCAGTCAGTTTAAAAAACTATGTAGTCAGCTGCTCTGCAGTTCTTCTTTACCTTGCACCCACTGTTGGCCTTTGATGAAGATGTATTCACACTGAGTTCTCAGAGAAGATGTAGGGGTTGGGGGCTTTAAGTTTATATATCCCCCATCCACCCTTTTCATTACATCTCCGAGAGCTGTGAAGTACAAATAAAACTGAAGAAACTGTTTGTACACAAAAGATATGTGGAAGTTGATTGTGTAGAACCTGAACCCCCCTCTCCACCCAAAATGTTAATGCCTGAGGAAGATAAAAATTTTAAAGTACTCATTCAACCCCCTCTGTTCTGAATTTGGTTCAGAATATCAGATGCCCTCACCCAACCCCCACAAAATGAATGACATCACTTTTTAAAACTTTATTTGTGAACTGTCAGCAAGTTGAGTCATCTTACTCACTGAAGCTCCTGTAAAATGTGTCCCAACAATCACTCCTCTTTCAAGGTTAGTGAGGACTTTTCCAGCTTTGTGAACCATAATTAAAGACACTGAGCCATGTCTAGGTTCTTTATACATTGCCCAATTCATATCAGGATGCTATTTTTTAACTAATGGATGAGCCATCATGCAAGCTTTCTGTATACTTGCTGTGCCTCATTTATCCTTTTTCCATTTCCCCCCACAAGGAATACATTCACCAATAAAAAAAACACATGAGCTGCTTAATTTAGCAGTTGGTAACTAGTTTTCTTTGTTGCAATTATTTGTAAGAGTTTTGATTGAATGGAGTTTTATTAAAATTTGGCCAGATGGATCCATGTGTCCCAGGCTCATACCTCTTCACTTTTAAATCTGGTTGAAGCAGTACAGAAAACTCAGTGAGGGCAGGTCAAAGTTGAAGGCGGTGATGCGAACGAAGTGTGTGTGAAATATGTCACACTTCCACAAACCACCCTGACATTTTTATCACTGCTACAGAGAGTGCAGTTCCCAGAAAATAATGTGAGAGCCTTGATCTCTCAAAATTTGGTCATCTGGGTGTGAGACTAATGATATCACCTATTCTCAAAAGGAAGATTTCAAGTTAAATTATTTGGTTACTTCCATCTACTTGCAGTGGACTTTCCCATGACCTCTACAGACTTTTACACAGTAAAGACTACATATCAGAATGTTACTAGCCATTAAAAAACTAGCAAGCTATTTCTCCTTTAACATATTATTGCTCCTAAGTTGAATATTAGATCTGGGTGAATGGGTTTAATGGTGTAGCTGTGAATTCTTTCATTACATTAAATTACATTAATTTAGCAGACACTTATCCAAAGTGATTTACAGTGAAAGAGAACATAAATGAACACCTGTCCCAGACTTGGCTAATATTCCCACAAGTGTGTGCAACATCACTAAATTATTAAATGTAAGTAAGCATACTTTGTCTGAAAAACATACCTATCCTTATCCTTTTTCCCTGATTGCCCTGAAAAAAGTTTTTATCATCATTTATTTTTTATTGGTTATAAAGGTAAAAATAAAAATTGAGCTGTTCCTATACAAACTAGGAACTTCTTGTTTAAAGTATAAAAAACGATTTAAGGCTCTGTAATGATAAAAAATCAATATGTGGTAGCCCCTCTATGCTCAATAGATTATTCTGTTTACCAATGCTCATACATGTTCAGTGGCATATTTAGCTCAATACCCTACAATACAAGTCAAGTTGTATAATACTAAGGCATTTGTTCACAATTTGTATTCCTGACAGATTGCATTAGCAACATCCTCATCATATTCTGAAAGCACTGCAATTCCATATAAAACTCTTATGAATTTTGTTTTCCACTTGCTTAACATAATCATTCAATGATGTAATAATATGTAATATATTTTACATTCAATTCGTTTCGTATTTAATTCACATCTGTTCCTCCTTTTGAAGTGCCCTGTTCAGCCAAATGTTACTCAAATTAAAGTGTTCTATTTGATATTCAGATGAACTGTACAGAAGTTTCTTTTTGAAAGTCAAATCTGAATTATTATAAAATCCTTCCAATAGACTGACAGTAATTCTGTTCCAAACTGGTTTTACTTCACCTTTTGGAAACCAGCTGATTCAAGATTGTCCTATTTCACCTGTGACCCTAATGAAAATACTGTACATTAATATAATCTACTACAATGACTGCTGTACCATTCAGAGCATGCGAGCAGAGCAAAGTCTGAGCAGAGCACGGTATGGAGCGGACTTAATTTGACCTAAGTGCGGTGCAGGGTTTCGAAAGGATGGAACATCCCTCTGTTCTCACTCAGTATCGCTCACTCATAAGCTTTGTACATGAGCGGACAGAAAACTCACCCACACTGCCATGTATGCTGCCCCCTTTTCCCCAAACTCCTACCCTGCAGCAAGTAATTAGCAAAATTTTCTAAGCTGTTAGTTAAATAGTTTTGCAAGGAGACCGACAAAAACATGCACCATTAAAGTATATTCAAAAGAGCAAAATGAGGATAGAGAATGTGATGACATGGGCTTCACAAGCAAAGACTCACTGGAATCTGAAGTGACATATAACCAAAAAAGAGATTTTTTTTTTTTCAGAATGCAATTGAATTATTGTAAAATGCAGATTTTGAAATGTCCTGCTCTCCAAAGCATTCTATGGGCTAGAAACAAGTTGCCAGTAAGCTACTGTGAATTAGTTTACTGTTATTGCTGTAATGTGAAATACAGTAACCATTATCTGACTGTAAATACAAACACAGTATAACACTGTAATTGCCCATTGTAAAATGCAAAACTGTACTGTAACCACTGTGCTAAAGACGAATTAATCTGTAGTAGAGCAGTTAGACACCCCCACTATCGCTTCCACCTCTCCCTCTCTTCCCCAGAATGTAAACTCATGCTCACATGCCAGTTCCAGGCTGCCATCCCTTGTGAGACATTGCATTGCCTATCAAAGCCCCCACCTTCTCAATCCCACTTGAAAAATACATTTAGATAACTGCCTTAAGTTTTCTCTTCAACAGATAAAATGCATGTTCAATTGGATTTAGGTCAGGTGACTGACTTGGCCAGTCAATAATTTTCCAGTTTTTGCCTTTGAAAAACTCCTTAATTTAGTAGTATGTTTGGAACCATTGTCTTGCTGTAGGATGACGTTAGGAGGTATTTGGTTGAATCTGAGCAGATAAGATGCTTCTGTGCACTTCAGAATTAATTATGCTGCTGATCAATATTGACACAAATGAGATGCAGTGAACACAATCACTGTGAATCCCCTGCAAAAGTGCTCAGGATAAAAGGAATAACATGGTTACAAGCATTCAAAGGGAAGTTGAACCCTGCCCTACTATTACCAGGGATTAACAGCTAGTGCGTAGAGGCTGGGAAAACTCCTGAGGGAATGGGTGTCCACTGACCTGTCGAGGGATAAAGCAAACAGCATTCTAGCCAGGCTCCTCAACTTGTATTTAACCAGGAGCATTGTCTGGAACTATGTGTCACTTCAGTGTCCAGCTCTGCAGCATGAAGCCTCTGTGTGGGAAGGTATTCTCAAACATCTAATTAAGGATTTGGGATGGGAACCAAAATAAATGTTTCTTCATGAGATTACTATAATCCACTCCATGTAGTGCCAGTGCAGTAATAGAATGATTATTATTATTATTATTATTATTATTATTTTTAATTTGAACCAATCAAAAACCAAATCAAAATAAACAAGGCTACCTGATAATATATAAATTCTAATTATTTTCATTTATTACTAACTTCATTTATTTTATCTTAATTTAATACCTCATAAAGCGTTATTTATCTAATTTGTTATTTGTCTGTTCAAATGAACAGACTCGTCTAGTTAAGATGGAATTTTTAAGCAAGATTCCAAATCTATTGATATTAAATAATGTGAATTTTACTTCAGAAATGTAAGGAAAGAAAATATGAATCTTCATTACAGTTTTCTCCAACTGAAAAGACACGTAAATTAACTTAAATGGTCGTAGGTTCGATTCCCGGGTAAGGACACTGCCGTTGTACCCTTGAGCAAGGTACTTAACCGGAATTGCTTCAGTATATATCCAGCTGTATAAATGGATACAATGTAAAATGCTATGTAAAAGTTGCGTAAGTCGCTCTGGATAAGAGCGTCTGCTAAATGCCTGTAATGTAATGTAAAGAGGAGGAGTTCCCAATATAAAAATTAATCTATCTCTATAAATATTTTCAGAATTGAGCCAAATACGAAAACCATTAGTTATTCCCCACCCTCCCCATACAGTATAACAAATAAAAACAATCAAAGTAAGTCTGAAAAATTCAAACAAAGGAATAGAACAAGAAGCATGGAACTACAGCTAGTGTTCAATGATGCAGCTAAATTCTAAAAGCCAACTTGAAACAGGTGAGTTTTCGGTCAAGTCTTAAAACATTCAATACATTTTGTCTCTGTTATCTGTTGCGGGATTTTATTAGCTTGGGGGCATAAAACAAAAAGAAGCCTCAGTCTTTTTGTGCTTTACCTTTTGAACTTGGAGTTGGCTGGCCACTGCAGATCTGAGGTCGCGTCAAGACCGATATTTTATTAAGAGATCAATATGTGCTCAGGTGCTAGGCCATCTACCGTAACAAGAGAACCGTAAAATCAATTCTATTAACAGGTGGACAGTGCTATCAAAACTGGTGTATTATGTACCATCTTCTCGGTTACTGTCAAAATATACGCAGACATATTTTCCAGTAATTTTAGCTGTTTTCTTTTTTTTACAGTGGAATGGGCGAGGGGGAGTTGGGGGTTAGGGTGGTTGGGGGGTTCGAGGGGGGGTGAACAATGCAAAGCTGTAGTCCAATCTGCTGGTGATTAAGGTATGTACTAATTTCTGTGCATCAGCCTGTGGCAGGAAATAATTTCAAACGTTCCTGAAGTGTTAAAATCTACTTTCTTCATGTGGGATTTAAAGTTCAATTCAGCATCTATCAATACGTCCAAATTTCTCCTCTTTTTATGTTTAAGGCCAGTGTCTCTAATGTTTTCCCTTTGATCTGTTAACCCAATGAGTATGCTTCAGCTCGGAGACTGCCATGCAGTTGGCAGAAAAGCAGTGGGCCCACACCAGAACCTTATGGAACTCCATAAGTAATTTTAAATATTTATGATATATGTTCTCCTAAGGCCACAAAAATCTGTCTACTTATTAGGTAAGTCTAAAACTAATATAGTGAATGATGAATGATGTCAGGACAAATTACATTGCTACCAGCAAGTACAGCAGGCATCCGGTCGTTAATGTCCAGAACTCTTTCTCAGAGGTGGTAAATGTAGGTTCAGAAAGTAAAAGTCCTCCCCAGTATTTTCTTTCAATCACTGGATTTGCTGATTAGCATAATTCCTCGGCCAGGAGGGTGTGAAATCAACTGGCAGTGGGCTCAGGGTGGGACTTACAGTTGGGGCCTAGGGAGCTCATCCTCATTGGCTCAAACCACATTATCAGCAGAGAGGGGGTCATATAGCCTCTGACTTTTCCAGGCAGCATCGAAGCACTGTGACCAATCCACTCTCAGAGTCTTAGGTGTGATGATGGGAGAAGGACAGGTAGCTGAGGTTGGGATCCAGTGAGGCATGGAGGAGATGGAAAGGAGAGTAGAATTCCTCCGTTGCCATTACATTGTCCATTGAAACATTGTTTAGATTTTTTAAGTTAATTATTTCACATTGCAGTTAAAATTGTTTAAATGCATTCAATACACTGGAAGGTGGAATTGTTTACCACAATTAACATATTGCACTCAAGGCATTGCTTGGCCAGAGGGAAATCGATTGTCTTTGCGTGAGAGTTCATCCAGTTAATGGACCATAGAAAAACTAAAATAAAATAAAATCAATCCATCCAACCATACACACACACACACACACACACACACATATATATATATATATATATGTATATACACTCACCGGCCACTTCATTAGGTACGCCTGTTCAACTGAAAACTGCACCCACTAACGCAAATATCTAAACAGCCAATCACATGGCAGCAACTCAATGCATTTAGTAATGTAGACATGGTCAAGACGATCTGCTGAAGTTCAAACCAAGCATCAGAATGGGGAAGAAAGGTGATTTAAGTGACTTTGAACGTGGCATGGTTGTTGGTGCCAGACGGGTTGGTTTGAGTATTTCAGAAACTGCTGATCTACTGGGATTTTCACGCACAACCATCTCTAGGGTTTACAGAGAATGGTCCGAAAAAGAGAAAATATCCAGTGAGCGGCAGTTCTCTGGTCGAAAATGCCTTGTAGATGGCAGAGGTCAGAGGTGAATGGCCAGGCTGGTTCGAGCTGATAGAAAGGCAACAGTAACTCAAATAACCGCTCGTTGCAACAGAGGTATACAGAAGAGCATTTCTGAACCCTCAACACCTCGAACCTTGAAGCAAATGGGCTACAGCAGCAGAAGACCACACCGGGTGCCTCTCCTGTCACCCAATGAAGTGGCCTGTGAGTGTATATAAATTATGCAACAGATAGGACACTGTCACATTCTTTTGGGAAGAAACTGAATCAACTTTAGTTTTGGATCTCTGAATAAAGTGTCCTACTTGAGGCAAACTACCTTGGAATGGTGCTTCCTGTCTTTTTCGTAGATACAGCTTTTCCCCTCCAGATGCATCTAATAAGGCCTTATTTTACTCACAACCTCTAATGATGTAAGCACATTTTTAACTACTGGTTCTCCTGTGCCAAACGACTGGCGGAATTGCTTTTGGCTTCTTAGAAAAACAGTTGATAATTTTCAGATTGGTTTTAGGATTGCACCCTGAACACTCAGAAGCTGTTGTAAAAGTCACACAAATGATCTCAGTATTTTCTCTGTATATTCACTATTTTTTAATTATGGTTCTCAGTTAGCATAGTAAAATTAAATTTAATTTAATACTTTAGAGATGTAGCAAATACACTTGCTGTTCTGTGAATGTTCTTAGGTCTAGCACTGTTGCTGATATGACCCAGGGTGCAGTTTTGCATTATAATTTTCTCTGGATAGGAGCATCTGCTAAATGATTATAATGTAATGTAGGTATCTAATGTGGTAATCAGAAGTGCAAGCAGATGCAGGCATTGATCCTGCAGATCTACCACCTGTCCTTCACAGGATGTCCACCATGTTGGCAGCAATAATGCCTCATGGGAGTTTTCCCCACTGTGTGTGAGGAAAATTATGACTTCATATTTCTCTTCTCGGGCGGCACGGTGATGCAGTGGTTAGTACTGTTGCCTCACAGCAAGAAGGTCCTTGGTGCGAATCTTGGCTGGGGCCTTTCTATGTGGAGTTCGCATGTTCTCTCCGTGTCCGTGCAGGTTTCCTCTGGGTACTCAGGTTTCCTCCTACAGTCCAAAGACATGCAGGTTAGGTGAATTGGAGAATCTAAATTGCCCCTAGTTATGAGTGTGTGAGTGAAAGGTGTGTGTGCCTCTTGCCCAATGCATGCTGGGATAGGCTCCAGCACGTCCCACGACCCTGACGAGGAATCACCAGGTATAGATAATGAATGGATTTTTCTTCTGTTCCATGGCAACTATAATAAATGACCATTGACACAAACATATATGGCAGGTGTTGATTCCACCTGTGGTGTGTACAATAGTTACTTTACCATAGATATTGGACACATGTTTAGGTAATTTTGGACTTTTGGCCAGGGACATGGTTATTTCAGTTTTCATATTAAGTGCCTAATTCACTCTGAGCAAGCGGGCCTATATTTCAGCCTGTAAGCAGAGAAACTCCGGAGAAACAGCATGAGCTCATCTCTGCACTTTCAATATTCATGTGCTCTTTGGTCCTTGGAGCTTCCCCGCAGTGCATTCATTTGCACATCTGTTCTTCTTTTGACACCATCTGGAGCCATGAGGAAAAGCTTGTCAGGAGATTTAATAAATTATATTACTTAATTGATGCTTAAAGATCACAATTAGAGGAGCTAATAATAATCTCCTGTCAGTGTTCACAGATGCTCAGCTGTTTGCTACAGCACAGTCCTGCAAGGCACATGCGCAATACTCCAAGCAAAGTTTTGAAGGTTGCCTGTGGAAATGCATTATGGGTGAAATACCTTCCTGAGGGCCTCCGTTCATAAAGGCACTCACCACAAGCGCTGGCTGACCCCTACAGCCCAGACATTATTAGATGTAATGATGATATTAGCTGGCAGCGTATAGACAACATTGACTATGTTACATCGGGGTGCATTTATGTTGGCTGGTGTTTATCGCCTCATTGCTGTATAAGTTCCCTCTAGTTACTCACCCTGTACTTGAAGATTATGAGCTGTCACAAAAAGATGTGCACCTCCTTCAATTGGCTCTAGGTCTCTGGTAATATGCTGTATGACGCATAGAGTAGGACAAAGTCACCAATTGGCAGGCAAGTGTTATGAAGGAGTGTTCTCGAAGCACAAGGGTGTGCTTTAACGCCCCTCGTTCTCACACTACACAGGAATGACTGTCAAAGGACTAGTTTAACCACACATATTAAAAGATAGTTTACCATGAAGCTGAATGTTTGTTATTCATTTTCTAACCTCGATAAATATATTTTGACTTGGCAAAGAGAGCTCTCACTCTTTGCATATTCAATACATGTCAAAAGGTCCACAGATGAGTTGGAAACCATACAACCACAAAATTTCTACTTTAAAAGGGCAAAATTAATGAATCAATGAGTCATTTTGAGGCTGCATATGCAAACAAGGCTATAACCTCAATCTGAAGTGTCTATGGAGTCCCAGGTGCTCATGTATCTGAGGAACAGGATTTTTTTCAAATCATATTGCAACTGTACATTGTATATTTCTGCTGTTGTGCACCATATTGAGCTGCGCAAATCGGTGTCAAAAGGTACTATATGCAATTGTACAATCGACCATCTACATCATTTGAATGTTGTGACATGAAGAGGAATAATGCGCTTGCACAACATTGCTTGTGTGACTCTGCAGCCACTATAGCTTGTTGGCTTTTCTTGAAAATGAGATCATAAGTAAAAAGGAATAGATAATTTCCTGTTTTAGGATTATCCACCCCTTTGAACATTCAGATAACATGACAATTCTTGCTCAACATTGATACAGTTATGATGTGTATAAATTCTCTTTACTCTCTAATTGGTGTGAACAAAACTATCTTGTGCTGAATGTGCCAAAACAAGGGAGGTGATAATAGATTTCATAACAATTGAAAACCTTTGATGGCCCAACTGTGATCGAGCATGAAGTCAACAAGCTTTTGGACTCTTTGAAAACCTGATATTAAATATAATTTTCATAAATAAAATTAAGAATAGTTATTTTAATTTATTCACAATTTATTGCTCTCTTCAGACATCCTTCTGCGTATCAGATTTTTCCTGCTGCCAAGGCAAACGCAGTCCTGAAATGTTCCTCTCTGTACAAGAATACATTAAACTGTGAGACCCCCCTAAGTGTCATGGAGCACTTGTTGTATCAACTGGTTTTGCATCGATTATTGATTTGGTATTTTAAGCACGGTCGTCCATTTCCATCATTTCTTGATTTGGAGTAATTTTCCCTTTATGTATGCGCTTTTGTTTTTGAAGCGTGATTGTCCTTGTGGGCCACCGTAATGTACACTGTAAGTACAAACATAAACACATCACAAATAAACAAGAACACATATACTGCATGTACATACACATCAACCCAATAAAAGCATACGTGAAAATATACAGAGAAACATTATAGGCATAAAAACACAAGCCTGTAAAAATTCCTCTCGAATACAAACTACTGGAGTTGGGAAAGAATTAGCTGTCATTGTTCTAATGAAGTTCCCTGTTACCTTCTCATTTTTGCTGTACATGGGATGCCATCTTCACCAGCAGATTTATGTAGCTCTGCTTCAGCATATGTCTCAAATGTATGACTGGGCGGCTCAGGGAAGACATTTTTGTCAGCATGGTCACAAAGACTTTGGACACAATGGATGATGTCACCCTAAGGCTTTGTGGAAGCTTCACACTCGTCATCTTGAGTAGCATTTGAAAACAATGCTCAGAGGGCTGCAAGCAGATACAATGCCTGGAGATGGCTTTGCAGGCTTACTCTATTTTTAAATCACAAATGGATGTGAGGTGCGATTTGAGGTCACTGCAAGAGAGCAAGGCAAGCTGGTCAGCTTATCATTTTTCTTTCTGTGATATTGTTGATTGTGGCCTCCTCCTGTTCAGTGTTTTGATAATATATAATTGCAGTCAGATTTCTCTGGCTCCCTGGGCAGCAAGCTCAACCTGTAAGTGATGCATGCTGAAGTAGGTGTTGCCTCAAAAATGAAAGTGTTGTCTCCAAGGAGACAGTTTCCAGCGCCATGTTTCACCTGATGCCTCATCACAAGGTTCTCGTAAGCAGCACTAAACAGCTTGGCCTTTGGACTGATGTTAAATCCCCACACGATTGAATAGCTGAAAAAAAGGCTCAAGATAATCCTGGCTTAATTTGTAGTGACGTAAATCCTGACAGCGTCAATTTGGGGTATCTACAAGGTCTTGAAACATATTTTGGACACTTCTGCAACCTACAATAACACTTCTGCAGCAGTTCAGAGCACCTGCCACACTGCTGCTAAATGTCCTCAATGTACTCCCATCTGATTTTTTCCTCCACCTCTCGTTTGAAAGAAGCCATGTTGAGCAGTATTTTGATGTACTACTTTAGTACAGGGGGAGACTCATTTTAGGTTAGTCTCTGTTATAAATGCTTTGTGAATCTAGTCATGAATGCTTTAAAGAATGAACTCAAAGCTTTCTGGTTTTTTTTTTTTTTTGTTTGTTTTGTTTTTTTGCGAATAAAGTTTAGCATTTACTTCTTAAGCTTTTGGTGATGTTGAAATTCCAGTGTCCTGTAGGCCCATATAGGCAAACGGCTGGTGGGGCAGCAGTGCACAGAGTATGCCTCAATGATAAAATTGTGAAATGGGCCCCCATGGGCCACAGAACATCTCTGCACACACACACACACACGCATGCACATGCACACACAGGCAGGCAGGCATACCCCAAATGGTTTCAGCTTGTTGTGTGACCAGGCGCAGCAGCACAAGAATATTGTTCCAGGTGGTGAGTTCAGATATCCTGTGTGTCCGTTTTGGCTTTCCCTGACAACAAGTGGGTCACTCATTAAAAGGGGCAAACAGACAGATGTCAGTTCATGTTTGTTGCAAACAGTAGCAATGGAGGAGGCCAGATGTCCAGGGACTTTCCCTGAACATTTCTTGGCATTCCCAACAGCAGGCTAGCACCTGCTGATACCAGACAGTCAGAGGGTAAAATCTGAAAGAAAAAAAAAAAGAATGACTTCCTATGTAGTAATCAGCTTGATGTTCACCTAATTTATGCTAGCAAGACAAATAAGCTCTCTCCTACGTATTTCATAAAGGCACAAGTTTATTGCATTTTATGATGGGAAATCTTGATGAGCGCCATAGATAGCATCCCAGCAATAAAAAGATGGTGTATTTTTTCCTATGTTTGAAGGCATTGTTGGATTGTAGTATGTAAGCTGAAAAGTGTGCAGGAATGGTGGTGCATCAGTGCTGTCAGGACAAGGGGTGTCTCTTTTTTGGGACCCTGCCCCCCAAAATGTCCTCTGTGTCTCTAGCATGTGACATGAACAAAACACATGTACTGCTTCTACTCTCAGAAAAGAGGGTTCATCTGTGTCTCCATAGGGGATCCCTATCTAGTTCAAGGGTTCTTTGTCAGGCAAAATGGTTCAATCTAGGAGCTTCCATATTTTTCATACCTACCATAGAGGGTTTCAGAAAGAACTAAAAAAAGCAAAAATAACCTTTTTGTAGGATGATGGAATGAAGGTTCTGCATGTTCAGTTTTGCTCCAAGACCTCACATCATGAAGAAGTATGGCTATATGGCCCTTTGCATTTCAGTGGGTCTATGCCTATGATAGCATGGAGCTTGTGCAGACACTCTGAGTTCATGTTTGCTTATTATTGGCTACTTAGCCAATCAGTTAGGAAATATGCAACTGGAATTTTCCAAGACTCATTGAACTGACATCTTTTGAAACTGGTAAAAAAAAATTGTCATCTGCTTTGTCACAGCCATGTCCAGAAATCCAAGGACAGCAGTGAAACTATGCCTGGACCTGGGTGTTTCAGGGTGTAGCAAGGCAAGGTACATACTGGTATGCTTTTGCTGAGCAAAATAATTTATATTTTTTCCAGAAAAATCAGCATACACAGGGGACCCCAGGTCCGAGTATGGGAACCAATGCTCTATGAGATTTAAAAATATTTTACAACGGTTTCATGTCAGCTATATACGCTACATATAATTAAGCACCACATATTTACTGATATTTCTATGCAGTCATTTTGGGCCAGAACAATTCCTGAAAGACACACAATTCAAGTTTAAGTTCAGGTAATTACTTTGTGGTTGTGTGATGTTTTATCTGAACTCTTTGAGTTTGCATGAGGTCAGAGGGCACAGAACTGCATGCTTCAAGGAATGCGTCTGTGGTCATTGTAGTTATTTCTATGTGCAATCCTAAAAGTGTCAAACTATCGGTGCTATACTGCCTTAGAAATCGAAGACTCAAAAGACCTTATGGTAATTTGCCACTGCTAATAATGTAGAGATCAGTACAAGTGCAATGGGTGGGGTGAAATGCGAAACAGGATGTTGATTACAATTATCATTTAAACTTGCATTAGCAAATCTTAATAAAACCAATTGGATTGATTTCTGCTAAACATTTTTTTTTCAATTCTGCAAACAGTAATTTAACAAACAATAGATGCTCTAGCCTCCACCTCAGATTCTCTATGGATCTAGCCATTGAGCATTTGGGATGGAGACCAACATTGTTCCACAGGTTTTTCCTTGAGCTGTTTTAAAGCTCCTTAGTCTTCATGGTGAAATCTTTGCTTGAAACGCTCTGTCTAATAGAGGGGGGTTTTATTTAATTTATTTCCATTTTTATTATGATTAATAAGAGCAAACAACACTATTATTGATCTATGCCATTGGAATATATATATATATTTTTTTTTTTTTGAATTTGTGCCATAGCAAATGATTCTAAAACTTTGCATTAGGTATGAAGGTATGAATATTTTCTCTGCTGACTGTATGTGTACTAACGGGAGATTGTTTCCTTGGTAACTAAAGGTGACCTATAGATCTATAGTTGCCACAAAGAACATAAATCATAATTTCAATAGTTATTTTAGAAGTCCCAAGCCATAAAAGAACGCATCGTAAGTTCTTATGGTCTGACCCCAGGAGCCATCATTGGCTCAAGCCTGGGCTATGCCATTAGCTGACTTGAACCAGGGTGTCTACAGTGGCAGAATGCAGTATAACTGCTTTAATTCAACAAAGGATGGGGTGCATCCTTGTTTTAGCGCTGAATTATTTCCTTTACTGACAAACATTAACACCAGCAAACACTGCATTACTTCTAAACACATACCAGGTGCCCAGTGGCTGCCAAGATGTATCAGAGAGATGTCTGTATCTTTCATAAACATTTGTTCTGCCATGCTGTGTTGCTTGTAAGGTATATAAAATAATACACTTTAGTAATCACTATAAAATGATATCTTGCTTGAAATATTTGTTCACAATTTCTTTAAGCTGTTTGTTCCTTCCTCCTTAAGTGAGTTGATAATACCTGTGTAAAAACTCACGAGTCATTTTGCTCATTACATGTTGATGTCTCCAGCAGGTGGTGCTGTAACACAATAGTACAGTGCATTTAGCATGGTGCCATTTCAAATGTTTCTAAAATACTTTTTTGTTTTTCAACAAGTATTTTCAAGTATACAGTAACAATAAAATAATATTGTTTGATATGATAATAGCCTATACATCCATCCATCAAGTTTTACTAATATTGTTTTGTTTTGTAGCATATTTACTGCATACTTACAAACTTCAGAGTTTCTGAAAAGTGAAAAGCATTTTGTGTTTGTATGCCATATTCATTTATTCGTTTGTTTGTTTGTTCTTGCTTGCTTAGGTTATTTTTATGTTCTTTTTTTTCAGAAATAATCGGATTAGTCTGAACACAAGAGGGCGTACAAAAACAAGTTTAACTGAGCACTGGTAATTGACTCAGACTAAAGATGTGATTGTGTTATGAATTAGGCGCCACCTGTAGCTAGAAATATGCTAAAAAATAAGGAAGGAGCTCATATCCGGTTATTGCCTTTTATGTGGAAATATGGGTTTAATAGTGCATACGGACGTCATATATTAGTGACACATTCGTAAGCAATGAAATGATGTCTTAAAAGAAATGGCTGGATATATTTTTTTTAATTGTACATTGTTCTTACATTTTAAGAGAACACGCTATCAGTAAAATATAAATATTTTACTTAAAAGCTACCGAAATAGCTACATGCGATAATCAGAGAGCTATCGATACTTGTCTCACGTGAGTTAAGGTTTTTGCGAAGTGTTGTAATTTATTTATTTATTTATGTACAGTCAATGGTTTCTTTTTGTTTCTTGCTGGTCATACCTTCCACTGAAATGTGTGGTAGAAATATCTGTGTTGGCTAGTAAATCCGAAACGAACAACTTGAAAATGTAGCCTAGTTATAACTGTATGGCGTCTATCAATTAAATGCAGTACGACTAAAATAACTTGCTACACACGAAGAAGCCTAACACTCTTCTTTCTCGAGCTAGGCAATAAAAATCAAATTTGCAACAACCTGTACATTCCGAAGATTACACAGGAATGTTTCCTCAGAATAGCACACTTTTCGGCAACAAGTCCAAACACCATTGCTGCCCCACGACCCCTCCCATCAACCCTGATGTATTTTCACAAAACACCTGTCTCGCCAGAAGGTGGTGTTGACTCCACCCCCTGCAAGTCAACACGTCAAAAACGTAATTTTTAATTGGGTTGAAGGGACCCATGATATGTAAATTACAACACATAACTCCTCCTCCGCACCTGACCAAGAGTATTTACTGCTCTAAACTGCATTTTGCCAAACTGCCACTATAGCGTTACTCTGCACGATGTTCCTGTCTTGGACTATGCAATAGGAAACTGTGAGGTTACAGTGATTTGTCGCTCACTGAGAAGGGCTGGGACCGTTATATTTATAAACCCGTTTCCTTCACTGGCTGGCCTATTTCATTTTCAAGATGCCACGGTCGTTTCTTGTAAAGAAACATTTTAACTCCGCTAAGAAGCCAAATTACAGTGAACTGGACAGTCCCACAGGTAAAACTAAATATATTTTTTTTCATTTTCTCACACATTTTGCCGACGGCATTGTTGAATCTACGTCGCCTTAACCTACACACATGCTAGTTGTCACAAAGAGACTATTTACTAGTAGGCTATTGGAAAATGTCATAACTTTTCAGATGGTCTGTATATGCTAGGCTATTTCTTTGAACTTCTTGTCGAGTTGAACTGCTGTCTAATCTATATGTCATGGACTCCACTCCACTGGACCTGGTTCTCTTATGTGTTCGTTTTCCTGCATCTAACTAAAATGTATGTCATAGGCTACGAACAATGTTCCGTATTAATTTGTAAATATATTTTGTTTCATTTTGCAGTGTTAATTTCACCGTACTTGTATAAGGGCTTCCCGGTGCCTGTCATTCCCCAGCCGGAGATTCTCAGCTCGGTGGCATATAATCCTATCACTGTGTGGACTACGAGCAACCGGCCGCTATCCCCTCTACCGAATGACCTCTCTCCTATCTCTGGATACCCTTCGTCCCTCGGACGTGTTAGTCCACCGCCGCTTTCTGATACTTCGTCTAAGGACCACAGTGGTTCTGAGAGTCCGATAAGCGACGAGGACGAGAGAATCCACACCAAACTCACAGATCCGCATGCCGAAACTGAGAAGTTTCAATGTAGTTTGTGCAACAAGTCCTATTCCACGTACTCAGGACTGCTAAAGCACAAGCAACTGCACTGTGATGCACAGACAAGGAAATCGTTCAGTTGTAAATACTGCGAAAAGGAGTATGTCAGCCTTGGAGCTTTGAAGATGCACATAAGGACCCACACTTTGCCTTGCGTCTGTAAAATATGCGGCAAAGCTTTCTCCAGACCGTGGCTGCTTCAAGGACACATCAGAACGCATACCGGTAAGCACATATTAACTTTATATTGACCAACAAATGGCCTAACCAGGGCAAGCCATTGAGATATTTTTTTTAAACACTGAAAGTTATGAAGCAGTATCTAACACCAGAAAATGAGTTCTCGCATTCGCCTAGTTCAGAGATCAAATGGTTAATGAAATTTAATACATGCATTTGCGAATGTTACCGCCCTTAGCTAAATAAGAGATTTGCATCACTGTCAGTATAAGAACAGAACCATGTTTTATACTTGACTTACTTGAAATAATACCGGAAAACGATTAATTATATCATTGAATGTGTATGAAAGCTTTTTATTTTTTAAAAACAAGTAGCCTATGTGCAACGCAGTCCATCAGCTTTGCAACCGTAGCTACACACCATGGAAGCTGTCCACCTTTCTTTTTAATGTTAATGCTAAGGTTAACAGCGTTCTTCCTACATTGTATTGTAAACTGTATGATTGAAATGCGGAATTGTTAATTGTAGCGGCATAGGTTTGAGAGCAGTTTCATTTTCTATTCCGCATTGGCGTATGTTGACGTCTCTTGATTTTCTTTGTTTTTCTTTTTTTTTTTTTAAGGAGAGAAGCCCTTTTCGTGCCCACATTGCAGCCGAGCCTTTGCAGACCGGTCCAACCTCAGGGCGCACCTACAAACCCATTCTGATGTGAAAAAATACCAATGCAAAAACTGTTCCAAAACCTTCTCCAGAATGTCTCTTCTACACAAGCATGAGGAATCTGGCTGTTGTGTAGCACACTGAGACGGGATAAGCAACAGAGACCTTTACTACTCCAGTGGAGGATATAATGAGGTTCTTTAAAACATCTGCGTGATCTCTTTGACTGAAAAACCAAATCCATGTCATTTCAATGTAAAACTCAGTATAAACTCTTGTCACATACATTTCATTTAAACAGTATTGTTTCTTTTTACTTTTTCCATTGCAATCAGTGTTCTTTCTACTGCCAAGTGCCTAGTTACTCTTACTGTAATTGTTCCATTGGATGGATCTGACTCTGCATTAGGCCTTCTCAAGTGTCGTGATGTTCTAACCATTTTCAATTATAGGATTGGTATCAGGAATGGTTACAGCCATTTTTATATTTACCTTGCACCTTTTAAAGCACTGCACGACACATTCCACATGGTTCGTGGTAGCTATACAAAGAGGTGGTTTCCAGCCCATAGGATTTATGAAGCCATTGCTGTATAGGGAATTTGTGCAAGTCCTTTTTTTAAAGAATGAAAGTATTTAAACGCAATAACTGTTTGACAGCACTCAAAATAGCAATACTCTTGTCAAGTGCCTTAACTCAATTTGGCATTTGTGTAATGTTTGTTTCTAAATAATTAAGTTTTGCATTTATATTTTTATATATTTGAATGTATTATGCGTGGATGAAATGAGTGTATTGTATCTAGACTGTTTGAATTGCAAAAGCATGAATGAATGAATGTTATTAGTGTTTTTTACACACATTTTAAATAAAAAAATGCAGGAATTGTATCTAAATGTTTGAGTTTTTGTTCACCAAGGAAGACTTTGAGTAAAATGACTCCATTATTATTGACATGCTAATTTGCACTGTGGGTCTGCAACCACACAATACCTGTGAATTCTCTTGCAAATGAGTGATGTTTCTCTTCACATTTGCATTTATAAAGAATTACAGCATGTTATGCTCATAGCAACTCTAACAATTGACAAGAGCTGTTAAATTCTAGCATTATGAGTGTATTTGTAACTCATGGTGTATTTCTGACCCATGAGGCTTTCCAACTTTCTTTTAGCGATGGATAGCCTCTATCATTGCATCTTTTGTTTTATAGAGGTATAAATGAAAAATAATTGTTTTTACAAAAAAAGGTTGTACATGCTGATACATCTTAGTGTGAATATTTCCCTGTGATACAAGATTCAATACTTTTCAGGATTTAATAGATAATGGATCAATTTTTCTAACTGATTCTCTTTTTGCTGAAGTGAACTACCAGCTTAATTTGTCTAAAATTTGAGTAGTTTATGAATTTTCTACAACCATCTCAAGAAACGGAACAAGGCCATTTGAATGGGATTGTATGGGAGGAACATATTTTAGGAAATCACTGACCACTTAGGGGCTGAACCTGCTCCTTGTGAACCTGTTCAGACATCAAACAACCTTGAAATTTAACACATGGATACAATATTGACCTGCAGTCACACGCTACTCTCTTTGAAGGCTTCAAATACCCCTGCCCTTTCATTTGATAGTGTAGGTGTTACTTTAAAGAGTAAAAGCTAATCACAACACCTGTGAAAAAGATCACCTATGAAACTGCTGGTAAGGACATAGTTTGTAATGTTAGTTTATAATAAATTTAAAAAATCAGCCTCTTACAGGAGTACAGTATACATCATAACATTCAAAAATGCAGAGACATGTTTTACTTTTTGCCATGTCTAATTGGACTGTGGCCATTTAAACCTGTGTTTTTTGCAGAGGTGTGGGATCATGCTTACTACATATATAAAATTTCAAAAATGGTAAATATTTTCCACAATAAATATTTTATGAGATGCCAAAGGATCATCTGAAGAATGTGCTTGTATTCTTGACTCGAAAGTGACTTAGAAATGTGGTTTTTTTTTATCTGAGACAGTCAATATACATACAGCGTGAAAATTCTCAGAGGTTTTAGACAGGCATGTCTGAACTAACAAGCGACAATTGTAGAGTAGTGTAGCAACTTGTAATTTCATACTGCACTACTTTTCATACTGTCTACTCTTTTAAATTGTGTGCACATGAAGAAATGTCTTTTATAAATTCTGTATAAATGCTTTGTTTTTAACTGTCATTTTATTATGTTGTAGAACTTTTCTGTTGATTTCTGGTTAACTTAGGATATTGCTAAGATCTTTAACATGTAAACAATAGTGCAGGAAAAAAACCATATGCATTATTAGCATGAATAAACTCACCCATAACTAGAAGGTAGAGTAATATATCAGCCTCAGTGCTTAAAAAACATTGAATCTGTGTATTATGCAGAAATACAGTGACAAATTGGAAACATACCTGGTGAGAGTTGTGAAAAATGTACACTGACAAATGAGACCGCATATTGATGAGCCTGAAATACAAAGCTTCAAGTGCAGGTGTGCTGTTAGACATTTTTAAGGAAGCAAAGTAACTTGCCTGTGTTTGAAAGCTCTGATATGTGGTATATACAGACTTTCATTTACAAGTGTATGGGGTTTTACGCAGCTTTTTCTTTCAGGTTGTGTGGAAAGAAAATGGGCTCCCTTGTGACAATGGTTGGATTCCTAACAGTTTGAGTCACCAGCAGGCACTTACCTCAGGTGTCTGCAGAGCCCCCATTTCATTGGAGAAGAGGATCTGAAGGATATCCAATCTCTCTTTCTGAGGCAGAAGCAGGTGTCAACAATCCTAGAGAGCCTCAAGCCTAAGCCACCGTAACACACAGTACGATTCGTCTGCAGTGACGTTGCACTATGGGTATCAGCCTATATGTTAGACTGCTTCCATAGGTTGTAGTGCTGCACCTTGAGTATTACAAACTCATTATTTTCAGAGTACAATGTTCTGGTAATGTTGTAGTTACAGCTTTATGAATTGCACACACGTTTGCTTCAAGATTCATGAAGAAATACAGTAGGGTTTTCAGAACACCATAAATAAATGTAGCTCCAGATGTCTTCTTCATTTTCATAAACATGGGGTGGTGATGGTGTTTTTTTCTGTTTTTTTTATTAATTTATTTATGGGGGTGGGGTTTACAGTCAGTTATGAGGACATCACAGTCAACTAACCAAAAAATGTAATGGAATTTGGTGGCTTTAGAAATAAGCTGGAGAACTTGTCCATTTTGGCAGTGGAAAGTTTTAAATAAGCTGAATGCATGTTTTGCAAATCACATTTATCTAGTTTATGGAAGATTGCTAGAAATACAACCAAATGAGCAGAAATACCTGTATAATAATGTAACCACAATTTCAGAAATAATAATATGAATTGTGTACCTTAATCCTGCATACACACACTTGCAGTTATAAAGCAACTTGAGCAGTTACACTGATACGTTAATTCATGAGAAACTATTAATAGAAATAAATAACTATTAACAGAAATGCTGTGTAATATAGACCTACATGTGTTGAATTACCATCATTGCCTAAAGAAGATGAAAGGCTTTGCTGAATACTAGGCCAATTGAAAGCTCCAGCCATTGACTTTTCATTGTCTGTCTTGAGTACTTCTCATTCATCCTAAGTCATGCCAAGCATCGTAAATAAACAATCACTTAATTGACCATATTCCTCCTGCTCGTCTCCTTTGTATTATATACAATAATTGTGCAACTGTACATATCACTCTACCGTTTTACTGGAGGATAGACAGAATACCAATGTTTTCCTGCGCCCAGGGTCTTTATGGTTACCATCAGAACTCTGACTTCAGAATAAAGCCATACCCAGACAGCTCAGCAGCAGCCATTTAACTTTTCCCTTATTTATTATGCAAAATAGTTTCAAGAATTAGTGAGCACAACTCTCAAAATGTTGGGAAGGAAATTGAAAATGTCACTTATTTGTTCATTTACTGAGCGTTAAGGACAAATCTCATTTAGGCAGCTAAGAGTGGTTCACATTGACAGTTGTGAGTTGATGTAAAGGAGAGGGGGAGGGGGGCATCAGGATTGGTGCATTCTTTCAGACCTGCTGACTGAAGAGTGAATGGACAGCATGATTCCACTATGACTATTAAGTGGAACAAATAAAATTAAGAATCTCCTCTGAGGCCTGATTGTTCTTCGCAGAGCGTGATCCACGAGCCCTTCTCAGAGCTGACCTGAGGAGAAAGAGATTATTGTTTGCTCTCAATTTCTCCAACTGCCTGAAGGGATGCACCCTGTTTATAGAACCCAGACTTTCTGCTAAAGAGTGCTTTTATTTCATCAATCTGTTCAGATGACCAGATTGTATATTTTATGGAACAGTTTAAATAGAGTCACCAAAATGAAAGTGAATTTTTTTTCTTCCTTTTTTGACAAACCAAAAACAGGTCCCCTTGTTGAAAAGGGAACTTGTAAGACTGTGTTAGGAGAAAAAAGCTTACAGGTACTTTAATGCTATAACAGGTAGTTTAATTATGTAACTTGTATTTTATTATTGTAACGGGTAATTTGATGTCAATGCAGGTAGTTGATGCTGTTACAGATATTTTAATGCAGTTACAGTTTAATCCTATAAGTAGTTTATAATAGAGTAGTTTCTGTATTTCATATATACTTCATATTCATTGATGTTAAATTGTCATCTTGGCTGGTTTAACTTTGAATCTTCGAATTTAATCATCTTAATTACCACCATTCATAAATTGTCTATTCATATTTGAAACCTGTGAGAATATATTTTATATTACAACACATCGATTTAAACATTCTTAACTGGAAAGTCCTCAAACAAATAATGAATTGGTGAACTTTATAAACTGTGTTTGTAATATAAATAAGGACAAATAAGTAAGGACAAATGTTGTTTGAATCCAGGCCAAAGAGGTAAGTCATTCTGGAACGCCCATAGAGTGTGGATGACATGTAATGGTAGTATTTAATCAACATCAATTGACATGTAGCATACACGTCTTACATATTGAACATGACTTAAATAAATTATTAGTTTGATAGTCCATCAGACTTAAAATATATGATATGGGCAATAGCACAAATCATTTTCCATGTCTCTTTTCAATATGATCTCCAATGGAACCATGTATATCCCAACTATACAGAAAGATTCTAATACAAAGATTGTTGTCTTTTGTTTTTTGTTTTTTTCTTTGGCTGTCACAAGTTTCCAAAACCACAGGATGTGCTATGTAGCAAACAAAGTCAATGATATTCCCTGACATCGTTTAGATTCATTATTCAGCTGGGTTCTTCTCACCTTTTGCTTAACATGATCAAATATTTGTCTATTTCACATTGATCTCTCTTTAAGGAGATATGCTGTGTGGTGGAAACCACATGCACCAGGCAGTTTTTCACTGAACTGCATTAAAAGCATCCACATGGTCGGTCTTTCTTCCACATTTTGGTCCTTCTTTGATGTACCCCACTGAACGTGCATCCAAAAACTCTACGCTTAATATGAACCAAATGATAGCGCTGACAGTGAGGTTAGCATGGCATATATGATCCAATTTTAATGGATATATAGATGTATAGATATTTGAGGGTATAAGAAGTAAAAATGAGTAAATACATTGTCTGTAATCAGTAACACATTACAGTTTGATTTGTAGGGAAATTGTTTGTTTTCCAGCAATGGTCAGTACAAGTGCAGAGCTTATTTCCATATCAAATATCTGGAAATTGGTGCTTGTAGGTGACATACAGTTAAGCCATTATTCTAGTTTGTGGATTGGCCCCAAAGCCTCAGTTCAGATCTGAACTGTTGTGGCTGGCAGCCCCAAAGGGCCTTGCGTAATTAACCAAAGTGTCACCCCAGGAGGAAGGGACTTCAGTTGGCAAGATGTCCAGTTGGCAGTATGTCTCACTGTGCACAGCATCCTCTTCTGGTCAATCTTTTGGTTGGTTCAGACAAGTCAATGACTCATTTTGGTGTCATGATACCAAATTCATCCATCATTAATTTACAATAATTTGTCAATTACATTGAATATTGCAATTGTGTTTGAATTGTTATTGACAAACATACTCATTGTAAGATCACTGGAATTAAAATTATGTAGCAAGATGGTACTGTAAATGGTGCATTAAATCATAAAAAAATGTATTTCTGTAACAACTGCTCTCACGCACATCCGGGTTGAACTTTTCACAATGTGCTTTACCAAATCAGGCATATGAGCACAGTGTTTATACTATATAAACTCTCATTAGTTTTACTGACACCATGACCATCTGCCCTCCAAAATGACATCCATCTCAATTTTACATCACCTCTTCAATGTTGGAAGTAAAGAAACGGCAAAGTGTTTATCCAACTGTACAACTAAATATGTCACACAGCAACAGTCCTTTGCTAACAAAAACAGTCTGACCCATCATGTGACTGCGACAAGCCAAATCACATGCCACTTAACCAATTTGAATTAATACCACCAGAATCATATGCTGTTGTGCAGCATTTCCCTCCTCTAGCCACAAGTGCAACCCATCAAAAGTCCAACAAGCAAAGATTGTCCAAAGGGCAAGTGAACAGCTGGTGAATATTTATATGCTTTGTTTAATTTACATGGTCTGGTTTACTTTGAATGGCAGACATTAAGGACTATCTTCAGGACTGTTTGTTTTCTCACAATGGTATTCTATTCCTTCAGGCAGCATAGTTTGAGAAACCAGGCCTTTGCATTATGCCCTTAATTCTTCCCCCACAAACAAAGTATCCATATGCAAATGAGGTCAAAAACCATCATAAATAGCAGTAACATTAATTTTTTTGCGATATGATTGTATATGGCTTGTTTGGAATGCAATAAATACTTACTGTGTGTAATGCATTGCTGCAGCAAAATTCACCATAGAGTGTGACATAAAACATTTTTCCTCAAATATTGCATTGTTTCCTCTTCCTGCATAATGCATTATTTTTCATGTTAACAGACAAACTTATACAAACAGGTGAGACTATCTTTTTAATGTGAAGGATGCTGTCTGTTATCTTTCTTTGTGCTTCTGGTCAAATTCTCACCATATATTTCATAGCACAGGTTTATGGTGGAAAACAGCAATATACAATTCCTGTTTTTGTGTGTTTCTGGTGTTTTCATGTGTGCATTTACTTTCTTGACATTTACTTCACACATGATCATAAAATATAATCATATGCTGTGAGGCTATGAGTCATCATAGCCCAGGCCAGGATATCCATTCTCTCAGTGCTGGCACATTTTGCGCAGAACAGGCAACAGCTGACAAACATGCAGCACGAAGGTTTTAATCTGTAAAACCAAACATCTACAGCTTCACACTTTCCCCCTTTTACACTGCCTGGAAATGACTGGAGACAATCAGCTATATGTTCACACCTTCCTGCACTCAGTTCTTACTATCTGTAATTATAGGCCAACTCCTCATTGGAGTCACAACTATTAGGCCAAGAATGAATTGCATTACAGAGCTTTGCTACTAGTTAAATTACATTGGAAAATAAAACCTGTATATTTATTAAATGTATTTTGCCTTTCTGATTTCTGAATTTCATATGTGAAAATTGACAAATAATTGTAATAGAAGCACGCACTTGCTGACATAAATCATAACCAAATTTCAGTGGAAATCTGTCATATTCATGAAAGGTCACATAAAAATCTAATGGAAGTCTGATCCTGTCATAACAAACTTTTAAGAACAGAAAAACGTATAAGCATGGTCTAGTTGCATCTCTGTTGTCTCCTGACTCAAGCTAAAATACTTTATAGGACTGTGGCCAGTACTAGAACAGATGGCATGTCATTTTCAAAATTATCCAAAATCCCTCTGTCTTACTCTTCAGCAATGGCACCTGCACTGAAAGGTGCACTGAGACATACATTACATTAAGTAAGCACACATGACAGAGGCAGTGCAGCCAAGTAAATAAGCAGGTTGCCTCAGATAAATACTTTTTACAAATTCAGGATATAATATTTAAGAATAATAACTTAGATTTAAGAACAAGGAATTTAGGTACAATTTATATTTTATTTTTTGTTAAATAAGGCAAAAATATTGGTAATGTGGTGAGACAGTTTGACTCATTTCAAGATTAAAACAAGCTAACATTTTCTACTCGAGAGAGAGGAAAGAAAGATTTTAAGTCTCATTACAAGACTAAAACACTTGCAGTGTATTTTGTAGCCAGTGTGGTACTTTTATTATCCGCAGTCCAGAACCTGACAGCATATTAGAGGGACAAACAAAAAGCTCTTGAAAAGATGAGCTCCAGGCCCTTTTGAAAAGACAAGCCCATGCTCTGTACAGCTCGGCTCAGCTGACAAGCCCTGACAAGGCAGAGACCTCCACATGAACCAGCAGAGAGCTTGCTAGGATCACATGGGCTGAGAGCAGCTGCCCCTGTTTCACGTATTAAAGCAAAAGATAAAGTCTCGTCACATAAAAGAGGCAGAGATGTTATTGTCTCACCATTCCATAAGTGAGTTGTCCTGGACCATATTTCTTGTGTTTTTCATAGGTTCAGGGAGACACAGATTGCAAGTGCAAGGATTTTAGACATGCGCATGCTCACACATGCACAGGCTCTCCTCTCAGGAGCTCTTGTTTCCTGTGATGTTACTTCCACATTCATTTCTCAAGAGACATAATGAAGGAGTCTGCATAAAGATGGCAAAAAATATAATCTCTGCACTGCATAAATATGTAATTACTGCCGATGTTCTTGGCATTAGACTGGCGATGCCAAACCTCACACACACAAACAAGATGGGTCATGCATATTAAACACGCATGTACAGATTTAAAAACCCGGTGCACTGGCCATGTAGTTTGGTGTTCGATATCCAGATAAATGATATCTGTAGATTTGTTATTTTATTGTGTTTTAGTTCGATTTCTAGCTGTATGACTTTATAAATCAAATATGTAATTCCATACTAAAGGTAATCGGGATAAAATGTCTGTTAACATGATTGCAGATGTTGTTAAATCATTTCAACTAGGCCATGCAAGTCAATTGCACCTTCTACTGCCAATGCTAACAACCTAGCATTTTTAAGCAATTTGAAACTGTGGAAGGACATTCCCAGACCATTTTATTTGGTGTGATTGGTTCTCATAGGGAATGGCTTTACTGACTGAGCCACTCAGGAGCTCAAGATATTTGTACAGGTGAAAGGCACTACTCTCTCAGCAATGGAGGATTATAGACCTTCTATGTTTTCATATTTCAAGGGTGCAATTAAACAGCTCTAAAGGGTGCATTTCAGGGGTTTCTCACCTTGATCATTCAAGATCAAACCTGGTATTCGGGTATTCTGAAATAAAAAGATGACGTGTGTCTCCTAGAAATCACATTTTATATTCTCATCGTCATCTCAATAGCAGTATTTCTAGTTTGAGAGTCTTTATTTGTAAATAGTACATCCTTAATTATTTAAAAAATAAAAATAAAAAGCAGACTTCAACATTCCACCACTAAGCCTTTCACAGATAAGAAAATGCACCATAGGAATTTCTGAAATAAGTCACAACTACTGATTGTACTGACTGCCCACAAACTGATTCACATACAGGGCATAGCGAGTAAGACAATAGGTCATAAATTAACTATATAAAAACAAAGTTTATTAAACATAAAACTTCATATGGAAATTCTGACAATTTTTCATTTGAAATATAAAATGGGACTATTTCAATTTTGTAATGCTGAACAGCACGAGTTGGGCTATTAGTAACAAGTTCCAACATTAAAATGCATCCATCCAGTTTTATAAATGAAACTAAAATTACCAAAAGTATCTATTAAATGTATTTAATTCCCAAAAAAAGTATGTGAAATATATGAATTATAGTCATCGCCTTCGCAAAAGTTTGCATAGCTTGGTCATGGTCACTTGATAAACACATTTGTTAAATCTGTTCAATAATAAGCTGTATAGTCTGAAAAGCATACAAATATTCGTCTTGGTATCACTGTCACACCTTTACTACCCATCACTTGCTCACTTCACTATTCTTTCAGTATCTAGCTCTGGAACAATTTCAGAACAGTACTGACAATACTAGTATTGTGTATCTTAGTGCTCTTTCTCAATCAAAATACATAATATTTCTCATTTCTCATGTTAATGCACATTACTTCTGTTCTAAGAGCAGTACTATGATGAATGATTAAGAAGTATTTCTCTGAGGCTTGAGACCACATATTGTGCTCAAGGCAAACAAAAGGTGTTACAATCAAATGGTTTCCTCTTAGCTGAATTATAGTATGGCCATCTGTGAGAAAATCATCACATATTACTTTAATAGCAGCCAACTGACTGCACACCACATTGTTTACTCAGGGAAATGTATTTAAGTAAAATAGTTAACAAGATTATGCAAAAACAACTGTAGTGTACAGGTCTGTGAAAATATTAGACCGAGTGAGTCACCCAAGAAACAGTGCTTTTCCTCATGCCACTACTGACATCAGCAGACACTTCCCCAAAGATGTGTAACATCTTGTTATGCTCCCACATATTCTGATTCCCACGCTTACCTACAATTATAGGATTGAGCTGTGTCTATCTACCTCGTTTCACGTAACGTATAAATCATCTTGTTTGTCATCTACTGCCTATTGTTTCTCAGTAACTGCTTTACAAACAGAGCTAATGTTGGTGTGTGCACAAGTCAACATTTATTAGTTGAAACGAGGCTGAAAGAGTAAAATGTTTTTGAATATTGTTTTTTTATCTAATTAAAGGTGTTCTGTACTAGTGACAGACTTACATACCTAACTGAATACAGTCCATTTACATTGCATATTCACAATTTATAATCGTTATTTCAAGGTTCAATTGAAATCATGCACATTCACATGTACTTTTAAAGATCCATATAACTAGAACTTCGTTTGAGAAACCACAAATGTTAAAAACCAGAGTATGCCTCATGTTGCAACACTGTAAATCTAGAGCCTAGAGTAGAATCACAGGTGCTTAACGCATCAGAGTGTCCTCAGATCAGTGGTGGAGACATCCACATGTATGTGTATTCTGTTTCCCCTCCCCCACCAAGCCTGTATTGAAGACAATTCCTGACACTTAACACCTGCCATAATAAGCATTTTCATCAGCAGGTTTCAATCTCTGCACCTCCAGCACAGATGTTTCCCTTTGCCCACCTGCATCTCAATGCTGCTGAAAGTATATTGTACCTCTGTTCCAAAGATCCATATTTGCTATGCTCCACACTCAGTGCGTTTACATGCAAAGTTGAAACTGATCTATATTAATAGCTCAATTTGGCCAAAGATGAGATTTGGATTATTGTCGTTGTCCCAATATACATGACTCGGAAAGAATCGATTTATTGACCGGAGGTGTGTCTGATGAAGGCTTCTTATAAATCTTGCTTCCTCCAATTTTGTCGCAACTTTTTTGAATAGTTCGTCATTCCGCATTTTTCTTCCATCCATGTATTTTAAGATATTTAACTCCTTTAGTTGCGATAGCATGAAGTTGGTCTCCTCGTCCATCCAGAAATGTGTTTTTTTTGCCATGATACTAGGGAGGGCACAACGGAGCTTTATGTCGCCAGCAGTGTATGTACGTGAGCTCGACAATGCATTTCTCACAAAAAAGGTTGTTTGTCGCCTTTTTTTACTTCATTACAGTGGTGACAGAAGTGACAATAATTAAGTGGTACTGTGCTGTTAGCCTTTATTGATCGCCGTACAAGGTTAATGTGAAGTAGCTAGCACAATCGGACAGCACTAACCCATAAAAATGTACTTTGAATGGTAGGCTACTTGCTGAATCGAACGGTAAATGTGAAAAACATTCGAATATAGTCAGCGGCACCGAAATTTTCTGTCACACCCTCAATAAACGGTAAAAGTCCCAGTAGAAGATTGAATTAAATCTTTTAAAGTTATATATTTTCTGAAATGTTATCGATTCCGCTTGGCCACAGTAGTTGCTATGTGAATTACGGAACATGCGCAGAACGCCCAATTTTTGGCCTATTGAAGCATATACATGCCGTAGTAAATCAACTCCCAACCGCATTATCTAGGTATGTTAGTCCGACTTTGAAAAATTGGAATTTGTACGATTTTAATACAATGTTTACATGATTTTTTAAAAGTCCAGTTTTAGCCGGACTAATACAATAAATCAACTTTTGCAAGCATCATGTAAACCCACTGATTGACTGAGGCCTAACTTTTTGGCTGCAGATTTAGGTCATGCAAACTCATACATATTACAACCCACTGTGACCCATATTCACATCTACAGCACATATTCTAACATTTCTCTTCATTCATATACTAGAGTAATAATGTTCAAAGGCGTGGACAGCTGGACAGGAAATACTTCTAGTGTGAGGTGTTAGTATGGAGTGGCAAAATGTTATTACAGTAACTGTCACATTGACAGACATCCATCAACCATTGTTGCAGCTGAGTGACGGAGATACACCAGGGATGACAGGGGAACAGCAAAGCCGCTAAATTAAGTACACGGGTCCTTTTCGTTCCTGGGCTGGTTTTTACTCTGCTGTGGCACAGAGGAGTACACAAATCCACAGACTTATACTTATTTTAACTGCTGTCTAACAAAGCTTCAGTCAGAACAGCTAACACTTTCCTTTTCACTTTATTGCACTAAATATTCCCTACCTTGATCGATACATGTCTTTTTCAAGTTACTAGAGGGGGGATGGATATAAGGATTGTGAATTAAGGTATGACACTGATATATGCTTTACTCTGTGGTGGTTGCCATGAATCAGCAGTACCGATGCCTGCTTCTTTATCAGAGGACCAACATCAAGCTTTGATGAGAGCCAGAGGCAGCAGGGAGGCTTATGCTGTTTGATTGTGCTCATTCCACGGCAGTGATCAGAGGGCATACCAGATACCCAATATCAGCAGTTAAACCAACAGGCTACTTAGGCTTCTCCAGCCGTTGAGGTAAGACACTGATTGATGTGGGATTAGCTGAGGGGTCTGATAGCTTTTGGTGAGAGTGCTATTCTGACAATTAAGACCTAATGGCATGCTGGGAGTGGGTGCTCTGCAGATGCAGCTGTCAATTCCACTGCCTTTCATGTGTCTATATCTATTATATCTATCACACTGTTTATAAATGTATAGCGCAAAAGCATTACATCCTTTGTATGACTGACATATAACAAACAAAATCTGAATGTCAAACAGAACAGAACTCAGGCGTGCAAAACTATGTAAACAAAATCAGAATTTTTGATTCATACTAAGAAAGTGCCTCAGGGCATTGCAACATCGTCTGGAATTTCTGACAGTCCAACCAGTCAGCAGATGTGGTATTAACCATAAAGTCAAACTCCACATGGTATGGGAGGTATGGTTTGGAACAAAAATATACCTGTGTTTTTACAAAGATTGGGCAAGCTGAATGCTTTCAGAATAAAGTAAATATGTGACCCCCACATGGTCAATAGGGCAGTTTTACTGATTTACCACATTCATATGATTTATTTGTCATTGTTGTTACAATCACACAATTCATTTCATATCTGAACAAAAGTATAAAACAAAGTAATGTGCCTCAAAGTCATAGTGGGTAAATAAAAATATGCATTCCTTTTTCTCATTATTACTCCATGCTTGTACCATTACCTAATTATAATTTACTTAAAGGGGGGTATGTTCCCAAACTGAATTAACATACTGCCAACATATTGGCCATGGAAGAGCTCATAATCTCCATGGTGTCATCTAGCTGGGGCATTCATACCTGCCAGGAGAAGGAGGAATGTGACACTGTAGTGACACAGAGCAGGACACAGTTGGATGCAAACCGCCCCCACCCCATCCCTACCTCCCCAGCCCCCCACCGCTGGATCTCTGGATTCCTGAGCTCTGCTATCTTCAGAAGCCAGTGGAGACAAATGGCCAGGGCCGTGTTGCAAAGCAGCAGGTGCTCTGCTGTAATATGGCCTCTCTGTAAACCCTTTTCACACATGCAGCCTTACCCCAAAATGTTATAGCACATTTAGGGGTCATGTGTGAATGAGAGCTTACAGAATTACAGAAAACTTGCTCTGGCAGTTTGCCAGCTCAAAGACTTGTAACGTTCACAGAAATGTTCTGCTCCAGCATTAGTGTGAACAAAGCGGTGACATTAACGAATCAAAGTGCTAAACTCAACTTTAGCTTATTTTTAAGTTTAGTGAAGACGTCCATTCTACTAATTTATTACTTGCTGTGGCAAAAAATAAGGAAACAGAGCACATACACCAAATATATGATTCCTTACTGAATAGCTATGTAATACATGCTGTCACTGTCATGCACCCACATCATAGTTTTATAAGCTGTTCTGAAGTTCCCAGAAGTGTGTGTATGCACATTAAATTGTTCTAGGATGTTAGCTGTTATGATTCACTTTTTCTTCATTAGCAAGCTATCAACATGCTCACTGGCTTGTAAGCAAAAGTTTAACTAAATTATACTTAATTGGGGTTACATGTTCCATATGTGAAAAGACTCTCTCTAAAGCCCGCAGTATACTCAAAATGAGACAAAACTTTTTTTCTTTTTTTTAAACAGCCAATTTCGAACAAGAGATGAAACAAAAGGCAGAATGTGTGCAAGCCCACAGGGTTAAGTGTTGGCATGCAGTTTGCAAGTTTGTGGACCTGTCTGCAATTGGTCCATCCAAATATCAAATGGTTGGTTGCGTCACAGTTGACTGACCAGGGGCAGAGTTCAACTTAATTTTAATTTTAATTTTATCACTGTACTGTCCCTTTTCAGGTCGTCTCTATATGGGATACTGAAGATTTTGGGAAGTGGTGTCCTATCCGATAGGTTTGCTACAATAGAAGAATTAAATCATAACTTCATCCTCCTTCAAGAAGAATAGTTTAACCTCATTAATTAGCCAAACTAAGGGCAAATTTTTTCTGCAGAAAGGTACTCAAATAGAATATGGGGCAATTAGTAATGCTAGGTCGGTAGCTAGCTACCTCGGTGCCTCATCTTTTCTTTGGCTACTTATCTGTCCAAACGATTTGTATCCATAGTTTGACAAATGAGGTCAAAAATTCTGTGAAGGTATGATTTAATTCTTTTATCATGGTGGATTTCCTGGAATCTCCAGTAACCCATTTAGACACAACCATGGTAGCATCGTCATTATGACTGGAATACTTTTGAGATTAATACTTTTGAACGAAGAGCTGCTGAACTCATGCAAGTATATCATCATATTTATGACTGATCACTCAGAGATTTTAAAGACAGTGAAATGTGCTGAAATTCCAAGCAAGACATTTCCATGCAGTTGGGTGTCAATGATCCTGAGTTGTGCAAAGCCACTTAGAAACATCTGGGTGCAAGTGCTCCTCAGCAATGTCGAATGAAATAAAACAAAAAATGTGGAGTTTGTTTTGAATATACTGACAACGGTGTTTGGTGACATGTTTGCCGGTGGGTTTTTTTTTTTTCTTCAAAAAGGTTGTACGTCATTAGGAATATACTGCCTACTTAAACATAGCCACCCCGTGTCCAGGAAAGGGGAGGGGTACTAGAGACCCACGGTGTTATCAACATGTTTGTGCTTTGAAGCGGCTCCTGAGAGAATCTGGGTTCTGCGTACACAGAGGCATCCCTGGGTGTGCGTCACAAGAGCCTCCTGCATGATGTAATTACTGTGGGGTCCGCTGCGCAGTCAGTGATAAGGAGCTGAGGTTGGGCTATAGTTCAGGGAGAGGTGTGTGCGTGCCGTCTGGAAGAGCTCTTACTCACTCGGATGTGGCACAGACATTCAGGAGGGGGAATCCCAGTGTGGAGAGAAAAAAAACCAAACAAAGCCATAGATTCACCAGCTCTGCCCATTTCACAGGGATCTGAACAGCGCCTGGTGTCTGGATAGCAGGGATTCTACAAGTTGAAAGCTTTTCTGCATAGACCTGTTAAAACAACGGCATATTTCAGACTAATGTAGTGTATGATGTCTGTGAATTTTTGGCATTGTCTTCAAGAACAATGAACATACTAAGTACCTGTGAACAACAAAGATATATGTATATTGTTTTTGTTACTGCGCCAGAAACATTAAATGTTTGCTGGTGTAAAAATACTTTACATTAGAGTTTACCAAACAAGAACTTATGTTTGTTGCAAATGGTAAAATAGGGACTAGAACTATGGTCAAGAACAGTTGAAATTTAGAGTAGCATAATAATTTCCACTATATCAGTATACAGCCTCTAAGGCTCTAACATCTTGTGGATAGATTACGTTTCCATTAAAGGCTAAACTCACATTGGACGAATGGTGTTTTTTGAGACTAAGAGCTGGGACTAAACACTTTATTAACATTATTAGACCTTCTGAACAACTGAAATAAATGCTTTAAGCGGGACCTCTATGACCTGTAGCGTGGATATACAGTATATCTGGTAACAAGATATTCCACAAAGCAAGGGCATGATGTATGAGGGGCATACTACCATAAATGTTTTCTTAATTAAAAAACAAATCAATTATCAAGCAAATGTCAATTACAAGACTTAATTCAATTCAGCTATAATGTCAACTATATTACTGTATAGACTGTATAAGAAACTATTAGCTGTATATCATATTGAACGTAAAGCTATCTAATAAACCTCAGAAAATGCAATGCTTTATAAAAATGAAACACTGTAGCTTATATTTATATGCAAGTTTAAAGAAATGTGTGCACATTAGAGAATGTTTTGATGTAAAGAAAATATTTCTGTCATAAAATCTTAAGTAAAAAAAAAAATACTGCTCCAGATGTGAATGTTGCAGTGACTGTTGTCAAAAATGTCTCAAAGATCTTTTACCCTATGTCCTTGGATTTTATGACTTGCAGTGTGGCTAGATGTGACATTCCAATTGAGATTTCTCTTTCAAATATATTTCCAAGCAAAATGTTTCTCTTTAGTGGAAAGATGCCCTAAAGCGAAAACATTTGTAAGGGCAATCCATAGTTTCTGTTCATCATAAGAATTTAACTGGAGACTTTATGAAACATCATATCTCATTTATCAAATCACATTTTCTTACTCTAAAATGGTAGAGCATGTTCAGTATTCTGATAGTCTAAGCAGAATGAAAGTCTAAGCAGAACAGAGCACATAAGATGAACTAGAAAAACTAAAAAAGTTAATACACCCTTGCTTATAAGAAGAAAAACATGTAACAAGTTATTACTCGATGAGGCATAAATCATACCAATTTAGGGCAGAGCGTTTCACTCAGTAAAATTTCCCACAATAATAATTACAATGACCACAGATTCTGACTCTCGACGTTATCATTTCTTACAAGTTGTTACATCCAACCTCATGTAAACACAAACATTTTTTGTTAGGAAATTAAATATTAGCTACATAGTGTAACGTCTCTAATAGTGTCTCTGATTTCGATTTAAAATGAAGAGTACTGAACTGTGTAGCTGACATTAGCTAGGTTACAACACAGGAAAATCACTCAATGGCTCCTGTTACCTGTTATGTAGCTAACTATGCTTCAAGTCTTTCTTTAAAAGTAACACGTTAGCTAGCTTTCCAGCAACATAACAGCTCACTGCAAAATTGCAAGTTTATTTAGTTACTGTAAAGGAGTTGAAAATAGTCAAAATAACCATACATTATCACAGAGGGATGTATCACAAAACACATTCAACAAATGTCTATTCAAAGTAATGTCAATAAATATACAGTAATGGCACATATTTCAAGTCAGGCATAAAATCTGTATTAACAAAAACCTCAGGATTGTATTGGTGTGGCCAGGCCCCGCCCGCTCGCCCCACCACCACATATCCCCCCCTCAACCTTTTCCAAAATGTACCGCCCACAAGTAAACGAACACACATGGGTAGTGTGGCCACATCTATCAATCGAGAATGGCAGAGGGCTTCATGGCTGTAATCCAGTGGTTCTCACACTCGGTCCTGGGGGACCCCTGTGTATGCTGGTTTTCATTCCAACCTCAACAGCAATCCCAGAACAAGCTGTTAATATTTTTTTAATTATGTGATTTTCATGTTTTAGAGCTGGGGTCCCCAGTCTTATCCAGAAAGGGCCAGTGTGGGTATACACACCTGATCCTGATCCTACTAATGAAGGTGCTTAGCATTGTGATTGATTAGTAGAATCAGGTGTGTGCGCCAACACTGGGCCTTTCTGGAACCCCAGCTCTAAAACATGAAAAGCACCTAATTAATAAAAATTAACAGCTTGTTAAAATTCTACAATTGCTGTTGAGGTTGGAATGAAGACCAGCATACACAGGGGTCCCCCAGGACCGAGTTTGAGAACCACTGCTGTAATCGGCAAACACTGTCATGGCTCTGGTTCCTGATTGCCAGTCGCAGCCTGCTTCCTGGTGTTAGTTCTCACCTGTGTTCAGTGCATTCCCTGTGTTTCGTGTCTCATGCTTGCTAATTCTGGTTGTAATGGGATAATTGTTTTCTCACATTCTGCACGTCTGCTCGTTTTCGGTAATTGCCTGTATGTGTTTCACTGTGTATTTAAGTTCCTGGTTTTGTTTAGGTCAGTTTTCATGTTCTCTTGAATGGTTGTCCTAGCTATTAGTCCCGCATATAGTCTGTCACAGGCATCTTACCTCTTGTGCCTTGTTAGGGGTTCAAGCCCAAAGAGCTGAAACCCTATTGTTTTTGCTTTTGTGCTGGTTTATTATTAATCTTCAGAAATGTTTGTGCAAATTCCCGAGAGATGGTAAATGGTAGAGACATGAAATTATGCCCATTGATTGGAAGTTGTGTGCAAGTGCTGCCCAAGAAATGATCCCAATCAGCCTGATGGGGGCATCATAATTAAAGGTCAAAATTTTGAACTTTGAAAAGTCATAACTCCTACGCCGTGAGTCCGATTTACACGAAACGTGCTACAGACATCCATCTATCCCAGAGGTGGGCAACAAGGGCCATATCGGTTTCTGGTTTTCATGGCAACTTCTGACCTTAATTACTTAATTAGCCGTAACATTAACAGCATCTGACATTTTAGCTACATTTCTTGATGAGCGCATGAATGACCACTGGAGCCTGTTCTTTTGTCCACGTGAACTATTTTACTGTGATCTAATCTACCAGTGAACCAGTATTGGTGTATACAGCCAATGAGCTCCTTTAGCCAGGATAATTGGTGGAAACAAAAATTTGCACACACACCGATTGGTATTGCCCACCCCTGATCTATCCTCACTCTACAAATTTGCTTCAAGAATCACTAAAGTCCGTCTGACTAGATTTTCTGCCATTTTGAATTTTTTGAAAAACACATTTTTGACATCTCTTCCTAAACCATAGGTCCAATTGCTACCAAATTTTCTGTGAATCATTACTGGACTTGTTCATATCTTATTGCGTTTTGAAGATATTGACCAATGAACTTCAAAAGGGCATGGCTCAGTATATAAATAAACCAAAGTCAACAATCGTTGGGCTAATCATCACAAAACTTGCAGGATATGTCCACATAAGTACCTGAAACATACCCTGAAAGTTTCATTCAAATCGACCACTAGGGGGGCGCTACAAATGCAAAACATGAGCCATGGCATAACACAAATCAGACTATAAATCAAAAATGGTTTGCCCAATCATTACAAAACTTGCAGCATATGTTTCATAACACTGTTGAACCATGTGTGTAAAACTATTTTGAAATCGCCCAATAGGGGGGCGCCACCAGTCTACGGGCAAAGGTTGAAGGTCATAACTCCAATGCCGTGAGTCCGATTTACACAAAACTTGCTACAGCCATCCATCTATCCTCACTCTACAAATCTGCCTCAAGAATCATTAATTAACTGACTGAACTGACTGACTGAGTTACTGACTGAGAGAGTTAGTGTCATTACCGGTCATAAAGGTGCTTCACATCTAAAAATGATCATTCAAGAATGTAAATTGGAACTGGATTTACCTCGAATGAGTATATATGGGTATATCCTGGTATTATGTGGCACCTCAAGTGTACCAGTAAAATAAATAACAATTACAAACAGAAATATAGCCATTAATTATAAGTGTGTCGAAGGCTCCCTTTTCCCATACCCAATACCTATCATTAAATAGTTTTCATGCAGACACAAGAAATGACACAAACCGTCATTTATTTATTTAGTTCGTATATGATATGATGACTATTTCTTATAGTTCTTGTATGACATGATGATGGTCCTATGCTACTGTTAGTTTGTTGTGCAATTAAACCTTTTCATTCATTCATTGAGAATGAACATATTGTGTCAAGTCAAATTCCTTGTATGTATAAATGGACTTGACTATTACAATTACTCTGATTCTGACTAGTTCTTATTGTATTTTGCAGCTTTCACCTTCTAACGGTCCATGTTGGCTTGAACCCCGGAATCGCCGCTTGCGGCTATATTTTGTTGTTTTGTTTTTGCTGTTGAAAATCTTTAGTAAAGACCTATTGTTTTACTTGCCTCCACCTCTGTATTGGTCTCTGCGCCTGGGTCCTATCCTTTTGTGAGCCCTGACAAATGCGGTCACTTGTATATGAGCCAAAATAGCCTCAACTGGGAACAGCCCCAACAACAAGTTTCAGGAAGTTTCAGTCTCTAGTCATGACTTTTAAAGCTGTATGTTTTTGTGAAATGGTCACTCCACAAGCGGGCGTTTGCACTGATCGTGCCAGTGTAGCCATAGCTTTTGAAAAACGCCACCCATTTCTTCTTGCACCATTCTTGAGAAACTGAAAAAATGACTCTATTTACATTACACTTGATCTCATCCTCTATGTTTTTGTATCCAGTAAGAGCTCATACACTGAGTAAATTTGGTATGATTGCAATGCACACTGAGGCTTTATAACAAGATGAGAAAATGAAAATGATAGCTGTATACCTCTAGGGGTAATACAACTAGCCTAGCCAGCCAGATAGGTAGCACCACCACAAAGGGATGGAGAAGGTGAAAGACTGGGAGAGGGATATGGTTGTTTGGGGGATTAAGAGCAAAAAAATAGTTAAATAAGCAGTTTAGGAATCTCTACTGATAACATGGACAACAATTCTTAATGCAAAAGGAGTATTTCACTCAGAATGAAAGAGACAGTTTTAGCAGGAAAAAATACTTTATATGCCTCAAACTATGGGAGGAGATATGCAATGAGATTGAAACATGTATTGGCCATCATGTCAGGTCCGTCATGATATCATTAAGGACCTGAAACCAATAGCTCATTATTTCTCATACTGGTGATGATGCTTAATACCAGGGACAGATTAAGACTGTCAGCCCACGGAATTCTTAATTGAATTTGAGGCACTGAGGCTATTAGGAAAATTTTGGGAGCCTGGTTTTTAAACATTTTAATTTTGGGAATTTTTGAGATGTGAATTAAAAACCTACGTGAATAAATTTGATTTGAAAAAGATTTGATTTGAATTCAGTAAAGAAATTAAATATATTAATTTTGAAGTTAAAAAACGGAATCTGTTAAATTCAATGTGTTCTTAAATTCAAATGTTTTTTTAAACTTATTTTATTCCAAGTTGGATGAATTAATGAAAATAATAATGTAATTAGCTTAGAAGCATTTTCCGATAAGGTACAAAGGGCTACCTTTTGGTTGTTTTTTTTTCAGTATTGTAGCAAAAATCAGTAGATGACTATACATTTGCACTACTGGTAAGACATTTTTGACAAGGTTGGACAGATTGGCAGAACACCAGTCAAGATGCATTCTAAAAATAGGTTCTTCCCCATGCAAGCAATCAATTTGGAATTGAGTACATTATGCGATCACTCAATCTGTGAAATAATTAAAAATCACCATCCGTAGTAAATACTCATTCAGATCTGTCTCTCTTCATGTTTTGCTCCATTTTACTTTGGTTAATTTGTTGGTGTAGTTTTCAAAAATGTATCTACACTTACATAAATGTTTTGGGAACTGGTGCCTAACCTTAACCTTTTCAGCAAGCTGTGTGAAACTCAAGCATGTGAAACATCTTTACAATTTCTTCACTTTTTTAAAACATAGTGTGGCCAGAACAACTGTTATGAATTTGTGCATGTTATCCTTTCCCTTCCATTAATATGGCTGAGGGAATCAGTCTGCTTGCTCCTGCTGTGAGAGTCAACACATCGTTCCCAGAGCCACTCTGGGTGAATCAACACAAATAAGCCCGAATATTGAACCATATCTCCGACCACATTGTATAGTGTCTGTGACCGCCATATCTATGCTATAAAACAATGATGACCCCCACGTCTATGCTATAGAGCGGTGGTGACCCCCATGTCTGTGCTATAGAGTGTCTTTAGAGTTCAATGTAAGAATGAATGTAGTCAGCAGCATAGCAGTGGTTGGCCAATTCCTCCACATCTGCCTGTGAAACAAGACCAGGTCAAAACCTAGTATATGGCTGGACCTCACCGGCCGACCAATGGTGTAACTTCATAACTCAGCCGACCGATGGTGTAACTTCATCATTCATCAGTCACAGACATTTGCATTTGTAGGGCTGGCCCGGCTGTTGTGGTCCAGCCAAAAAGCAGCTGATATTAGTTAAGATCATGCAGGAGCAGTGAACAACACTTCTGTCATGTTGGTCCCAGGACAAGTATGGGTGGTGACTGTGTGCATAGGAACAGTGCAAGGGCAAAGCTCAATCAAATATAATTAAGGTTGAAACGCTGTTTTATTTTGAACTATTTTTGCATTGTTTTGACAGAACAGTCAGAGAGCTGCAGTCAGTTTTTAGTTTGACTTCAGTGAAATTGGATGATTTTCGAACAAATGGCAAGTTTGAAAATCAAGATCGTATTTTATTTAGTGGAATGGAATATTTTGGAACGTACAGAGATGCAGAATTATTGATTTCTTTGATGGAAGGAGAGATGATTTAATTGGCAGAAATCCAGTTCACTTAGTGCAAACTACAGCTGCTTGGCTTTTCCTTTGTCCCTTACTTTCTCTTGGTTTGCTGTTCATATTTCAATTATTGTTCACCATTCATTTTGTTTTGATACAATTTGAGTTGCATTCAGATGTAATGTCATTGTAGATTTCATCTAACTAACAAGTACAGCGCCCTGAAAAAGTAGAGCAGAATTCATGGCTCCTTCAAAACAGCAAGTCGTCCAGGTCCTGAGGCAGCAAAGCATCCCCACACCTTCACATTACCACCACAATTTTTTTACTGTTGGTATGATTTTCTTACTGTGAAATGCTGCATTTGCTTTACGTCAGACATAATGGGGTGGATGTAATCCAAAAAGTTCCACCTTGGACACATCTGTCCATTGAACATGATCCCAAAAGGCTTGGGGATCCCTCAGGTGCTTTTTTGAAAATGTGAAATGTGCACTTGGTTAGTAATGGTTTCCACCTTGCTACACTCCCATGAATTTTTGCCTTGTGTCTTTCTTATGGTAGGGTCATGCAGACCAACCTTAGCTGTGGGTCTGCAGTTCTTTGGATGCTCTTCTTCTGGGATCTTTTGTGACTTCCTAGATGAGTTGTTGCTGTGCCCTTGGAGAAATTTCAAGCCGACCACTTCTGGGATGATTCACCACTGTTCCAAATGTTCTCCATTTGGAGCTAATGGCTCTCGCTGTGGTTCAGTGGAGTCCCAGAGACTTAGAAATGGTTTGTAACCCTTTCCAGACTGATATATTTCAACAACATCATCTGTTCTGGAATTTCCATTGATTGTGGCATAGTGTGCTTGTAGAAACTTTGTGGTGACTACTTCACTCTGATGGTAAGGTTCAATATAAGTGGAGTTTGGATTCAACAGGGCTAACTGCAATTAAGCCTGGCTGTGTTAAATCGGCTGAATTAAATTATCAAATAAATTTGGTTAATTGGTTGAGTAACTAAAGGGGTAAATACTTTTTCTTTATTTTCAATTACTTGCATTCATATGGGCATTTGATAACTTTTTTTCATTAAATGAATGAAATAATAATTCAAAAAATGTGTTTTGTGTTTCAGTTACTCAAAAGTCCCTTTGTCTAATATTACATTTTGTCTAAAGATCTGAAACAATTAATTTTGGCAAATACATAATTATAGAGGAAATAGGAAGGGTGCAAATACTTTCCATGGCCCTGTACAGAATGCCAAATCCTAAAGAAATCATAAGATCAAGAAAACTGTAGATTTTTCAGGCCTTTAAATATTTTGTTTAATAAATGAATAATAATGAATATTACTTTTTAAACAAGCTGTTCAATGTGGTTACAGGCATGACAGATGTTTAAAAAGTACCACACCTGTAAGTTTAATACATATTTTACATCTCTCTCGCTCTCTGTCTCTTGGCCAATATAATATTTTTAGTGCTGTTGTTAATTTGTACTAGTATTGGTACTGAATCTACCTCATACAATGACAGGGAAGAAATAATATTGTACAGTGAAACACACAAAAAACTCCGAATTAAATTCAGGACATTTTCCTTGTGTTTCCTGTAAATAGCAGTAAAATAGACAATGGAAAAGATGTACTGTCTGGCGGACCAGATTATTGATGTGCATGTGTCACATCCTGGTTAGTCTATTGTAATGCACTGCTGTCAGGCTGCTCAAGTACTGCTCTCAATAATCAACAACGCTGCAGCTAGAATCCTGACTGGAACCAGAAGGTCACAACACATTGCTCCCATCCTTGCAGCGCTGCATTGGCACCAATTCAAATATTGGATTGAGTTTTAAGTCCTCTTATTTGCCTATAAGGCATTATATTGGTCCTATTTTACTGACTTATTCCAGCCTGTGCACTACATTCCATTGATGCTAGCCTGTTGACTATTCTCAGCTTTTCCAAAATGTCAGTGTGGTAGGTCCTTCTCTTATAGATCTCCCAATTTATGGAACAGTCTTCCTGTCATAGTTAGGGAACCATAAACAGTCACTGTTTTTAAATTAGCACTAAAACTTAGCCATATATATAGCCATTCCTACACATACCTTCTCCCCTCAACCTCCGTTTTTTAAAATACCCCTGGCATTTTATTTTTATTGGTTTCTCACAGTTTTAAATTTTTATCAATATTTGTGTGTTCAGTTTTATCAGCATTTGTGGACTGATGTCCTGTTGTATTCCATCCTTGTTAACACTTTGTCTATTAAATATATTTTTCTGTCTCATTTACTCTTATTTTTTCTCCTTGAATTGTACAGTGCGTTTAGAATGTGGTGTTAAATGCACTTGAAACTAGTAATGAGTGCTATGATATTTAAGGGGTGCAGTAGACTAATACAATATAGGGAGCTCCTTACACCTCCTTACAATAACAAGTTTACCAATTCAATATGACCCACTTTATTTTTTGTTGATAAAACTGAACAGAATTAGATGAATACCATATTGACTCTAATTTCACACTTCTAGAGGGCAGAATTTCTAGAGGACTGCAGTCAAATATTCAGTGTTAAAATAACTCTTACAGAGTACATATGGTCCCAACTTCTGTTAGAGCTGAATTAACATTGAATGTTTTACTGTGTGGTACCCCAAGGAAGAGGAAGGGAAGAGGGAGCTTTGTGTCAGTTAGTGCGTTTATATTCACAGTTGAAATCGATCTATATTAATAGGTTGATTTGGCCAAAGATGAGATTTAATTGGATTATTGTCGTTGTCCCAATATACATGACTCGGAAAGAATCAATTTATTGACCGAGGTGTATCTGACGAAGGCTTCTTATAAATCCTGCTTCCTCCAATTTTGTTGCAACTTTTTTGAAATGTTCGCCATTCCGCGTTGTTCTTCCATCCATGTATTTTAGGATATTTAACTCCTTTAGTTGCGATAGCATGAAGTCGGTCTCCTCGTCCATCCAGAAATGTGTTTTTTTCACCATGATACTAGGGAGGGCAAAACGGAGCTTTAGAATGTCGCCAGCATTGTATGCGCGTGAGCTCATTTGTTTGTCGTTTGTCGCCTTTTTTTAGTTCATTACAGTGGTGATAGAGTGACAATCATTAAGTGGTACTGTGCTGTTCGCCTTTATTGATCGCAGTACAAGGTTAATGTGAAGTAGCTAGCACAATCGGACAGCACTAACCCATAAAAATGTACTTTGAGTGGTACTCAATCGAACGGTAAATGTGAAAAACATCCGTTTATAGTCAGCAGCACCAAAATTTTCCGCCACACCCTCAATAAATGGCAAACGTCCCAGTGGAAGATTGAATTAAATCTTTTAAAGTTATATATTTTCTTAAATGTTATTGATTCTGCTTGGCCACCATGAGTGTATAGTTGCTATGTAAATTACGTAACATGCGCAGAACGCCTAGGCCAATTTTGGGCCTATTGAAGCATATACATGCCGTAGTAAATCAACCCCAAACCGTATTATCTAGGTATGTTAGTCCGACTCTGAAAAAATCGACTTTGTACGATTTCAGTCAGACTACAATGTTTACATGATTTTTAAAAGTCCAGTTTTAGCCAGACTAATACAATAAATTGACTTTTTCAAACATTGTGTAAACCCACTGAGTGACTTTTGAGCAGACAGACCATGCAGAAGCAAGGCACCCAGCTCCCTACATTCTGAACTGACTGCACCTAGTAGCAGTTTTACTCATCATTTTAGGCATAAGCCTACTGACCATAGTAGATTTCACGATTTTCTTGTGATAAAATGTTTGAGATTCATAGATATTTGCTGGAACTTGACCAATACAATTTTAGATCTTCAGGATTGTCCCTACATAGTGCTGATGCAAACCTGGTGATGGTAACTTGCACATATAATATAAAGTGTATGTGTTTGTGTGTGTGCATGTGCGTTTACATATACTGAGATACATTATAGGAGGTGTACTGTTATCATGCTGATACTATGGACCCAGCCAAAACCAAAGCTGCTGGCCTTTATTAATCAGCACTCCATATACACTCTGTTAAATTTTCATAGTTTACACTTCAATGTCTGTGCAAGAGTATGCACAGACGTTGAAGTTTACGAGAGCCCGGCACTGCCTCTGCCATTCCTCTGGAGCAGAGAAGCAGCTGAGTGCTGGGATAGAGACGGAGCTGAAGCAACGTCTGACCTTGTCCTTCGTTGCTGTGGGTCTGTGGGTTTTGGGCCTGGGACAGGAACTCCCTGTACAGACACTGTGTCTGCAAGCGGAGAAACTACTTCACAGTACAACACTTTGTTCGCTGCCACCAAGGAAAACTTAGACAACAAAAACACACACGCTGGAAAAATGACCATTTCAGAGGTGCACTTTCCCCCCGAAAAACATGCTTTGGGTTAGAGTGTTAAATAATGTTCCCATTTGAAGGAGCTGGAATTCAAGGAATAAGTCTCAAGTCTCAAAACATAGTGCATGTCGTTAAGAACGCATAAATCAACACTCAGCAAGTTACTTATCACTTATTATGTCAGACTTTCAAAAATGAAGATAAACATACCAGGTTGGAAAGTCAACAAAACTACGCCATGACCTGAGTTGAATTTATTGTAGCTTATATGATTCGTTTTAACAGAAAAAAAATCATAGCTGAAGGAAATTACAAGTTAGTAGGTCAAAACACTGATACTATGTCCTATCCAAATGGTCTTAACCACAACATATTTGTTCTATTTAAAATATCACATTTATATTCTTCTATTCTAAAATGAAAACAGGGGCAAAAATTGATTGTAAATCTCAAAATGGGATTTTGAAAAAAGTATCTCTAAATATAATAGGTCAAATGCCAACAGGTTGAAAAATGTGTTTTTTATTTTTAAGCTCACAACTCGCAATTACTTTTGCATTTCTTAATTCTAATTCAGTAATATTTGCAATATTAATGCATTTACACACCATAGTTTCAGGCCTTAAACTGCGGCATTTCCTTATGTTGTTAAGCCTGTGGTTTCTATCTCTCATCACAGCAACCTGTCTGCATTTTAGATTATTACAACATGTCTGAAATCTCAATCTGGAGTCACTTTGTTTGACTGTTTTCTGAAGACTTACAATGTTTAGCTGAGCTCAGAAGCACACAGCCTCCCTAGAGTACAGGTTCACCATTGCAACTCTTAGAAAATAACAGTGCCACGATCTTCCCATTACTGACTCCCATTACTGAAGTAACTCATACTGGATTTATCATTTAGTTCATGAATGAATACATGCTCCATTGGCTATAATGGCAGGTATGTTGTAATTACTGAAATTCACTGAAGTTTGGAACACATGAAATTAACAAATGTTGGAATAATGGCAGTCTTCTAGGGTCTTTCAGAAAAGGATTTTTAAATGCCCAGCAGTTAGGCTAAATACAGGTACTTCATTCCAACAGCTACATTTAAATGTAACTATTTTTATGATTTAATCTCAATAGCTGACAATCAAACATACAGTATAATGCATTCAATTTTGATCTTCAATATTTGTAAAATATCCTATATTCCAGTCATTACAAACTGGGTTCTTTTCCAACCCAGGTAACACTTGCTGGAATTTGTAATGTGTCCTGTCCTGGCCACCAGACTTGAACTCATTAAAGTGTAAATTTGCAAAGTGGGAAAAGCAGCGCCGGAACCGCTTGAGCCAATAAACTCCCAGCCTTGTGCAATTTAAATTACCTTAAAGTCATGAGTCTAAATATTTAACAAGTGGAGAAATATTTCTATGTATCGCTGTGTTGCCGTCTCAGAACTTCATTTACTTACACTCTCCATCTGAGATGGTGACATGTGCTGAGGTTGTGTAACACGGTGGAATTAGTCGGAATTAAAGTTTGTTTTCGAAAGAGGCAGGATTTGCCTAAAAAAGCACACCTTTGCTTGTGAGGGGTTAGTCCTGAGCAGGCCCTGCCGCAGGAGGTGTGGGTGATGTGTGAGACCACAGGACACGAATGAGAACCTCTGCTGGGATAAGCAAACAATTAACAAGGAGAGGCGGCGGCGGAGAGCTCTTCTGGCAGCCAGATGAGGATGCTCTGAGGTGCAGGTTCTGTGTGTCTCTGGCTCTGCTGTGTTCAGGGGGCCACACGGTGCTCCGCAGGTCAGCTCATCCCATCACCCGCGACCAAATGTCTGTGGGGGTCAGTGTTTATTTTTTCTTTCTCCACCCCTGTGTCGACATTACTTTAATTTACAAATACAAAAGCCCATTGAGGTTGTAATGTTACTCAAACACAGGGCTAAAGAGAAACCTGCTTCAATTTCTAGGGTTATATAATAATGCAGTTATTCCTCAGGAGCATTAATTAAAAATGTCCTGAACAGTAGGTTAAAGAGTACTTAAACCAAGTGAAAGTGGCAAATCCCTTTTTTTCCTCACATTCATGAACATGCTTGTGTCTCACAAGGCTAAGCATTATTTTATTTTATTTGGTTTCCTACGTTGTTAATATATTGTCAGCACATCATTCTAAAACACAAGTATATTCTACTGAAAGGAAAAACCACGTCTGTCAACATGCTTTTGTTATTTGCACAGAGCTTCTTAAGGTTTTACCCTAAATCTAGTTACCTCATGCATTTATACTAATTACCACAAAGCACTGTTGAGAAATCCCCTCTTCCTCAGATGCATCAGGAATTTTAGCATAAAAAGAAAAATCCAAGACAAATAGCTACATATATATCTTGACTGCTAGTGAATCAACAAAGCAAATAGCAGAGATTTCAGTATCTTGCTATTTTGGCTGTCACTGGCTAACTATCTTTTGAAGCCTCCAAGTTGTAGCTTATGTATGTGGTCATTGTGGTTGTTTCTGTAGGACACCCTGAAAAGTTCCAAACTCTCGGTGCTGTATATAGCTATGGGACATGCCGCCTCGCCAAGGAGTAACTTTTGCAGGATGGCATACCTGCCACCCCAATAAACATTTAGCACTCAGTGATATTAAAACCTAATAATACCCATTGTGCTGTTGGTTGGTGGGCTATTACGATAGAGTCATTTTGTCAAACAGTGGCTATGTAACTAAAGCTAGCTTGTGGACTACTTATAGTTGGTAGAGTTGCTCATTATAACTGGATATAATAAAATTGAAAGATACAGTATCAGCAAGTTATGTCACCAAGGAGACTGGGATTTAAGTGAGTGCTCACCTTCTTTGTAAACAAGTTCAATGTGGGGTCTCATGGTATGGGGAGCTGGAAACATTAATTATTTTACATCACAATGAAAACATCAGAATTTTGTAAAATTTTGTGCAAGGCTGATGTTTCATACATCATGTCCTTTTTTCCACTGCCTTTTCCCCAAACTGCAATGCATGGACACATTTTTTTAAATATATATTTTTAAATATATATATAATGTTCTAGTAGTTGCTAATGATGTTAACTTGTCCTAACTCCTTGGAGAAAAGTATCTTCAATGTATCTTTGAAAACCAGGCTATTCTAGTTTTTTTTTTTTCTGTTTGATGAAACATGATGGGGTTTGCAGAAGAGGGCTCGTCTGAAAGAGTTAAATCCGGCGCCATGCAAGACTTAATTTCTCTGGCCCTCGAGCTGAACTGTGAAACATGCTGGCTGTATTTGCAGTTTCTAAAAACACTGCCTCGACAGAAGTGTGGAACACAACGTGGATGCTGTAAATCCACCAGTCAAGAGACAGTAAAAATTTATTGCCCGTCCAGGATGGTGGTGCAAAATTACGCAAAATGTGGGTGACACCATGGTGGTTTGAAAAGATGAATATTAATCATTCATAAAGAATATCCATGTAAACAATGTAGGGTCCCTGCTGAGAGGGAGACATGACAAAAGCCCTGTTCACTTTTCCATGGGTGAAATTCTGCTCTGGCACTTTTATGGGATGGTTCTGTGAACAGCCAGTCATATTAGCAGAACTTAAAGAGTTTTTTTTTTTTTTTTTTACTTCACACTGCCGGTAGTGTGCAGCACTGTTTACTCAACCTGAGAGGGGAAAGATTGGTCTTACCCAAGAGCTGCTGTGAGAATTAAATCTCTTTATGAAAACTTGCCTTCAGTCTTTGCTACTACAATAAAGCAAGTTTTTTGGAAAAAAAAAGTCAAATTATGCTTATGCAGAATTGGAATGCAGACCCCCTGTCCTGGTAGTATTTTGCCTTAAAAATGGCCCCTTCATGTCTGATACCAGTTTTAAATCAAAATGGAAACAAAAGGAACAGATTTAACAAACTATTTTAATTTGAACACATTCAGTGATAATTGGTTTGTAATGCTGAATACGCATCAAGACTAAAATAATTCAATCAGAGAGCAGCTGACTAAGAAACCTGTTCAACCATGGATTTGTGCTTAAACTTCTCTTTCGTTACATGTAGATCTACCTTTTGAAAATCAATACCGCAGATTACTGTACTCAAAGCGCCAGACGTAAGTAGTTGTGGGAAAGGAATGTGCTGAAACGCATGGGATATAGGAAGTGAATCAGGGCATATATGGGATTAATTAGCTTTGGTTTGAGAAGGATCCCTCAACCCTGGTTTCATTGCCTGTGACTTAAGAGGGCTTCAGCAGGGAAGAGAGCTGAAGGCCTACTTGGGCTTGCTCCAACTTTGGGGTTACACTCCGTTATACATCATTGAGGTACAGTTATGCTGCAATAATACATCAGCAATAATACTTAGCAGTGTTCCCATTGACGGTAACTATTGCAGCCATGATACATGTCCCAAAGCATAAATAATTGTATTTTTTAAGACATATGAAAACCTGTCCTTTTCTATGGAGACTGCAGAGGTCAATGTGTGTATATAGAAATCAGACTTAAGATAGAATCTTTGTACTTACACACAGACTTGTAGGCTTTAAAAAGACCAAATTTCCAATTGAAACCCTACATCTTCTCACTGTTGAGGCAGCTACAGAAAATTCATTTGTAAAGAGAGGCCATTTTCTGTGCTTGAAAATATGTATGATGTGGGTCCATACAGCAAATCAGGTCTGCACCTGCATCCACAATCTTGAGATGACGGTTTAAAGTTGAGGGTGTCATTCATTTCTAAGCTAGCTGTTTTCATATAAATTCTGTTTTCATACTTGTTCATGCCTGTAGCCACCTCCAAAAGGATTATGATTAAAATCTAAATTTAAAATGGAGCCCCTTGGCATAGGTTATTTTTTCAACTGGTGATCTTGTTCTGTTATTCATTACCTACTAACATCCAAAGCACACAAGTGTGCAACAGTTCAGGTCAATTGCTATTTTTGTTCAAGAAAGGTGTTAAAGTGTAAAACTTAGAGGTGCCTTAGAGTGTAGGTAAAAGTCAAGGGTTTCATCTTTTTGTTGTGCAGTATGGGGCATGGATCCATTCCTTATGGGAAAGTTTCTGTGACAAATTCTAAATCACAGTATTTTTCTATTTCTTATTATTAATATGGAGTGTGAACAGACTGCAGTGTTCATTATCAGTTGTGTCTTTAGCATCAGAATTTCTCATGCCATACACACTTAATGTTAACTCTGTTTCCAATAGATGGCAAGTGTATTATTAGTATGATGCTGAGTATGAGACTCGCTAATTTCTCTTCTTTATATTGTGTTATGAGCCCACTGTTCAAAGCAGACTTCTGTTTTTTTTTTTTTTTTTTATTGAAAAGGAAGCTAAATGGCTATAATAATAATAACAATAATAAAGCATAGCATCTCCCTCCGAGCAATACTGGGGATTTTTACAAATAAGTCATTCATTATCTGAGGAGGAAGTAGTTAAACAAGTACAATGTTTTCAGTTCAACATTGAATTTTTAAAAATATTTATTAGAGTTTCTTGTTTTACTGGAAGGGCTGATTATTTAGTTTATCTTATTGCATCTCATATCACTTAAAATGTCCTTGAGCAAAATTGTACAACATGGATACTAGGGGACAGATGCGGCATGCAAAATAGCATTTAATGGATTTAGTGCTGGGAGAATATGACAATTATTACAGAAAAAAACCATAGAAATCCAAATCTGAAGATTGTAGCTCTGCATCAAGAATGTCATTTTTTTTCTCCATCTGTGCTTTCAATTTCGTAGGATTGGTTGACCTGTTAATTAAATACTGGATGTATGTAGCCTAATGACTTTAGCCTTGGCGAGCTGTAGTTCCTCCCAGGAAGGAATGTATATGTTATAGACGTACATCCTGAAAACTAATATTTCTCAAGTGACCTGTTGATGATGCTCACCAGGGTGCAGAGCCAGTGAAATAGAAAACCCACGTCTAGGAAGTCAGCATATGGGTAGAGGATAACATATCCTCATTAATAAAGAGGACATTAGGAAACACATGCAGATGTCATATCAGATGTCTATATGCAAAGACTAGCTGTTTTGTTGATTTCCTAGACTTGGGTAAGGAGCTTACCTTAGGTTCTTCAGGGCTAACTGCAGATTCTTGATATAAAGCCCAATTTAAAATGATGAAAATAACTTATTGAGGGGACAGATTGGGACAGCAAGCCATCACTCTTCTGACCATACACACCCACCTGGTTTGGAGATTCTACCAACAACATACCTGATTTTCAAAGGAACACAACAGTGGTACAACCTGTGGCCATGTTTTTGCTGTATAGGGAAGACAGTCCGAACAGGAATCTCAATCCCTAGTACAAAATGATCCCCTTGAAAACAAATATAACTGATGAGTCACTATGTCTAGCTGTAGATGACCTGAATATTTTCCACAGTATGTGTTAGAGTTGAAGAAACTCTGGAAAATTTCTTCAGGCAGTAGCACAATTGAAGCTGACTCTAGGTAGAAACCTTCACGCTATTATCTGTGTGATAATGTTGACACTGAGAGAATTAGTGTAGTATACGAAGATGTATTTTCTAGTCATTTGGATTGTGGAGAAGCTAAGGGGATTCACTGTCCATTCTCCCTTCCTTACAAAGTGGTAACCTCATCAGACTTTCAGAAAACTGAGACATGTCTTCATAAAGATGGAACAGAAGGGGATTTGGAAAGTCCGTAATGTGAGTTTGATTCACCCTTAGTCACAGTGTGGCAGGAAGGCAGAGGTCTGTACAATTCTACGGATTAAAAATAGCTGAACATATCAGTTGCTTGGCAACACTTAATGGATTTGTGTGATGAAGGTAAAATTGTATTAGCTATATAGTTATTAGTTGTAATTAATTTGTTTATTAAACTTTTGGTCTATGTGAATATAAGATTTATACAACATTTACAGTCCTATTTAGTTGACATACATATCAAAGTGATGCTACATTCACAAACATATTAATATGTAATTAATAAAACATAAAAATGTATTCTCGGTAATATTCATCTTACTATTAACAGTGTTCTGTGTACAAGAAACATTTTGTTTTGGATTCAATAATATGTTTACACACATAAATTTGGCCCATGAACATTACAAGTTGCCATTACAAGATGCTTTCAGAAGAGGAGGAACTGAGGATGTATTGACTGTTCATTTGAAGGCAGCTTTCGCTCATCTGTCCTTTTGAGGAACAACTCAAATGGAAGTAATCGAAACCTTATTTTGACAGAATTTGGCAGCATTGGAATAAGTCAGAGAATCAGTTCTAAGATAACAAGATAGCTCTAAGATAGTTGTCATTAATAATGTCCTTACATTACACCACACCAACCACATAATTAAGTCAGGATTAATTCAATGTCCAGGTTATGAAGTTCTGAATAATCAGTGCCTGTAATACCAGGTTGATCTGGACATATGGCAGCAGTCACACAGGGGTGTTATTCTATCATACATACAAGCAAAGCCAAGGTTGAACTTTTATACGTTTTGTTCAAATGCAAATAACTGAATTGTGTTCCTTGCCTTTAAAAACAAAAAAGAGAAATTCTTGCTCAAGTTTAATTTAAACAATAAACAATAATTTGTTGATTTTATTGATGTGACAGAAATAATTTTGTCTGGTAAGAGTTTCTTGGAATTGCTTGTTTCTTAGGAATAATTCTTACTTTCTGACCATCAGATATACTAAATAATGATTGTTTTGAAAGGGCGTTTGATGCATTGAACCTTATAGTTAGGGAGTAATACTGACCATGCCAATGCAGACTATGGCTCTGAGTCAGCAGGGTGATGTACAGTTGAATGAAGTGTCACTGCGAGGCTTTCATTCCGCAGGGTGCTCCTTGTTCATTGCTCCATAGGCCCTCTGGCAACCTGGGTCCTGCGATGTGCCTGCCCCAACTGCAGCTGGAGGCTTTCAGTTCGAAAGAGAAGCAGTGGCTGCCTGCACTTACTTTAGAGAATCCACTGCTAATGTGTGGCCCTCCTGCATTGACACAGGATGTTGAGAAGTTGTAGACACGGTTGTGATTGGACATTGAAACTTGGGGAAAAGAACAAACTAAAATGAAAAGGACTGTTCGTTCATGTAACTGCGTTAAAGTGCCAGATCACCTCATGCATTCTTTTAATGCGCTAGCTCCTCTCACTCTTTATCCTTAAAGAGTGTAACAGTTAATCTTCTGTAAATGCAGTGCTCAGTTCTGTCTGTGACGGGACTTCACATTGCATTCAGGAATCTAATCAAATCGTTGAATAGGCTGCTTCTTCATAACATTCATTAGCATCTTCTACAAACAGTGCATAGAGCTGGTCACCATATGACCTGAGTTGCCCTGTCAAGTGTGACCCAGTTTTGTCTGGTAAATTTATGTTTATTGACCTGTTATGCACCCCCTTGTTTTCCAGGAGTTCAGCTTGATATCATTTTAAGAGGTTCATTAATCATTTCCCAGTTTTTCCAAATATTTTACTTAATTGTGTTTTTCCTGGGTTTTGATTCTGGAAAATGTCCATTGTGAAGCTGTTTTGAGTGCTTTGACATTGTACTTGTAAAAAGCAGAAACATTGCGACACAACTGAGGCGATACTCAGCATGTGAGATGATCCTGAAATGTACAAACTGCCTTAGTGGAAATAACAACCGAAAATGTAAAGTGACAAGAAAATGTATGTCAAGACTGATGAACGCAGGTCTAAATGAGAGCTGGGGGCTATTGCATAGATGTAAACACAACAGAAACAGGAATTGTTTATGGCCTCATTGAACTGTGACTGGCTAATCCGACTGGTCAATATGACGCACTGTCGCCACGTCTTTGCACAAGGTGCAAAGATTCCAGCATTTTTACGCCTCTTCACATCAAATGAAAGGCTGCATGCTTAACACTTACAAGGATGTTTACTAGGATTAGCTACTAAAATAAACTAGTAAAACGAATATGCTGAAAATTTAATGTAATGCCCATTTTCCATTCATAGAGTGTGTGCCGGAACTTCAGTGAGACTGTTATACATGACATGGTACACATACTTTATTCACTTTTAAACGCTATTTTCACCCCATTCGAAATGCCAATCAAAATCATTCCTTTTGGCTCTGTCATTCTTTATTGTAATATTCCTGGGGAAACTACAGTATCCAAGAAAAAGAGCTGTCATGGCCAAAAGGAATTCTTTATGTCCATTGCAAAGTTAAGCCAATTTTCTGGAATTCAGATATGCAGTTATTTAAGATTATTATTTTAGCCAATAACAAGACATCTTCAAGGGCATTTAGGGAAATGTTAACATGTAGAATATACATAAAAATTCAGGGAGTGAAAAATCTGTGAGGCTATTGTTATTGTTTTTACAGTTACTAAAGTCCATAGCCTGTATGCCTGTGGGGGATATTATAGTGACACTGTCTGTGTATTGGGTCCTCATTATTACTGAATTTGAGCCTTGTATTGAAACTGTCAAGAATATCACTTTCATTCAACAATTCATATCTTCAGTGATATTCATGTCATTTTACCACATCATGTTGCCTTGATATGCTTCAGGCTGTGACGGCAGAACATGTCAAAAAGAAGCAAGAAACCTATGGGAGCACAGAGAAATAAGCTCATAGACTCCTCCAAAACCACTGATGGTAACTCCTTTGGATGTTGCTAAAAATGCAGAGTGATGACATCTACAATAAGATCACTTTTCCTTCTAGTTTGCATGATCATTTGAACTGAAAAAAAAGTTTTGTTCAGGTTGTTTGGAGCTGTATGTCAACCCTTCATAATGATGAAATCATACACGGGGCTGTATTTTCTGGATTATTTTTCTCAGTTTCACAGAGTGCGTGGGCACAGGCACATCTAGTACCTGGACCACTACAACTGTAAAATCTTGCAAAATACGACTTTTGAATCTCATAAATATGAGATTAATCTTGCATTTAAAAACTTGTATTTCCTTGCTTAAAATCTCGGATATTGTGGGAAAAATATAATGTTCTGGCCCTATCCGTCTTGCATAGGAAACAGAGCCAAAATAAAATCCTATTGCATTGTGGTCTGTAAGTAGCTACAATACACATAAATAAATACATTAATTGCAAAAGGAATTCAGGTTCAGTTTTGGTATTTTCCTGATTTGAAAGAAGGCAAACCTAAAAAAATAATAATTTGAAAAAATGCCAGAGTGTTGAAGTACACTTTGCTTGTTGTCCAAAAAATTGGTGACCATGAATATGAACTTTTGTTATTTTTGTTATTAGATAAAATAAATTATTTGGCAACTCTGCTTGTACATACATTCTTAGTAATATAGTATGATGACAGAAACTACAGGATTGTGAACAATGCCATATAAGAGCTTGTAAAATCATAATAAGGATACTGTGGTACATGTGGTGTTTTTGAAAGGATCAGCTTAGAAATACACTACGAGTCACTTGTAGTTTGCTTCCATTTGTGGCTTTATTTGAAAAAGAAGCCATCTAAACACAATTAAACAATACTTTTCTCATAGCAGAGGAGCCACCATTGCCTCTCTAAGTAGGACACCACCCTTAACCTTCCCTGTTCTGAAAGGGAGACTTTACAGCCCCTCAGGCTACAAAAAAAACCTCAAGCTGCACCCTTACAATGGCAAGATGAGTCACGCAAGGGTACGTTCTTTTAAAGCTAATACACCTCCTGTGAATCCAACTATGACAAGGGAGAGAGCAAGAGGGAAAAAGGCAAAACAGTACAATGCTTCACCTTCACGCCGGTAATTACAATATTGACAACCAAATATGGTTGGATATAGGTCTTGCAGCTGAAGACATGAGTCACGCTCCACTCCCTGTCTCCTGCGAGGCAGGTTATCTGCCTGCAGCAAGCCGCCACGCGCCTCATGCACCTGATTGTCTCATCACCGCATTCCAGGCAACAAAGGCGGACGTGCCGGGACAGGGCGCCCAGACACTGATACACTTGTTCTGTGGCCGCAGGTGTAGCTGCCTTCTGTTTCGTGTGCTCCTTGGGTGTTGCCGTTCATGAGGAACATTCTTAAACTTAGGCTAGCCTCCTTCTGCTTCGTCCTCTCCTCCTCTTTATATTTTTCTTCCAGGTAGTTTGATTTATATTTCTGATGAAAACAAGTAACAATATACAACCATGCCACAGCCCATAGATTCAGGTGCCAGTGTGTATGTGCTTGGGAGACTGAAAAAGGGGAGTAGTGAATAAATAATTTACAAAATAACTATCAATTTGCAAAACTGGTGACAGCACAGAAATAGAACATAAATGAACAAATAAAATGTTAAATGTTAAATAAAATAAACCAACAAATAAAACGTCTCAACAAAAAATGTACCAGAAGATTAATAAATAAATAATGAATAAAATAATTATCTTACATAGGCTATTTCTTGTCTTATATGATTAAAACAATTTTAAGTAGAGAACATGTTTCAAAAGATAAAAGCATAAAATGTATGGTTGGATTTCATTCTCTTATTCATTTGACTTTCATAGTTTTACCCAGTTTGGAAAATGAAGGGAGAGAAATCTGTAGTGACATTGTAAAACCACAGGACGAATTCCCTTTTACTGCATGTATATCAAACAAGAAAGAGAATAAAGAAGTCTGCCTAATGTTTTGTGGGTGGCATTACATGTTAATGGTTAATGGTTAATGGACTGCATTTATATAGCGCTTTTATCTAAAGCGCTTTACAATTGATGCCTCTCGTTCACCAGAGCAGTTAGGGGTTAGGTGTCTTGCTCAGGGACACTTCGACACGCCCGGGGCGGGGATCGAACCGACAACCCTCCGACTGCCAGATAACCGCTCTTATCTCCTGAGCTATGTCGCCACATGTCTGATGTGGGGACATTGGACAACAACAACAACAATAATAATTATCATTATTATAATTATTTGTATTAGTATTAGTAGTAGTAGTATTATAAAGAAGAATAATTAATCAATAACCACAATCATAATCATAAACCTCATCACCACTGCCACATTAATTCTGAAAGTCCAATGCATCAAAACATTCTTATTAAATAGGAAAGCTTTTGAATTTTCTCATTTTGCCAACAAATATGTGTGTAATCTCTTTGTACTTATTGATCAATCCAATTTGTCCATCTGTTTACATTGTTCAAACCTGAAGTGTGGCAGGCAAACTCTTGTCAGCATAATAAACAATCCGACTGAACACTGTAAACAACAATTATGTTCACAAAGTCAAAAGGAAATAATGTCAGGGGGAAAAAAATCAGAAGGTTTGAATGTTTTTTAAATACTACCTTATTTTGTTGGTACACAAATCACCTTTTAATATATATATATATATATATATAAATGTTTTTGCTTATGCATATTATACACAATGCAATAAAAAGCAAACTGCCAATGCATATATAGAACAAGTTCTACTCTCTCATCACATTAAAACTTTGGATAGGTCAACACCTATTTTAGGCCACATTCCCACATAAACAGTGCAATTTGGAACAGCCTAAGATTGAAAACTTAGGCTGGTCCATTTTCTCCCTGTTTTGGTTCCCCAGATCATTACTGCTAAATGTAACCCAGTATGAATGTTCACAAATTCAATTACATGATAATTACATCAAAATACAATTATGAATTACTGTAACATCAACAGATTAGCATATTTTCAACCTCATTTCAGCTGTCCTAATGGCTTCCTGCCTCCTTGAAATGCTTGGGACAGCCCACAGTAGGAAGAGCTCCAGATCCCATCCAAAATGACCCACAGCAGTCAGACAGATGAGGTCTTGCAAAGTCCCAGGGTTTCACATGACTGCATTACATTACATTACATGACATTTATTTGGCAGAAGCTTTTATTCAAAGCGACGTACAAAAAGTGCATTTCATGGTCATAGACAACTACTAAACACAGGTTCAATAAGATACAATATTGATTTTGTACAGCTATTTCTAGCCAAGAACACAGTTTAGTTCACACAGTGAACACTATTCTGACCTAACCTCTGCAAAGCCAACTAGGCAGAAGAATAAGCTGAATGATCTTTTATACAGTATTAGGACAAATACAAATTACCAAAAAGTTCTGGGATGGGGCAAGAAGAGAGGGACATTGTACTTGTAAAAAGCAGAAACATTGCGGAGAGGGACAGGGAGTTCGTTCCACCACTGGGGAGCTAGGGTGGAGAAGCTCTGTGATCTCTTTGGTCAGGTGGGAGGGGTTACAAGGTGCCCTGCTGCCGCAGAGCGGAGTGGTCGAGCAGGCACATAGGATCGAATCATGTCCTGCCAGTAGATGGGGGCTGTCCTGTTGGCTGTGTAGGCAAGGGTCTGGCTTATGTTTTGGTCCCAATGGTTCACATGAAGGCAGAATCGTGATGATGAGAACTGGCCATTCAGCGAATCTAGGCTCATAATTTTTCCTGTTGTTTGGAGAACATGCAGCACTGTGTTACAGTAAGCCTCCTCCAAGGGACACTTCTCAACTGTGCTGACCATCGCATAAGAAAAATCCCCTCCTCATCATCAGATTATGTCCTTACACTTTCCTTCATCATGGTGAGGTCATATCCTGTTAGCTGCTACCTCTGCAATGCAATAGCTTTATACATATTCTAATGAGGAAATATTAGGTTAAAATTGTGTAATTATAAAAACAGTACTCAATAGAGTTATTTTTATTTTTTCACGAAATGTACATTGTTCAGTTGTTAATGGTCCTAAAAACATCTTTCAGGTTTATATGAAATAGGCTAACCTGGATTTATTATTGAATGTTACAATTTACTGTGGTTGTGAAATTTTAAAAAATCAAAAATGGGATTCCTGATAAAGTGCTCAAGAGTTTCTCCATGAATTAACCCTGGAAACATGTTTTGTTTTTGATCTACACAATTTTTATCAATTAGCAAATGGATATCTATTTGCTGCATTCCAAACCACTCCCTCTTGTCCATAGTGACAAAAATCTCTGACCCCTCAGCAAGGGAAAATGAAGACATTCTGAACTGAAAGTGAGGGAAGGGTTTGGAATGCACCTTAGTCTCTAAGAGTCATGTCCAACTGAAGACTTACTCTTAGTTCAACTTTTCAGAGTTCATTATTTTAATGCAAATTTTTTTATTTTATTTTTGTGCAAAGGGGCCCAGGAAGTAAGAAACACACATGAAGCTATACATTAAAAAATGTCTCAACAACATTTTTATAAAGAAACTAAAAATGTGTCTTAACAACATTCTAATTTCAAAATTGAATGTACAGTATGAAAAATTGAATAGTTGAATAGTTCTTGGGAGACATTGGTCATTTATACAAACCATGAAAGAGAGCAATTATATGAAGGAACATTTAAAAATTGGACTATTCCTTCTTTATGGTGTGCACGTGTAGCGGGTGTAGCTTGATTGGTTTGCTAATGAAGCACAGTAAAAGTGCAGTAAAGTGAGGGTGATGACAAGTGGGAGGCCGTGTTCAAATCCCACCTCGGACTTAAGCAAATCTCCAACTCGTTTGTTACAAACGCATCTGAGCTTGTACCACCTAGTCTCAGTTAACACACTCTAGATAACCAGACTTCCACCTATTCACAAATGGCAAAATGAAAGTGGCTGTTGTTGCTTCAAGTTTTATCCCAGAGCAGGTTCCTGCCCCTTCCAACAAAAGAAGTGTCAGGAAAGGATCAAATTACCCCTTTTATATCAAAGATTGCTGACAATGGGATATTCCAAAGAACAAAAAGCAGTGCTGATGAGTTAGGGGACTGAGGAGTTTTCAGTAAATGAGAATAGAGTGCACGCTTGGACCTGTTCTGGCATCAAGTTATTTCTGATTGACACAGGCACTTGCCTGTGGCAGGTGCAGAAAGCAGGCAGGACGCTGAATGCTTCTGATGAGTACCCAACCTGCTGAATTGTCAGGACAAGTTTGAGGTTCACTAACCACTCAATTCAAAAATACTTTAGCTGCAGTTTATTGTGTGCTGCAAGACTGCACCTCTACAAGCCTTGTCAAGCTTGGCAAGCTGATTTGTGGAAAACAAAACCTGTAAACAGGCTTCCAAAACACACAATTCCAAAACTCTCCCTTTAATTCAAGAACTTGAAAGGAATAACATACCAGGTGTGATATATTTATCAACAAGACAAGCAAATGCCAAAAGGTTTAAAGTATAATGTATAATTTAGGTGAATGACTATGAGGAGGTATTTGTCAATTACATAAAAAGGAATTGAATATTAAATATTAAAAGAATTCTAAAGTCCATTCTACATGATGGACATAAACAGACTTATATTTTTGGGCATTCATTTGTCATGTCTGTGGTTTATTTTAAAGTCCCCTTTTCTTCCAATGCTATATTTTTGTCCTCGTCTATCAACAAACAGATTTTCTTTGCCCTGAAGGTATTCTTTTTACATTCGCAGGGCACTCATGTCGAACGTACTTGAGCCATCAACAAAATAGGAAGCATTACTTTACCTACATATATGTCTCATTCACACATGAAACTTTAAAGTATCCCACTCATATGGGACATTAACAATATGATCTACTTGTTCATTTAGCTCCAAAGAAGTACAAGAGCATAATGATACAGTGTAATTTTATTGGTGATAACTCTACGAATATGTATTACTGTTGTCGCCAAATACACTTAGCAGGTATATAATGCTAAAATAAAGCCATGGTTATTGCAGTTTGTAAAAAATATGGCCCCCTCTGTAGTCATATCAGAATGGCACCTGTAGCTGCTGACATAGCTTGTAAACCCCAAAGCTATGTAAACAAGCATGTCTGGTCGTGTAGGGAGAGATTCCTGTAATCGCAGTCAGACAATAGTGATCTGCGTGGAAGCCAGTGAGACAAAGATTGAGTAAAAATTTAAATAGGAAGTGCGTACGCGAGGTTCCATTTTAAGAACCCAGAGCCCCAAAGATGCCTTGAATGACCCCGTGATGAACACCTAATATAGCCTTCCACATAGTCACTCATAAACAGAAGGACAAAAAATGTCTCCAAATTTGACAATTAGTAAATGCAGAAATATGTAAATTGTGTAAGCATCTATGATGATTTATGTATCTGCATTATATATCTATCCATATTGTATACTGTTCAAAATATTGAATAATAACAACAGTGTCCATTATTTGTATATTTTTAAACATGAAGCACAAAGTATTTTCCAATGAGAAAATAAAGAGAAAAATAATACTGACTTGTTAACTTTCAAAAAGCAGTTCCAGAGTTTAGGGGCCTGTAGCAAAAACACACCATAAAATGAAATTAAATCATTTTTTTAATAGGGTGGCATAATATGGCGCACAATATTGTACAATAGCATGTGCCAAAGCTCATAATATGGCCAGAGTAGTGCCCCTAAAATGGCATCTGCTGTGAATGAAAAAAATGAAAGTAAGTTTTCTCATAAACATAAGCTCAGTTAAAATAAAATATGCGCTGCTCATGAGAAGCTATTTTGATTTTGTTTTTATTCTTATTCCTTGAAAACCTTGGGAAACAGAGTAGGTTATGCTGTCTCTCCTTTTTGTTATAAGAAGTATTTCAGCAGCCTTTTTAACTGGCTGTATTCAGCTGCTGCCAGTATTATTTGCCAAAGACTGAGACAGTGGTGAAAACCTATGGCCTAGATCAGGACCGTACATATACCAGTTGGAGACAGAAGTAGGAGAAGGAGGGTTTTGGTCATCAGGGTATTCCTCTTCACCACTCAACAGAGATTTCTCTGGTTCAGTGTGGGCCTGAGATTTGCTTGTCAATTGTACAGCTGTGACCGCTCAATTGGTGGACTTTAAAATGGAAATTTTAATATGTTATTTTTAATAATCTGTTAATTAAAAATAATTATTTACAGACAATTATTGCTCTTTGTGTGTATGAATAAAATGTTTGTGAATTATGTGACCAGTTTAAACTGGCCCCTCCCAGAGAGATCTACAGAGAACTATTCAGACAAAAAAACTGTCAGCTGGATAGATGTTGAATCAGCCTATTGAGTAACCAGTACAGCTCAGCTGAGTCAATCAGTTAAAAATGGAGTGATAAATTATATCAAAGACTCTCAGAACTAATTTACAAGTAGTGTCCCCAAAAAGTACAAATACTAATATGAAGTGGCTTAATAAGGTGTGGCATCACTGTCCACTGTGGCCATTCTATCGCAACAAATTCAATCAACAGCATGTTGACGGGGAAGAAAAGTTTTAGATAATGTTTGGCCATCTCCCATAAATGCTTCAAACTGCGCCATGAAAACCCATACCATTACTGAACCCCTCAGTGTTGGAACCAAACATTCAGGCCTGTAGCCTAGGCTTCTATAGCTGGATGCCACATTTTCACTCATCCATTTGTTGACAACATGTCGAAGGATGATTAATCTAACTATCATGTTTCTCCACTGCGCAGCTGTCTATTGCTTGTGCTGTCTGCACCACTGTACTCACAAATGTGCATTGCCAAGTGTAATGAGAGGGTTGTGTATTGCAGAATGAATATGGTATCCTGCCCTGTTGGCATAGCATTGGACTTGAATAAACTACATGCTCATGCCCCAAATTGAAATTTTCAGTCTGTTTAGGCATTGTATTTTATAAGTTAATCATGCAATTAAAAACATTTTATGACATTACTCATTAAACACAATAGGTGAATAATGAGAATACATGCCAGAGAAAAATGGATATATCACAAATGCTTTTTGGTGCAAGCAAAAAAATAATAATTTTGTACATTGGGTTATCGGGTGGGAAGTTGTCTCCATCCGACAAGCTGTGACATCACAATGAAGAATAGCATGCTCTTCAGGGTTCCAACAGAAGTCCTCTCAGTAGTCTAAGTAGTGAATAAACCCCCCATTTTGATGCAACAGCTGAAGGTTTTGAAGTGTTGTCCAATGGGTTTTGAGGCATTTGGCTGGATTTGAGCAGATAATTTGTTTCTATACACTTCAGAATTCATCCTGCTGCTGCTGTCAAACGTCACATCATCAATACAGACAAGTGAGCCAGCTCCAGTGGCTGTACATGCCTAAGCCATAACACTATCTCCACCATGTTTCACAGAGGAGGCGGTATGCTTTGAATCATTACCAGTTCCTTTCTTCCTCCACACTTTTTTTTCCATCACTGGAGTACAGGTTATTTCTCAACTCAACTGTCCATAAGACTTTGTTCCAGAACTCTACTGTTTTTTAAAGTACTTTTTTGCAAGCTCTAACTTGGCCATTCTGTTCTTGAGGCTTGCCAGTGGTTTATATCTTGCAGCGAAGCCTCTGAGGTTATCAACCCTAGACCTTTGGTTAGCTTTCTTGATCATGAATAATGATGCAACAGCACATAGCTGGCCAAGAAAAAGCTGAGCAGCCAATTGTCCGATTACATGAGGTGCCCTAAAATGTGGGGGGGCGGGTGCACTTTTAAAGGGCTCTAATTCCTACATGGACCGTCCGATTTGGTTATAAACACCCTAAAATTGAAGCTGACAATCTGCACTTTAACATTATATTCATGGTTACATTTCAAAGCCAATGTACTGGAGTACAGAGCAAAAATTACAACAAATGTGTCCCTGTCCAAATACTTATATGGACTGCTCTGTACATGTAAATACAATGAGACTACAGAATCGGTGTTAATGTTGTGTATAGTTCAAATAATAAATAGTTGTGACTTTTGTCAAACTTTGCCCTGTATGACCACGTCTGGCAAAGGCAGCAGTGCTGGAATACTGTGTGCTTAGTGTTATTACTGCCTTAAAATGAAATAAATCCTTTTAATGTATACTTCTCCGAGCTGTTCTGCCCTTGTTCTCATGTTTCTACATAATATATCTGGGGGAAAGGGCCAAGCACAGACCCCTCTGTGTGTTGGAACTCAAAGGAGGAAAAGTACAATATTTTTTAGGAATTTAGCCAAACGTGTGTGCTTGCGTGCGTGTGCATGTGTGTGTGTGCAAGTGTCTCTGTGTGTGTGTGCTGTATATAACTTACACAACATAAATATTGTATACTGTGTGCATGAATGTATGAAACTGATATTGATATGCATTGCAGATGTGCATTTGTATTTGTAATGAGGAATGTAACCAACTACTATAATATTCCTCTCTATGTAGTTGTTGACAGACTGGTCTTGCTAACACAGACTGATCACGTCCTGCATTGACATTCTCGGTCACCTGAGGAAGAGTTACATTATTATAGGCATTTTAGCAGACGCTCTTATCCAGAGCGACTTACACAACTTTTACTTAGCACTTTACATTGTATCCATTTTTTTATACAGCTGGATATATACTGAAGCAATGCAGGTTAAGTACCTTGCTCAAGGGTACAACGGCAGTGTCCTTACCCGGGATTCGAACCTGCGACCTTTCGGTTACAAGCGCAGTTCCTTACCCACTGCGCCACACTCCGTCCTCCGTTCTAACTAAGAGTTGTTCTTCTGTTTGCCTTACATATCACACTAATGCATGAGCATCACAGTCATCAAATGTTCACTTTTGACTAAAATTTCCGACCTTATTTACAGATGTCTTTCATATAGATATAAATGCAGATGTCACTTTAGTCACTGTTCCTATTGAAACACTATCCAGTTGAGCAATCATTGTGACTAAAGGTCCTGCCATCCGTGCCCCAATAATGAACCCTCTTGCAAAGTCACAAAGATCTTTTCCTCTTGCCACCTTGATCCAAAATTGAGTTCAACTGGGCCTTTTTATACATGCCACAGAGCATGATAGGATGTTAATTGCTTAATTGTATCATGCAGCACACCTGTATGGAAGCATCTGCATTCCTCATGTTTCTCCACTTATTTATTCAGGTCTTTCCTTTCACCCGTTTGTAGTGATATATATGGCTGTTAAAAGAAACTTTAATCATACATGTTCAATTCATTGTGTAATGTAGGCATGCTTACATCATGGATTTAAGGAATTGCATCTTATATATGTTTTATGCTTTTTTAAATCTTTTTTTTTTTGGGGGGGGGGGGGATTTTTGTGCACAATTGTAAAACATTAGCTTCAACAAGCTAGTGTGCTATCCACTCATATCTACTGAGAAAAGTGGTTTATAGTAGTGCCTAATTTGAATGAGGTATGCCAGACAGAGATACCACAGGACCTGATGTTAATCACTCTAACAGTGAAGTATTTAATACCATGACTGAATGCTGTATTTCAAAGCGCTCCTGTTCTTTTTCCAAGCTGAAAGTCACCAATCAACAATCAGATCCACATGACTTGTTTCAGCTTGTGTTCCAATGTTCTAAGACCTGAAAGACCTTGAAAACAAGCTGGTAGATTCCTCACTCTTAATCTGGCATAATTTAGAATTCAAATATAAAGTTAAGGAATCTACACAAAAATCTATCAGTTAACATGTACATACATCATCTTATGCATTTTATTATGACAAAACACATGTAGTTTCATTTGGAAGTATTTTCCATCATCAGTCCCTCTCAGATCTACCCAAAATGATATCAGCCTAGCAAAGCATCACAACTTACAAGGGTGAAGTTCAAAGCAAAAGTTAACATTATGATGTTTATTATATAGTCAAACCATGCTTGTAATATTCATATGTCATACACTGTTATTCACGCGGAATGGGGGTGCAAAAAACATTGTGCACATTTGTTCTGTTCAATTAATCAGATGTAACTTCACCTGAGAATTACCTCACATGAATGAGTTCCAACTTCACAAGTGCCCCACTCATGAGAAAAGGTGGGCCACATTTACCACAACAATGATCTGGCTTCAGAGCCTAACTGTGACTTCTGTGATTGCATTGGTGAAATGAATATGTGCAACAAGCCTTGAAGTTTAGTTTAATTATGATGTATTTTTGTGTTTTCAGAGGATTGAGTACTAACAATGTGGCAAAATCTTTGTTACAATGCACTCGTGTCAAATGTACTGTAAAGAATTTAGTAAAAGCAGACAGGTTAGACAGGTTAGTTCTTAACAGCTTGGAGTTAGAACGTAGCCTTCAGCAAAGTATTGTGTTAGAAAGATAGCCACGGGGAAAGAAGAAAAGGAGGATTATTTTGGCAAAAGAAGAATCTTTACCCTGTGGAGAAATGAAAAAGAACAGGAAGCAACTCTGTACAGTCCTGGAAAGGAGGGGCAAGAAAAAATGTTTCCTATGTGATAAAGGCAGAAAGGTGTAGTGAAAATGTATTTATTATTTACATTATTTTATTCACAACTATCAATTGTTCAAGCCGACCTTTAAACACTTTTAAGCCTATAGTCATAACATTTTGTAATGACTAGCTATTTATTTTTTAATGTTTTTTTTTTTTAAGTCTCTCAATGTATATTTGGTTGTGAGACTTACAACTGATGATGATGGTGTCCTCTTTCTCTCCCCAGCCACTTCTCTTAGGTCAAGACTTCCTTTGAGTTTCTCCAGATTCAGACATAAACCGTAATCTATTTACATGTATGGGCAGAAAAACTATGTACTGAGATATAAGATTGTTGTGATTATATTTGTGCAGGTATGAAGCACTGAGGTAATGACAACCTTTGCAAACTGCTTATTTAAATTTTGAATTCAAAAAGTATGTGTATATACACGATATGACATAAATATGTGGACACCCCTTGGTTTGGGGCTGTTTTTCATGGTTTGGGCTGGTTCCCTTAGTTCCAGTGAAGGCAAATCTTAATGCAACGACATGCTAGACAATTCTGTGCTTCCAACTTTGTGGCTACAGTTTGGGGAAGGCCCTTTCTTGTTTCAGCATGACGGGCACACAGCGAGTTCCATCACATTGTATTTGAAATAAAAACAATGAATGTGAAGTTAAAAGGCAGACTGTCAGCTTACATTTGAGGGTATCCTAACTTCCATATTGGGTGATCAGTATAGAAATTACAGCATTTTTTTATACATTGTCCCCCTGCATATATACACTGAATGTTGACTTGATTTTTATAGTTTTATATTTATTCATAGTGATGTGATGCAAGCAATAGGTACTCACATTGCCAATTACAGATAAAGGCATTCACTGATGTATGGATTATTATACAGATGTGTTTGGCAAACCGTGGCAACACACACACAAACACACACATGCGCACAACACGCACACACACACAAACACAAATGTGTGAATGTTTAGCCAGACCCCTGCAGGCCCTGTAGACAAAGTTCCCACCCTCCGTGCCCCATCAGTTTGCAGTGATGGGGTGTGACAGGAACATCCTAATCTTTCAGGGCTTGTTGTGAAATGCTCTGAATTTACTGAGATGCACTGATCTGGGGAAAGATTACATGGCCTGCAGGTTCTAAAGAGTGCAACTGTCACATCCCTTGCAAGGCTCAGACTCCGAGCCTGAAATTATCATGTCACCATTCTGCACACATCAGCAGGTTCCTTATTTGTTATAGGACGCTCTCTGCTGGGGAACAAAAACATGAACCAGTGGGGTTATGAGAATGGACCTTCCCTCTTCAAACTGCTCCAGGTAATCAGTCCACTATAGCTGTGACTCGCTCCACTGCATCATCATTACAAACTTACAAACACAGTGGTGTAAATGTCAAACAGTCCCATGCCAAGAGCGCAGAAACACATTTAGCAGATCTTTGTGATTAAATCAACAAATTTGATTTATTTTTATTTATTTATTTTTTTAATAGCTACTAAGGCAATCAGAGATTGGAGAGAGGACTTGATCAAATATGAAACAGACTTTTTGTAAATAAATTAGTCTGGCCTTGCCCTAAAAAGTGCCTCGCCCATATTTACATTATTAAAAATTGCTTTAAATATCCTTTAATCAATTCTTGTTTATCCAAAGGGCTGGTTAATTTTTATGCAGACCCGTCAAAAGGAGAAACCTGGGCAGATTGAGGTGAGCACCTTACTAGGAATGACTTCCATTGCTTCACCTACATAACTGTACGAGTCCATGCGTATAATAACACACTTCTAAGAGGATGGAAAGCCCTGCCCTCCCAGAAAATGAAAATCTCTGCATTCCTGAACACTGAGCTGCAAATCTTGGCGGCACCGCGAGCAAGTTAAAACACGCCGCTCCCCAATCGTTGCTTTTGTAAATACTTTTAGCAGACTTGTTGAGGTGCCATTATGCAGAGACTGGGTTGTATTTTGTTTCCTGAAGACTCCAATCACACCCTCACCAACCTGCCTGGACCCGGTCTGCGCAGAAGCACAGCACATGCTTCTGCATGCGCGCGGGGATGAAAAAGGAGACCAACAGTGCACCTGTTAAGTCTGTAAGCACTCCCTCTTTGACTGAAGCACAGCTGTATGAGGGCAGAGAGGCTTCACTGCTACCATCACATAACACTGGGTTGTCCCTTGTTCCTTAAAAATAATATTTACTCGGTGCTCCCTTCTTTTTAATGTTTCTTAATCTCAATAGGGTATGTAAAATTCACCTTCTATCTTAAGTAATATAAAGGCATTTAATAATGTTACAGTTTATGTTGAGAGTTGAACCAGATTTGAAGCACATTTTAAAAACTGGATATTGTGGCAAAAAGTTTACACATGCTGAATTCCATAAATTCTGGTCTGAACTGAAGCTGAAAAACTTTGGAGAATTAGTTTTTTCCAGATACATTTTGAAATATTGGTTTCTGGGGTATGTTTGATGTCATCAAACTCAAAGTCCTCTGCTGTAAGCCTCTTCCCCTGCATTTATGCTCTTTAAGCAATAGCAGCCTTTGGAAAATACACAGCAAAGAATGTGTGGAATTGCAAAAGTGTTCATTTTCAGTGTAACATGACACTACTGCACATTCATCGGGTGTTGCGTAAAACTAGAGTGGCCCATTTTGTTTTTGAATGAAATCCCAGGGCAGCTTATTTCTTTTTGGCTTAACATGAAAACCCACTGGTCATCATTTCAGGTTTACAATATATTATCTTAGCCATTTTACCCAGATAAATTATTGCCACAATCTCTATTTTCGTTTCTATCATCAGTTCTTACGAAATCTAGTGAACTACAATTTATAATTCTGTATTATCCTCATATTTTCTATCTTTTCCTATTAAGGAAAAAACATTATGATTGTACTGAGAGTAGATATACCGGTAAGCTGTTATAGCACTTATATTCAAAGACAATGGCCTATTATTTTACATTATCCACATTAGTTACATGGTGTGGATAAAGATGAATATGAACATTTGCATGTCAAACTAGCTCAAAAGTCAATTTCTAATTTAAACATCCAGACAAAATCATTTAGAAATGAAATGCCAGAAATGTGGACATCAGATATAGATAAATTTGGATGTAAACAAGTAAGTATTCTGGTTGTATTAGCACCATTCCCATTGATGTTCAAACAATTTATTTTTTAAAGAATGCCAACTGGGGCCATGACTATTTCAGCTTTAATGTGGACTTCAAGACAGTTGAATGACATCCAAATTTTAATTTGTATTTTTTTAATTATTTATTTATTTAATTTAATTATTTAATTTTTGTTGATTATTACCATACACTTGCGTTGAAAGAAAATACTTGGATAATGACGAGCTCTTATTAGCTTAACTTTTTCAATATTAAATTACAAAACAAAAGCCTTCCTTATCTGTCTCTAAACCAGAGAGCCTCAGAAATGTAAACTTCTTTATGAAAATGAAGTCACACACTAGAGAATAAACATACTGTAGGTCTATTTTTAACATTTTCTTATGAGAGTTAGGCCTGAGCTGTCAAATCCTCCCAAACTGGAATCAATTACAGACAGGAAAGACATTACAGCATTTCTTAACATTGAGTTTCACCTTTCACCTCTTTTCAGCCAGCTCTTGGTGGAAAGGCTGCCTCTGGCAGGCCATGCAGGTCTGTGGAGGGAGAGAGAGAGATCAGGGTGACACAAACCCACTTCTGGAGGACAAAGTGTTGTTGTTGCCAGTATTTTTGCTGTTTTATAGACTTCAGAAATAGAATTACTGCATTATTCACTGTATTTTGTACATCTCATAGTGAACATGGTTGGTTCAAAAGGATAGCGTAAATCTGTTTTTTGGGGTTTTTTTTCAGTGTAGGCCATGGCTCATATTTCTTGTAAAGGTTTTTTGATTTTTGAGTAATGGTGAAATTCTGCCTGAAACTATTTTCAGACTCAAGGTAATGAGGGCAGTAGTCTGGCATTTTCACAGGTCGGAAACTAGTGAATTTAAAATGCTGTGCGGCCAAAACAAATTCATTTATTTAGCAGTACGATGAAGGTGTGTTCGAGTTACCATGAGTTCATGGTCAGAACCCTTAGCTAGACCATGTAATTGTGAGTTATTCTCATTCACCACAAAAAGGATGAAAAAAGAAAAGAACATTTTGGCTCAAAGTTTCCCTTTTAAAAAAGAGCCTTTTTTGATGGAGTGTTGGAAGAGACGGGAGTCAGGCAGACTGTCCCTGACACAGGAAGTAGATAACACCTGTCAGTAGAATTTAAACCACCTGCTTCCTCAAGGGAGCCTGTAGCCAGCTGGCTTGGGGGGAAAAAAACTGCTTCATCCTTTTGCGAGAAGAAAAAAAGCTTAATTCAACCCAGTACTTTTGCAGTTGGACAGAAGAAGTTGCTTCATGTGGGGAATTCCCCCAGCATAAGGACTGTGTGGAGAGACCACCTGATAATATAATTATTTATCCTAATGTAAGTGGTTCTGAACATTCCCCAGGCTTAAGAAAATCACATCTAGCCAAATTCTGGTTTAATTGCCCTTTCAGTGGTAGTCAGCTGCCTTACATCAGTCTGTGAATAGTTCCTTTAACTAGGACAAAACAGAAGACGCAAGCAAAATACAACTGTAAAAGAAGGGGTTGACCTCTATAAAATATCATCTTAAAATATATAACTTGAAATATGTTAGAAGCTGTTTCACCACTCGTGAACCTGGCAGTGCCAAATGTCAAAATACAATTGGTCAACCACTCTGTGTCTGATGCCAGTCAAAGCAAGATTGACATGAAAAACAGGTATTATAAAATCACTGCTGCACTACAAGTAATTTTCAAAAAGATGGTTCTTTATCTTATGATATTCTCTTCAAGCCTCAACAGAGGAGCTTTTAAGCTTAAGCTATTAAGACATTGGCTGCCAGTAATATTACTGTCTACTTACTGTGGGTTTTGATAATTCTGTCATATTTAATAAAGGTTTCTACTTCAGATTTTATTCAAAAACAATTGTTACAACAATATGTCTGACACAAGTCTTGGACCTTGTTTTGGTTACAGCGTCAGCGCAAATGTGCCTGGGCCCTGGAGGAATTGCTCATTTCCTCCTGCGCAAACAGAATTTTTCACCGTCACACGGTTTGGTAATTTCACAGTCTGCAAAAAACCCCATTCTACTGCCAATCTGTTTGCCAAAACATTTGCAATTGTGGAAATTTGGTGTCAAATAATTTTTTTGCATTTTAACCTACACAGACCATCTTAAGTCAAATGCTGGCATTCTGTGTTACTTTGGTGGCTTTGACCTGGCTTATTCTATTAGGGTGAAATTCCCAAATTCATGTAGTCAAGCTATTTAGTCTATCAGAGCCCCAGAAGGCAAGGCCACATAGTCATAAACATTACATTCAAACCGTTAAACCCTTCTTCCCCTATGCGCCTATCCACGCACAGGAACCTAATATCTTTGTAGAACCAGTAACTTTTCAGCCCTTGTAGTTAGTACTAAGTTGGTCTAATTTTAAATCATGTGAACAGTATTAATGTAACTCTTGAAGCAAGACTATTTTATTAAGTTTGATGGTAAGAAAACTGCCCTTATTCCTATCAATGGCAACTGCATATGTTGAACAGAAACGCATGGATGATTGTGACATACTAATTAGATATTTCCATTTCTTGTGGTTTCAAACAGATGCTTGGAAGAAACATCTACGGCAATCCTAACAGAGCCGAGATGTCTAAAAGGGTCCTACAGACTCTGTTGTTAGCAATACAGGCATTTGGCAGGCGCTCTTATCCAGAGCGACATACAACAAAGTGTATAACCGTAACCAGGGACAAGTGTGTTGAAAACCCTAGAGCAGTGGTGTCAAACTCGTTGCCATGGAGGGCCGTGTGTATGCAGGTTTTCATTCCAGCCTCAGATCTTGATTATATAATTAGTTAAATTATTTGCTGAATTAGGGATGCAGGTTTGTGCACAATGGTGACCCGACGTCTATGGTGACCCGCATTGTCTAAATAAAAATTTTCTTATATTCTGTGCTTCAATGCAGTTAAACGCATATGGCTGAATGAGTAATTGGACTCAATTAAGGCAGCATTAATTGGTTGGAATGAAAACCTGCATACACACGGCCCTCCATGGCAACGAGTTTGACACCACTGCCCTAGAGGGAAGTACAGTTCCAAGTGCAGGGAGCGACCGCGTAGTTTAACTTGGACCCTGTAGGTTAATCTGATCAACACGAACAAAAGCAGCAGCAAAGCAGTCTATGCAAATAATACAAGCAATAATTAAACAAGTAGGCACGAGTGCAATAACTAAAACTGCTTACCTAGCTACATACCTAAGCTAGCAAGAAAGCTAAATAACAAAGCATCGTTTATACATTGTGATAGTGGACTTTGCATGTCTGCAGAATCAAGTCCTCCTCAGTATTTTGTTCCAATCACCTGTATTTCCTAATTAGCACAATTCCTCAGCCAGGAGGTAGCACTGATTAGGGAAGTCAGCTTCAAAATATGGCAGGACTGGACTTTCCACCTCTGAAAAGACTACACTCTTTAAAGCCTTGGGAAAAATGCGGACACTTGGGTTAACACCTGACCCTTATCTGTGACATCAGAAGACACTTAATGGCATAAGAAATTAAATCATATGCACATCAACCAGAGGTACAGATTTCCAGCTCACACAATCCTGAAAACCACAGAGAAGCCACACCCCTGAAAATTAGCTTTATCATGCAGTTATAAAAATATTAATACGCCAGGCATTGATTAAAAGGAAAAAAAAATAAATTGAGAATAATATTGTTAGATAATATCCTTGAATTTATATTTGGACTCTCTCAGCCACAAAACTTAATCCTTGTACTGTCATGAAAAGTTACTTCTATAACTTAAAAAGATATATTATTTAATTAATAATTTAATTAAAGGAAAATTTAAAGTGGGAAAAGAAAGTTTCATGATTTTCAAAGAAACATGCCTCTTGAGGAAACGTGAGGAAAAACACACTTCTATGTTTCGTAAATCCCCTTCATGTTATCCATCCTAGTAAAGCCACATCCCCTAAAATGAACAAAAACAAGCTGGAAGTTTTCATTCATAAGAACAAAAAATAATAGATGGTTCCATTTGCAAAGCTATACTGCATTCCTCAACTTACATGGTATAAATGCATTACAGTGGATATGTATCAGACTGTGACTTTGAAACAGTCGTTTTCAGTTGTAGAGCTCTTAATTTTTGTTTATGTAACCAACAGAGGAATCCTGACGTTTTTTAACCAATATCCTTTTTTTTTTTCTAAAAGAGATGCCATTTTTAAGATGGTCGCCTCTATGAGGGTTGGTTTAGAGAATTATTATTTAAAGACCCTGTGCAGTCAAAATCATGATTTTAAATGCGTATATTATAATCAAAGACTATAAGGTTACATACACATTGGCTTTAAAAGTATTTCATACATGTATGTAATGAATTAGATTTGTTTTCCTAAAAACTATACAATGCTCGACATTGCCACCAAATTTGTGACGTCGTGAATATTTCTAATTTGCATTGACCAATGCGCGGTGACCAAAACACTCACCCAGTATGAATATTTATGTAGTGTACGCTCCCAAGTTCAAAGCCGGTTGAACGGACCTGTTCCGGTAAGCATCCATTCGGGCTGGATGACGATCTGCTATTAATCGAATCAAGCCTACAAACCATGACGTTACCGTTAACCTCATCTCTCCAATTTACTTGCGGTCTGGCTATTTACTGGCTATCGATAATTTTGCTAATGTAGCAATGAGCTGTACTTATCTTGTATAAATATAACGTTAGCTGGCAATTGTAACGTTACTTTATTTTCCAGGGACTGTTATAACGTTACTGCCGCAAAAAAACAGTCGATAATGTTATGTGCTAACGTGGGTTATCCTATTACGTTAGGGTCCTATATTGTAGGCTGTAAGCGATGGGCTCATACATATATGGCTCAATATTTCTAATGATGCTGTAGCCTACTCATTATCCATTATTACGGTTGTATGATAACTAGCTAACGTTAGCTAACAACTGGCGTTACATGGAGTGAGCACTGATCCAGGTCAGTGGGAGTGAGCAGCCCGGGTGGTCAATCAAAAGTGAATGCCTAAATAATTAGGACAGAACTGAGACACCCAGCCAGTCTTGAGTCTGCTATATTAAGAAATTCCGGTTTTACGTCAAAGCAGGTTTTTTTATCTTTTTAAAGTCTAATAAGTAGAAAAAATGCATATATATATATCGTAGTTTAGTAACTAAAGGAACAATTTAAATGTAAGAAGAGTGAGGCTGCACAGGGACTTTAATGAGGATGCATGCTTAAAATCTGCAAACAGTCCCATGATGCAAACCGCTGGCTTGCATTAGGTTCCACTTGCTAAAATGATTTCCTTTTTAATGATAAGAAGCTACAGTATATATTTCTACAGGATATAGCCGTGAGATTTCCCCAAAGTTTAAGTTCAAGTGGTGTGTTGTGGTGTGCTTGTGTATATTTTTTTAAAACGTGGTTTCAGTGCTTCTGAAAAGAAAACATTTTGTTATCAGTGAACCTAAGAGGAATGAAATCTTTAAAAGGTTTGGAAGGAGGGGATCTATTTCATGACCACTCAACCAACCAACCGCCGGTTCTCCTAATTACTAGAATGCCTGGATAATGACAGTGCAAAATATACCACAAAATCAAGTACAGAAAAGAGTTAAGCAAAGAAATATTTAGATGAAGTGATTACGGAAAATCTGATGCCCTGGTTTCCCACTCTGTTACATTCCTTCCCATCTAACATGGTATTTCTAAAATCTCAAATCACCCACAGCAAGTACTTTCAAAAAGCAGGGCCAATTTATTAAAATTACTCCTGGCCCCACAGTAGCATCTACCCATGAAGCCAAATTCATACATTGAAAGCTCTTTCTCTGGGACACCGATTTAAAAGTCCCAGGTGGTTTCATTTGTGGCTGAGACGTCAACATAATTTGCTTTTGTGCCAGCTAACAATTGTCTGAGTTTAATTTAAGTGCAGATAGAATTTTATCTTCATGGGAAAGCATTATGCTTCATCTCCTAAAGTTAAAGATACAACTGCTTAGGATTTAATAGCAAGTGTAAAGCGTTTAAATTTTATTATTATGTCCTCATTAGGCACACGGCCTATTCTAATTTAATCACTTGCCATAACAAGGAAGATTTGTTTTCAGCTACTAAAAGTTATGGAGGGATTTTGATTAAATGTTTGCAATGAAACGAGGAAGAATTGCTTTAAGATAGTAAATCACAGTAAACAAGGACACGGGTATGTACTCTATCAAGAACTACAACAGTCGCAGCAGAAACAGCAACAACAGTAAAAATAAAGGAAAATACAAGCAGTGATTTAGGGTGTCAAGCACAAATGATCAAAAAGCAAAAAATAAGCATCTAAAAACACATTTAACATGTTTATAACTTTCTGTGCATAAAAAGTATAAACAAAATGAAAGAGATTTAACTGGATCTAGAGTGTTGAGGAATAGACAGCTAAGTTTAAACAAAAAATGTTGAGGTCCAGATTATCTGAAAATAAGTATGAAGCAAAAAACATTTCAAGCATAGCTCTGTTAGCGTCACAACTGAAAGCAATTATAACAACTTTGCATTGGGCAGTATGCATTGTCTGTTGTTGGACTCAAACCCAAAACCTCAACATTTTAAGACTGATTGTCTTACAGCCTTTGTCACAGAGAAGAACACTTAGTCGCAGTGGAGGAATTATAACATAACATTGTCTAAGGCTGCTCTTTGGGAGCGTTATGAAGTTTAGTGTGAGCAATGAATGGGAAAATGGTGGCGGATGATTCAATGTGTGCAAGCACTGCTTCGCAAGTGTGCCACATGCTAATTGAAACACATCAAACATAATGGCCCTCAACATCACACTGGTGTGTCCATTACAAGAACAAGAAGTAGATAGTCAGGGAGAGAACAGCTCCACCTCCCCATCGCATTGAAACGCCCTTTCCATGCAGATTCTAATGGTGGGCATTATGGTTCTTTTCAGGGACCCAGATTATTTGACTCAGTACACTGAAAGGATTCGTTCACAGATTAATCTATCGGTTCCTTCACTGCTCGCATTCATAATCTTGCAAACAAGACTAATAGTCATGGTTTAGACTCTCACTGGTTCAGACTCTCATTCTTGTTCACTGACGCTCTTCTTCATGAACGAGAGTCATGCATTGACTGAAAACTAGGCAGCTGAAAGAGATAACCCAACTCAGTGATGCAGGCTGATTCTCAAACTGCTTCAGTGAAAAACTATTCAGAAATGTGTCACCTACTATCCTTTGTTGGTTAATTCCTATAGTAGCACAGACTGTTATGTAGGCCATATCTGCATAGGATGTCATTTTAGAAACCTTAAAAAATGGGTTTTTAGGTGCAAAAGAATAAATAGGATTTATATCTATATCTATATGACTGAATGCAGTGAACTCAGAACTGTGTGTGATCATGCCCTCCGTGCACACAGTCCTGTAGCTTTGCGTTCTTCTTTGTTAGTGCCTTTGCTGGTGCCTTGTGCCAATTATGATTCAGTGTCACATCGGAGCAATGCCACCATTGTAGTTACAATTAATGTTTTCTGTGCTGACACCGAAAATATGGCACAAAGTTTGATCGAGGCAGCTGCCTCAGAATTCTCTATGGAGGGAAACCCTGGCTGCAACCGTCTGAACTCGTGTGCTGAAGACAACCTGAGTACGGTGCATGGGAGTTTTTGTATCTGGCAGCCATGTTTTCAATATGTCACCATACAGTTTGGAGGCCCATTTTGATGGGTTGTGAAGTACTCATGTGGGTAATCCCAATGTATAACACGTTTTGATCTTCTTTGAATTATGTGTAAAGACCCTTTCCTATTACAGTGCCGTAATTACAAGATAGTACCTATGAAAAAAAGTAATAATGGGTAGTAATTTTCTGCTGGTCACAATTTAGGGTATGTGAGAATGTTCCTGTTCGAGAAAAGATACTTTTGATGCATTTAAATTCGCAAACAGGCCAAAGACAATTGCTGTATTAGATCTATCATGTCACGAACATCCACACACTCTGGTTACTACTTCCAGTTATTCAAATTTGTAAGCTATCTTGCTTGCTATCCAACAATATTTTGTGCTAGCCAGTTACTTTTGTCTACCTAGTTCACCAGTAATAAATGTAATGCAGCTTGCTTAGTATTTATCTATTCTCTCTTGTGCTAGTTATGCTCTAACACATAGCTAATAAGCCCTTGAACATTTCTCGCTAGCTGGCCAACTTTATGTATTTTTAGTTATGCGTTAGCCTGAAACACCGCTAGGTGTCCAATAGAAAAACTTCCTGACCAGTGCAAATACATTTATTCCAGTACAACTACTTAGTTGTGTCTGTCCATGAGGCTCCTTGCTTCTGTCAGAGCAAAATGTAACTAGCACCTCATTAACTTACTAACACCTCACTGCAATTTTCCTTTGTACTCCAACAAGCCAGCTACATTTTGCTCCTACTGTACCCCACTGATGTCAGTCAAAATTACTGCTTTCAAGTCATCAGCATGATGGCAGCTATTGTGTGACATCACATGAATAGGCTATGGGGAATGAGGAGCCGGTATTAACAAAACAGATTCTGAACTAAAGAGGTACGTCACTGCTATATACAATGAGCTGTGTAGCAGAAGTAAGATTTTGTCACCAAGTGCTGTATTCTGAAGTCTCTAGCAATGTCTTGAATTAAAATATTAGCATTTATTGGGTATTAAGTTTGGTTTCTCAAAAATAGTGACTAAATCCTAAAGAAGTAGTTATTGTACTCATGTTCTGAACATTAAGTTTGTTAGAAGATTACAAATGGCCCTATTAGTAATAGCAGTGGGAGTGTGCTCTTACGAAACCAAGAGACAGGTGTAAGCCAGGATGGAACAGAACTGATTGGGAAAGCATATTTATGTGATTCACTTGGCCAGTTCCAATGCTCCAGCCCAGATTCCCCAGGCGCCCCTGAGCTAAGGGTTAGTCAGAGCGAACGACTGGACTGTGCTGGGAAAAAAATCCCAGCACATCAAAAGCAGGGGCAGACAATAGCGTGGGAGGCAGAGTCTGAGCGGTAACCAGTGCCTCTGACTCAAATTCCATCAGGGAAGCGAACAGGAAGCTGCGCTGAGCCAGGAAGGACACTGCCCTGACTCTTCCTCTGCCACTTCAGAAATTACACTGCACAGATCCTGTTTTTCAATGCTGTCGCCCACCATTGTGCAGCCCAGTGAAGTGGGGGGAAATGGAACAGTGTGTACCCTTTATTGGGCAGACAGCTCACCAGCATGATGGTGCATGGGGTTAATATCATCACACTCATGTCATCCATCCATTTATTTGACTTCCAGACTGGTGTGGAGGTTAGTAAATGATCAAAAAATAAAATGACTTTTTCATATTTAGTTTAGATCCATGGACTTATAAGGGTGTATCTGTGCAATAAGATAATACCTACTAGGATCAATACATTCCAGATAGCTATTATTTATGTTCTTGTTTCCCTCATGCATTCAGTTCCTTAATCAAGCATTGACTGTCCATTATGATGTGAAAAATATTATATATCATTACCTAAATCAGTGGTTCCAAAATGTTCTGAGCCCACCCTCATTATTATTATTATAAGTATTGCAAGTTCTTACACTCTAAATTCATGACTGGCCACTGCATGACTTTACATATATTTCAGATATTTTATATACATCTCTAGTTAACGCTAATAATCACAAACATATTTTAATATACAGTATGAAACAACTCACTCCGCTGTTTATCTCAGAAAACACTAACCCTAAACACACATCTATAAGTATTACCATCTCAGGTGAAAATTCTATATTTGGAAAATACTATTTTATTTTACATTTGTTATTTTTAGAAGTAGACTACTTGAAAAGTTAAAAAAAAAACATGAGTCAGCATTCTTTTAATATGTTCCAGTCATCCCTGCTTCTGAAGGGTCACATTCCAGATAAAGGTTTTCAAAATAAAAAAATAGTCTTGGTATTTCTCTGTATGTTTACAGTGGATTAGACGTGCAGGGAAGTGTTTTGAGTTGGAATGTGTTTTTTCATATGGAGAGGAGTAAAGGGTTCAATTTGCAGATATACTGTAACTGTGGTCGTTCTACCTTTACATTGACACTGGCATGATTATCAGATATATACAGTATATATATATATATATATATATATATATATATATATATATACAGAGATATACAGTAACTATATTAAATGTAAATACGAACTATCTAACATACTAGTATGTGTGTATAAATGCATACGTTATCTACCTTTATCAACAGACAATAATTCATTTCACAAGGTTTTTCCTGGCTCAAAATAGGGCTTAGATGGTGACTTTGCCTGATGATGACTTCAGTCTGCCATTGTCAACTTGATGTGTTGTCTTCCTGCATTTAACTACATTTAGAATGTAAAGTTTTGTAAAGTCTTTTAGAGACCACTGCAATGCACTGAGATGTAGGCTAGAAAAAATCAAATTAAAACCTCTGGCAGGGATTTATCACCACTTGTGAGCTAATGCCCACTTTTTCCTTCCAGTTTGCCAGTGCTAGGCTGAAATCATGGCCCATAATGTTGTCTATCTATCAAGCTTCATTTATGGTACAAACAAAATTAAAAATAGTATGTACAATATATTTGGTGCACCAGTTTAATGTGAAGCTAGAGCAACGCCAACATTTTTTTGATGGTGCATTTTTATTTTATTGAAATATTATTGTACATTAGTATGTTGTATATTAGTATCTTCACTGGCTATACAGTACTTGCCACTTAGGGCACAGAAAATAGTCATTCAAATTTACTGTGTGCTGCTAGATGAATGGAAAGTTTACCTAGGAGTGGTCATAAATAGTAACACTTGTAAAATGTTGCCCGTTTACATACTGTAGAGGGGATGATTACATATTTAGGTATGTGTATCTCTGTGTGTCACAATGTTTTAGCATTATTTTTCAAAGTGATGTCAATGTTTCATCTTAAACCATCATAAGAGCCCTTTTTAGCATTTTTTTTAAAATTTGGAGATGTTTTGGCCAGGTTTTTGGACCCCTAAATATCTTAGACCCCTGTACTAATGAAAAGATAGTAATTCCCACTTGAAAATGGTGCAAAAGTGAGTTTTGTGAGTATATATATGAATATATGAATATATGATTGTTGATTTACAGAAATGTACCCTTTGGCTAGATTTTGAGACACTAAGGGACACCAGGGTACACACTTGAGGCCAATGAGTTTTTTCAGGACCTGTGTCACTGGTCACTTTAGTGCAGATTGTTGCAGGTCTTTTACTCTGCCAATGGCAACTTAGTACTGATCTTTTTGTTGTTTATCCATGTCAGCGTTTGTACAGTTCATTGTAAATTGTTTTATATATTTGACCACTCAGTATTTAATTTCAAACTAACGGAGAACAACTTTATTTTTGCATTTTTTTCATGATAATTGCATTTTTGACACTTTATTTCTACCTAATTTATGAGTATAAAGTAATCTAATCTATTGCAAATGGTACAAGTGTCTTGCTTCATTTAAGCACGCTGTTAGTCAATATTGCCAGCACGACAACAGAAAACTGGTAGTGCCGTAAACAATAATCATATTCAGAAGTGTAAAATAAGTCATTAAAATGGTTTGTCCTCAAGGATCCTAAAATCAACAAGACTGTGTTTTAAAACATACATCACCTCCAGCACGCAGCTCCGAGCAGTCATTTCTCAACAGCACTTCAATTGTGGAATGTGTGCTCCCCAAGTGGGGCAGGATATCACTGTCATCGACCATCCAGTCAGAATATGAGCATATGCTCTGCTTTTAATTACAAAGGAGCAGGCAACTCAAACTTAATCTTGAATCGACATCGAAAGTTCTGCGTTCTGGTTTTAAAGAGAACAAATAACCAATCTTATCTAATTTTGTTTCTTCTTAATATGTTTAATATGTTTAAATATGTTGCTGCTGCATCATCCTTGATGACAAATTTTACTCCTTAATTAATTTGTGGCTCTGAGTTTGTTGCAGGAATTTAGACTAAGAATAATGGCTTGGGGTACATGCCATTGAAATCGAAATTGCTTTAGCCTCTATGATTTAGATGTACAAAGTAATTGTAAACTAATAATTCTGAATTCAAAAAATGTATTGTGGTTATTTGCAATGAATACAGCACAAACTCTGCACCTCACTGTATTGGGAAACAATTAAATTGTACAAATGGGTCACCGTCTGTAATGTAAGATCTATGCACAGCAACAGCGTACCTGTAAAAAAGTTATTATACTAATAAATATGTTATTATAGTTTGTGGCAATTACAGTTTTAAACACAATCCCCAAAAAATATTCAAAATGCATTTTTGTACATTTTAAATAATGTTTAAAAATGTCCATCACAGAGTGTTTGTTTAGACTGCCTGACTAATTTTCTTTCATTCACTCAGGTTTCCTTGGTGTAATTATCTTGCATGGGTTATCTATGCTGATGTAATGATGTGCCACTGAGATCTATGGGGCCATCCACAATTCTGCTGTAAAGCACAAGAGTGCTCCCCGCCATGGAGAGAATGTTCTCCTTTAAAGCTGATCCAGTGAATCCCCTCAGTTTAAATCTGATCACATTCCGTTAGTCTGCAGATTCAAGGTTTCTTCTCAAAGCCTTTATAAAGAATTCCTTCCCTCTGACAGAAGTGGCTAATAAAATAACTAAAATGTGCCTGCTTAAGAAAGAGTGGTAGGCACTGTGTGAGATCTGTTTTGCACAGGGTCATAGGTGGTATGTGGGAAATGACATGCTCTGTGGGAAATGCAGACAATTTGAGGAATTCTGCTTCCCCAAGGCTTGATGATTTTGAAGTAATTTACTGCTGTGAATACATTAATGAAACAAATAAACAAGAAAGCTGACATTCCTTACTTTTTCAGTGAGCTAAATTATGAGAAGAATACTGTGCCACCCACAAGGAAAGTTGTGAAATTACAGCATAATGTCAATACCATTCAAAAGCCATTGTCTCTGATACATAGCCATGCCTCATATAGCCTCATAAAGCCACAGAGATATGTCATAGGTCATGGTACAGTATGTTGGAGACTCACAAGTTAAATTAGAGTCTGAGAGTCAGTTAGTTTTTCTCAGAGTCACAGGCAGTTATATGCCTCGGACTCACACGCTAAGTTATGTCTTATGCTGTAACTCTGTCAGTTACTCTGTCTCAGACTCACAGGCTGAGTAATGTTTCAAAGTCTGCTGAATAAGATGGGAACCTGCAGCTTTAAGAGTGGGGTGGGGGGGTGCTCTAACAAGGCACTCGCGTCTCCCCAGCCCGCACTGGGATCGCGCAGGGCCCTTCTGCAGCAATCAGCCTGCCTGTCTTGCTCTAATTGTTTCCAGATTTGTGTGGGAGGTCAGGGCCCCGGAGTACTGATCCATGCCAAGTTTATAAACAGAGCAGTGTTTCCAGATGGCCACTGGCTCCAGACTGGCTAGCAGGTTGATTGGGACCAGAATAATAACAGGTGGAGAACAGACAATGAATTCCTTGACACTTTTTACCTCCCTTGTGTCCACACACTCACAAGCAGTCACACACACCATGCACACCATTTACACACGCACACGCGCACACACACACACATTATACAAAGACACAAATTCAGGCACACAGCATTCATATGAACACATTCACACACGCTTGTGCACACACACACACACACACACACACATAGAATCAGAGACACACTTATACACAAACTCACAGAATACTGACGCCCTGGCTTTCAAAGCCCAACCACAGGCACCACTAACACCAGAGCTGCAGCGCCGTGCTTTCATAAAAAATAAAAGGGAATGGAAATCCCAAAAACAAATCTGTAAACACTTCTGCTAGTTTCTTCAGTGCAAGCACAAATAATGCAGCTCTGTGCTGAATGAAAACAATCCTAGAAAGAGACATATTTCCTCATGGTCCACTGCATTCGCCCTCAAAACCCAAGGATATTTATTCCTTTTGTTGGAAACCATTAAAAGTCATTCCCTCTTCAGTGCCCCGATATTCACTTTACAGCATAAAAAAATTTATTGTGGAAGCTAAAGTTACATGGAGAATTATGTTTATGTTTGGAACAAGTTGGAAAAATGCATAGAAGCCTGGAAACATAACTTCAACACAATATTCCCCTGTACAAAAGTACTGATGTATGTATTTATTAATGTACTGTACTAATATATGTAGAGACATTTTATCATACCAGAACTGCCTTATCGGATTCTTGAACTAGTCATTTAGTATGACACCAAGGCCTATGGATTTCTGTGTTTTTTCCTTAAACATATTGTTTTTGGACCGTGCCAGTGCCGACCGTGGCTGGCAGTCTGCAGAGTGATGCACAATTGGCTCTAGTGTTGCCCACGGATGGTAGGGTTTCAGTCAGCTGGGATGATCACGTCTCATCACACACCAGTGACCCCCACTGGTGAGTCGCACACCCGCAAGTACAAAGCATAAAAAAATACTGTTCTGAACAAATGGGTCAGAACTTCAGTCACGGTCATTGTAACGCTGAAAAAATATTAAAAACAGAATGAAATGGCAAATAATTTGGGTCATGGGTTTCCATCTTCACATACCAAGAGGTTGATATTGGACTTTCTGAAGCTCCTTGTTAAGCAATGAACACACTACAGTATCATCGCAATCATCTAATTTAATTGTTCAGTTACCACATGAAACATGCACCCTTGTGCAAATACGTTCTACAATTGGTCTTTAATTTTATAATTGGTTGTGTTCTTTTGACTGGTTACTGCTAGTAATTGAAATTATAGTCCCTGCATTGATGCCTTGTGGATAAGGGCTGAAATATGAGCTAAATGTTCCCAGATCACATGTTCAAAAAATGAACTTCAAAATATACTTTGCAATCTCAATCAAAACAAGATTTATTTACTATGATTAACAATGAAAAGACAATATGAAGTAATATGTTTAGGCACATGTAATGGAGAACCTTGATTTAATAAGCTTGTGGCAGATGTTGACATCACCCCTAGAGTTCGTAGCACCCACAGAGTAACTAGATTTTTTTGGAATTGTCCAGACTGAAGTATCTTTAGCGAATTGGTCCAGTACAAAACAAACAAAGAGAGCAACGATATGAGAAACTGGTCACTTTAGTGCAGATTGTTGCAGGTCTTTTACTCTGCCAATGGCAATTTAGTACTGATCTTTTTGTTGTTTATCCATGTCAGCGCTTGTACAGTTCATTGTAAATTGTTTATTCTGCCAACAGAAAACATTTCAATGGTGTTTCTTTACGTCAGTGATTACTTTTGTATAGGTCTCAGTAAATTGTTTATGTCAGTGGTCAGTTCAGTTCAGATCACTGCATGTTGATAAAATATATTTTGTCAAAGAGAGGAAATATGATTATACTGTGGAGCCATGGGACAAGTGGTCACAACACAGGGGTCTGGAGAGACAACTTCAATCCCCTGTACTAACATAATAGTGTCATTTGAGTCATGTGCCACATTTGGCATTGTTATTTAGATTTTTGAGTTATATCCAGAGTATGTATTAGATTGCCCCATACCCTTGCTGTGTTTTGGAACTGATCCCCAGTGTGAAAGAGAACACTGTTCTATGTCACAGAGAGCTGGCAGGACCTGCAATCTCCTTGCCAGGACTCCACACAACTAAGACACTCCACTGGTACAAGTCACAGTTGCAGTCATTGTATAATGCCACAACACACTGTAAATCCTAAATATTTATCACTGTATTGAGTAGATATTACAAATTTGAATAATACTACTTCTTGTGCATATAAATATGTATGATATATGAATAGTGCACCGTACTAACTGATGGATTGCATTTATGTAGTGATTTGTTCTCAATCTCAATTAAACACCTACTTGGGGGATGTTAACAAAATGGCTACACCTACTTGGGGGATGTATAGCAGGCATGTTTCTCCTACTTGGTGATGTATAGCAGGCATGTTTCTCCAGAAGGCTCACCACACATGAGCTGAGGTAAAGAGGGAGGGAATTATGAACTAGGGTATGATTAGGTGATCAGAATGAGAGGACCAGGTTAGAAGCTTGGTCAGGAGATCAGAGAGCCCCCTGCTGTTTGTGATAAGTGACACGAGAGTGAGGACTCCTACTGGCTCACCAACAGTTTCAAAAGCCACTTTTGCCTCGCATCTAAGTATGAACCTAGTCCACACCTGCTTAGTTTCAGGCATGCAAGAACAGAGCACATGGTGCACTGGCAGATGTATACTGTATTACTATGTGTTGTAGTTTCAGGGGTGTTGAGATCTTATGGTTAATGTTTATTTTGACCCATACATATTTTAGTTCATGTGTGTCAAGCACAGTACATTCAAATGAACCAGCTTACAAACTCAGATTTGTAAATTCTTATAAATACATATATTTTGCAACTTGTTCCATACATAACAGTAACTTGTTCAATGTTCTGTAATGAAAGCGCTTATTACGCCATTTTATTTACAGCAAACGATATGGCTGCTACTCAATATATAAAGCATAAAAACATTGTGAAAAAGTTTATTTGTTGTTCGACCAAATATTTGAATGTGTGATCTAAGCGACTTTGACTGCGCTATGATTGTTAGTGGGAGACATGATGGTTCCAGCTGCTCTCATGGGATTCTCATGGGATTCTCATGCACGACAGTCGCTAAAGTTTATAGAGTATTCTGTGGGTGAAAGTTCTGTGGTGTGTAGATGGGCATCTCTGAAAGTACAATGCGTCAAACCTTGAAGTAGGTTACAGCAGCAGGAGATCAAACCAGGTTTCACTCCTCTCAGCTAAGTATAGGAAGATGAGGCTACACTCGCTATGTGATCACCACTACTGGATGATTGAAGATTGTAAAAACATCGCCTGGTCTGACTAATCTCGATTTATGCTGCAACATGCAGAATGACTTGCAGCATTACTTATGATTAGGGCTATGGCCTGCTGCCTCTTATACATCCAAAATAAAGTTATAAAATTTGAGGAACTGAATATAGTATCCACAAAGATCTGAATATCTAAGATGAGATCTAAAGTTATAGCACTGATACTGTATACATATCCATTCTGCAGAAGTCATTTTTCAGCCGGACAGCTCCTAGTGGCTCTGGAGTAAAAGCCATGAATTACCAATCTTGGCTGCTTACAACATTTCCAAATTGAGCGCCTTTATCAGAATGCTGAATTGCACAAAATGGCAGAAAAGTTAAACTGGCTGCTTTCGTAGGCCTTTGATATTTGGGGAGTGTCGCCCAGTGCCAGATTCTATCAGTGACTTCTCTTTGTTTTCCTTTTTCCAGTCTGGCACCAACACCTTAAATGTGAGGGTGACTTACTCCCAATTTATTGACAAATGCTATCTGAATCCCCCTCTACCACCCCCAGTTCATTGTGCTAAAGGGGTATTATCAGCAAAACCCCAAAGACCTGAGATCTTACTGGCAGAGGATCAGGTTCAGAACATGATATGATGTGAGCAGTGGTTGCGAACTGGGAAAGGAACAGACTGTACGGTCATTGGTCTGTTTTCACTATGGGGTCCCTTCTGGAGCTGGGGAATACAGGGCCATGATTATGCAAGCTTTACAGTGGAAGGAAGTCAATTAACACATCTTAACAGATCCAGCTCTCACTAGATACAAATCAGCATGTTATGAGTTTGAGCACCACGTCTGTACACCCACATCTACAGGTCAGACAGGAGAACGTTCAACACTCGCTCTTGAAGACGCTTTTGAAATGTTACAGATTTTGGCTTAAGACAGCACCACTGTGAATTACTGTTTAATATAACTTTTTTTATGAAGTTATAAACATTAAAATTCATGTGAAACAGGCTAATAGAAATGATACAAACTAGGATACAAACTACCAGTCATTTTTATATGGGCTTCAGAAGAAACTATTGTAACCTGAGCATTTATGGAGAGTTAGTAGTATTTTTCTTTTATTGTATAATGCAAAATAGTGTTTTTCAGCAAAAATCTACACCTTCCACACAGGTTTAAAATTGAGGATAGCACAACAACATAATGTGTACTAATAGCCTTTGGATTAATCCAGCTTGTCTTTAGACATATTATAATTTTATTTTGTTTTGAGAAGCTATCAATGGTTGAAATTTCAGCGTGATTTCACATAAATGAACTTGACATGTCCTGTAATTGGCTCAAAAGCAGATTCCTGCATGGGGAGCTGTCGGGAAAATTCCTCTTTGGCCCAATTATGGGAAACCTTTTAAAAGACAAGAATTGTTTCGCATGTGAAATGACCATGGATGATCCACTAACAACGTTATTTATGGCTAACATCTTTCTGAGGAACTCGTGAGAATGGAAAGTTAGGAGCGAAAAGACTGCACAGGGGAGATATAGGCTTCCTTTGACATACATACATCACTGCATGAAAAGCTGCTAAGTGTTGGCAAAGAAAGCAGATTCTCACAGAATATGAGCAGGTCAAGGAATGTGGGATTGAAGAGAGGTGCAGGGTAGAAGATGAAACAACGTCCCTTGCAGAGGAGTTCCTCAATGGATAGTTTCAGCGGCTCAACCCCACTTCCTTTGGGGGGTGGTGAGTTGGGGGTGTGGGGGTGGGGGGTAGACAGGAAAACCCCTCTTGAGATAGGAACGGAACTACGATTGTGGCTTTGCTCCATTCAAATTTGAAATGGTGGTTAATTTCAAATCAATTTCTGTCTCCAGCCTGTAAGGAGATTCAAAACAGGCAAGGCCACTTTAATGTATGTCAGTGAAAGTCTTTTCAGAAAAGCTTGAGAAAGTAAATGAAAGTGAAAATGCAATTAAAGGGAAGGAAAAGAAAGGACCTAAAGCAAGTGATAGGAAACAGAGCTCAAGATGCTGCCAGGCACTGTATGATTTATGCACAACAGGGGATATAGACATCCATTAAACAGGCGCCCATCCCACATATATCCCAAACCCACAAGAGCCTCCTCATCACAGACAATCTGAAAACAGCCCTGTCTGAAATGGGAATCTCAGCCTCTCTCTCTCTCTCTTTCTCTCGCTGTCTGTTCTGTCTGTCTCTCTCTCTCAACCTCTTCCAGTAGTAATGTCAGGGACTAAGCAGAATTTGAGTCATCTCCCTTGTTTTCCAGATGGTTTTACAGGAGATTATTTCTGAAGACACTGTGATTCTTTCTGGGTTCTAGCAGAAGACTCTGTTGTTCAAATCTAGTCACCAGACGGTCTCTTGCGCTATCAAAGGCATGGTTATCTGACTGGTGTCAAAAAGATGGAACCTACAAGCCCTGAAGGCATTTAATGGCCGAGCTGTCCAGCCTGGGGGGTGGGACAGTTTAAATGCGACGCCACACCATCTCCTGCCGAGTTGTACTGGCAGTGGGGAAGGTGATTTATTCTGTTTGAGTTTTAAGGAGCCATAAGGAAGAGATTACATTTAATGGCACTCACTGGCTAAGGTGAGATTTGAGACCAGAGTGACGCGCTTTCCATTTACACTGCACTGTTTCATCACTGGCTTTTCATAATCATGTTTTCTTTAATTATCTTTGTGTCCTCATGTGCTTACCAGGAGGTCACAGCCAATGGTGGGTCCAGTTTCACACTGCTGTCACATGATACTGTGTGACTAATGAGATGGCTCCATGCTTGTCCCCAGCAGAGAAAATGGGTGATAATTCTACATTTGAAGACAAGTCCTCTGACAGAAGCCTTACAAAAATACCTCACGTTCCAACAGATCCTTGCGAAAGCCAGAGTTTATTTCTTAAGATTGTAACTTACATGTAAAGATTTATGTTACACTGTGTAAAAGGTGATCAAAATATGTATAACATAATATATATTATATGTGAAACCCAGGATTTTTTCCAGACCTTTCAAAAGTTACATGGTGGAGGATTGCTGTTAGGGGAATTTTGACAAATGAACCGCAGTTTTATCTTTTCCAGTTTTATTTCATTTTTGTTTTGTTTTATTGCCAAAGTAAATGTTTTCATTAATTTTAATCAGACATTCAGCATTCACATTGAAATACTGATTCACAAGCTCACTTTTAAAAAATGTACTTTTAATTGCTTTAATTTATGTGAAAATGTACAGGTACAATGACTTAGCTAGACACAGCTATCATAGTGTTCCTATTGTCTTTAAAAATGGCTGTTGAAAATCGGTGGGCAGGGGTACTACCAGGGATTTTGGGTCCCATGAATATATATGGAATGGGTCCCACCACTCCATCCCTGCACAATAACAGCACCAATTTTTGAGGGCCTCTGTCGGGCAGGGCCCTTGCAATCATCCAAACTTTCACCTTCTCTATATGGCACCCCTGTTGGGTACCATGGCGGTGCCGGGAGTAGCTCTGTTGCTTCACAGTGAGAAAGTATCAGGTCCAAATCCTAGATGAGGGCCTTTCTGTGTGGGGTTTGCATGTTATCTTGGTTTTAGCTTGGGTTTTTGCCAGATACTCTCTTTTCCTCCCACAGTCCAAAGACATGCAGGTTAGGTTAATTGGGGAGTACGAATTGTCCTTGGGGAATGAATGTGTGAGTGAATACCCAAAGTCTGCTGGGATAGCCTCCAGGACAACCCACCCACCCCCATGTGATCCTAACCAGGAGTAATTGGTTTAGGAAATGGATGGATGGATGTTGAAAATCACCAGCACTGTCTCTACAGCTTGCCATGTTATTTCTGAATTCATCTATTAAAGTCAATCTTAAACAAAAGGGCAGGTATGGGTGCAGATCTTTGTTTTAGCCCAGCATTAAGACTCCTGATTCTACTTAAGGTCTTTAATTGAAGGCTTGATTTGTTAATTAGTCGAATTAGGTGTTGTAGTGCTGGGCTAAAATAAAAACCTATACTTGCAAAGACTCTTTTTTGATAGGATTTGGCTTCCCTAGTCTATTACTTTGCAGAAGCAGGGACCACATTTTTAAAAGCTGTTGATAAGCCCATGTGTCTGTTAATCCATCCTGGCTATACCTATGCTGCCGTGTCATCTGCCAGTATTCTTTTCAGCTAATTGAGTTGAACCAATGCCTACGCTGATGATATGATAGGGTAGCTCACCAGGTTTACTGGAATTCAATATTTCTGACCAATGAATAGTATAAATTTCTGAATCAGACTTCCCTTCCACTGTTTCTTTTCAAATTAAAAACAGTTTTGAATGTCATGTATTATTTTAAAAATAATGAATGCATTGCCTGTGTGCCTCCAGAAATGAAACCCATTTCTTGTGGGTCTCTTCATTTTTTTGGAAAAGAAAAATGCGTATTGGTATTTCTGCTTCCAGAGGCGAAATGCTTAGGCATTTCCGACTTAGCTTGCCTGCGCAAAAGTGGCAAGAGCATCATTTACGTATTACAAGTAGAAAGAATTTCATTGGTCATAGTGTTTTAGTGACATACATTGTACCCAGTTAAACCTGCCTACTGAAAACCTGGTGTTTAGCTAAGAGGGAAAGCAAGCCAATTTCAGTACAGGCTTTTCTACATTTAAAAACTATTATTATTATTTTATTTTTTGCAAGAACCATCTTAAAATATTTCTGGGTGATCTGTCAATGCAAAAAATCAGCATCAGCAAATAATTAAGATTTCAGTTTCCTGGGAATTTAAATTTTAACTGTAATGTGGGTGATAATGTGGGTATCAGTTTTTTTAATATGCCACTGAGCAAAGACAGAGGATGCAAACTTTTGAGACATTGAAAATACTTTGTGTTTTTCTTCAAATTTTTATTTTTTAAAATATTTTTTATTCAGCTTCTCATGAAGCTTTCTCTATACCGCTGTTGATATTTTTGCATGACAACATGCAAACACATTTACAACAACAAACAAAATGACAGTCATAGATTTCAGCCAGCCGGTGACAGTATGAACGCTGCAGTGTTATTAGTTGCTAAAGCTTGTTCCTAAGTCAAGCTCCTTTTACTGAGTGAAATCCTCTCATGGTTTAAATAATGGGGGTGGAGGAATGGGTGGTTTGGGGAGGGGGGTGGGGGGTACTTGGGGGTGGTGCTGCTTTCATCGGCTCCTCTCTCCTCTGCTGGCCCAGGCCAAGGTTGGCCCCTGTTTCTCAGTAAGTTTACTCCACTCCAGATGTGTGCCGGCTCCAGCGTGGCTGCCATGTACTGTAAATCGGCAGCTGAGGGCTCGTCAATCTGTGGGGTAGAGCACTGTGGTGTCGTCAGCCCCAGCCACTGGCATAAACGGAAATTTGTACTGCTGAGCTCCCATGAGGATAAGGAGGAAGGGGGGAGGAGGCAGGGGGGCTACAGAGGGGCAACATGGGGGTGGATTTTGGAACGGAGGAGTCAAAACTGGAATGAGTCTGATGAGCAGCAAGGGAAATGCCTTGCGCTCGTTTTTGAAACCCATGGCAAAAAAAAAAAGTTTGAATCTTTCTCCCTCCTGCTCCTTTTGTTTGTGTTTGAAGTTGCCAAGATGAATGTCATCTTTTCTGTACAATAAGGTAGACTCTAGTCAGTACATTTTGGAGCAGTAAAGAGGGAAAATGTCTGCCATTTGCTAACTGGAACTTTTGTTTAAAGGTGTTGAAAAATGAGGCCCAATAAAAATGACACTTCCACAGTTAGGAGCTGAGTTATTGATGCAGTGCGTCATGTGATAAGGTGGAAAGTCTTCCCTCAGAACCCGAAACATTTCATTTATTTATTGCATTTCCTCCATGTTAATTATTTTTCTTCTCACATCCCTCTTACTCTCCTACTATTTTAAGTTTTGCTCTATTTTGTCAGCAACATGGAAAAAGTTGAAACCTGTTCCTTATACTCATAAGGTATTTACTTTTCTGACCTGGAAAGTGCATACTATTTTAAATTAAAATAATCAGTCCCATCTATCAAAAAACATGGTGCATTACATGTCCAGGCATTTATAGACTAAGGTTGTTTGTAAAAAAAAAAAAAAGACCCAACATTTACAGGGGTTCAATGGGTGCCCCGGTATCAATGGGGTCCACTACTGCTAAGAATAAGCAGTGAAAATATGCAGATTTAGATCAATGCTGTTGAATAGTGATGTTCAGAATGTGTCCTGTGATAACCACAGCTTGCAGGCTATGAATATACCCTATACTAGCTGTTTATCTATGAAGCTATTTCAAGTTTTCCTAATTCAGTTAATGTAAGCTGCCCATCGTTTCTTTCTTGTACTTAAAGTAATAATCTCGAAGATTTTCATTAAAATAAATGTCTGTTAAGTCACTATCTATCGCCGAATTATGTAACACAATGGTGATTGAGCATATTATTATATTAATTTATATTATTATTATTATTATTATTATTTATGATTAAAGAACTGGGTGTCTGTGGCGACATTCTCGGGAGAAAATCACAAGCGGCGCATAGTTAGTGACGCGTTTGCCATCACCCATCATGGTTGGTCCGCCAGAGAGGGTAGGCGTAGCTAACGCAACAGACTTGCTCTTCAACTGACTTGTGTGTGAGCGGCATGCTGTTTTTTCTGGTGTCTGCTAGCGTTACATTAACATAGAAATGGAGGGGAGTTATAGAACCCTATAAAGTTTTTGTGTAACATGACAGGTCATATTATTTGTTGATGTAGATTTCGTATTACATTTGATAACAGTGTAATGTTACTAAATTACATAGCTATTTGCACAGCTAACGCTAGCTACCGGACCATGTCAAGAAAGGCAACATTAGTTTAGACAACGTTGTGCACAGTATCCATCTCTCATATCAGCTAATGTTGCGTTAGCTAGCTAGCTAACGTAATTAACACAATCTGATGTCAGCTAACAATTAGAAAAAACGCTAGCTAACGCTACCGACCGGTACCGACCTCGCAAACCGTCTCTCGAATGCAATGCTATCTTGTTGCAATGTAGCTAACTAAAGGCCAGTTCAGATCAATGATTCGCAACGAGACTGGATGCAACTTGCAAAATTCCAAGACGTCTGATTGTAAACGTTCTAAAACTGCACTTGGCGATTTGACAAGGTGGGTCTTTTGAGACCCCAGGCAACAGCTTCAGACGCTCTGCAACTAACCAGTTTACACCGCTGCAATTTTCTCTGCAACATTCTAAAACCGTTTCGTCTCGTTGCGAATCATTGATCTGAACTGGCCATAACGTTACCATTATTTACATTGCCATCAAGTTAATCAATATATTATAATGATCGGAATAAAGCCGGGGTATAGATGGAGCAGAGCTGGGTCTGATTTCTGTGTAAAGATGTCAAGCCGGAGAAAACTAAATAAAAGAATACGGCAGTATGGATTAGCGTTGTTATTTTATTACGCTTCCTCATATGTTCCTTCAGCCTTGATGCCCTTTTTTGATGAAATCTCCTTTTGTTTTTGTTTTATTCGTCTTGTTCTGGTTGCTAATTTAGCACCCAGCTCAGCTTTAACATTAAACAGTTTAGCTAGCAAAACCAGAAACACCAGGGTTAACATTTTGCAAGGTAGTTGTTTCAAAAATATCACACAACAGTCATTCACGAAAAAGACTGTTTATTGTGCACGAGATACATAATTGCACGAGCCACAGCGAATCCTGCGAATTCTTCTTTGCAATGTAAAGATGTTCATACCGGGCAAAAGGTGGATAAAGAACGGTTGTGGAAATTGATCATCACTAATTCTACCCCAGGTCTGCTACAGCATTTTAACCCGGCTCGGCAGTGTAAAAACAGCTTAAGTTAGCCTAATGTTAGACAATGAATGAGTATGTACATAACGTTACTTTTATAACAACCATTGTTTATTCAATAAATAATAAGTGCTATAGTTGGCGTGGCCCAGGTGCCAATTGACTGACGTCACACAGGCGACACTGGTTGGATCCGGTTGGATCTATGGCAAGTGAGGTCCAAAAACACACCTGCAATTACCGCTTCTCGCCATTGGTACCGCCAAAGAGAACGAAATGGAAATCTTCGACATTGTAACTTTAATAATGCCATTTTAATGTCATTTAAACAAACGGTGTCAGTATTAGCCATTTTCATTTCACACAGAATTCTGGCCTTACCACATTGTGTATGTGCTGATATAATACACATCAATGCTTTACATCTAGCTTACAACCTCATAGACCTACTTATCTTTCATGACTCATGTCTGGAGTAGGCCACAACTACACATCTAGTACACATTCCGATTCACATAAATTTCACACTATTATTAAAACCCTCACAGATTCTATACAGATCTACTCACACTAATACCACACAGACATTGCTTAGATATCCTCAACACCACACTAAATGCACAGTAAAACTACACTTATACAGGACAGATGTATTCACAATAAAAGTTCATGCATACTTCAGGGAGCCACTCATAGTAAAATGTCTGAATGAAGCAGGTGGAGGACCTCAACATTGTATATCCATCTGTTTCTGTATTTTACTTAGCATGGACATGTTTACATCCTTTGATGGAGAGGCTGCTCAATATAACCAACAATGTTCCACTGAATGTGTGAACTGTAAATTGAAACAGTATATATATACTTTCTGAGGAAAGCCATTGAAGTAGGTTTATGTTGTTTCTTGTGAAGATATTGAAGAATATGTTTTCATTGAAGTTTAAAAAAATAGATCTTGATCCTGAGGAAAAAGACAACTATAATATTGTTGACTGTAATATTTGGGGAATAAGGTCCAGTGAGTTATCAGTGTTTTTTGTTTGAAAAAGAAATAATATTATTTACTACCCTAGTCCTATCAACTGTAAGTGCTGATTATAAAGTATTTTCACATGAAAATTCTGTACTTTAATATGCTGGGGAATTTATGTTCAACGTTCATCGCTGAGGGACATATGCTAATTATCTATGGTTGACCATGAAGATACAAAACTTCACTTCCAGATGCAAATGAACCAAAAGGGCATGTGGAATGCCAGCAGTGGAAATGTGCCTGTTTATGATGGCTTGGTGTGAGCTATGTGCACCTTTGTGTTTGCACCTGATCCACATTGTGGTCTGGGTTGGGTGTGGGGGGGGGGGGGGGGGGGGGGGAGTCTGGCACAACTCTGCAGGCTCTTTTAGGTGCTTCTTAGCAAAAGTATTTATAAAAAGTGCTGTAATTTCTAAATGCTGAAACCAAAATGTATTTTCAAGATGTATACCAAAATTTAATTTAAGAAAACTTCAGAATCTGCACTTTTGCAACTTTATGAGTAAAGCATCTTTGTGAGTCAACAAGTCAAAGCTAAGGACAACTTCTGATGATATCCAGGCTTTATAGTTCTATCCATTTTGATGTTGAAATGTTACCTATTAATCATTGCAATGAGATTTATGTTGATTGATGCAAGAATGGAGTTCTCAGCATGTTTTATCATGGTTTGGGAATTGAAACCTGCATTTCAGGGTTCTCCTAGGCATTCCAGACCACTCCTGGGCTTAAAGTTTGCCTCAGCTGTTATCAGCTCCGAAGTCATAGCGCTGTAGGTGGGATCACGCAAAAAACTATGTTCATTCAACCGCCTAATTTTTATGTTTTGACAATAAATACATAATTTCCATAATTGTGACAAAACAGAATTTTAATGGAATAGAAATTACTGAGTCTAGATTTTATGGCATTTTTTAACTTCCTACTGCCATTCAATTCAGAAGGTAACTTTCTTTAAGATGGTGGTTTTACATTTAGATTTTGGACCCAAATCCTCCTGTATTTTATTTGCAAAATAAATTTATACATGATATGTCTTGCAAATGAACAAGAAAATGCTTGCTCACAGTTATGTCCGCCTCAGTTTGCAATTGTTTTTTTTTTTTTAAGATAGCTTATAATTAGCTGCCGTGAATTGAAGGTAAATGTACCAGTTAGTTCGTAATACCAGTTTTGAATGTCCCATGTGGCTTGCAAGTTATATATATTATAATGTAAGTCTTTATATCACCCATTCTTTCTTTTATTGACTTTCCAGTGAAAACAGCCACTGAGTGAAAGTTATTGATATTTCAGTGTCAGCAAATAATGCAGCAAACACATATTGAACACAAAATTACACAAAAACCTCCACAGCTACGTATGTACAATATTATATCTTTCAGTATTTAGTATGTTCGCCCTTTGCTTTTATTACAGCTTCAATTCTTTTCGGGAGGCTTGCTTTGAGTATTCAAAAAAAGTATGCTGGAATATTTTTGCATGCTTCTTGTAAACACCTCCAAAGTTCAGCCTTAGAAGTTGATTGTATCTTCTGCTTCTCTTGATCCAATAATCCCTGACACATTCAATGATGGTGATGTCTGGACTCAGGGGTGGCCAGTCTATTTTTCTGAAAACACCAGCATCTTGATCTTCTTAGCAGTGTGCTTGGAGCCATTATCTTGCTGTAGGATGAATTTGCTCCCATCAAAAGTTGTCCATTGGGTATTGTATGATATGTCAAGATTTGTTTGTGTATATCAGCATTCATGATGCCTTCAATCAAAACCAAATCGCCAACTCCAGATCTCATACAACCCCAAACTTGCACGGATCCTCCACCATGCTTGACTGATGGTTGTACACTTGGTTCTGAGAGTCTTTCATTATTTTGGTGCCATACATATTGCCTCCTTCTGTTACTTCTGAATTGTATATAAATAAAACAAAATAATAATAATAAAAAAATAGTCTTTCTTACTACCTAACCTACAACCAATTACTATTTTATAAATATTAATTTATTATTGCATAGTTAGCAGCAATCATGTTGGCTGTAGGCTTTCTTTGGGTACAAGAAAGAAGTGTTACAATGCAATGTCATATTCATTGATAAATTATCAAGATAAATTATTAATTGTCATTGTATTTGAAAACATTTCCATCACATCATTATTTGCCCACCTAAAAACATATCTTTTTTTTATTTGGAACCAAATAATCATTTTGCTATCAAAATGAATACTGGTATCTGCATAACTGAGAATTCCTAAAGGTCAAGACCATTCAGAAATCTGGGTTCATTCACAAAAATATTTTCTTCAGGCTTGGAGCTCACCTGCATCTAGTTGGTAAATATGGAATGTTTTAACAGCAGGTGTCTCAGTGTGAATTGAGACGTTGTTGAAAAAATTGAGGTTTCGGTAGATTATCTGTGTTGTATTAAATATCAAGAAAATGGTCATGTATTTGCTCCTGGTTTTCTACCTTATTTTAATTCTAAATGATCTCTTTGCATGAACTGGTTCATGTGTTGCTCACTTGTATCAGAATCTGAGTTTGACTCCAGTCCCTGGGTTGAAAGGTCACAAATTTATAGGCAGTAACTGTGTGTTGGGCTCCATTGTAAATCGTGGAGACGTTCAGTCCTTGGCGTCTCTCTGAAGCCCAAACAGTTAAACCTTTGACCCCTCATGTGTTTTTTTTTTCTTTATCGTGAGTGTTAACAACTGTGATAGCAAGTTAAAGTACTTGTCATTTGAATCAAGAAAATAGTTAACTTACACAAATCTGTACTGTTATACTGGTAATATAAGTGTTCATAGAAGCACATCACACAAAGTATAAATCTTAGTCAGCCTCCCTAAATAAAGAGCCCTGGCATGAAACGTTTCAATATCAACCCGTTTTCTAACAGGAAACACATATCTGAAGTTTTTCTTTAGTTATCAAATTGTGTATTGTCTCAAAACTCATGTAAGGAAAAACCAAATATTTTAAGAAGACCCCAGTTATTCGGTAAAGAAAATTAATATTCCCTTTGGAAGTGGTATTTTTTATTTTGTTTTTGTTTTTCATTTTTTTATTTTTTTTATTTATTTGAGTATAAAATGTATTGTTAAAGAAGCCAATAATGGGTTCTCTGGATAAAAAATATTAATGGCTGTTAATTTGTTACCAAACTCCATCCCACTCACTTGAACAATTGAAGGACTAATAGTCTCCTGAATAAGCCATAATTAGAGATACTTCTCTTTATAGCCGGCAGTCACAAAAGACTCTGCCAGCCACTTGGTGAGCCAATTAGATGTGCATTGTAGGCCATTACAGTGTGGGCCAGTGAAGGATAGTGTTTTATATGTCACCTGGGAGCACCGCTCACAGACTGGGGGCAAGGCTTCTAACAGCGGGGTATCTTGTAAATTGCCCAGCCCTGCCGCCTGGGCTGATATACAACAGGGAAGCTATTCAAGCCCCCTTGCATGGAATGCCTTGGACACAGGAGGGGGCCAGCCGGAAGTTAGATCTGGTTTAAAAAGAACACAGGGATGCTCCTCGCTGTGACAGTGGCTTCTTTGAAAGAAGCTTTTCTGTGTCTGTCTTCTGTGTCTGCTGACATGGAACAGACCTGCACCCTCAGACTTGCACAAAAAAAGTCTGTAAAAAAAAAAAAAAAATCAGCCCATTATTAACTCTGTTAATAATCATTTATCTATATATTTACTAGAAATATTGCTCTTCAGAGATTACTTCCCAGCTTGCTGACTGTATTTTAGTGTCCCTCAAGCATTCTCCCTTAGTTGCTGCATTGTTTTGGTATGTTAAACATGTACCCTTACAATACATGGTACATGGCAAATAAATGTTTCTGTATGATTTTTCAGTTCTTCTCTAATTTATAATGTTGTGCAACTACTATCCTAACTGCACGTTTCATTGGACGTGTGCCTGCAGATTGGGTCAAGAGTTAAGTTTCTTCAGTAAAAATGACCAAAGTACTCCGTCATTTTTATAGGCCAATAACAAGAGGGAGAGCTCCTGATAATCTCCTGAAATAGCTCCTAATAATATCACGTAAGCCTTTAACATAAAAACTGTCTGTTTGCTTGTTCGTTTGTTTGTTTGTTTTGTGGGGGACATTTAATTACTACGCTGTATTTTTTTCAGAAGTACAAAGTTCCTCAAATTGGTCCTCAATGTACCTGAAATTGTGCAAAGATATTCTAACTAGAGTGGTTATTTCCCATCTGTAAAATGACGATCTGACAACAAAGTAAACGATATATTATAAGAAGTCCTTAGCTTTGACTAAGAGTATTCAGTGTAATCACTTACTATTTTCACCACAAATCAGCAAAATTAATTTGCTAAACCATGACCTGGATTAAAACAGCATTTTCAAATTTGCAAATCAATAATTGCAAGTGCACAATTTACTAACAGTGTCTGTTTAAAAAAAAACATGCATTTTGAGTTAAAATGAAGTGAAATGTTGAGTGAATCGAGGACATGGTTCAGCCTCTCTCTTCTCCATTACAACCACAGCAATGTAGGTTAAGCCCCTATAACCCCATGTCTGACTACACTAATGTACATTATAGGGTGCTGGCCTTTTCTATATAGGGTATTTTGTACATGATCATTAAAATATTTAGAAAAACACCCTTTCAAATGATTTTTCAATTTAGTATTTGTGTATCCGTAGTGAGAATATTTAGATTAGTATTTAAGACAGTGTTTAATAGTTTTTCACTGTTTTTCCTCTCTTTTCAAGATCAAAGCAAAGATTTATGACTTTCTGCTCATTTCTGTTCATGAAAGTTATGGTATGTAAGGCATGTAAGATGAAAACGTTTTGAAAAGGGACTGTTGAATCACATGCTGCTCTGCCTCTTGTTTGTTTATTTTACTAAAAGATTGTGAACTGGGCCAAATGTGAGCTGGGCCTGAAGAAATAAAACATGAGACCTGGGGGTGGTTTGTTTTAAACATTAGGGAATATTCAGTGATTTCTATTTTTGTGATCAACGCTATTTTGAAGACAGGCAAAATGTATGACATACGATGATCACACACGAACAACATACAAACAGGGCAAGAAAATAAAAATGCAGAACAATTGTGTGTGTGGGTGCGTGCATGTGTGTGTGTGTATTTTACATAAGGCATAAGGGGGAACTGAGGACAGCTAGTGAGCTGATCATTAAGGCGGTTTTATATTTATTATTGTGAGCTTGGTCTGACAAAGGCAACGTTGTGTGAAGTGTGTAAAGGCGGTCTGTTATATGCCTCAGCCACAGGGAGCCTAGCCTAACAATGCTGCCATTCCCCTCCCGTTTTATCACCTCCAGAATGTCTCATAACTGTGTCTTCTGCAAATCACAGTTAATAATTTTACTCTACCTCTACTTTTCAAACTCACCCTTCTCAACTGGCAGCTTTGAGCATTTTGCTTAAAGACATGTTTTAAAAGCTGGTTATGCTTTGGAATATATTTTGGATGTGCTCTTTGCTGGTGTTCTTTTCCAACACCAGGTCTGATTCTTAAGGTGATCTTTATCTGTGCTTTGTTTTATATAGTGCAGTTTTAACAGAAGTATGTACAGTTCAAAATTTTTGACTGTTACCAAATCTATACTGCCATTAATATCTGGAAATCAATGAAGTCAGTGGGTGTAGTAACTTTTGTTGACTGATTTTGTGTTGTTTTCTCGTTCTCTGTCTCTGAGGCTTAGCAGTACAGCAGGGGGCCCTTAAGAATGATTAGAGAATGCCTGAGTTGTTATTATATTTGGCCCAAAGAGAATTGGAAGAGTTTCCAGATCTGTGGCTCTTCAAGGGGTTGCATTCCCATGTACTCAACTGGAAAGTTTTCAGGAAAGCGTGCGTTCTCGCAGTCTTCTTGGTTGAGCAATGGTTTTGCAGGCTCGCTCTTAGACCTTGCTTAGATCATCTTCAGAGCCTGGGAAAGAGATGTAATATAAGCGAGAGAGGAAACAGCGATCCACCCCTCCCCCTTCCAGGCCTTCTACAGTCTCCAGAAGAAAAAAACAGCAGTGACTTCACACGTCTTTTCTGACCCCTTCTTTTAAAGCCAATTTCTTTTTTCGCTTCTTCCTTTCAGATTTTTTTTTGTTTGTTTTTTAGCTGAACCTCATTATATTTGTACTTTTAATATAACTGGCTTCAGTGCAGGTGCAGGCGCAAGAAAGGTTTGACAGCGGATGTGTAGCAGCAATCTCATTTGCTTAAAATGAGTCTTCGGGGGCTCAGACATAGAGTATCATCACTAGCAACATCTCTGTAGGGGAAGGGGGTGATGAGCAGGTCTGTGTTAGTGCTGTGACTGGCAGAGAAATGGAACTGGACCAAGGGCGCCCCCAAAAGAATACACATCTCTGACCCTTACCAACCGGAGGCGTAAACTGTAGCAATTTAGTTTGTATGTGCAGTATTAGAAGTAGAAAGTGGATCTTGCCAGATTTTATCTGGTCAGTTTAATTAAGAGTTTAATTTCTGTTGCAATATTTCTTTTACAGGATAAAATATTAATAAACAGGGAAGTACATGTGATTGAAGCCATATTATCAAAACACTTCAGCCTCAGCTCTCTGGATATGGATAGTTTATACATCCATCTGAGCAGAGATTATATTCTCTGTACAGCTTAACTTGCTGTCTCTTTCCCTCCACTTTGTCCCACCTCCGTAACTCAGCAATGTTTTGATTAATTTTTTTAGGACACAGTGACTTTACCGAAGGTATGCTAAAAAGACACTGTGATGAAATGAGCCTGTTTGTGGTTTTGGATCCGTGGGGTGTGAGTGCACGGAACACTATGTGAACCACACAGTGAGACAGAGGCACGGCGATCACAGAGTCTCAGCAGAAAGGATTGGTAATCAAACATCTGCACTCAAAGCACAGCTCCCTTGGGTCTGACTTCACTGTAGCCTCCTTGGAGCCTTCCGCCATAGCTTGGAGGGCAGCAGATATTCCAAAAACATGCTAAAGATGTGCGTCACTGAACCATTACCACACAGTTTTACAAGGACCCTGGTTTCTCCTCCATTCAGTTTATATTTTAGCAGATTTATCCTTTTTCATTCTTTTTGAATTCCAGTTACATGGGGCGCAAATGTCGCACCCTGTAGTTACATCCACATTTCTTTTCTGGTTAAATGAATTTAGCCACTTGGCAGCAAGCAGTCAGACCAGTGATATGTAGACTAAATTATATTATCTGAAACATCTTGATGATTCATCCACTTACTTTTCCATTTCATTATTTTGATTATACATTTTAAAGAATGCTATCTCTGGGGCTGTCAGATTGTATCCAGCTGAGGGATTAGTTCTGTTTGCAGTAAACCGCCACAGTTGGAAATTGCATCCTGATTCTGACAGTGTTGTCTGTGCAGCCATACTGCAGTATCTATACAGTCAGTAAGGAGGGATTCAGCTGACGGTATTTCCCACAACATTACGCAATAGCGACTTCTCTGGTGGTCTGGCTAACTGCAGTCTGCCAGCAGTTTTTCTGTAGACATGTAACTGCAGAATAAAACTTTTGAGAGTGTCAGGACAACAGCGAAATAGTTTCAAATTGTGTGTTGTGTGACTTTCACACTCGATGTGGAAAATGTCAGTGGAAATGCTAAATGAAAATGCTGTGCAGGTAGTGGAGGCGAATGGAAACCTTGAAACTCAAAGCATGCTGAAGAGTGTGTACAATAGTGCAACAAAAACTGCCAATAACTGAATGTGTTTATCCCAAATCCCAAATATTTTTGAAGAGAGAAATAATAGTTTGCATTGCATTTGTGGGAAGATGACTGCCCTGCTGACTGGCATTCTCATTAGAACTGTTCACATGATACTGTGACCGCAAGTTTTAAAAAAATTTCAGCACCCGCAACTGAATGTAAGTCTTTGTTCACTTCTCATATTTAATAAATACTGACTCCCAAGGCAAAAGGGCATAAAGACCAAGACACACATCTCCTAAGAGCTATGTGCTTAGTGCCAGCGGTAAGTTTGAGATGTTCCTCACATTATTATTGTGTGTCAATTGCAAGCCACAGAGACTCATTCTTTTAGAAGTGTTTCTCAGTTCCCATCCCATAAATTCCCTATTCCTTTATAACTGTATTACAATCATATACTTGAATTGTAGAGCAGCAATATACAATTCAACTGGGCTCTAAATGGGTTCAAATGTAAATATTATTATTAATATTTTATCCTGTAATTTTGTTGACAGTAACCTGTTGACTTCATATTCATGTGAGAAGAATTTTCCTATTCTCTGCATGAGCATCTTCATACGGTCAGTGTTTTCCATTCAGTGGTGACGAGCTTGATACAGGGCTTGTAGCCTTGGGCAGAGTTCCATGCACATCAATCTGGTGGAAGGGCTTCCTGGAGAGGGACACAGAGAGATTTTAATGGAAACTCTCACCAAATGTTAACCCCCTCCATCGCAGGGGTTCCACCATCCCCCACTGCTCTGAAATGCCTTTGTGCTAATTAACACCACTTTGATGAGCTACCCCCCTACCCCCCCAAAATATTTGCACATTGCAACACATCTATACAACCATGCTTGTGTCGTTCTGTTCAATAATATGGGCATAACTCAAGTCTTAAGACACTTAAGAAGCATTAGCCTGCTTCATTACAAGTACGTTTTGCAAAGGTACAACCAGAGAATTGGGTTAAAGACTGCTGACATAGTAATAACCAAAAAACCAAACAAAAAAAACAGACAGGAACAGAGAGGGCAAAAAAGAGAGAGGAGTGAGGAAGCAACAACTGCCAATAAAAAGATATAATAAAAGGAGTTAATTGAGCGAAATGGGGGACTCTGGGGCAGGCTGTATGAGAGTGTGTCATTTAGGAAGAATTAGCCTAGTCAAGGCCCGGGAGTTGAAAGGGTGATGGTGGTGATGGGCTGTGCTGTGAGCTGCTGAGGATAGACCCGCAGTGTTTGTGCAGAGAGGGCGGCCAGCCGGAGTGGAAGGGGGGCAGGGACGGGGGTTTGGGCCTGGGAGACTGTAACTCATTGTAGCAAGAGCCTATTGGCCTGGGTGGTGAAGATCCTGAAGTCCTGGACATTCATCAACCTGCCGAGCAGCGCCGCCAGGCTGGAGCCAGGGACCGGGCTCCCCCCCTTCCTCTCCCCATCGCCGTGTCAATATGATCCAATGCAACTGCGCTGAGGCAACAGCCCCGAGGAGACAGACTCCGTTCAGTGCAAATAATCAGAGTGCTGACGCCTGGGCCCACAGCTCGCAGAGAAACGCACCACGGAGCGTGGGGATCCCACAGGAAGTAAGGGGTAGAGCTCTCCCACCAGGGCCCTGTCAGGCCTAACAAGATTAGGTAAAGATGTGGCATTTCTCACAGAGGAAAAGCAGGCCCACATGGTGAGCTTCTGAAATAGAAGCCTTAACCCTCCCACTCTGCTGTCACATTGGAGCAGACGGACCAATGTCCCGACACCTAAAAGATGGGTGCGAGTTTCCATGTTTATGTGTCCATAGGCAAGTGTGCTCTCACACAAGTTATTCGGCACCAACCCAACATGGTTGTGCTTGACTCCGAGACCTTCTATAGCGGGTGCTGCTATCTGTGCAGAGGCTGATAAGACTGTGGTTCGGTGTTCTTGTTTCTCTCAGATGTACCGAGATGGTTCTGTGGTGTAGTGAGGCAAAGCATCTCTGGTCAGGGTCAGTCAGGTTTCAGCTATTGACAAAGTTTTAGGAAACTACTGTATCTACATTTTCAAATCAGAAAATGAATCGGCAGAACTCACTCTCTTCCCTTTGGTTTGCAATAAAACCAAAAGCATGCCACAGTTCACTGCAGTAGCACTGCAGAAAATGTTACATTTCCACTTGTTTTAATACATTTCAGAGTAAAAATATCACAGTATAAAATGTTACATTTTAGAACCTGACATTATATCAGAGAAAGATTTACAGGAATTGACATAACAGGTCGGTGCATTTTTACTGTTGTGACCATTTCATAATGGAAAACATTTTCATATGGATTCTGTGATTCCTTCGGTGGCACATATTGTACATAACATAGGACAGAGCTTTTAGTTCTTAAACTGCTATGAGAGTGTAGAGTGAGTGATGAGACAGCAGTGACACAGGGAGTACACACTGAAAACACAGTGATGATGTAAGGGGTGCATAGTGATGACACAGTAAGTTCACAGTGACGACAGAATGCGTTTGCAGTGACGGACTAGGAAGTATGCAGTGATAACATAGGGATGGTGCAATGAGGATGCAGTGATGCTGCAGCAAGAACTTAGTGAATATATAGTGATGTGCAGTTAGGACTCACTATAAACAGGCCAGTTGATACCTACTGTATTTTTTGGATGTCAGATATCTACACAGTTACAGAATTTCATAGTCACAGAATTTCATGGTTAATTGCCTTGATCGTTGCATATCATGCAATGCCTTTACACTACACTGTCCTCATCCGACATTACATCTATGTGCTTTACACGAGGTTCCTGTTTCCTGTCCCCTCACTCACTCCATTTTTTTCTGAACAGGAACTATAAATGACACCTCTTCCACAACCAAGCAGCTTCAGCACTTGTGCATGAAGAAAGTGCTCTGGTCTGGTCTTTTGGACATTTTGTTCAGGAATTCTCTGCAACAGCATTTCCTTGCCCTGCATTTAAACAGATGATCGTTGCTAATGGAAAAACCCGCAAGCATTGAGCAGAGCTGCAACAATAAACCAGTAATACTTTTTTTAACCATGATATATTGCTTTGATATATTGTAAAACAACCCTCCAGAGCATTGCTGTCTCAATACTCAACATTGTCCTACAGTATATTGTATATTGTCTTACAAAGCTTTGGAATATAATAGTACTGCATTATTTTATTGAATCTACAGTATATTAGTTTTAACATATTTAAAAAGTAATGTCAGTTGTTTAATCTGTTGTATTGCAAACTGACCTGACAGAGCATTCTAATGAGAAACTTATTTTAAACAAAAATGACCATTAGAATCCAATAATTCTAAGCTCTCAAAATATTGTATGGGACACCCCTGTATTTTGAGGTATCGAAGCAACTTGATGACAACAATTTAAATATTAAGTAAATATTTATGTACTCACTGCTTAATTAGTGTTTCATTACATAAAACACACTGAAATAAAATAGTCTACTGACATTCAAATGGGCTAGAGTAGCATTAAAACATTCTTTCTGGTAGCACAGGTGTCCATAATGGCTTCCATATGTAAATACATTTTGAACCAAAAATCTAAAACCTGAGGAAGGCAGATGCAATAACAACAATAAGAACAATAAGATTATACTGTGTGGACAATTATGCAGTGTAAAAAAGATTCTATGAGGTATAAGTCTATACCTCAATATTTTGTATGTTTTATTAGGGGTCAAAGCATTAAATGTACTGGAACCCTCATGTTTTATTTGAGTCTTAGTATTTCCGTCTATTCAGAAAAAATTTCCCATTCCCATTTAAACCAGCGTACTACTCCCTGAAACATGTCCACAACCACAGCCTATAAATGTACAGCCAATGTCTTTCCATGTTTCGCATCTCACTGAAATCATAGCTGTGATTATGTATTTTGAATTAGGTAGTGCATACATTTTTTTTTTATTTGGTCTGTGAGACTACTGGAAGATTCCTAACCAGGTGATATGGAAATCAACAAGTGACACTACCGAAACCTCACAGACCTGGGTGATCACTCAAAAGGAAAAGCATGTATGGTCACATAGGAACAGTATGAAGGAGACCATTGGTCATTAACACAGAATGTGGCCATGCTAATATTTTATACAGTAAAAACATAACCTCTGGTGTGGAAGGCATGTACTGTTGGAAGTCCTGTACCTTTCTGATTATTATTGTTGTTGTTGCTGTTGTTGTTATACCAGGGGTTTGTTTCTGTTGGCATCAGGATCCCTTGTCCCTGCTGAGAGAGATTCCTCTGTAGTCAGGACAACGCATAGCTTTCAAAACCTATTTCTGTGTAACATTGGTAATTTGTAATCAAGCAAAAAGAGGTGTGTTAATAAAGACCTGTGTTGGAATTGAAAGGGATTCAGTCAAAACTGCCCTTGTCCTTGACTAACATTTAAAAGCCAGTTCTTTTTCGTCACATTTGATGATATCAGTGATCACGGAAAATAACTCCTCACACTGAGTTTTTGAGGAAAAGGTGTAACACTTCTCTTTACTTGTAAGCCCAAGTTAAGGACAAATGTTTTGGTTGTTTGAGTAGCAGATGTAATGAACAACAACATGCAATGAAATGTTCTACAGGAGAAATGTCCAAATTTTTCAATCAGTGTGCTTAACCATTTTAACACAAAGTACATGATAGTTGTCTACCTCTCTTTCCCAGATAAATCCAAAATGTAAAATATGGAGTTTCAGCAAAATTCCCCTCCAAAATGTGGAAATAGGTCACAAAGATTCATGAGGTAATGCTGAAACAGAGGAAATCCTGCAATACAGATTAAGAAATTGGAACTCCCATGGGGCATCCTGAAGGGACGGGAGGGGAGGGAGCAGAGGTAATGACAAGTGGGAGATTCCAGCCAAAAGGTCCCCCCCCTGCAGTCTGGATCCCCAGAGGATCAGCTTAATGCACCTGCTGATGGAAAAACCTCTCTCTCTCCCTCTGATCAACACCTCCCACTGTTAACCTTGCTGAGACAGGACTATATAGCCTCTCTGCGTGAATACCAGAGTCAGACACAGATAGGTCATAACATGACTCAACAATTTGTTATTCCTCACAGCATTTTCGTTTGTATCAGCAATTAATTGTTTTGTTGTTTTGGGCATCATTTTAGGATAAATTACTTTCTTTCGTTTGTTTTCTTTACAACATTTTATTATCTTTCAGATCAATGTCAATGTACCTGAATCAAAATAAATGAGTCTTGTTAAACATTGGTTCAATTATAAATTCAACCGAGAAACAGATTTCTGAAAGCATAGACTAAGAGGGTGTTCTGCTTCTTTGGTTTTTCCATATTATACATAATGGAAGTTATTTTTAAAGGAAATATTAATACAGGTTTGATTCAACTTGGTCATGTCTGAAGAATGATAATCATTTCAGATTTAATTTTAGTGTTTTAATGTATTTGTGGCTAAATAATGCAACATGAAAATGCTTCTAATTTGGTTTTTCCATTTAGCCCTGGACTTATCCCAGTCATAACTGTTGTGCTAGGCTAGCTTCCAACACATTTTGCACTAGCAGTGTTTTCACACTTAATTGTCTTACCCTTATGCTACCTCAGCCCCAGGCTAGCTATGCATTTGGGCTAGCTTCCAAATATTCAATGCTACCTTTCTTTAATCAGGGTATAACTTGTGGATTTGCTAATCAATTCAAAAACATAGTTCTCATCCAAAAGTGTGTGTGTGTGTGTGTGTGTGTGTGTGTATAGTCATTATAATGTGACCTATATATGAAATACTGAAATACCATAATCCTGTTTGTTAACTGACACACACACCAGTAACCTTAGTCTTCAAAAAGGAAAAGCAAGTAGTTTTCATTTACCTACAGGAAGCTGAAGTAGAATATCATTAAAATTATTCAAAATTCAAAAGTACTGTACATTTCAGATACTGTAAACAGGTTTCCAGGTATCTGTTGAGGGTTGAGTTAGAGGTACATCAGTCAGATTACGGACTCTAAATGGCTGAAATGGTTTTTACCACATGGCGTAAGCCTGCCTCTTATGAAGTAATACACTGTAGGTGCTGGGCTTGCCATCCATCACAGCTCCTAGCTAAGCACTGGATATCATTACATTATAATGTGAAAATATGCACTGGATGATCATGTTCTGAAATCATGATGTTTATATTCCTGACATGGGCCCTTCATGGACATACTGTTTTACTGTAGTTTCCACTTACTAATGAATGGTTCTTCTGTGCTTCCTTGTTTACCAATATTGAGGGTCATTTACAATGTAAGTGTAATTTAGTTACGAGCTATCAGATGACATTATGTGCCAAAGTCCTGAGGTTATACAGAGGGAAAGACTCCAGGACTCCTATCTTCTGCTCTTTTCTGCATTCTTGTGATGTACCACACCGAGTCATTCCTACAGATCTCAAGCAATATAGCCACTAACAGGGCCAGTAGCCTACTGCTATGGATCTCCACTTGAGCCCATTTGGATGGCACTTCTGTTCCTGCTCCTGAGCATAATTGCAACTTTCTAAAAAGTCACAAGCCACAATGCTTTCCTTGTGGAACTCAACACCAGTCCTGTTGAGGGTGAAATGTGGAGGAGTACCTTGAGGGAGCGCACAGTGGGTGATAACTCAGAGCTGACCACGTCACAGTCTGTGGAACGCAGCCCATGGTTATCAATAAAACAGCCTGCTGTCCAGCCAGGACATATTCACAGCTGTAATTAGAACGCGATGAAGGTGGAGCCTTTAAATTACATGTATTTGCCGTTGGGGGTGGGGGGGGTTGCGGGGGGTTGCGGGGGGGGTGGGTGGGTGGGTCATTTTCAGACATTGGACACTTTTCCACCCTGTGAGAAGTGTGAGCTTTGGAAAATGAAATGCTGAAGAATGTTTTACAAAAACAGAGCTGCTACTTTTTCAGTCTTGGGGCATCTAAGTCAAATTAAGCTTTTAATGGAAACAGCTGAAGCGCCACAAATTACATTAAATATCCATCATTGTTAAGTGTTATAAATAGTTTATAATTAATAGGCAACATAAGTCTGGTTTACAATATGAATAACAGGTGATTGGCTTATCCCTGCATCCCAGCAAGCAAGTGTAAGGCGAACAGTAGTGGCCATCAACACAGCAGTAAAATTAGCAATCTGTTTTCACAAAAAGTGTATATGAATGCGTGTTCTCTTTGCATCTTACAATGTTTCCTTGAATATTGTTCAATATGGAAAACTGCTCAATGTTGGAAAAAAGCTGAACATTGGTTTAGTGAGTGATAAAAAAAGGTTGAGAAACACTGGTTAACACAGTTCATGAAATACACTAAATTGGGAGTAATCCAACTGGTTGGCATTATCTGGAAAAATGCAATCACCAATTGCATTTAAAAAAGTAAACTGGCACACTGCCTGTTACAGCAAAATGCCACCAATACTTTTTGATTTCTTAATAGGTAACCTCTGAGACTGGGGAAAGTGTATAAACTTTGCCATTATTCAGCAGAATCTGAATATGATTGTAATGCATTAAAGATGGTACTTCTGTTACACTGGCAGAAGAGGGGCAATACTTATGAAAATTAATTTGAGGGGGTTTATGTAACACCCAATTGCATTAGAAAATCTGATTAAATTCTGAATGTAGCCAGCATCCATGCCTGGTGGTGCATAGTTAGCCATAGCATCACCCAGGGAGAGTTTCAGGCCATCCCCTTGTGCAATAGCTACTCCTGTGGTCTCTCAGGCTCCTGTGCTTCAAGCCTTCTTCTTGGATGCCATAATATACAGAATTGAGATGGTGATTTTGTGCCAGGAGATTTTGTGCCTTTCTGCTGAATTGCCAGAGGACATAGCAGTGAGGAGACAGGCCCATGGATATGATTGGGTATTCGGGGGTATTTGCTGAAAATAAAACATCAAAAATAAAAATCTGTGAAATAGGGTGGTGGGGGTATTATGGTTTGGGCATGTATGGCTGCCACAGTTATTGACTTGTCTTCACTGATGATGGAACTGTTGATAGCAGCAGCAGAATGAATTCTGAAGTGTACAGAAGCATTGCTCAGGTTCAAGCAAATGCCTCCAAACTCTTTGGACAGTGCTTCATCCTACAGAAAGGCAGCGATCTTCACGCATACTGCTAAAGCAATAAAGGAGTTTTTTAAGGCAAAAACTGGAAAAGTCTTGACTTGACATTCACCCAATCTGAATCCAATTGAACATTATTATTATTTTCTGTAGGGAGGTGGTTGAGCATGAGACTTAAGGACTCTGCAAACCTTCATGGAACAGAGCTGCTGGCCCAGATAAGTGTCATATAAAAGGATGCATTGGTTGGATGACTGAGTTTAAAGTTTTTGAGGAATGGTTCTTAAAAGATACAACATCAGTGAGGGAAAAAAAGAACACAGCGGTTGGTTGATGAGCAGGTGGCTAGTCACTCCCCAGTTCAATTTAATTAATAAATGTGTCGAATAGGGCATTTTGAACATATGTTTTTGATACAATTGCTTTTGTTTCATTATGGCTCTCCTTCAGAAATGTGTTCCCCTGGATTGATTTTCAGAAATTAAATGCAATCTGTTCCATGTACAAATGAAATAAATTAAATTAAATAATTATACAAATAATAATATTTGTATATTCTTATTTGCATATTTTTGGTTGCCCTGGATTGTTGCCTTAATTCCCCTGCCAGTTCTGTAATGCCCCTATTGTTCAAGCCATCATGCCTTTTCAAGGCATTAAAAGGTCCTCAAAATTTAGAATTGTGTGTGTGTGCATCATGGCCCACCAAAATCATTTTAATTGAATAAAGAATCATCTGAGGGATGATGGGAAGCTCATCCTGCTATGGCACTGTTCGAGTGTCTGGATGAGCCTCATGATCTGGTATTAAATCAGTACCATGCCAGTGGCTTTAAGTTTTCTGATCACAGAGCTGTGAGTATGTTTCACGAACACAAAGCTTGTGAACATGGTAGAGAAATGTTCCAGTTGGATATCATTGCCATTCCCCTGCCTCCCATTGTTTCAATGGCTTGCAAACACCAGAACATTCCATCCAGTTGAGTGCAAATGTTGAGCTTCTTGGATCATTTTTGCTGTAACTGTGATCATACAGCATGTGTGTCCAACCAAAATAATCACTGTATCTTTACTCTAAATATTTATTTATATATTTTACTATTGTGTCATACTTTTTTGTTGCACAACAAATGGATTTCATAAACTGGTGGTGGATTATTTAATTTGCATTTCATTCCAAAGATTTCCCTTGAAAGATATGTTCACCCACAATCCCATTCCTGTGACCTTAGGCCCTACTAATGTAAACATTTTTGGTGGGACAGACTGTCTGGCTGTCTTCTGGCTCCAGGGCTTGTTAGGGAATAGAGATTTGCAACACAGAGCTAAAGGAGTGTGCAAGATGATGATGATCTAAACTGAAATTGCTGATCTGGGAAAAGAATAAAACCCAAATGATATACTGATTTATACTGTTAGAATGCCTCCACCCAACTTAACAATATTTTGTGATTTTATGTTATCTCTTAACATATCTTAGTAATAACATATTCCTAACATGAAGATAAATGGTTGTGATATTAAGGCATCCATATTTCTGAAAATAAAGTATAAATAAACTGAAACATATTGCTTGTTTTCTGACCATGCTGAACTTTGAAAATCAGTTATTGCAGATTAGTATGTTTTGGAACCATTATTTTGTAACAAGACTAACCAACTCTGTGCTGTAAAATTAAAACATTTTGTAATTGTTCATTTTATACATGGGATTAAAATGTCTCCAAAACAATAGTCCTTGGCCACATGACACTATTACAGCAAGTTGACTTTTTAAAGGTGCTAATTTCCTGTATGTGCCAATTCGCTGGTGTCTACCAACATTCCATTGCGTGGAAATATTCAAATTGTTTCAGCAGACGAAAAGCCCCCAGGGTCTGCTGTGCACTTTGTCTGAGTGCTACTTCAATGCAATCAACAACTGTCTATCTGGCCAACTCACCATTGAGTTTATTTGAGGGTCACGCAACCCAGGGATTCCCAGGTACACGGCCGCCTGGAGACATCAGTCGGTGGGAGTGAAGCTGCCTCACATCCAGGCCCACTTCACATTTCGGCAGCTGCTTCCAGATGATAGGGGCACAGTGATAACGCAGCTGAGTCAGACTGACTGCGGTACAGCGGGGTGTCTGGGAAAACAGTGGGATCTCTGAGTCTGCTCCACATAACCACGTCAGTCATCGCTTCTCTGCGCCTGTCCTGTGCAGCTCTCAGCTAACATTGCATTAACACAGTGTTGCTGTAGCCTTGGGGCTGGTTGCCTTGACGTTACAAAGTTGTGAAAACGCAGCACATTTACTGGACAGAGGTAAAACTGTGCCAAATTCAACATTTCTCATATCAAAATGGACAACAGCTTTAATTAAATACAGAACAAATACAGTCGTCTGGGCTTCTGCCAAAAATACTGTTGGGTGGATCTCTTTCTATGCCTCTGCAGAGAAAGAGGTGCCAAAAACCTGTGTGAAAAATCCTGAGTTGGTGATGATGCATTGAAAACTTGACCTGGAGGTACATTTATTCCAGCTTAATCTATGACTCTGAGACTCTTCTCTAGTCCTCTGCTTTTAAGTGCATTAGTCACCATGTCCTTCATTTATTCTTTTTTATTGTTCATTGCTTTTTTCAACTATGGTCAAACAGGTCCAGCTCATATTGTGTGCAGCAACCACGTGCAGTATGCAGTATTGCATTCCACTTAAAAATAGTGTCACTAAAAATCAACAATATGGAAAATATTCAGATTCTTATTCACATTTCACTAAACATATCTAAATGTAAATTGGTCACACACAGTAAGACAATACAATCACAAAAATTAATATAGCAGTCAATGCAGTAGTTAAAACACAAATAGCTAGACCCGTCTTGATACAGCATGGTACTATTTGGCAAGTGTTGCGTAACAGAATAAGAACAGAGATGTGCATCGGTCACTGATAAGAAATAGATAACTGAGTTGCATTATGCAGTATTGAATCACAACAGATGTGTCATAAATAGGGAATGGCCCCACAAATCAACTCATTATGTGATTCATCATTATACCAGACGTTGATAGGAAGATATAATGTACACAGGAATTAATTTAAACGTACATTAGAGGTGTATTGACACATATTCGTACTCAACCATTAGGTATGGAACTTTTGGTTTTAGAGTCTTCCTTTAACTTTTTTTGGACGGAACTTAAATTCAAATATCTGAGGTCCACCCAATGTCTTAGGGCTCTATTTTCTGGCTGGCACATGATGTGTGGTGAACATCGCACTGGCAAAATGTCAATTTCTTCATGGATGTGCCCGAGCCCATGTGGTAATTTGGTGACTCGCCATATGATGATGTGTGAGGACAGACACTATTCGGGGGGGGGGGGGGGGGGGCAGTGTTGATCAAGCAGTGCACTGGAATTTTGTTGCAGCACATTGAAATTTTGGTGTTAGCATGGTCTGCGATTCATGCCTCCGTCATCTGCCTGCTAAGACCAAGTCCATGGCATGAGTCGCAGCCTAGCGTTTGGCAAGTTGCTAATTCTGGAGCTTTCCCAATCAATGCACACATGATCATGACCTATTAAAAAACCAATCAACCGTTTTTGTGGATGTGAAACCCCCAAGCAGAAAAAATGTGTACTTTGCATTTATTGTTCATTGTGTATCTTTATAATGTTAATTCCTGTATTTATTTCTGTTTTTAATAAAGTTAATGGCTGTTCATATACTGCACTGTGGTCCCGGTGGTACTGTATTCTATTACTTTTCTTACACCCATCAGTAATGAGAAGCATGACAATGAACTCAACTAGAAAGGAAACAATCTTTTTATTGGTATACTTTTCAGTTTTAGTGTCACATTTGGCTATACAAGCAAAAAAGCATTTCACACAAAGCACCCACAAACATCATGAACCAGGTAACTCATAAAACGTGAAACTTTATCATAAAACAAAATTATTTGCTACCAAAGTGGAGAAACATTTTTTAATAGAAATGTTGCCAAACCATGCAAAATGTTTCTTTTAATTTCCACCTACTGGGCAAAAACCTCATTCATCAAAGAACAATAAACTGAAATGACATGACAAGACACACTACTGCTAGACTACTGAACTGCCTGAGAAGAAGTGGTTTCAAAAACAAGATGCTCAGCAGCCTAATGTGCATCAGATGATGTGCTGAACAGCAAATAAAATTACAGAATCAAATGAATTAGGGTAATTACTAGTGGTGTGATGACATTACAGTGAATTACACAAGTTCCTTTCGTACAGGCCCCACCTTTTATACTCGCCCACTGGCCCCACCCCCACCAGGTCCTCTACAGATTTTAGTCATTAAATCTTTTAAATGTGTTTAGTGCCTAACAGTACAATCATATTCATCTCAGGTAGGCTATTGCATAGGATTAGATTTTGGGCTGATTTATGATATTTAAGCACATGATGTTTCAATCTAGACCATGAAAAATTCCAGTTTCAAACCACGTTTTTGATGACTTAAAAGGATTTGAGTTCCATGTTTGAATTGTTTTTTAAATAAACGGTGAGGATATCTGAGAGATTTCATTTTTAACTAAATGTTTCCATTTCATATATACAGTATATATATATATATATGCCATGAAAAATCATTTGCTCCTTCTTGATTTTCTCTATTATTATTTTAAAAAGCTAATATTAGACAAAGGGTAAATGTGAGTAAACACAAAACACTTTTCAATTGCTATTTCGTTTAATTAATGAAAAACATTATCAAACACCCACATGACACATGAAAAATGAATTGCCCCCACAGTCACCACAAAGTTTCTGTAAGCACACTATGCCACGATCAAAGGAAATCAGTCTGGAAAGGGTAACAAAGCCATCTAAGTCACTTGGACTCCATCAAACAACAGTGAGAGTCATTATCTCCAAATGGAGAACACTTGGAACAGTGGTGTATCTTCCCAGTATTGGCTGGCCTGCCAAAATTTATCACAGCGACAACTCATCCATAAAGTCACAAAAGATCCCAGAAATTACCTCCAAAGAACTGCAAGCCTCTCTAGCCTCAGCTAATGACAGTGTTCAGTAAAATTTACCAGAATATCCCTATGATATTCTTTGGAATGCTAAATCATATTTTTTCTGGCCCACCATTGCAATGTTCTCCATCAATATGGAAGGATGCTTATTCTTCACTGTGACTTTACAGGCTCTCATAGTTGCCTAATGACATGGCTGATGCTGAAAACTGCAACTACAGGTCTTGCAGTTGTGTGGAACCAGAGACTGTAAAAAAAAATGGACAAAGCTACTGTGACGTCACCCATTGCCTCTCCGTGGGTCTGTAAAACACGTTTTGAAGCTCAATGGCGGGCGCGGCCATGTTCTCGATTTGTGGCCAAAACCATAGAGTTAAGCGGTCTTGTGATTTTTACAATGTGATTGACAGTCCGGTGCGGAAAAGCCCATCAACCTGAACGAACGATTGCAGAACGAACTTGAGGCTAGCTGACTGTCTGCCGTTGTTTTAAAATATATGATCAAATGTTTACGGAGTTTAATTTCCATTCGTGACTGTACTGTGTCATGTAATCACGTTATATGTATGACATTAATAATACAATTATGTTCAGTTATCTTCAATTTATGTTTCTCGGCAAAACGAATATGCTTAGCTAGCATATCAGCTTGCCAGTGAGCTAGGTAAGCTATCCGTGGTTAGCTCACGCATTAGCAATATGAACTACAGGGGAAGAACATCGACTGCACTGATGGTCAATCAATCAGAGATGTGTAGACTACTGGTGATTTGACTAGGCTAATTTTCATATAACTGTCTGGTAGACCTGCTGTTAACTAAGCAAGTTATCGTCGTAGGTTTTCGCCACAGTCAGTTAATGAGCCATTAACTGCTACTACTCCATCCGTTTGTGGTGTTTACTTGCTGGGTGACGCTAGCTGACCGATCGTTCGCAAGTCACTTTTTACCGAATAAAAATTAACACTGTCAGCGGTGATTAACAAATCTACCAAGTATTTTAATAACTGATTTACATGCGTGTAAATATGACAAAGCACTTTGAAGAGCAAGTTTTCCACCTGTTGCATAAAGACAAAAATAATGTACATTGAATTTCTAATTATTATTATTTTCTTGCTACCTTCTAGCTTTGTCACATTCGTGCAGCATAGCCCAGGTAGACATTTACGGAATGTACACGACTGAAACCGGATATGAAAACACCTATACTGGAGCCATCCGTAGTGGCGCTAGTGAGCAACCAGGAACTACAACACCAGGAAATGAGCTTCAAAAACGAAGTCTGGTTTTGGCCGCTTGTGTGGAACATTCCTAGATAACAGAGAAATAGTGAACCAAGATCCATGGTGTAAAGAAAGCAATACTGTACTGAATAGAGAGATCTGGTGAATAGAGATATATGATGAGAAGACAGACGATGAGATGTGGTGAACAGAGTGAACAGAGAGATTGTGAACAGAGATGAATTGAACAAGCAAGCGTAGTGAACAGAAACACACCGTAAGGAGAAAGATAGATCTTATCATATCAAATCACTTTTTTATAATCTGAAAACCTCTAATGTGTCAGCAAAGAAGGCTTTCTGCATTGAGCAGTATTTGTATCTGATAAGGACAGTACAGTATTTGACTGCCAATACACAACTCATTGTAACCTGGACAATAGCTATAAAGTCACTTAATGCCAACCAGCTATTGAAAAAAGCTAAATTTTGCATTCACATAATGCAGTTTGTAATTTTGAATTTGCTTGTTTGAAGGTGTAAAGTTGTTCTCCAGCAGAATTTCAAGGTACTAATGATTTCATACAAAATGAGTGATGGACAGTGGCTCATGTAGAAGTATCCACTATGCAAATGAAAACATATTTCTTTTTTATTATTATTTGACTAAAACCACTGTATGAGATGAACAGTAATGGCAGCATATTCATAATGAGATCTAAAATGGTTTTCACTGCATAGCTCTTCAATCATGACTCAGAAGTACACTTCAGCCAAATCTCAAACTTGACCTGTTTAAAGATGCATCTGCATCCTAATGCATCCTGTGAGGTCACAGTTTTTGCTCAGAAATTATTCAAGTTTTAACTCAAGCTTTCAATCAAATATTTTATTTATGAGGATTCAAATTTGGTACGTGACCTAGTTCTGATAAATGACAAATTATGAATAGAACCATAATATAATTTTAATGTAGCATTATAGAAGTGAATACTTCCATGGGGCTTCAATTTGCCACCAGAATTCCAGCATACGGCTCATGTACCTGAAACCATCACTAAAAATTATGTTTTTAAGTTTCCTGTTAGCATGTGATGCTAATATAGAGCCATGTGACAGAAGGATTATTGCAGATGAGTAAAGAGTTTTGAACTATGTGAATGAGTTAGTCCAACTTCTGCCTTTGTTTTATCAGAAAGTACCTTTAGTTAAATTAAATAGAGAATTTAGATTTGCAGTAGCTCAACAGCTTGAGCACTGTCAGTCCCTGGGAACAAACCTGGACATACTAAAAGATGAAGCTTTTCACATGGCTGAGAGATCATCCAAATTTCCTGATTCACCATCTAATAATAACAAGAGGGGGAGAGAGAGAATATTCAATCAAAGTTTTTAAGATTTACAAACAAAAAGTTCCTGTGGAAAATGTTTGCTTTTTTGTTTCAGTGCCTCTACAAGGGTCTGAGCCTGGATGAGAGCTATTGTAAGAGCGCTAATAAAAAACAGATGTTAAACTTGTGTCCTCAAAATGAATGGCCCTATTGGGGAGCCAGCTGAGTCCCTGGGGACATTCCAATGGAGGCAAAGCTGATTGGTTCATATTGAAACAACATGTCCAAGATAAACTAAGATTTGAAGAAAGGGTTCCTAGATGCTCGGCCCTTAAACAAATGGTTAAAGTTAAAGGGGGCAGCTTAGCTCATCCTCCAAGGAAAACAGTGAATTTTGCAAGTGACTGACATACTTGATGACTGAGGCGCCAGGCAACCTCCTGGACTGTGCCGCATACGCGGGATGCATGAGAAGAGAGTGCCAGTCCCTTCGCTGCTCGTGCACGGCTGTCACAAGGCCTGTGTCTGTTATTCCTTTTTCCACTGACGCAGTACATTATTTTCCTTCAGGAGCCCGCCCTGCCTCTAGGACTTTTTTTCCTCCCTCGCTATACAAAAATGGCAGTGGCTAAAAGGGTCATTAATATAATTTTAAAACTCCAGGCGGTTATGCATGATTGCTAAGCCTTCTGCGTTACAGTCTTGTCCCATGAATAGGAAGTGGGAATGCATCAGAGGCTGAAACCTGTCATTTTTCCCTCTGTGTTAATCTAAGTGAGAATTCAAAGTTCTGTGTTACATGATATGCTGGAGGCATGAAAACAACACAGACACAGTAGATGCTCAAGTTGTTCTCTGTGATTAATGTGCGGCACTGGCTTTGTGTTTATTGTTTTCTTTTTTAACCAGTTTGTGTCCCTCATATGTTTTTTGAAACCTCTCAATTTGCGGCGTCCTGGTGTAGACCTGTCACATTGTCACATTGTCCTGTCAATCTGAGAGAGTGCAGCTTAGCACTTGCCCGTCACCGCCCTCCTCAACATCAGCTGAGTGCACTTACTGTGTTTGAGTGGAATGGCTCAGGTGGAATGCAGGCACCTGATTGACACAGTTTTTTTTATAGTTTCACTTTTTTCAACAGTAGTTTTTAAATTGTGCTATTAAAAACAGTTTTTATAGTATCAATAATTACTGAATTTAAACAGACATCACCTGCAGATCTTTATTTTCTCAATCAATACATTGATAGATTACAGGCCAAATAATATATTAATTGGGAATTGAATTGTGTACAGTACACAATATGAATCTCTGTAAATAATCCAAAACAATCAATGCTTTGGAAACATTAATGCCAAACATACCAAGCCATACATACAGTACCAGGCAAGTATATCTATCAGTATCTTTTAAGTACATAATTTTACTCGTTAACATGTTTGACTTTTTAAGTTAGTTCAGTGTTTAATGTTAAATGTCTGCAGCTAATTTGCTTGCTGCATTGAAATAGTCCCATTTTCTGGATGCTCCAAGTGATTAATTGAAAAGAAACAGCCACCTGATCACAGGCAATTATAATAAACACACTCCAGGTTGGTCTGTATGGTAGGCTCTTTGCCTTGTAAAAATATATCTGGGTTTTAAGAAACAAACAAAAGCAGCTTGCCTCATCGATTTGGATGTTACCACAACTCACTTGATGGTAAAAAAAACAAAAACAAAACAAATGCCACCGTACTCCAAAAAGTTACTCCAATGTCGTGTGTACTGGTGATTACATTGAGCATACACATTAATTTCAACATTAACATATGATATATTCTGTTCAACATTAACATACAATATATTCACTTCAACATTAACATATGATACATTCAGTTCAGCTTTAACATATGATACATTCAGTTCAACATTTGCATGATACATTTCCTGCAGGATAATTCCTCAGCCCAGCACTCCCAGGGCAATAAAAACAGTTATTACAAAGTGACTGTGCTACAATGATCCAGGCAGCTCTCCAAATGAAAAATGCATATGGACTCTCACCATGGAGACCCAAGATGTCTTATTCTGACAGTGAAAAAGCCCAATGCAAACTACAGGTGCAGCCAGTTTTCACAATTATTGGTGTTTTAGAGCAGCACCAGCTGAGAGTATACAACAGGGTGAGCTCTCTATGGAAAACCACATTATACAGTGCATGACAAAACTGCTGGTCCTTACCAGTGTTATTTATTATTTGAAATAGCAGGATTATGCTAATATTTTTCTTTTGGTGCCCATTTAATAAATTAAAAAATGTCATAACTTTGAGAGCAAAGTAAATAAAAAATTAGAAACCTCATAAAATACGTAATAGAACTTATATATCTACTTTTTGTATAATAATATATGAGCATATTTTACTTTAATTTTATAGTGACAGTTGAATTCCAGTGTGGCAAGTAGTCTTCAGGACCTGGTAAATTTATGATTACATGTGAACAGGGTAGGACTGACTTTTTAACATCTACAATCTCTTCCCCAGAGTCAAAAAACAGAGAAGCAATACGATCTAAAGCTGTAGATAACATGTTAGCGAGTATATCAACACTATGCATTTAGCTAGCTAGAAAGGCTAAGTTAGATCCCTAGCTAACTATAATGTTAACTAATGTTAGACTAGCTAGCTACTTAGTCTACAGCAGCTACGCTCTTAGTCTTATTCATAAAATTAATTAAACACATTAGCAGGGGTCATCAACGTGTCCGTACAAGGACAAATGTGTCCGTGGCAAGACTTGTCTGTGTCTGTGGCAAAAAAAAAAATTGATTGGGAAAAAAAGTTTATTTTTTTCCCATGATAATATACGTTGCAGTCATTTTCTTGTCAAAATATTGACAATCTAATGTTTTCTGAGACTAATAAATAAATAAATTAAAACTTAACCACTTCAAGTTTTGTATGTCCGTGGTAAAAATCGCATTTTGACCAAAAAGTCCGTCACAAGCCAACACGGTGATGACCCCTGTACATTAGTATTACCTAGCAATTAGCTGAGCAAAGGCAGACCAATTTAAATACATAAAAACAAATTGTGAAAGGGAATTTATTAGCTATAGCTAGCTCATATTCATAGTTAGTGCTGGCTAGCTATATCAAATTAGACAGCTTGCTGAGTTAGCTGGCAAGACATGAAAGTTGTTACGAAGATCTTACTAAAAAGATAACATTGGTCACTTCAGCTGTAATTATCTAGCTAACAGATAGCAAAGACAATACAGTGCCTAATGTTAGACTAATAGAACTGGCTAGATACATGGTTTCCCTATGCTTTACTGAATCCTACGAGTTTTCACAGTGCTTGCCACTTTGTACATCATGTAATTTATGAGATTTTAGTGTTTTACAGAATGGATAAAAATGACATAACATTTTAGGAGCATACATTAATTATTGAGGACAGCATAATGCTCTCAAAATTGGTGGGGTGACTGTTCTTTTCCCGCTGTTATGTATACCTTAGGGTGCCTCCAAGACACCACGTTGGGTGTAGAGATACTCAAAGCAGTGGTTGTTTTTAGTCATATTTAATTTATACACACCATTGATTCCATACTTTTGAGAAGTCTGTTGTTAGAATATACTAAGCTATATCAATGAGTATGAATATAGCTTTTAATATTTGTGCAAACCCTCAAGTTGATGTTAAGATATAACATGAAAGAGAATTCACTGTGCATTCTGAGGCAGAGGTATTACAATAAAGACTTGAATAAACAGGATCATTTTACACCTCTAATGCCCACTCCCTCCCCCCTGTTACCCACTTTGAATATCCTGCAGGTGTCATAACATGGACAGGATGTATGTGGCACCATAGGAACTTCATGAGGAGCGTGAAAATGCCTGCCATCTCCGTGCACTTTCTGACCTTTGACATGTGGGCTCAAGCTATTTGAAATATATATTGTAAAGCCAGGTTCTGCAATTTGTGAAAGTGAATGGAATTGGAGGGACGGATAGTCGCAGGCAAAGCATAGTTGGAGTAGTGACTTCCTGTGGGGCAGAATTGTGCATACAGTGGAGAAGAGCTATAGATGTAGATAATATCTCTGCTCAGCATGGACAGGAACAGACTGTCTCACATGTCTGCTGCATGTGTGCTGAAATGTGAGAATCTAAAGGGATTTCTGGCAGACTCACCAGGGTCAGAATATTGCTGAACTTTTGCAAATCTATGTGTTTGTGGAGCCTTTTTGGACAGGCCATTAGCTAATGAAGTGTAGGGTGCTTTCAACACAGGAAACTGCATCGCAGCCACAGTTTAGCCTCCAACCTTCATTAATTGTCCTCTCACCCATGCCTCCCCCCTCAACCCACCCCCCTGCCGAAAAAACACAAACACACGCACATGCATACATACACTTCCTCTCTTTCTCTTAGAAAGAGACAAAATATGCACAGATGTACATGCATAAGTGTTTTAATTGGCACGCCTTCCACTCCAGTACAACTTTTGATTGACCCAAGGCATTGTATGAGCAGGACTGTGGCAAATTGTCACCAAAGCCATATCAGGGCAGGGGTTTCAGAGCGAGGATGCGCCCATCCTGTGACTTTAGAGATTTTGGGATTATGCAAGTTACTAAAAAGAGCAGCAGCCGTACACAATAGCTGGAAAGCAGGAGTGCAGTGGTGCTTTCCTCTGTCAGTGGGTCAGCGTGTTTTGTAAGCACTTCCATCCTGTGAAAGTCCCTGCTAGGCCTCCACCTGCTAGGGCTGCTGCAGGGGCCACTCTGACCCAGGCTCTCTCCCTCATTAGCCTGGCGCCAGCGCTCAATGGGCCCTGCACTTTGATTATTTGTGTTAACAGTTAATTTAGCGCTGCAGACACGTGTGCCAAAGCTGGCTTCGCTTCCTTATGCATCCCCAACAAATGGGACTTTTATGAGTTCCTTTTCACTGAGCCCCCACCTACCCCAGCCACCCCCGCCACTAACCCCCCCCCCCACCCCCCCACTCCTCCTCAACCCCAAGCCCCCACCCTCTATCCCTCCCCCGCTCGGCCTCTCTGCTCTGCAGTTCTAATCTCCTCTATCTAGCAGGAAAGAGCTATTTCAGGCTCCTCTGTCCCTGATGTTTGCATTATTAGAATTAAATTCAAAGGCATTTATGGGCTCTGGAGTTTTGCAAGGCTAGGCAGGGGCATTTCTCTGTCTGTTCTTTTTTAAGGGTTTTATGCCTGATGTCTGAGCCTCAGCTCCAATTCAAAATCAAATATGTTATAGCCCGTTGCAAATTAGCTGGTATTCTATTATATTGGGCCCATTGTGGCCTAGTAAAACCCCCTATTTAAAATTTTGTCCAAATCTGGTCACTGCAGTGCTTTCTGTCAAACACTGAACAGTCAGGATTCAGCACCAGAGCATGCAGAATATCAGTACACTAAAACCTAGACCAACATACTCCTCGCCTTTTATAAAGTGCGTGGCTGTCTTTATGCGTTATTTTGAACTTGTTATTATTGTGTATTCATGTAATAACTTACATAACACTGGGGCCTCATCTTATTAAAATGCGAATGAGAACAAAGGTGGTTTTTGATGTATAGGTTCGTATTTCAGGTCCTCTCCACTGAGAAAGTGATTTGAGTCACACACTAATGAAAATGTCTTGATTTGTACAAATTATGGAATTTGTTCAAGTACATTTCTCAGATAGTCTTTATATGTGGAAAAAATAAAAGTATCTGATTTGGAATTATCCTCAAAGTATAGATGATTTGTCAAGCATGTCACACAACCCTTATACAATATTAACATGTACTTATGATGTGAACTCCCCCAAATGCATCCAGTTTGGCTACCACCAACTGTAGCACAACACAGGATGGATGTAAGATTGGATCTTTACTGCCCATTGCTCAAAGGTGAATACATTACATTTACATTAAACTTAATACATGCAAAAATAAAATAAACTATCTTTCAAAAATAGTGACTAATGCACTAATTCATCAATCGCTCTGATTAATGGTAATAATTACAGACAAAATATGATTTGTTACTGCTCTTCATGTCGGATACTACATGGACATAATCATCATGCTTATTTATACACAATATCAACAATTTGTTATATTCTTGCGCAATTAACCTATGGCTGTTTAACTGTAGGCTAGATTCAAAGGAAAGTGATTCATTTATTTAATTCATTTAGTTTAAACTATGGATCAGTGTGGAGCTCATTAACATTGTATCGGTATTAAAAATAGATTTTTAACACGTGGAGACCCATCATGTGCATGTCAGCCTAAGCCTCTGGAAAATAATCCTTTTATTACAAGTCTAATTACAGTGATATTCATTGAATGATATAGGAATGATATAATTTCCAATTACCAGGCAATTCATTAAACAAAGATTTGGGATTACATTTCATCATATTTTCAATTAGGTGACTACAATATGATAGGGAGGCTTAGCTTGTTAATTTTGCCACTCTGGACAGTGATTACAATGATTAGTCCAATGGCAACTCATGGTGGTCCATATTTTAATAGGCAGAAGTATCAAAACACTCTACAGAATTTCTAGCCTGAATGTTGGCTCCTCCCTTCCCCTCTCCCCCAAAGCCCCGCCCTCCTCAGAGGTTAAGACGCCGCAGCAGGGGGAGTGAGGGGGAAGGCTTGGATGGCTTTGACGTCGACACTCAGAGGCTGGGAACTGTGCTGAGAAAGCACAAACTAGCCACACATATGAGCTCATGCCAGAACAATGCTAACACAAGGCCACAGGAGCCATGGAAATATTTGTACATGTTTTTTTTCTTCTTCTTGTCTTAAATTTAATCCAGTGCATCATCTTTTATGGTTAAAAACCACATTTTCATGTGGCTGGTAGGAAAGTTTATTCGGTACCTCTTCTTTTTGTCTTATGCATACCATATCTGAACCACCAGAAAAGAAGAAATGCTGTTCAGGCTCACGTTGTTTATATGAATTTCACGTAGGTGGCACAGTAGAATTTATTCATTGAGAAACTCTGTAAAGTACCTTATTATGTTCCTTGGTGTTAGTATTACACTATCTTCTCCCTTTTTTCAGTTTTGGCACAATTACCTGGTGGCTTTTTACAAAACTTAGATAGAGGGTTACTTCAAATGTCCAATGAGCAATTTTGGCCTCCGATTGGCCACCTGGTGTCACTACAGCAAATTCTAACAGGCCATAACTTCTGTTCCCTTCTACTTATAATCAAAATCATTTTTTCCTACATTCCTATCCTCTCATAGAACAAATTAATCAGTACCAGAGTATAGCATGTACTCGCAAATGTCTTTAAAAGTTGTAAAAACAAAGTTGCTATGCTTAAGAACTTGCCCACAGCAAGCCTATAAATTTGGGTGTGGCTTTTAATGAAAAGCTGATAAATCCCAAATGGTTGGACATACAGTGATGAAACTTGGTGTTTCTTTTCATAAGTAGATTTTGAATCTGCTATTTTTCCCCCTTGAGTCTCAGCTGTGCCACCCACAACCAACACAGTAAGCATTGCAGCTGAAACCTGAGCCTATCCTCCAATCCACATGCCAACTATGAGCCCTTGGGCATCTTTCTGCCATTTCTAAGCCAGTTCAAAGCCATTTCAAACCAGTGCCACAGATTGCTTGTTATCTCCTTAATAATATAACTAAAGATCAAACCTGCAACACCTTGGCTACACTTCAGCTTTGGCCACTTGAGGGCCCTACTGAAACTTAAACCTTAAATGAAACATGTACCAAATGTCCACAAATTAAAAAAAAAAAAAACATTTTCTTCTCTCTTGTTCTATGAAATGTAGCAAAGTGTAGTTCTGATTGGTTAAATAACTGTTTAAGTATATTTTTATTTTTACCCCCTGCAAAAATAGGATACAGTGCACTATGTGGTAAAGAACAGTCTTATGTTACACACATACAGTCATCATATTAGTCATTTCATTTTCTAGAAATGTGGGCTTATTGACAATAGATAAGAATATTTAATTACACCCCCAATCATTCAATTAATGGTGCTGTTGCATCAGCAGAGGGCAAAAAGGTGACAAGACCCAGACTACCACAGTGAGCATGCTCTCAGTTTTCTCGTCTAACAATCTGGATCCCCAGGCTAGGTAGCTGAGTAATGCTCTTCCAGAAAATTCATTTCAACATTGTTGCTGCTTGTTAGACATGATTGCTACAAAATGTCGTATAAATATACAGATATATTGTGAATGTTTGTTTGGCTGAATTGAATGTAAACTATTATTGAAGAACAGGAAATTGTACTGCAATCATAGACGTTCAAGACTAAATAACATCATGTAAGCATTTGGTGTTCAGGTGCTGGGTAATTCCATACATTCCACTAAAAATGAACAATAATTCTTTTTAGACACTCGAGAGGGAGCAAGTGCTCCATATCCAACGTAGTCAGAAGTTAGCACAATAATGTTCTGGAAACTAACAATATGAAATTATGTGTGGCAGGAAACATGCGAAAATCTATTTTATTCAGCTCTGTGCAGTCTGACTTACATAATTATGTTATTCTGTACATAGTGGAGGCTATAAATGAAATTAACTGAAAAGCAACAAATTCAAAGCAATGCAAAGTCTGAATGCAAAGTTCTATGGAATTTCTTCTGATGAAATTTCACACTACACCCGAACATGGTAGATTCCTGGTCCAATAGGCAGGCTTCATTCCTGACATCTGGGTGATGTGCTACCTGCCACGGTGCTTGTTTCACTTATTTTCACCTGATCCAAACAAATTCTGTTTTCGCCTACCACATATCCACAAATTTGACATTATTTGAAATTATGCATATTTCAAGTCTAAAGACCTAACCATTACTTGGTTTGCCAGCTAATCATTTTAAGGGTAATTGCAAAATTATAAGTTGTTTGGCAAAGTTTTAATATCTCACGTTATATCCATAAATATAAATAAATGGAATTCCAACACAGCCTTTAAGTGGTTTCCTGGCTCTGTAGCATTTAATGACCCTGTCATGTGCCCACAGTCCATTGTCTAACAAATTATTTTAAGTTCTACTAGCAGTCAGTTAGGGCAGATATTCATTCAATGGTCCACAAATGGAAGTAGATAATAACAAACTGATCAGCACAGTGATCACCCAGGGCTAGATGGTCCAATAATCTGCTTATGTGGTGAACCGTGTTGGCCTGGGTCTCTTTGCCATTTTCCATTCATTTCTATTAAATTATTGAATTCTAACTTGAATGCCATCTTGTGTTTTTACTTGTTTCATCTCACTCTAGGTGATAATAAATACTGCCACTTTGCTCGTTAAGATTGTTCCTATTTTTTTAATTGCCTCAAATTGTTTTCACTTGTAACCTCCGGGGCTTGTAAGAATTTACATGGCAGTACTTGTCAAGACACAAGGTTAAGCAGTGTGTCGACAGACTCTGGCTCAAGGTCCAGGATTCCCTCCTTTTCCTTCCCCATATTGTCCCGCATCCTGCAGGTCCAGCCTCCGGCTCGGCGGCCGTTGCCGTGACAGCGCCAACCGGCACTAGGCACAATGCACTGCCACGGGGACAGCTGCACGGCGCCTGCCAAGGCTTGATTGCCGCCGGTCGACCCTCAGCGCTTGAAAAAGGGTCTGCAGAGGGGAAGGAAGGTGTAGTTACTCTCTTCCGAAAGCGCTGTTGTCATCCAGTCACCGACCAGCACTATTGAAAGTGCAGGCAACCGCTAGGGACAGAACCCCTGTTTGAAAACAGTGGTGTTTTTTTCACCTTACAGCAATAGAGGAGAGGAGTGTGGTTGTTCCGCTATTGAGCCAAAGGCAAGAACTGTCATATCATACAGGAGGTGCTATGGACTGGGACACCGTTCATGGCTCCCCCTGGAGGGGAGCTGCTGAATGGGCTGAAGTTACAGATTTACTGAGTATATAGTACGGAATATGTAATAGATAACATACAGAATAAATTAAAACAAGCATGTGTAGTGCATGTTTTAATGTATCAGTGGTTATGGAGAACACAGCTCAGATCAGTGCTCCCATAAGGAGGATGACATATAATGCTCAAGTCAGGTAAGGATAGTGCAATCTCCTGGCAGTAGTAAAGCATATAAACACAGAAACAACCCATTTGTTCATAATGTATAACAGCATGTGTGTTTTTACTCTTAACTGCATCCAGAATAATGCTAGAAATTCCTTGGTCGTTGTCCCTGAGCTGTCTGGTGGTGTGCCAGGGTATTGCTTGTAAAATCTATGGTCCTGAGAGACTGAGGTATCACAGACTCATGACAATCGTAGTTTCCTTCTGTGAACTATTGTTCACTGAGGCATCTTGCTATATAATTACAATTATTAAACATTTCAGATGAATTATCCAATTTAAAGACTCCATGCGCATTAAGACATCAACCCACAGACATTGTAGCTGATAGATTTGTAATGATCTGTAATGAAACATTGTCATTTGAAAAGGGGGGGACCCGGTTTGTGTGTAGATGCTCACAGGATGGTAATGCAAGATGAATTTATTTATTTATTTATTTTTTTTACTGGGGGGTGGAGTCGGACACCTCCAGCAGTGTTTCCATTGACGTTTGAGGGAGGTCCGCAGTGACCCACAGCAGCGAAGAAAACAGTGCCTCAACAATAGATCCTTACATCCACACATGCGTTTACAGCTACTATTCATCATGATTATACATCACGGCTGTGACCAAAACCACAGGTCAACGTGCCTTTTTCTCTGTATGTCTTTCTGCCTACAAATAACTGTTCTTAATATGGAAAGCAAATTATAAAGTCCTCAACCTAGATTTATTCATTATTTATTCTGCTGTAATAGATGAGATATTATGAATGGATCCACACTTGATCTAAATGGCTTCTCTGAACTAATGTGTATGGTTTTAAAATAAAAACAAATGGAATGTACAGTATTATTGAAAATGTAATAGTACATGTAATATGTTATATAAGAATTTATATTACAGTCAGTGAATAATTAGGCCTAATATTGATTACCAAAAATATGTCATATATAATATATTTGGGTACCATTTTAGCAGAGCTATTTGCTGTCTTGATGTAACTATATTTTTAATTGTCATGTTTTTCAAAACTATATTGAGCTGAACTGAACAGAACTGAAATGAATGTCCCTATACACCACACTGACCACATGACCAAAGGGCACAGTGCAAGGACAAAGGATGTTGGACAGTCTGACTCATCAGGATTCTGGTTTCAGATGGAGGTTTCTCAGAGCCCTCTGAAAATTAATGATAATATTACTCATGGCACCGTCGCTGGATGAGGATTTGTGCCTGTAGCACTGTATAAAAATTTGAGGCTTGGCTGGTACACATATGGGATTTGACTTCTCTTCTTTAAATACAGCGAATGGGAACCCAAAATCTTTTTCATTTAAGAGCAATTAAGTGGATCCCAGAATCACTGACTCCAGCGAGCCGCTAGCCTTTTTGTTTTATTACCCATTTCCTTTGGCTGCGCCAGCGGCAGGAATGCACCCTTTTTTCTCTTTTTTTTTTCTTTTACGAAAGCAGGGAGAAGAAACAGGGAGCCACACTTCTGACGCCAGACTTATGCTGGGGCCACAGTGATTGAGAGCCAGACAGGCCTTCCTTCACCATGCGCTGAGTTTTAAAAAAGCCAACATTGGAATAGTGTTGTGTTCCAACGTTTATGTGTGGTGTAATTAAAAACATCCAGCCGTAATTTAATAGTTCCCGCTGAGCAGAGACATGAAGTCTACTGACTTTTTCCTCCGTGTATAAATAAATCAGCGTGTACCAAGTACGCACGTTATTGGGGTTTTTTTCTTTTCTCTTTTAATGTGTTGTTTTGCGTTGTGCATTCAGGGTCCCAGTTCGGCGACACTCCAGAATGACAGACGAAGAGGATAAATCGAGGAGTGTTGGAGGAGGTCACTTCTGCTTTTGTCTTATTTTATTGTTTTTTGCGTCTATTCCGGAGATTTACATGCACTGGGGCGTCCCCTCTCCCTCGACAGTGTGTGTCATCACATGGGCTTCGGGCTGTAATCAAACGGCATATCTGTGCGGGGAACGTTTGCGTAACCTCGCGGAAATGCTCTCATTTGCGCCAGAACCTCTGAGTGCACCAAACATGTGGTTTCAATCTCCAGAGGCTTTCACAGTGAGAAGAGGTCATTCCTATATCGCACTGTAAATTCACAAAGCAAACACGTAACATACACTGTCAGTTTCCTCAACACAAACTTCCCATGAGCAGCACAGCACATCATCTCGAAGCGAGTCCATTTTATTATCTATACACATTGTTGACAACTAATGATAATATTTTTTCAAACATCGCTAATGCACAGTAACAGCTGGTTTCCCCATACCACAAAAAGCTTTTGTATTTATGAATCAAGTTTGGTTTTACTTGCGCAGTGCCTTTCAATTTCATGAAGACTAAATCAAAATATATTTTGGTCTCATTTCTTCGATTTCACTATGTCCTATTATGTATCCTCTCACAGGTCTGCATTTTAAAGTAGAGAGACAGTCACTCGATGTCTCAAGCAAGCTGTGGGCCGTCTGTTACACAGGAAAAAGTTCTATGTCACTGGAGAAAGTCACATTTTCAAGCATTTCTCATCAACAGGAAGTATGAGACAGACACTTTTCATTTCTCCCAGAAAGTACAGACCGTGACTCCTCCCCTGCCCTAGTAACACTCCAGATGTGGCCCAGCCTCAGCAAATAAATCATTTTACAGTACGGGCTGAGGGAAGACTCAACCTCCTGACCTCCCGGTGTCAAAGGTGGGAACTCTGGGAACTTGCTAAGAAGGGCTGGCTCCAGTGGCCAGCCAGCAGACTGGCCTCATGCGCTCCCTGCCGCATTCCTTCCTAACTTAGATCACAAACAGTCCCAGGCCGCCTGTGCCTTCAGTTACCCAGGCGCAAGCCCCTGCTATTACTGGCCCGCTTTAAACACCACTTAACGGCACCGTCAGCGCTGGGAACCAGTGTGTGGAACACTGGTGAGGCACTGCCCCAGTGCTGACTCAAGGAGTTGGGCTTGTTTTCAGGGTGATGTTCAATGGGTTCAGCCCTCTCACATCGCTAAAATGAGGGGGAAAGAGATGGGCGCACCAGCCGAGAGGCGGTCATGCGCAGAAGCGTGCAATCTCTGATTGGCCCGTAGTGACGCCTCTTCCTCCACTGCCATTGGCCGCTTGAGGCCACATGCCAGCTTCTTCTTATTTCCAACATTCAGAAATGGCCAACGCACGAAAACGCCCACGTAAGTGTCAGCGTTCCTGAGAACTCGCGCTTTGCTGTTAGAAATTGGTTAAAGAGTATTTTTAGCCCCATTCGAGCAGGGACCAGGGAGTCATGTGTCTTCGATGTAGAGGAATTCTGAAAATGCAGAACACTTGATGGTGCGTTAAGTTTGTGACTTCGTGACCGGAGACAGTACATCAGAGTTCACCACCTGAGACACCAGAGAGAGTGACTGAGAGGGCTGCACTCCACTGTGTAAACAGAGCTAAGACAGTCACCCCCTGTCTTGCTGTCATTAAAGGACTTCTCCTAAGCTCCTTAGAAAGCAGAAGTACGGCCAGACATATGAGCATGCCATGGTGAAGCTCTTGGTGGATTAAACTGTTAAACCATATCATGAATGTATTAGTATTGGAGGATTGCAGTGTTTTAACTGTGTTAAAGGGGTATTTAATTGCCCTGTGACATCTGACCTTGGCGGCTCCAAGCGGACATGCAGCACCCAGAACAGTTGACTCATCTCACTAACAGGATGTCAGCAGCTCCACACCAGAATACTTTCAGTGGATTCTGGAATGCAAACTGAACATGAGGGAATCAAGGGGCTGGCTTTCATTATCATACATGATATCATGCAAGGATGGGTGAAAATATGTTTGTATGCACAATCACAATGTCTGCCGTGTTGAAAAATACACCTTATTGTGCATGCCAGCAAACAAGGAGCAATAGTAAAAAAAATATTATCTTACACAAAGCACAAAGAGGTAGGGAGATATATCATTGTCACATATGAACAATGGAGGGGTGGAAAGGTATTCCTTCATATACATGATATCAAAGATAAGACAAGATTTTTCATTATCATATGTATCAGCCAAAGACATATGGAAGACTCTGACAGTTGGGAAACCTAGGGGAGACTGCACTTTAAACTCTGTATCTAACTGCTAATAGGCTATACTGTCCATTTATATTTTACCCTCATCAACTTATCTTAAAGACCTTTGTGATACACCAGTCAGAACAATAAGTCGTCATGAAAGCAATGGTGATTATAATAAATGTTGATTGTAAAACATGTAACTTTCCAAGTGGTTTCACACAACCAACCCAAGAACTAACTGCCCTTGATTTCACTGGGTCCAGAACATTTCATATCTTTTATAGCCTGTGATGTCATTGATGAGTTAACAACCAGTTCCTCCCCAAATCACAAAGGACTGATTACTCCAGATACAAAGTTAAATTACATTTGGTGTCTGCAGATTAATTTGCCCCAATAAAGAGTTATTGTAAATACCACAAGAACACAGTCTCATTAGGGTGAATTACTCACATCCTCCTTTGGATAATTCTCTGAGATTGTTGTCGTAAAAGCTCTGTTTAAATCATAGGGAAACCATTTTGAGTGGTAGGACAGTCGTGGGCTTGCAACAGTAAATGTCATATAAAGATTGTTAAATCTATGCAAATAGTCAGGTATAGTAAGCCAGAGGAGATTTTTTTTCTATGTTTACACTTCTGCCAGAATTAATTTGTTGAAGATTTGGGGGATTCCCACAAAGCAAAAAGAACCAAAATGACCATCCCACATGGAAGATTTAATTACAAACGAACAGGAACACAGAAAATCAACACTGAGTCTATCCATGTTTACATATTTAAAAAAGAGCGAAAGACAGTCTGATCTTTTTTCCCCCAAAATGATCTGCCCCTGGCTTCATTACAAACCAAATCCATTCTTTTAAGCCCTCCGCAAGTGTATTTATAGAAACAGGATGTATGAATCTTGTTTCACTCTCATTGACATTTTTCATCTCATAGCCAAGGCTGTTGAGCGCTGGAAGGGAAAATGTCTGCCTTTCCCTAAGTGCAGTCACAAAGCCTGTGGAAGTGTTCAACTCAGCAGACACGAAAAAAAAACAGTCAGATGCAATTTCTATAAAGGCTTGTAATGCTGACTTTTATACAGCTCGCCTAAATCTTCACATAGCTTGTAAACTTTTATAGACACAACATAAAAGAAATCCTCTGACAGTAGTAAATAATGAGAATCCTAATCATCTCTAAAAGGCCTTGCATCGGGTATGAAATCAAAAACACAAAGGAAATTAGAGATTTTGGTGGGGGGGGGGGGGGGGGGTGAGAGGGGGCTATGACAGTGAAGCTAAAGTCTTGTACTAATGAAGCCTTATCAAACTTTCCTTTAAAAAGCCAATACAGTGGGCGATTTCTATTCAAAGTGCAATGTAATCATGATCAGATGGTCGATATAGTGCAGCATTAGTATACAATGCATGAGCTTTAGGACATCCTATCTTTGCATGGTTATGGGAAAAGTGAAGCGCCCTGAAAAAAGTTGGCAAACATTAGCATACACCGCCATCTAGGGGTTGGCTCTTCCATTGTCACTCAATTTTGACTTTGATGTTCAGGATTTTTTTTTCTTCATGTTTAATGCATAAAAAATCTCCAAGATAAATATCATGGATATTAAATTAAATTGCATACAGACATTCATGCAGTAAAAACGCATAGAGCTGCATTGAATTTTACCAGTGCAATTACATAAAGTAAAAAATGATAAGATTGATAAGTGCTGATTGTTCACAAGTTAATGACTGAATTAAGTCTTTGTGGTTATGTACTGTCCTGGACATGCATACATTAGAGAGTGCACCTGCTTTACACCAGCTTGCAGCTTAGGGGTAAGGGGACCAATACTCTGGGGATGGCGGAGATGGGGGCAAGGTCACCAAACAAGGCAATGAACCAATTAGATTTAGCAGATGTAAAGCTGCTGCCCTGTAACTGGGATTAGATAGCTGTCAATCAATAAGCAGGATTGCACACTGCAACAGCAGAGCAATAAGTTCCCAATACAAGTTCAGCTTTGCTCTCGTTTTTCAAAAGCAGCAGATGTGCAATGTGTTTTTGATACTCTTGAGAAGTGCAGATGCTCTTCTGCATGTTTCCAATATGTAGCTGGAGGAGAAAAAACTATCCAGAATATGCAGTGATGTAAGGTTTGACAAATTTCAAGACTGTGCAGATAATACGAGAACAGGCACAAGGTTGCATCTTTTTCAAATCAGCATTTGGACACTTCATGCTTTTAATAATGGTAAAAATGCTAAATTAATAAATAATAAATAAAATAAAGTAAGATTACTGAAATTTGACTATTTGTAAAGCATGACCATTTTCACTTAATTTACAGCACCAGTGGTACATGTATGTTGCATCATCACATCGGCCCATTGAAATAGCCACAATCTTAGCATCAGGCCAACACCAACAAGTTTGTTTTAGGCTATTATCAGCAAATACCATTTTAGCCCCAATGCTGATCAGGTGTCCCTAATACAAACCAATACAAAATTCTCCTAATACAAATCTTTTACACTTCCACATGATAGTCCATAAACTACAGGCTACAGTTTTGTACTTCAGGCAACCTGCACTTTTGGGAACAGTTCTCCTGTGGCAGGAACCTTATCACACCAAAACTTTATCCTTCATTGGTCTAATTTCTAGGCAAGCAATTTTGCAGCCCTTGTATAGTGAGTAAATCTCAAAAATAAATGTAGTTTCCAAAACTTATTTTCCAGAACAATAAATACAAATTACATATTTTTTCTTTTATTTTTCTTAATTTAGGTTTTTTTTTTTATTTAAAAAACATGTGAATTTGTTGGATACTTTTTTTTTTTCTACATGAACAATTTGGTTACATTCTATTACAAGGCAGATACAGTCTGATACACTGAATAAAAACGTGTGTGTTTGGGGGGGGGGGGGGAGGTGGGGTTGCAGCTGTCATGGATACCACTCTCCTTTAATTGTGACAAAAATGTGAAAGCTTGGAAATGCAGTGTTTATGTGACACAGTTTCTAAAACAAAAATGGCTAATACAACTGATACATTGTTTTAGGGGAGAGCTGTTGCTATTCTGCAGCTCCTGGTTGCATTCATGTTAGAGAGAACTTGGAGTTCATGGATCCCATCATCTGCATCTTCCTGCCTACCCCTTACAGAAAGATCCACTGTAATGAAAGTATAGGGTCATAAATCATATTTACTGCATCGGTGAAAATTTTAAATTAACCCATTTGTCACACAATAGATTATTTATATTTATTGTTTGGAATTGTCATTCTCAATTATTCTTCATCCTTATCTTATATTCAGAGAACCCATATAGACAAAAATAAATAAAGTAAATATAGAAGATGAATAACAAATAGAAACACAAAATGAGCACAAAAAGTTTACTACATTGGTTTCATTCCCGGTTATGAAATACATCTCTCAAAGTGTAATTCCTCTTTTTCTAAATGTTTAAAATGGGTCAATTTGACTAAACACAAGGGTTCATTATTATATGCTTTTTGGTTTGAAAAATTTACAGACTTTTTCAAAAACATTTTCAAAATTGGAAGAAGGCAACCAGGCACAAGAACACAGAATTCATTTGAGAAAGCACATTAACCAAAAGGATTGCCATCACAATGGAATAACTACAATGACAGAGTCAATTAACTTGCAAAAAAGAAAGCGTATTGAAGTGTATTCACAGATGTGGTATATTGTTCTATTTGCCGCATTCAATGTAAAATAGTTCCATGAAACGTGTTTTAAGTTTTAAATGCACCAAAATGTGACATGAATAGTGATGGCATAAAGGGTGACAAAAGACAGATATTTTGTCCAAGAGTGATTCGCTTCCGTGATGGAATTGTAGGAATCTGTGTGTGGGCCCAGAATGCACCACACAGTGGTAAACAGCAGTACTGGTGGAATTATCTGGAAACATCATCTGAAGGGAATTGGGCCAGTGTGACAGAAATCCCCTACGTGTGTTTGTGAAAGACTGCATGTTTGTTAAAGGACCTTGCAGCATGTTTTGTGTAAGGACCCCTCTGCTGTTTCTGAAAGCAGCCCGTTCCACGTGTTTCCATCGCTGTGTTAGCCACAGAGGTTCCATTGTTGCTTCCCCCTGAGGCATGTCTCGTGCTCGACACACTCCAATCCCGAGTGCGCCCTAAGTGCTTCCAATTCACCAAGTGACTTTAGCCAATTGGTGTCATCTGATTTCACGACTTCTTTTCAATGGCAATTAATATGGGTGAATAAAATAGGGGAATTCTGACCTTGTGACAATATGATACATTTTCAGTCCTTAAGCAATTATTCAGGATTCATTTATTTTTCAAGCGTATACATATACATTTTGACTAAAAATTGGTCCCATTAATTACTGCTTGCAAAATTATTGTGTTTGGAGAAATTGTTTCAGTAAGTATTTGTTAGGCCATTAAAATAATAGTCCATGCTTAAAACTGATGTCAGACATTTCGATAGTGTGATCATCAGCTTTGACAGAAAGTTACACTATTAGCTATTTTATGTTAGTATAACGCATTTGCAGAATATAATTTTTCATGGTCTGGCAATGTTATGGTCACATAGACTTTGCTAGAACATGGTCTACTTCTCCTTTTGTAATATAAGATTAATCCTTTTATAAAATGCAGGAATGTGTGTTGATATTCCTCAGTTCCACTCCTGTGGATGAAACATTAAACCAGGGTCCTCACTGTGAACATTTGATACATACGATTGAAATGTGTTGCTTTGTGCTGGAGTATAACAATACATTTGTATGTTTGCACTGGAAATTAGAATAATTTCATAAAATATATAGATAGTTTTGCTCTGCATCACACACATATATACATATATATACATTTGAGCTTTCTTCTAGCACATTTGTGTACTTGTGTTGGCTCCTTTCATTTTAGGTCTTCACTGAACTTGATACATTCCATTGTCTGTGTAGTTTATCATCCTGCAGTCTGAACACTTTAATCAGGGCAGATTTTCCAAGGGTTTTGATCTAATCAGTTTTCCATGTGTTCTCTGGTGTTTATTGTCTTCTAAAATATGTAAAATACTGACTTTAGTCAAGTCACTCAGAATCTAGAAAGCATTGTTTCTTCCTGCACAAATAATTCCCTTCTGGGCACACATTACCGCACCACCAGTTGGTTTCTGTCCTGAAAATGATGTGATTGCCTCACACCAGGGAACTTCAAGGGGGTTCCACTCCAGTTTGTTTGGACCCTATTGACCAGCACATACAAGCAAATTCTGGTTGAACTTCCAGTTCAAACTCTAGCTCAAAGGCTTCATATCTGTTAATGCATAGCAAAATCAAGACATAAATGAACCCAAGTCTGAAATATCTCCTTCAGATAAAATAAATAGCCTGTATTGATTTACATCTCCTGATAATTTGTGGTTTGTATTGGCTTGTTACTTTATTTATTTGGTTTGTTTTTCTTTTTGGAAAAAAACAACAGTATACACATGACTGGCTGAACACAACCGGAAATTTGTTTCAAGAGTATATTTTCCTTTCTGATTAACATAAATTCAGAGAGCTTATTGTTGTAGATATTAGGAAACAAGCAATCTGCTTTGCAAGGAAGAACAATATTTATTTTGGCCCCATTGTCTTACTTCCAGGAATGTAGCTTGATAGCACAGATTGAAGCCTTCATTCTCATTGTATTTTGTAAGGTAATCAGGTTTGCCTCTGCAAAACATTTACACACTGATGTGGGCTTTTTCTAACTCAAAACATTATTGGGAAATCGCTCACTTCTACAGAATTTACTTTAACTGTTACCAGCTGGCAGCTGTCATTTGTTTGGCTAAATCTTTGACATATTTTTTTTTCCTAAAATGCAAATCCACCATGTGGGGGGCAAGCATTTAATTTACCACATTACACAGGAACTTTAACACAATGCAATCTTTCTCATTCCAAAGCAGAGATCAGCTTCTGAAAATGATTAATTCTACAGTTTATCAAATACACACTCAGTCCAAATTTTGGAACAATGGACAGCATTGAAAATGGTGCTCTTTTTCTTGGTAGAATGGGCAAGGAAAGATGCTTAAATCCACACTGAATGTTGTAAGACCTCTGGGAGCAGTAGTCTCCCTGCACAGCATCAGTTAGTTGCTTGGCACTGTCAGTACACGGTTGTGAAACACCTCTCATTAATGCACGTCATTGAGCACCATCTTACTCTCTCTTCAACCCAGGAAAACAAAAGAGGATTATCATCAGTGTCACCAGATTGTCAATGGAATAATGATGCCCACTGCCTGCATGGGTCAGTGTACAGCAGTGGTTAGAGTGTTGGGCTCACTGGTCACTGGTAAATCCTGGATGGAGGTTCTCTCTTTGGAAAGGAAACTTACCTCAGTTTTTTTCCGATAAGAATACCATACTTTAAATCAGTTTCATAATCTGTAAAATATTATTAAGAGAGAATCGCTATATTCTGCCTATATGGGCATCTGCCAAAAAAAACAGAACAACTAAAACCAGCGCTATTCATATTAGGATGTTGCAATTTTAATATTAAAACCAAACTATGCAGCTAGCTGTTGCAATTGTGAAACACAATTGTGACGAGAACCCAACAAAAAGCAAGCCTGTTTTATTCACCACTATTCCAATCATAGATATCTGACAACCTTCAGTTTGAACAGTGTCTCAGCTCATAATGTCAGAACTGTACTTTGATGCTTCTGTCACAATAAACAGTATGAGGTGGGTGGCCTTGTATGTATTATTGATCCAATAGAAAAGCAGAAAAACCAAGCCAACCCACCGGAAAGGTCAATTTAAGATACAGTGTTGCATTGATTCCAAGGAAGGGAGAAAAGATGTCTCCTGTCAGTTCTGTGATCTTTTGGACCATAAGATACTCTTACAGGTTGTGCATTATGACTGATTATGATAATATACAGTAGAACCTCAGAGACATGGACCTGGAGATTAAGAACTGACCAATCAACTGAACACTTTCCATTTCCATTGATGAAAAAACTGCTTTTGTCTCATATTCATCTTTAGGTGTGTAATGTCCTAAGTATGTAGCAAAAATAACACATTTCAGTCCACTATTAACATACTTTCGGAGGGCACTGTACACGCCCTCTCCATAATTGTGTGGTCCATCTATCTAAACTTTTCATGTTTCCAAGGGGCGCAATTTTGAGACATTGGTGACATAGCAAACCCAAAATAGCCATTGGGTATAGTGTGATCTTTTTTACTACATTGTTAGACATGTCAAATTTATTTGTTAGCTTATTTACAGTGCCATGCTGTATAAGTTGAGAGGGGTAGTCAAAAAACCACCTGCTTGTTGGCAGGTCATTGCGCCCCATTGTTCACTGATGCTGTGTTTTTTATGACAGCATGAATCATCCATTGCTTGCTCTGAACTTATAATCTGGATTGTGTGTCCTTCTATTTATAGCATTTCTTGGCCTGACACTTTCTCTGTAATACATTTTCATGACATATACAGTTGGTAAGCTAATATTTCTGTATTTGAGTGCACAAGACATATAATATTTTTGAAGTTATTATTACACAAAATTAAAATCTTAAGTGCTTCAAGTCCTGTCTCCAATACTGGAGAAGCACAGTTGGTCGGGAGCCAACTCTACATGCACAAATTATTGTATCTGAGTCTGTGAGTTTTTGAGTGGGAGGAGTACTATCAAATTTAGCATATTTGACAAGGGCATATCTTGGCTCTGTTGTTAAATAATACAATCTGGGAAAGTCAACCGTGTTTGATATAGAGAAGGGCTAGTACATGTGACACAACTGGTACACAAGGGACAGGCTATAGGACTGTGTTTAGTGTTAGGCACTTTTTTTTTTTTTTTTAAGTTTTACTGAGGTAATGTACTGGCAAACAGTTTAATGGAGGTTTCATCCACCACTGAGTCTCCCTTACTTGGAATATCCTGTTACACAGGCAAACTGACATGGGAGACCACCATCACAGCTCAAGGAATAAGCGTGTGGTCATACATTTTTTTTGAGCACTCATTATGTTTACTGTGTGTTGTTTATGACTTGGGTCGCTTTGACTCTGCCTCAGAGGGAATTTCACAATGCGTGTTTTAAAAAATGCTACTGCTTGTGTTCAATGCTGCTTTTAAGGTTTATAATTACAGCAGTGTAGGGCTGATTCATTCAGGACTGCCTCTGGTCTGCTGTGCATTTTATTCATGTCAAGGAACTGCATGGTATCATAAGCTATTTGTTCAAGGGTTTGTCCGTTCTATAATTCAGTGTAGATGGAAATGCTCCTTTGGGTGTTTGTGTGTGTGTGTGTTTGGGTGGAGGGGGGGTTACCGTGTAAGACACAATGAATATTATGTGTTCTGTTCTAGGTAGAATGGAATACAAGTGTGTGTGGGGGGGGGGGGGGCTCCACATGTTTATCTCCATTACTGAGCTGAAGCCAAATTATAGAACCCCAAGTTTGGATTCTACAATAGAATTTCAGTATCCCAGTATGCTGGACACAAACTTGCTTGCTATGTTGTTATAATCATCAAGCTATGTCTGCTAGATTTAAAAAGCAGATTGTTAATACAACACTTCCAAATCATAATCTGTTAAATGTAGTGTCTTAGGTGCCCTGCATTACAGAAATGGACAAAGAGATTGATTCCCAAAAAAGATGTTTTGTAGGGCTGCAACATGGCTCAATTTGCTTCAGACCTGTTCTAGTGTACAGATGAAAAGAAGCCATGTCCCTTCAATTCCTCCATTATTCTTGGTCATTTAATCCAATTACCTACATTCATTAGAGATTTTCAGTACTTATTAATGGCTTCATAAAAGTAAGCCTATTAATCTTAACTACTTTAAATGAAGACGCCTGAGCTTTTCCCCCAAAAACACTGGCTTTCCAACCAAGCCTGCAGGCCCTGCTTTTCACAACTGAGACTAATCACTATTACGTGGGTTACAGGAATTAACAGTGTCGGAAATGAGGCATGAAAAATGTGCAGGACGTGTTATTACTTCCTGAATAGAAGCAGGCAGAAACGTCCCCCTGGATCACACACTCAAAATGCATATACCATCCGAATAGTGCAGTACAACTCACAAATACTATGACTTATGTGAAACCTGATACACTGGACGACACTGTTAGCTCCTTGTTACCCGTATACAATCACAATAACCTAACATGTACAAAGAGCCTGATTTCCTTGATATATTTCCTTGCCATATTGTCAAGTATTTAATTTTCAATTTATTCTTCAAATGACATTTGGCGATAGAGGGTACGTGCTAACATACTGGGTTGTTTATCATTTTGTTATTGGTCGTGATTTACCACAAATGTGAATCAGTTATGTTTCCCTTCTATGGCAAGCCATGTTCATTGGATTTACACCATCACATCCACATCCAAACTGGTGTTTTGCATCACATTGTAAGTTTAAAACAATGTCATACCTCATTGTCAACATCTATTTTTCTCAAAGCAAATTGCCTCTTTGTAAATTTTTATTATAAATCATTTTTGCGTCATATATTATTTTACTGATTATATTTTTTGCATTTTGCATTATGAAAGCAAATGTAATACTTTCATGTTCATCTCATACATTACACATTTCTCTCACTCTGTTAATCATGTCCCAGATATAAGATTAAAATAAACTTTGTAACTGAAGTCTGTTTGTTTCATCATTATACCTCCTCCACAGCTGTAGAAGAAGAGACTTGCAGAACTGTTAAGGTTGCGATGGAAACCCAATTATATTGAATTTGCTTAAATACAGAGCAATGGCACCACTGTGTGGTGAAAATCAGTTAAAGCACTTATAATTGTAGAAAAATCTGTCTGCATTAAAATAATTATACTGGAATATATCATTTTTTTCCATTAAAACCTAAAGACCCGTCATTACCCAGAGGTAAATCTGCTTGCGTATTTGCATATGTGTAGTGCATATGCATCAACCTACAGGATGTGGTGTAAAACTGCTTGCCAAAAAAAAAAGAGGATCTTTTTCATTCTGGGCAAAGTCACTGACAAGAGGAGGGCCTTCTTAACAATGGGAAATTGCTTGAGCAAACAGAGGATATGAACCTTGCATTAAAATACACCTTTTCGGCAAAAAGTGCATGCACATTCAAAGATTCACATTCAACTCAGGATGGGTTCAATGGACCATGTGTACTTTAAAGTTCTGACTGGCTTATGGTTTCCCCAAGGAGTCTTCATGACCCTACAGGGATCCTCTGAATCCCATGCTGCCAAAAGCAATTTGTTTGCTTCCCACTATGCAGCTCCCTAGCTGAGCTGTATAACACAGTCGTGTTAAGAGCTCAGATAAAAGGGGGGGGGGGGGGGGGTAGGGTGGGATGGGGCGGGCTATTTACAAAAAGTGCTGTAATTTCTACATGGTGAAATCAAAATGCATACAAATATCCTTTCATAAAAGCTGAGAATCTGTACTGTAATCACATTAATTGTTAAATTACAAATATATAGATACACAAAATAAGAAGCTAAACAAGCATTCAAATTATGGCTCACAGACTAACTGAATTAATTCACAACACAAATAGTGTTATATTTGTCATCCTTTGTGTGTCATTCAGAATTTAGTTGAATTACTAAATTATTCTGAGCATGGAAATTAGCAGTTTTACAAAACCAGAATATGGTCAGGGTTAACTAATGTATTACCACAAAACTTGGGTAGGCACAATCAAAACTACAGAAAACTTCAACAAAGAGAAAACAATACATAAATACTATGGGTGTACTATATAAACCAAAAAGCCACACTGATGTAGATATACTGTTTGGGGTGGTGTGGCGTGGTGTGGTGTGCTGGGGCCTTTGATTGGCGCACTTCTGAAGGACGGCAGCCTAGGCGACTGCCCTTATCGCCTGTGCCTAGAACCAGCCCTGGGTCAAAGTATCAAAGGCAAGTAAATGATCCTTGAGAAAAGGGGAAAAAAGGACGGAAAAAAATCTATCTGTTAAGCTTGTTGACTGTAAATACATTTTAAGTTCAAGAAGTCTCTGGTCCCTCTTGTGCTTGCAAGACAAAATGCTTGCCGGTGTATTTTAGGGGGGACTCCGCTGGTAGCCACAGTAAATGTACCCAGTGCAAAAATACGGAAAATATGGTTTTGATGAGGAATGTCACGCTTCTACAGTATATTGTTCCTGCAAGGTTTTGCTTTGGTACCTTTCATGTAGGACATCTAATGGACACAATACGGTTTGTGGGTATGAATGGGTTTTCCTTTTTTGCGAATCACTTACTTCTTCTAAAATCCATTCTCTATTCCTTGTTGTAAAAGGTGAAAAAATTATTCTGGCTAACTTGGCTGAATGACGTTTTATTATTGTATGCCAGTGAGGATGTATGTATTTAAGGAAACACATTAGCAAGTTAGCGATCAGGCTGGGAATCGAACAGGTGGTATGTGTTCCAAGACTGAACCATGGTGGACAACTCCAAAGAAGCAAATTTGTGTTCCATTTCACTAAAATTATAAGGAAGCATTTTAAGAATGGAAAAGAAAAAAAACAATTCTAAGAGTTCTGATTTTTAGGTGTCACAGAAGGGAAGTAGCCATGTCAACAGTTTATTTGAATGGCCCCAATTTCAGAATACTGTACATATGCTCAGGAAAAATAATAATGAAATAAAAACAAAACACAAAATTTGTGTGATATGTACTTTAACTTGGCTAACCAGTTTGCACAGACTGGTAATTACTTTTCTATCTACTGATGTTTTTGTCTTTGTTTTTCTTCATTGACTTGCATGCTTCAGTGACGGACAGGACAGTCTCAGTAGAGTGGCCAGCTCTGAAGTCAGACTGGAAGGGGCCAAAGAAGGCTACTTTATAACAGGTAGTAAGAAAGTTGAGAGTCAGCTTCTTCAACACTTGTGTAACTTAGGACTCCGTGAAGGTTTGCACTGCCTAAGGCCAATCACTGAACTATGGACATTCTATAAATCTTTGTGAGGACCTTAAAAATATTTAATTTTAATTAAACATTTGCAGCTGGTATCACTTCTGTGATTGGGCAGTGGTACCAGCATGCTGACATAAATGCATGTGATTACCATGATACCTATGAAGCCAACTAGGAGGCAGCTGCCATTGAAATGGAACACCGTCCATATACATTTAATTTCGTCCATGTTAATTGCGAGAAAACCACTAAATGAATTTTTCCCCCTTTGAGAGACACATTTACGCACATTTTGGAGACAACTTCCACACCGTTCACAAAACAACACTAAACCTCGAAACATTGTTAATTTGGTTCATTTTATCTATCTGACATGGAGTACATTAACAATCTTAATCATAAAATGAAATCTCATCCAGATCTATAAATTAATATTAAAAAATTGAGGTGTAAAATTTTACTCTTTGGAGGAGTGTGACACACTTTTTTTCATTTATCCCTAATAATACACTTGTTTACTTCCATGTTTTACCTGAAATATACAGACTATATACTGCTGGAGTTATGAAGACTTATTTCAGGGTCCATGGTAATAGGCAGAAATTGTCTAAAAATATCAACAGCCCTTAAGGGCTTAATACATTTTGGATTTGTTTTGTTGCTGTTGCTGACCTAGGATAGTCAGAATGAGGAGGTTATTTTAACTAGTGCTCAATAAGACAAGCGTACAAGGACCACAACAATGGCTGAAACTCTCCATTCATGGATGAAGATTAATTTTGCACTGTCCAGTGGAGCTGCTGGCCATACTGCCTGTAAACGTCTCTTTTTTTACCCAATTATTTTTATAATCCACATTTTTAATCTGTGTATATGCTTGTGATTTTTTTCATATGCCAGTACTTACCATGGCTCGTAAATAAGTTGTGAATAGTATGGTTATCCTAAGGAATTGCATACGGAATGTTTACAAAGGCATCGTTTCAGCAACAAATACAGAATTCATCAGTTTTAAATGTGAAGATCTGATATTTTAAAGACATTTTTGCAATTAACAGCTAGAGGAATAATTACAAGCTTAATTACGATACTAATTATGCTCCACTATGGGGCATGATTTGACCAGCTGATGATCGTCACTGCAGGTACTTGACATCTCACCCAACACTACATTATATCTGGGGGAAAACGGTGTTTGGCAGAAACACTTTAGAATGAAAACAAACTGTGGGAATATTACTTTTAATGGTTGCTTGAAACAAGGAAAACAGACAGACCTGCATTAATCTGCCAACATTTTCAGCTTGGTCACTAAAATTAGGCTGACGATTCAGTAACTGAAGCCATTCACAATCCTTAAGTTTCAGTGTAACTGCCTGCTAATCTTTAACTCTAAAAATGAGTGCACATTCCAAAATATTCTCATATTCATAAAAAATCAGTGATATGAACCAATTTATGATTCAATTAACCAGTTGGATAAAATAGAAAAACAACAAACAAAACAAAACACAAGGTTTTCTTATTTTGAGCCCCATTATCAATAGGGAAAACCATGTCAACAGTTTATTTGAATATTTGAGTGGCCCCAATTTCAGGATTGTGATACACCGCTCAGAAAAAATAAAATAAAATAAAAAAATAAAAGCCCAGCATGTAAAAGCAAAAATAATATTTAAAACACACACAAAAACCCCAGGCCAAAAATTGACAGTGTGACAATGTCTCCTCATTCAAATGGACAAAATGAATAACATGTGACCAATGCAGACTACTTAAATGAGCACCATCTTGTACACAGCAGTTTGACTTAAAGTTCGCTAATCATGCATTCCAATAGTTGGATACTAGCCTAGATCTGTTCTTCACACTAGCTAAACTCAGGTTTCATCTGTGCCCATTATGTCAAAGACTTGGCGCCAGAATGGCTTCAATACCACAGCTACAGGGAAACACGTAACATGGTAAAAGTTGCAAACCTACAGCTTTCAGATTCACAGACATATTAGGCAATTAAAGATCTATTTGACAGATAAATGATATTAAATCAAAGAAACACCCACTGATTATACTGCAGATATTTTTGACCAAATTTAAATAGTTTCCTTTTCTGGGGAGACATTACTCATACAAGTGACAGCCATACAGTTAGAATTTCCGAACCGCAGGACTTATTCCTCATCTATTACAAAAAAAAATCCATACAAATACAATTTTAAGCAGATGCTTGGCAATTGTGTTTTCAATAAAGGCGCATGGTTCTGTAGGAATTATTTCTTAAATGGAATCCAACTACTAAACTGTTGAAGATTAACAACAATGCTAATGGATGGTAAAAACATCTAAGGGACTGAAAACCTGTTTCTAAATTTGCATATGCTGAAGAGGCCCAGTAGGGACAAAAGTACTCACTGGGTTCTAACCCAAATGTCTGCTTTCTTCCCTAGGTAGCACTAAACCACAGTCAGCCAGTCACAACTTAAGTGGAAACAGTGCCTAAATCCTTTCCCTTTTACACACAGTGGCCAATTCCATCCCTTCATGCAAAGCAATTAAAGCAAATACCATTATTTTTCTGTTCTTGGAGAGTGTACCCTCATCATCTACATTTGGTAGAAAACAGGAAATGAATACTTTAATCTCAGAGTTTGAATTTAATCTCAGAAAATCACATTTCCATACACCTATTGTCTTTCACTTTTATTTTCACTAAAAGTTAAATGCAAGATATTTGTAGAACAAAGACTTGAATGTCTGCAATATTCGTTACATGTCACACAGAGCGGCTTTACAGAAATCAGTTGGTATTGTGTCAAATACAGACATCAAAAACAATCCTGCACACTCTGTGACACAACTAGTAGTCTACAGCCACACTAATATTCATGAACAAAATTGGAAACATATTTCAGTGTACCCGCTAGATTTCACTAACATACAACTTAATCTGTAGCTCTTTTTTAATTAAGATGTCGTTTTAAAGCATGCCATTATATACATCCTATTTTTTGTTTATTATTCAGACCAATCATCTCATCTAAATATGTATAGCTCTGAAATAACCTGACCTTTTGTATCATCATGCCTGCCTCAGAACAATAAGCCAACTTTTAAAGATATCACATACTTCAAGCTCATGATCCCAGTGCCTCCAACAGATGAAAAATAACTGTGCAGTTCTAGTAATTTGTTGTTTTTAACACTTTGTTTGACTAACAGATGTCCCAATCCTGCACCTGCACAGGAAAATCATGATGTGTGGGTGGTGAGCATTGTGAAAATTTACAAGAACTTTTTTAAGAGAGTAATTTTTAAGACAGAGGGTCAGAAGATTCTATGGAGAATTAATTGCTGTAGGTCTGTCCTTCTGGTGGTTGACAAAGTTTCGCATTATCTTTGGACAGCATTAGACGCCTTAGGTCTTCAAGAACCATTTTAATGTTATAAATATTCTGCCATTTGGCTAGAATTGGTATGCTACGTGAATCCACCTGCAATGAGAAAGAAATTCACAGTGAATGCTGCGTGAATCATGAAAAGAGGAGCAGTTATACAGAAGTCTCTCAGTATTGCAAGCACAGCAATTTCCCAGTGTCTGTTTTTTTTTCTAAAAATAAACTAAGAAACATAGCCCTGAAGAGAATGCATTTTACCATCACACTGAACAGGTTTTGGCCGAAAGACAACCAGTTAGAACCTTTGAACAGAATATTTCACACTGCTACTGACAAAACAGAATTTATGAAATAATCAGTTAAAAGTTTAGGTTTTGCCCATCTTTTTTTATTTACATTTATTATTTTTTTTATTTGACATGTCCAATGGCAACCCTAATTTGGAATGTTCAATCAGCCATTTTGTTCATGTGGTGAACAGCCCTGTGTAACACCGGAAGGAAGGCATCCCAGGGCGATACAATCAGCAGATACGCAGGGCTTCCAGCCATGGTCAGCACTGAAACAGTCTGGATTAGGGGTGGGACCGATTACTCAAGTAAACAAGGACTCGCTGGCAGATTTTTAATTGCTTAGAAAAAAATTTCAAAGGAAAATCATACTTAATGAAGCCCCATTTCTCAAAGAGAGAGGTTGAGCCAGTTCAACCATTTATATGTGGTTCTGTTATTTTCTTTGCCTAAAATGAAATACTGTTTCTGCATTTAATGCTGTAAAGAGTATTCATTTAAAAGCACTTGAATCTAAAGTTTGAAGGGTTTCCATATGATCAATAAATATATTTCCTTTAAAGTAATTACCTAGATAAAAATGACCAGCGCAAACAGTCTGGGCTAATATATTTAGGCTAAATCGACCTTGCATTAACATGCCACTGTCATCCTCTCTCTTTAAATTCTTTTGGTTTATGTAAATTGAAAGTGATAGCTAACTTCATTAAACTATAGGCTTAAGGCTAGATATTTTGCAATCTTAGGCCATTGTACGCCCTTCACAAAAACATGTTAAGGAATTATTAATGGTTTTCCTTTAATGCCATTAATTTAAACTGATCGTTCATTCCAAAGTCTTAGTGGTCCATGGCTGAATGTCATCAACAATGTCAGATGAACTCTCACAAAGGGGGGTCAATGTCATTGAGATTTTGGAATGCATTAGTGAGTTCAAGATTAGAACCTGGAACTGCACTGCAGTTTTCTAGAAAATGACAGATTTTTAACCAGTTATCCCTCAAGTCATCCATAGCCGCATATTTAGATTGAAAATAGCCATATGAAATCACGTCACATGCAGAACGTCCTCCTCCTAGAACAACTATATACTCAAACAGAAAATATTACAACTAAACCATGTGATACTATCCATGCGATACAGAAACGCAACTTTAATCCTACACATATTCTGATAAATTCTGTAAGCATTTATTGTTTGCACACAACCCCTTCTCATATCTCAAGCTGTTGCCTGTTTCCACTGAGTCCAACACCAGTTAATTCAGTTGAATATTCAATTCCATTTGCCAAAGTCTATTGCATCACCACTGCTGGGCTAACATGTCGAAAGGGCTAACGCGTCTCGCTACACCCCCTCCTGCACCTGTGAAAATCTTCATTTTTGCATTTATAGGTAAAACAAGAAAGGCTAAATGTTTAATAATGCTCTTTTGTAAATATCTTATTTTTGAATCCAATTTCACCTTTTGTTGACTGCTGCTCAAATACATTCCATCCATGCAGTATGAACCCCCTTTTGCCAGAGCCCGTTATATTCCAATGAAAGGTTCCTGAATGTGTACTTACCGTCCCATTAGAATTATTTACTCCATTCATACTAAGTTTTGTTACAAATCTAACAGTTGGTGGAGCTTGTGGATATTTAGGTCCGCACTCTATTTTCAGGCTGTATATTCTGTTTTCGTACGTGGTCTATAAAAGGAAAAAAGAGAAAAGTAGTTGTCAGCAATAGGAGAATCAGACCCTGTATTGCAAAGAGGAAACTGCCACTGGTTTTCGAATGGGTATCACAGACTTGTAATAGACATTGCGCACATCCTCACAAGAGTAATGACAGCTGTGTGACATATTTCCTGGCCTAACAACAGGATCTCTGGCCTGACCCGAAAAGGCAAACTCACTTCCGTGAGGGGCTTACCCGTGCTGGTCCAATGATCATGCCTGTCCATCTCGTAAGCGTCATGTCTTCGTCATCTTCAAGGCCCCAGCTGACAGTACCATCACCTACTCCTTTCTGTCCCTCTTCAAGCTCTTCCAACAAGCGAAAATTACGTGGAACTGTAACTCCTGCATGGGTGATACAAATCACTCAAATTCAACCATATGTGAGAGTGTACCAAAGCAAAAAATACATTCATTAATCTGAGGCAACAATGAGAGCATGTGGTGACCTTGCATTCCCCATAAAAGGAGGTGATTCTTCCATTTCCAAAAGGTGGAAAAAAAACTTGATTTTGGGATTACATCTAGAAAATGCCACATCATCATATTACAAACCAACAGCCACATAACAATGCGAAAACGGATACACGCTAGGAGAGCCAACTGTAGTCATAACAGAGATGTGAAATGGACACACAGGAAATGGGGAAAGCAACATGGACGAAAAGAGTAACAACAAATTCAGCCAGAGGACAGAAAATTCAATGACAGCTAAATAGATAACAATGCTTAGACAAGGGAATGCGTTCAGCTTTGGGTGAGACCTGCAATTTCCTGATCAGAAAACCTTGAAGTGATCGATGATTATGAAAATATTAAAATGCCCCCAAAACAAACACAATCCGTAGCAAAAAATATCAAGTTAATTAGGGTAAACGTCCCTATTAAGCCCACCAAATCCGCTTTTCAGACATTTTTCATGTATACTCCCCCAATTTAAGTGAGAACATTTTAGTTATAATGAAAGTCTAATCTCTCATTTGAAGTGTCAATAATTCATTTATACCAATTTCTAATGTTTTTATTGTTTAATTTGTCAAAATATGTCAAAAGTCTGGCATGGGCTTAATGGGTACCTAACGTACCCTTTAAGCCCATGGGTGTTCCAAATAAGCCCACTTCATGATTTGTTGATAAATAAATATATATTTAAAAAATCTTAACAATACAAACTTGTTCTATTCAAATCTGTAATCTCTTAGCTCTCAATAGCTATTTTCATTTTGTCTCCACTCCTATCCTATGGCCTGTAAATGGCATTTGAAATAGGCATGACCAGCCTTTTTGCTGTGTTGTCAACACAGAAAAAGCTAAACTTACAACATGTCTTCTTTGGAATGTAGCCAAAAAACTATTTACGAACAAAATCAAAACTATAGTGGAAATTACTCTTCAATACTTCATCTTTCAATATGTGTTGTCATTTTGTCTGTATCTCTATCCTATGGTGTGCTGTTGGCATTTGAAATTGGCCAAAATTTCTGGTCCAGTCAGCTGGTTGAAAGTGCAGGTGTTTTTATGAAGATTTCTGAAGACCGACTGACTGAATGAAAAACAATTTCAAGTTCAATACTAATGTTCTAAGGATAGTAAATGAGTGAATTTCAGGATTTACAATTAAACAATAACTTTTCAAATGTTAATCACATTTAGGATAGTAGTTTGAAAACATTGTAAAAACACATTTTAAAACCATTCAGTTCATTGTGGAGTAACATTAAAACATACAGTTCATTATCAGGAGACATCAGTCATAACATATTGAAGCTCATGTATCATTAGCCTATAACTTAAACAAAATAAACAAGAAAGATGTCAACATTTCTGCAATTTCTACTTTCTCCTATACTAAACGTAGGCCTATGCTCTTTGAGGTGATTGAATCGTTTTAGTAAGGCTATCATTTGCTCCATGCTCCATCTTAGTAGTGTAACATAACAGGTTATATGGTGGTCTAAGCTTTATTTTATTTGTTTGCTTCAATCTTTAGCCCACGTTGTGGTTTTCTTTGTCTTACGCTAGCAAGTCGTTCATGGCTTTCATCTTATTTTTGTAGATTTTCAATGACCTCATGATTGCGCCAATAGAATGGTCCAGGTCCCTACAGCCCTGCTTTGCAGAGGATGAACTTGCGCTTCTATCATGCGTGGGCATGAACTGTAGTTCTTTCGTGTTTTAGTCATCTTAAACTAAAACTCATCTGAAAAGTAAAGATTAAAAAATTATTGCTAATGTTAAGATAGAACACAGGCCTATCCAGAATTAATTGACCTATGCAATATCACTGATATTTAAATATGGGTATTAATTATCTGAATTATGGAGCTGATTTATCAGGTGAGATCAAAATTAGGGAGGAAAATGGTTCAAGGGTCAAAAGGGAGAAAATCCCCATTGAAACACAGTAAAGTGGGCTTAATGGGAACAGGTGGGCTTAAAGGGAACATCAGTGAATTTATGGTTAAAAGACAGAATATTTGATTCTACTCACATGACATTAAAAAACAACTATATGAAATAAATCTATATATGGTGCACTAACATAATATGAAAAGTATAAATTGATCATGTAGAGAAGTAATTAGCTATACTCATTTACATTCACCTCAGACAGTGTGATTTTTTTGCTAGAGTCCCCTTTAAGCCCACCAGGTAAAAATGTTAATTAAAAAATAAATAAAGATAAACATACACATTTATTGTCTATTTAACAGTATAATAATATAAACTGCATACAAAAATATAAACTATACATGCTTATCATGCTTTATGTCATCGCAATGAACCATACTATGTAGCTACTGTATTGATGCAGCATGTGGTCTGTTTGCTAGCGTGCTAAAACTCATATTTTGATTTCAAAAGACACAATATTTCTAATTCAGGTAATATTCTAACATATGTCTCATTCAAAACACTAATCACTTAAATTTTGATAACAAGTGAGTACTTTCCAAAAACAGGAGTAGAAATATACAAAAAATGTTATTTTCTGAGGGTACCAAAATCACCTAAGTTTTTTTGCAACTTCTTCTGGGATCAGCAGGCACATGCCACACATATGCTTCGATAACTCAATATGGACAAATGTGATTGACTTACAATAAAAAGTGTCATTTACGTAACAAGCAGCTTCATTCGAAAAAACATCACACAGCAAAAAATGATGATGTAGTTTTTTTAAATTTGACTCAGAAGTTGCAAGTGGGCTTATATGGTACGTGGGCTTAATAGGGACGTTTACCCTAATCCTCTTCATCACTTAGTTAGCTTGCTAAGGTAGATGAGTGCGCTAGATAGCTACCGTTATCGTTTGTATCATGTTACTTCAGTAAATAGCTGTTTTATCTTATGAGTAAATATGGCAAACAGTTAGTCGGTACAAATGTTAATGAATGATCAAGCTGTAAGGCTTAGGTTAGTTATTGGCACATGAGCATCGGTACAAAAATGAACAATAAAGCTGTAATGTTAGTTATTGATAAGCAAGATTCAGTAAAGTTTCAGAAAGGACAGCTGTAAAGTTTGTCATTTCTAAGAAAGCAAAACAAATATTAAAGAATGATCAAGCTGTACCATTCGTTACTGATGCACAAGCATTGGTACAGAAATGATAAAGTTGTACCATAGTTGGTTCAGGATGGTAAACAAATCTTTCTCTTCAACCCTAATAAGACTTAGGCCTATTTAGAGTACTGGCCCGATTAGGCAAGAGACAGATCAACTGGTCTGAACCAGTGTTATCACAGTGGCCCCGGCCAGCTGGGACTCCTCGCTGTCAAGCCCTGAGAAGCCCCACAGACTGTGTGTAGATGTTAGAGGAAGGCTTTAATATTAAAGAGCTAGCTACATAGCTACAGCAGTGCATCAACAGGCACAGTAACGCTGAAACATCAGTCCAGAGAGAACCTGAGCCATAGCCCTGCTATTTCATTTCTGCTAATGTTCATTGGGCGAGCAAGAAAGGCATTTCCATTCTATCCCTGTCCAACATTTAAATTTCATGATAGACCTGTCCGTTTAAGCTACAGTAAAATCTGCTTTCTTTGTTTAGTTTTTTTGACACGTCATATAGGTTTCAGTAATAAATTACACTCATTGCATTTAAAATGAAAGTGCCCTTTATCCAACTCAATGTGAAACTAATGCAATAGTAGCCTACTTTGTTTTCTGGTGGGGGGAGGAAGAAAATTACATATTGCAGTGGGTGAAAATTACGAGATGCCAATATATTTCTTTGTGCATTAGTCACAGTCTGGACATAAACAAAACTAGTTTGAAGCTCCGCCGAAATAGTTGCCTCAGTCAATAGAATTACCCCTCTCCTATTATCCATTTATAATACAGAGCATCTGCGCAGCAGCAATGCAAATAAATGTAGTCAGTTAGTGAACTGTGCGGTGAAAAGGATCTGAGACTGGCTGAATATCTTTCAGAGGATGCTCGGGCTAGACTATCCCACAGGAATCGTCAATGGATGGTGCATCGATGGGATTGGCCAGTGACAATAGCAATAGCATGCATCAAGTTAGTGACACTCACGGCCAAGTCCTTGTATTTATCACGCTTTAACCAAAAGATAGCTATATAATGCTATATAATGTCCGCCGCAAGCTAGCTAAGCAAACTAGTTATTTAGCGAGCTTAGCCGATTTTATAGTAATAAAGCTACCATAATTATTTTAGAAAGTTAGATACCTAGCTAGCTACATTGTTCAGTTGCACAAGACTCCCTGTGTTTCAATCAAATTCCTCAAACCACAATTTTACTGGGTGAATGAATGTTTTTTTTAGATTCTGGTCATATCGTTTTGAAGAGAAGTTTAAAAATGAAATATCTTCACTGTGTTAAGTGCATAACTGGATAAAAAACATCTAATGAACTCAACTACATGAAATAATTAACTAAAATATACAGATCACATGATTACAAAGAAAATTACACTCAGCTTGTCTTAAAATACATGGCCATTTCATGGTAATAGTGGTTTCAAAGATACAGTAGTCTAGAATCTGAAGTCTAGAACAAGACGTGGCAAGCAATAGGTTCCAAACATGTACATGGAAGGCTAAATCTCTGTAAACCTTAAACAATCACCAACAACCCAATACATCATAAACCTTTCAGCAGTTAGAACCTTTAAGATGCAACTCCCCTACTTAAGGCTACTTCCACAGTTCAACTGAACATGTGTACAAAAGAAGACAAAAAAGTAGAAATGTACTTCTGTGACCAGAAAAGTAATGTTATTCATAAAAAAATTGTTAGCTAACTAAAATAAACTAGGCTGTGATAATTTGAGAATGAAAAAGCACAAATTATTCCTTCATCAGAAAACTGTAACCTTTCACTTTTAGTCCATCACCTCTTAACTGTAGCCTTATAACCAGGACATTTTGCACCCACAACAGAATTCAAAAGATGCATTGTCCACATTCATGTAATCATTCTTGAATTCCAGAAGAGCTTCTGCTTAGAGAAATGTTGCTTGACAAGTTAAGCAGTTCAACTGAACAGGTTAGAGGAAATAACAATGAGATGAATTTACCCCAGCAAGCCACTGAAAGTTCAGCCAGACTCCGAAGTTGGATTTTAACATTTTCTAGAAAAGTCAAGACACTGTTGCATGCATCTGATACGGTACACAACTGAAGAGAACATAGTGCCTCTGGGTACTCTATGGATCTCCAGCCAAGTATGATTTTGCAGGCTCGCTTCTGTATGCTTTCTAGCAATTTGACTTGGATTTTAGTCAGGGAACTATGCCAGATACGGACGGCACATTTCAGAACAGGCCATAATGTAGCCTATATAACCTGTGTAAATGGAGATCAGTTCTTGGTCTCGAACACCAAGTTTCTTGATGCAGCGTAGAGCAAAAAGCTTCCTATTAGCTGAGGTCAGCATGTGGTCCGCCTGACAATCCCATTGCAAGTCTTTCTGGATTGTGGCAACAATATATAATTTAGATTTTTGGAAAAACTAGTTTTTACCTCAAAGGAAAATGACTTATCCAACTTCTTGGAATTTGATTGCCCTAACATGAACACTGATATGCGGTCCATTGCACAAATAGAACAGGCATTATGCTTCACACTGATGGTGTAAGACAAGAGTGGGCACTACAGACATTAGAAATTACACTATATGACCAAAAGTATCTGGACATCCCTTGATCTGGGGCTGTTTTTCGTGGTTTAGGCTAGGCTCCTTAAATCCACTGAATGCTACAGCATACAATCACATTCTAGACGATTACGTGCTTCCCCAACATTTTGGGGAAGGCCCTTTCCTGTTTCAGCATGAAAGTGCCCCTGGGTACACAGCAAGGTCCATATAAAAATGGTTTTGATGAGAATGTTGTGGAAGAACTTGACTGGCCTGCACAGAGCCCTGACCTCAACCCCATCCAACACCTTTGGGATCAACTGGAAAGCCAACTGCAAGCCAGGCCTAATTGCCCCATCAGTGCCCAACCTCTCTGATGCTCTTCTGGCTGAATGGAAGCAAATCCATGCAGCAATGCTTCAACATCTAGTATAAAGCCTTCCCAGAAGAGTGGAGGATTTTATAGCAGAAACGGGTGGACCAACTCTATATTAGTTCCCATAATTTCGGATTAGCCTAGATGGTGGATGTCAGGTGTCCATATACTTTTGGGCCATGTAGTGTGTGCGTGTGTGTGGGTGGGGAGGTTTTACAAATGTCTCCAAATCATGAGTTCAGACTAAGCAAATACAAGAGAATTGAATGGGCAAAAACTACATCTCAAAATTATGTTTAAATCACTTGAACTAACTTTAGTCCATTTGTTTTGACTATGTAACTACTTTGAAAATTGTACTAGTTCGAATTGATCAACTTTAATTTATTTTGAAGCTAGCAATCCAATACTCCGATAACTAAAAAAAACTGAAATTAAAAACAAAGTGAACCATCTCTTCAAAGTTCAATGTCATCTAGCTTATGTGAAAATGTTTGCTCAGTCACTGACTTTTGAATTAGATTTACCTGCAAGGCAGCATGACACATTTAATAACTCCAGAGAAAATTATGGGCATTATATTAATATTGAAGATTTTATTAATATCTGTCCAGACGCTTTGCAAATGGATATTTTAACAAATATATTAACTTTTGAAACCATTTGACACCATTACTGATTTGTGAACCAACACAGTCCATAATTCCATAACTACTCAACAAGGAGATTCGGTCACACAGATGTATCATGGATAATCTGTAGTTACAGATAGTTGGCTAAAACTACAACTTAACAAGTCACTTGTGGCTTTGCAGCCAGGCACAACTGGTCACTAATTTTTGATATTTTTGATACGTTAAAAACATGCATTCTTTGGCTTTAAATTTACATTTATTTTAGAATCGATATAAATGTTCCATTTTTACATGAGATGTTCGAGGAGAGATGTTAAGTTCAGTTTTCTAATAATTCTAGCATACACTAAATTAGATAATTTAATGAATGACTTCAGGTCAGTACACCCAGGATCAGGTGGCGTAGAATGTTGGCCGGCCCGGCTCTCAGTTGCGTAGCTAAGCTAGTGCCTGCTAGGCACACCCCGCAATGCCGTTTGTTAAAATAAAAAAACAGCAAATTCTTCTACGTAGCTGCGCTATTGAACATTATTTCAGCCATTTTTTGTTGGATTGTTTCTTACAGAGCCTGTAATTTCATATATATATAGAGCTACATTTATGTAAGTGTGAATATTATTTCCTAGTTCCTTTTTAAACATTTCCCTCTTCATAATCAACGGGCCTAGCTTCCCTCGCTTGCTGCCAGCATTGAGTGGTGAGCTAGCTAGTGTTAGCTAGCTGTTAACATCGTTAAATCCGCCGGCGCTGAATTTGCGTGGCTAACAAACATGACAATCGGTTGAACACCCAGTGTATCGGTGTATAATGCCGTTATAAATATATAACCTCTAAAAACATAGTATCTTTCATATACGTTTACTTCCCTATGCATGTCTTTCAGGCCCATAAAGGCACCGAAACTACTCACCAAGCTAGCTCGCTACTTCCTGACTGAACAACGGGGTAATGCTAGCAAGCTTGCTAACGTCTAGCAAGCTTGCTAACGATAGCTGCTGCAGGGGAGCGCCAGCAAGTGCACGCTTTGCTTTAGATAAGCAACAGCTAATAAGAAAGATAATTGCAAACGTTAGCTAACCAGCAAAGCAGTATGCAACATCTTTGCATGACCGAAGCTGGCCCACTGCTTTTATTGAAATTATTTTGGACAGAACTTCATCTCCAAAACAAACTATCCGATTCTAATCAACATTCAGATCATAATGAGTGACTATGTACCGAGGACCTTCCTTCCTCTAGTTAGGCAGTCAAGTAGTCAACAAATATCTGAACCCTTCAGACAATATATACTTAGCTTGCTGGTCATTATATACAAATCTGTGCACTCGTTGTCATCTTAACAGTAACAGAATTCTAAAATATGTATATTTGTCTCTGTAAATAGCACAGATAGTTTCACAGACCTGAGGAGGCTGCCATCTTGTTCAGTAGAATCTAGAACTACACGAATCGTGTCATCACAGCCAGGGCCCAGGTGACCAATGCGTCATCATTCTGTCAAGGGTTAGGTTCGAGAGTGCAAAATCCGGGCACAAAAGCAGAGAGGTATCTATCATAATATGGAAAAATGCAAAAAATGAAAATAACTATCCCAGCAAAAGATATTTTTAATTCTTTAATAGTTCATGCAAAAATGAAAAATTGTCAAAAAATTTGACTGAGTAACTTCAGCCAAATGGCCCACCCAACTACTAAAGCCGACATGGTGCTCATGTCCAAAAGACTTTCAGACCACTTAAAAGGGATAGTTCACTTTCTGTTGATGATGATGATGATGATGATGATTATTATTATTATTAGTAGTAGTAGTAGTAGTTGTAGTAATTGTCCTTCTTACAGGCCTATTTATGTATATTACCCAATTATTCTTAAACTAATATTATATTATTAAATATTAAATAATATAATTCTGTGTTGGAACAATTTCCTACATGGCATGCAAGATGAGACCACCCTGCATTCAAGGAAAGATGTAAGCTACTGACACAAGATTAAAACCATTATTATTTACGGTTCAACAATTTATGAACCTGCATTGCGGCTACAAGACTGACTGAGGACAAGTCATGACACAACCACTTTTCTACCTATAATAGGTACTCATGAAATTAGTGACATAAAACAAAATCGTTAATTTCTGCCCCACTAATCAGTATTGACCTCCATAACTGATGATTACATGCCTGACATCAAAATGTTTGGCGGGTATCATTGTGAACACATGCTACAAAACTAATCTGTTCGTATGAACATCATCTGGAAACATAATGTCGCTGAACAAGCTTGAAGTGCTTCTTGCTTCAGAACATGATGGAAGGTTTTAGACAGCAGGATGTTCTCTGAATCACTGCAGTATCGACTGCTCCGGCTGATCAGGCACTTGCAGTCTGCCAGCAGTTGAGAAAAAGGCAGTGGTGAAATGGATAGTGAAGAAAAAATGTGTGACTGCTTGTTGCCACAAGGAAGATATTTGTGGTAGTCTGTTCTCCCAAATTGATAAGAGGGCATGGCAGTGGGGTTCCGGTTTCAGTGCACACATAGCATCACCTGCACTCGCTGCATTCTTCTAGTTACAGTCCAGTTCCAGAAGTGGTGTCATTTGGATGCGTCAACCCCTCAGTGGATACAAGGCTATCACGATTGTATACTTTGGCGCAATGTTTTTCACATGCATACGTACTGGGAAGATAGTTGACTAAGCAGCCTTGTATTTAGCTTTATTAGCGATGAAGGTAGCTAACAATACTCTGTAGCTGGCTTTATCATCTCGTAAGTTAGCAGCTAGAGGAATTTCCACTTTCTATTGAATTAGAAGTAATGTGATCAAAAGCAGTGAAATTTTGTTGCAAAGAGCGTACACGTCTGCTATAATAAGTCACATTAAGATCACAAATGGTTCATGTACAACTTAAACGTTACCCCTGGTCCAATGTTACATCTGCAAAGTATGTGGAGGACTGTTGTAACAGAGGTGCAGAACAACTGTACCAATGAAAAATAACTGCATATATTGCTAATATCTGCAATATTTACAGGACAAACCGTTGTTGGTTCAAAACAGCATATTGTGATTAATGTTTAAACCAATAACCGATTGGGAAGGTCCTTTTTTTTTGTTTATTGCCAAAAATGGTATGGTACGAGTAGTGGCTTCATCATGTTTTCACTAGATAGCGATGAACGTGGAACCCTATCCAACTGAACACTCCCATTCCTTGTGTGATACAATTGGCAATTCCATGTCACCCTATGGTGAATCAATCAATAGGAAATCAATCAAGTATGGGTATATCAGCCATACTGGGGGCCTCGTGTAGTTCTTTAACCAGATGAGCAGAGTATGTGTGTATGGGCCGTAGAAATTACGTTTGTCGGAATTAAAATATGCTGAATAACGCATAACTACCTTACAAGATTTGTTTATTACAAGCTATAGTTTTAAACCATTCCATTCAACAATCCAACGATACAAACAAAATTGACATGTTCTGTATTTCATTAACATTTTCAAAAATATCTTTTAAGTGTCAATAAGAGCAACAAGAAAGACAGCAAAATGAAATGAGTATTGAAACTCAATAACTGCAACCACTTCCCACAGAACAACATATTTAAAGCAAGCGTACAGTCTTCCCTGTGACTGTTAAAAAGTCTTCATCAGACAGCGCTCGAAGAGCCTCTTCAAACATGTCCTTCGTGATTGCCTGAAATACAAATAAATGCATTAACACCATGAGAGGATGCAACTGTAATAGGTCCATCTGTCCATGCATCTGGAGTGTGGTGAAACTTCTCTAAGGGGCAAAGAGATGAGGGCTTACCAATTCAGACTGTGCGCGGAGATCATCGAACAGCTGCTGGTATTTCATGGCTGGAGTCCTGCCCTTTGTCTGGATCAGCTTCTTCAAAGCCTGGGCTATTTCCTCCTTGCGCTTTCGGGCAGTGGCACTCATTCCTGGGCAACATTCAGCGGTATGTTAGAGCACCATACAAAACTCAAACCATACCATTTTCAAATTATTCGCGAAAGCATCGCAGAGGAATACGCAAGCTCTCAGTCAACCCTGACCTGCTGCTAAACAACCAGTAGAGACCAAAATATTTCCAATGACATGTTACCCACTGTACAAGGACTGCAGTAAAAATAAATGAATGTCCAACTAAATATATTGAAGTTTCCACAACTCATGCCAAATGAATCGTTACTGCCACTGCAGGGTGTTGGACTGGATATGAAATACTTTTTAAAGTTGGAATACTGAACTTTTCACTTGCATTTGAACTGAATCACCAAGATATGAAGCTTGGGGCAACAGTAATTTTCCCCTTAATTTTTAATAGGATAAAATCCATACAGTGCATTTCGTCCTCCAATAGATAAAAACCAGTAGTTCAAAACAACAAATAGTGAATTACTCGGGTATTACTTTTAACATATGCTTATCAACATCTAAAACATTTGCAGCGATCATTTTCATCCTCACCTGTGGTGAGAATTGAAATGTCCACAAATCCAGTCCTGGGATCTGTGGCAGACTGTTTCAGGGCTTCACGATGGAGCCGCTTCGCCTCCTCAACGTCGATGGTCTCCACTTTGTCAGAGAAGCGCACCTTGGCATGGGCCTCCGCCAGCCTAATAAGGGACTCCAGCTGGCGAGGATAGGCAGACACCATGCCCCTCCCACTTCCAATTTTACGCATGTCCACATAGGCCTAAAGAGACAGAGGTCACATCTTCACCTGAACACAACAGATCTCGCAATCAAGATTTTAACAAGAAAAGGAAACTAACTGGGTGTACCTCAATAAGTGCCTGACTAGCTTCTTCGCTTAATCTGGGGTTAATGTAAGTGCGAGCGTAAGCAATGTAGTCCTTAAGAACAGCCATGTCCAGAAACTCTTCCTCGATTTGCTCCTCGCTTTGGTGATACAGGGCTACCAAATGGTGAGCGAGACGTCGGTCGTAGGCTTCATCTTGAGGATCGAGCATCAGGAAGATGAGATCAAATCTGTAGAGGGAATATAACCATATAATCCATGAGCTCTTCTCAAACAGACGATGCATGTGCCTCAAAATGAAACCAAACCAATAGTTTAGTATGAAGCTGTGTCTAAAATTATTTACTTCTAAGGAAAACTCATAGTTTTGAGTTATAGTATATAGAAATTGGAAAAAAGTTTATACTTTGTTCATCAGTAAATGTGGATATTTTAACTGAATTCTTCTCAACCCAGTTTTCTTATATATATATATATATATATATATATATATATATATATATATATATACACACACACACACATTTTTTTCACATTTCATAATACTAATGTGCAGGAGTACTTATGATATGTAAATGTTCAGTGCAATAATAAAGTAAATGTTTACCTGGACAGTAAAGTGTGTGGAAGCTGAATATTTTCAATTGTGGTCTTTTTCGGGTTCCACTGAGACCCCACTGGGTTAGCTGCAGCTAGGATCGAGGTGCGAGCATTCAGCTGGCAAATAATTCCTGCCTAAAAAACAAAATGCATAATTAAACCCACGACCCAACATTAATGTTCTGTATACACAGAAGTGAAAATCAACAGATGGGGAGAAACCGTAGCATTAGCTCCAGGGAGTTCACACCGTACCTTGGCAATAGACAGTGTCTGCTGCTCCATGACCTCGTGCAGCACCGACCGCGTGCTGTCGCTCATCTTGTCGAACTCGTCGATGCAGCAGATGCCATTGTCGCTGAGCACCAGGGCACCGGTCTGCAGGACCAGCTGCCGGGTCTCAGGGTCTTTCATAATGTAAGCGGTCAGCCCGACGGCGCTGGAGCCCTTGCCTGAAGTGTACTGGCCACGGGGCACAAGGTTGTTAACGTACTGCAGCAGCTGGGACTTGCTGGTCCCGGGATCTCCACACAGAAGGATGTTGACTTCAGCGCGAAAGTTTCCTCTCCCAGTCTGGCTGAAGTCTTTCCTAGTGCCCCCGAACAACTGCAGCAAAATTCCCTGGGAAAATAACAGAAACCCGCTCTGTTTAGGAGAAACACTTTGGATAATAAATGGTTTGAAAATGAACATGACACGTCCCCTCTTAATCTGTAATCACAACCTCGATTTTTGATTCTAAAGTGCAGACAAGCACGTCCTATTCAGAAAAAAGCACTGTGTCGATCACAATAGAAATTTAAGCAGAAATGACAAGTCCAGTTTACAGGTGTATAAGCAAGCACCCAACTTCAATCTTGGTCTCAAAACCCAGACAACACAATGTACACGTTATGTTCTTATTTCACCTAAATAAATACCAATTCCTCTTCACTAACCTGTACCCTAAATGAGCAGTTAAGAGCATAGATGACTGCCATCAGCAGAACATTTCACAGATTAAGCATGGCAAAAGTTTTTGATTCTTTCAGCTAATCCTCACCGGATTAATGGATATTTTTTGATCAATGCACTTCAACCAATTTTAAAAAAGGTTCCAACACACTGGGAAGAACACAAAAAAAAGCATTATCTTAATATCTTTCCTGCTTCCTTTGTATACCTCTAAACTGAAAACAGGGTTGAACAGTGACGGGTCTTGGAGGAGCTTACCTTCTTGATGTCCTCCTGCTCATAGATGCTGGGTGCCAGCGCTGAAGACAAGCGGTCGTATACGTCAGGCTTGGCCGCCAGCTCCTTCAGCACCCGGACACGGTCCTCCGTGAACAGCTTCTGCTCCGCGTCCTTGTCCAAGCCGTGGAGCCGCTTCTGATCCGTCTTGCGGAAGTGGATGGCATCTATGTGGGTCTTGTACACGGACTTCACGTTGCTTTGGCGTGGGTTGACTCGCATGGGAACCGCTCTATAAATGCCTGAAGAGCCGCACGGTTTCCAGATTAATGCTAAATTCATTCAGAATCCTATGAGAAACCATGGTCAGCCAAATGGCCAAGTAACATTAAAACATTTTCTTTTTTGTTAATAAAGGCAGCTCACCAGTTATGTTGATTCGGTCACCAGGCTGCACCTTGTCGACCAGGTCATTGTGAGCGTAGACCACAGTGGTGTGAGGGGTTTGTCCAGCAGGCATGTCGTCAGGAGATTCCTGCAGCTTTATCTGGAATCAGAGTTAAGAAACTGGTTACAATTCACTGTGACGAAATCCACTGCTGGAACATAAGCAACACACTACATCCTTCCATTTCTCAACTTGCACCAAAAATAACACTAAATCAGGGATGTTCCAGCAATCAAAAACCACAAGGAGGATAATTAATTTATATGATTAATAATCTAATGTATTGTTTTACATATATAGGCTAATCAGTTTCCCAAAAAGGGCAATTTATACATAAATACACTGCACCATTAATAACCTGCTTTGAAATGAATGCATATATGCACATTGTCCGGACCTAATTGCAGATGCAATCAAAGCTCAAGTTTGTCAGCTACCTGAAGTAACCTAAATAGGTAAGCAAGTAGGCCTGTGTTTGTGCTGAATCCAGCTGCATTATTAAGTGTTATGAATCCTTTCCAAAATGTGCCAAGACCCTCAAAACGCCTTCGGGCTAGTTTCAGTCTTCCAGCAGAAACCATAAATATGCACCAAGATTCACAGAGTGGGTCACTTAGGGCCATTAGGGCCACACTAGGGAAACCAGAGGAGCAACGTGGCTCATGGTGCATAGGAAGGCGTCTCTCACCATCTGCTTGTCGGAGAAGGTGGAGCGGTTGTGGATGAGGGCCATGCTGTGGGTGGTGTTGCAGCCACGGCAGACGGCCGGCTCGGCAATGCGCCCGCGGTCCACCTCCACGCGCGAGCTGAAGGCGCACACTTGGCACCTGAAGAAGGCCTCCTGCATTTCGGGGATCAGCTGGGAGGTGCGGATCACCATGCCACTGATCGTGATCAGCTGATCAATGTCTGAGGATACCGAAGACCGGAGGAGGTGGACTGATTAAGTTTAAAGATGATGCATAACACCCCCACAGTAATGAGAATAAAAGTGAAAACCCATCCTATCAAGTTGGCAAAGAGACTTCTTACCCTCAGGATTGAGGTTCCTCATGTTTCTGGTCTTCAGAGCGTTGTAGGGACGCACCTGGATCTGGTGCTCCAAAATGGAGTCAGGGAATCGCTCAAAGAAGAGCTCGTTAACAGCCATGTCAAAAGTAGGAATAACTTCCTGCAACACAAAAACCAATTTAAACACTACGCACTGCAGCGTACGTCAAACTCAACAGAATTTGTAGGCGGCCAGGCATCTGAAATGATCCCGCCGTCACAAACAGGCAGGAAAGGACTGCATGAACTGCAGAGGACTGGTGGGTTACCTGCCAGGGTGCATTACCTGAGGATAAGAGATCAGCTGCCTGTACAGGTCGCCATCAAAGGCCTGCAGGTCCCCACAGTTAACATTCAGCACTGGCTCTCCAACGACATTGATCTACAGAAAGGTCAGAGAGTCACACACCAGAAGCATCGTACGGGTTATGTACCGTTTAAACACCACACATTGTTTGCGGGATGATGTGGGGTTCAGCACCACACTGCAGGTGACAGGCTACCTCCTCCAGTTTCTGCATGTAGAGGGGCTCGTTCAGATCGAGCCCGGCGTTCTCATCCTCCCTGGAGCCAGGATCAGTGAAGCGCTGAAGGAATCTCTGCAGACAGAGAGGAACAGGCGTGTTAAAGCAGTCGGAGGCTCCTCTGAAGATGGGGGACTGTGCAGGATTTGCCAACCGTCAACATTAACACATGAATCAACAAGATTTATCCAAGCAACAAACCCAATATAAACACTTTACTACAATCTAGTTTCAGTCTGGCGACAGGGTTAGCCTGTCAGTGAAGTGAGAATATAGAAAGATAGCTAGCCTGGAAAAACAATCCATTAGTCATTCTGCCACCTCAAACCATCTTGGCTACAGAACATGACCGTCTACACTTATTTCTGCATGGCCATGGAAAATTCTGTGTTGTACAGGGATTAAGCAAATTGAACTTTATGTAGGCTAAAAGCCCAGGTGACCACTCCTGGGCATTGAAACTTCTAGAGTGAATGAAGTATTCTTTATCCAATTAGCCAGATCAAATGTGTTTACAGCATCAAAGAATCCAAAAACAACTAATAGCCCCAAGGTCACCTGATCTTGGAAGCACTTTCCTCTTTTGTTGTATGGAGGGTCTACTAAAGGAAATACTACCGATCCAATAAGTGTACCCCTGCCTACTGCATGACTCCTGCTTCTAGGTCAGCCTGGATGAGGCCACGACAGTTGAAAAAAGGGTTTATCTGATGCCTTCTCCGTACCTGAAACTTCTCCTTGCAGGTCCCCACATTGACATCAGTGCCCCAGATCACCAGCTTCTGTCCTGCTGGCTGCTCGGTGGCCACATCACCTCCTGAAGGCTGGGAGGAACACAGTCAGTCACCTTTGTTTTGAGAGCAACGGGACGCGTGCGATGGAGCACGAGAAGACACAGGCGACGGAATGACAGCCACTCACCGGCTCAGAGTGCAGGTCCACCTGGCGAGCCTTCCGGACGGACCCGAGATCGGCGCGCTGCCTGGCGGGGGTCCCGCGCGCTCCGCTGCGAGGCGTCCCCTCCATCCTGGAGCTGGGGGTGCCGTACATCAGTGGGGAGCTCAGGTCAATCTCACTCGGGGGAGCTAGAACAAGAATTTCATTTTGAAACATGCGATTATGCCAGATATGTAAAGATAATGATAATTTGTTGCTTATTTATACAGCACCCTTTATACCTATCTTTTTCGCATCAGTCAGAAAACAGCATATTCTAGCAATGTTTTAGAGCTGAATAATTTAAAAAAAAAAAAAAGATATTACTGTACGTGAGCCTGACAATTTTGCTATGCATCAGGCCACCGTCATACAGTATGAACCTGCTACACACAAATCAGCAGCAGGTACAAATCAGCTAAGGTGCACTGCAAATCTGAATAGACTTTTAACCATTTTTCAAACTCCACATGGACTACATAAACTTTCGAGCACCATCACACAGCGCCAGGCAAGTTCAACAGCACCTGGAACAGCAGGCTACACAGAGGCGCTAGGGCTGGAGCGTACCCGAGGGGCGGGACCGCAGCGGGCTGGAGAACAGAGAGGTGTCCTGAGCCACCGGGCTGCGCATGTCCGTGGCGGGGGACGTGGGCATCGGCTGCAGATCCGCGGTCGAGGTGTCCTCCGTCCGGCGACGCTGGGATGGAGGGGAGGAGATCCCATCTCCTAGTGCTGGACCCAAACATATGTACGAGTTACTGCAGAGCACTCAATATTCTGTTAAAATGCAGTTCAAACATTTCACACAAATCTTCACATTCAGTTTCAACCTAGTTACTGTAAATCCAGGGGCTGGTCAGTAAATCAATCTTCACGAAAAGGTGTACAAGGTCGGTTCAACGCCAAACCGGTGAGAGCAATTAATGGGAGGGACAAGCCTCTGCATTCCACCATTTTCAAACAAGAGAGCCAAGATGCGCGTGCTGAGCCTTGCATCAAACGCTACTGGTCCAGTGTGATTCTGCCACACACTACTCAGACTAACTGCATCCTGACTCAAATTCTGTAATCAATCCCTAAATTTTTCAGGTAGTAACTTTGTTTGTAGAGTGTGGCTGTCACTCTCACATCCAGATTGTGTATGGACCTAACAGGACCTAACATTGCAATATGGAGTGACAACTGTAGTGTGAATGTAGCCATTGAGCACCTTTGGGATGAGGTGGAATGGGAGGTTCATAGAATTAGTGTGGCCAAAACATCTTCAGGAACTGCATAATACCATAGACAGTATGGCCCAAATATATACTTAAATATAAATCACAATGATCCATAACTCACGGGTAGGTGGATTGCTTCCCCTCCCACGTTTGCCGTTACTCGGGGTTGACGACGGTGACGACATCATGAGCACTGTAAACCATAAACAAAATAGAGGGTTTACACAACCAGGCCAAATGCAAACAAATGCCAATACACATTAGCATATCATGTCATAGCATGTCATATTATGCGACCTAAAAATTTTTTTTTAAAAAAACTAAAGTTGGCAAAACAATGCTACTGTAGCTCTGAACTTCGCTAAACACATCTCCAGCTAAAGCATCAGACAAATAGCTACCACGAGCTAATAATTCTGGCAGCAATTAAAGCAACGCAGTCTTTAAAATATTAACCATTAACTTAACTACCTACTCGCAGCTGGCAAGCTAACTAACATTAGCGAATTCGTATGCTCTTCATCAAGATGTTAGCTGTAGCGACCATACAAATGCAACTTTCCAGAACGACTGTATTTAGAATTGAGTAGCACATACAAACACTAAAAAATAGAAAATGTGACTTGAGGCCTCAGCAACACCAGGGAACTCGCAGAAACAACACAACATGCTAGTTTGCTAACTTAGGGTACGATCTACCGTTAGCTACAATACATAAGACTAAGAACACACCAAGTCGATTTTATTGTTGCAGTGATGTACCGTGTACGTGTACGCTCTTTTTACACTAAACGCATCTTAACAACAGTAACGAATATCACCGGAAGCCAAAATACCTTGTATAACAACAAATATAGTATAAATATCATAATATAAGCATATAATTCGTACCAACCTCTCTCACTGTCCTTCTCTTCAGTAATAACAAATTCGCGCGAAATACAGCCTGGTGACGTATATTTCGCGCGAATTTCTTACCAATAGTTAAGCGCGATTTGGGTGACACTTTCTTTTGCTATTTTATAGGGGACGCTTGCCGTACGGCAACGATTTTAGCAAAATTATTATAAAATGCTGTGCCCATCAGATATACCACATATATGTATAGGACCTATTTAATTTATTTTATTATTTAGAGCTCAGATAATCAGAATTTCATGACGTTGAATGTCGAGCTTACACATACTTGCCTACACTTCCATGGTTTATACCATTATTTCGCGGCAAAAACTGAAAGGAACGAACACCTCACGTGGTTATCTACGGGGTTTATTTGGCCGGCGACTGGCTAGCCACTCGCAGGTTAAGTAAGTGGAGGGAGGTCATTGAAATATACGTAGGCACATTTAGGCAGGCTACCTTGTTAGTGATGGTGAAGTTGCAAATCTGCAACGTTTACGCTGTTAAAGCTCCCGGAAGACAGGTAGAATCGATGTCCGTTCGTTCGGAGTGTGCGTGCGCCCTTTTACTTTTAAGTACGCCGAGAATTTTGCACTAGTCATCAAAGGTGTGCCTCAGAAGAGCTCGTCATTCTCCGCAGCGGCTACATTATTTTGAAGATTCGCAATTGGCAAGTGAAATACTGCATGAGGCCTGCAGGTGTCTCCCAAAGTACGTCTTGAAAGAAATATTATTTAGCGACGTGTCTTCGAGGCGACTCTACAAGGCAGTAGAGTCTAATCTTAGCATCATTCAGATAAAACGTACTGCACATTAATTGGTATGAATCATCGTCTGTATGTCAAAACGTGAATGTATGCGGGTGTATAAACACTGGTTATACCCAGGCCAGTACAAAATACTTGTATTTATTAATACGATTAGAAAATACACATTTATTGTACATAGGCCTACCCAATGAAAAGCAAGCACACATTTGGCACCAAATAGATATAGGCCTACTTGTTTCCCATGTGGCAAACACACTGGTGACCTGCCCTTTCTTGTCTCCTTTTTCCACTGATGGGATGCCTGCCCTCTGGTCTGGAATTCCTGCTGGAATTATGTTTTTTTTTTTTTTGAGTTCTGCTTTAATTCACTGTCTGACATTGTACCGATTGGTCAGAGCTTGAAAATGTATCCCCAAAAGCAGAACATGCAGAGCACACAGCATCCCAAAGTATAATGTATTCTTTTTTGTTTTTTTGTGTGTGCTCTTCATCTGGGCACTGATTATCACTGTGCAACAGATTAATTATTTTTAAGATGGAGTTCAGCAGACATTTTTTGGGAGAATTTTTCCTTGAGGACACTGAATTCAAGGGCTTTACATTTTTGGCATTTGTATTTCTGGTTTAGGGCTCTTGGTGCTTTCTGCAAAGCCACCCTCCCTCATTACAGTAGGGGGCGCTGTTCATCTAATTTTTTATATGCAAAATAATCAAGGAGCAACAAAGCTCTGATTCAATGGTTGTAGACACTGTGACGTAGGACATGGCAGTTTTTATATGTCTGCATTCTGGGGAAGGTGAAATGTTAATGCACATTAAGGCATTACCTTGTTGTTGTTGTTAATATATTTTATTATTTTTTAAAATACATTTCTTTTTCAAGCTAAGTTGCACCAACTTGGGAAGCACCTCAAATTGAAGTTTGCTGAGCAAAAATGTATTTTCTTAGCTCAGTTGATATCTTGCGGTTTTTTATTTAGAAATGTTTGGGATGCCTTCTTGTGTGAAGTGAATGGCATAAATTAAATAACTTTACCACATAACATTTTGGAAGCATATCACAGTTCCTCTCCTAAATCTGTACCTTGACAATGGCTATGCCTATTCAACTGATGCACTGATCTAGGCCTATTTGGCCAATTTGCTGTAGCATTAAATGCTATAACTACAGTATGGTATTCACTCACTTGGTCCTGTAGGCCTATGCTGTGATAAAATCTAGCTTGTGATAAAGGTTACAGTTATCAGTGTTAATCTTTAGTATTGTTCCATTCAGATTTAGAAATATGTACCTTAATCTCAAAAAGTTGAAGGGTGGGAAAAAATTTAAGAATTCTGTATTAAGCTTCAAATTAATTTAGAGGAAATGACTACTTTTTAAATGCACGGTATTCAATAGCTTACTATTATAAAAGTGCATTTTCAGTTTGTAAAAGACACGCCACTTGTATATGAACTTTGGACCAGAAACTATTCGGTTAAAGCGTCTGTATGAAGTACAGTGGGACGTACAGGGCTTCAGCTCTCTGGACTGAAAGCACTCTTTCTTTAAGATTACTCAGCAAAAATGTGCCGTGCTTGTCAAGGGCTTTTGTTTACTTTCTTGGATAGGGGCCAACATTTTCTGGCCCAGTCCGGTAAGTTCATCTAGGATACCACACCTCCCTGCTCTATTGGTGAAAGTTAAAGCTCCCACCTCCCTGCACTGATCTAGAACAGTCCTCAACACCCAAGGCTCAGATAGCTCCTTGCATAACAAGCCCGGGGGGCACAAGCACAAGAGAAATGTAGTAGTATATCAATCAATTCCACATCATTTTTTTCTGTTCTCAACTGTTCTCAACTGTTGTGATTTTCTCAAGTACAAGGAATCATGACAATGTGTAGATATACAAAATCTAGCAGATTACTGAAAATGCAAGCTTTGAAAACATATAACTCTTGGTTCCATTTTATGAAATGTGATACATAAAATTTGAGTTTACTCTCATTACAAAAAACATTTGCCTCAGGAGACCATAAAGTTGACCATATGGGATTTCCACCATTCATAAAAATATGCACACTTCACAAATGACATTTATGAACTACTGCTCTAAGTTGCACAACACTTCGGTGTACATTGTGGCTTTCATACATCAGATATTCACATCATTTGTTAAATCCATTATATTTGGTAGAACAAAACAGTAGGCATAAGCCAAACAATCTCTACAAACTTGCCATATGCAAATGTAAGTATGTGCACTAATGTAAGTGTGTAACTTTGAAACTGTTAATAGAGGATGCACAGTTTAACTGCTCAATTTCTGGATCCAGGGCATACTAGAGTTTCATGCCTACAAAAAATATATCCTTGTAGTAGTATTTCTCAGATTTGTTCATAAGAAGAAATTGTTAATAAGTCCAACAATTTAAATCATCAAAACTTCTCGGGTGTATTTAACCCATCAGTATAATTCTTCATGGTAAATGTAATCTTCTTTGGTCCCTCTGCACTAAGTAAATACATAGCCTACTTTTTCAATGTATACTAATTTCTGTTACTGAGTTTAACAATATGAGTTACTAGCAGTAAGCTTATAGTAGATCATAAATCCTAAGAATGTCAGCCAGTGACTTTGCTGGCCTTCCTGCCTTGATGTACATCCTGAGATTCTTTAGCTTACTGACTTCATTATTACATTACATTACATTACAGGCATTTAGCAGACGCTCTTATCCAGAGCGACGTACGACAAGTGCATTAGTTCAAGGTGCAGAGGTGCAAAAGAAACACACTAGAGTGAAGTAAAGATCATAGTGCCAGAAGTGACCACATAGATCAGGACTCCAACCCTGTAGGGTAACCTGTTCAGCAAACAAACAAACAATCCTGCCAAGTACAAACTAGCACTGAAATCACATTTGCCTAATCAGAATCAGACAAAAACAATCCTGCCAAATAAAAACTAACGTGATCGTATTAGCCTAACTAGGTACATTGAGCTAAACTATAGGCTAGGGAGGGGTGGGGAGAGGTGCAGCCTGAAGAGATGAGTCTTTAGTCTGCGTTTGAAGGTAGTCAGATTCTCTGCTGTTCTGATCGCCACGGGGAGGTCATTCCATCAGTGAGGGGTCAGGACAGACAGCAGACGCAAGCGGGAAGTACAGACACGAAGAGGGGGAGGTGCCAAGCGTCCAGAGGTGGCAGAACGGAGAGGTCTGGCTGGTGTGTAGGGTCTGATGATCCTCTGGATGTATCCTGGTACTGACCCCTTAGCTGCCTGGTATGCAAGCACCAAGGTCTTAAATTTGATGCGAGCCATAACAGGCAGCCAGTGGAGGTCAGTGAGCAGGGGGGTGACATGGGAATGTCTGGGGAGGTTGTAGACCAGACGCGCTGCAGCATTATGCGGTAACATTAAAACAAAACTTATGAGAACCAAGAGTAAGATGGTGCCATGTTAAAATAATTCCCTTTGTTCTCTTGCAGGAAACATTGACATATGTCACGTGTCATGCTCAAAACTCTAAATAGATGCATGTTCACAACTTGATGATAGTAACTACTTCTTAATTAAAAAAAAAAAAAACAACACTGGCACATTTCATCTTTATCAAAAAATCCCAGTTAAGCAAAGCAAATCAACATTAGCAGAAAAAACATAATTATAACATTTCTGACTTAAGATAAACATGCTGTAGCAATCCTTACCATAGATGTGCATGTGATGTTTCTATTACAAATAAAAATAAGCATTTAAAGATAAGACGCCATCAAGCCTATCTAGATTAATCACATACATGCAGGACATTTATGCGAATGTGACATGAACAAATTGGAAAAAACTTGGTGCCATAACTAAAGCATACTCAGACTCTGCTTTGCTTATTAGACCAGGTCATGAGAGGCCTCGCCCACTGGCAGCTGGGTGTTCCAGCCCTGTTCTGAAGTGGGGCACTCTGGAACAGCAAAGCAGCTCTGCCAGCACCAGGTGTGCAGTCACCAGAATATGGAACACTGCGCTCGAGCTGCAAGCAGCATATGGCACAGAAGGGATAATCCAGACAGGGCGCCATTGAATTTAACTTGCCAAATGTGCTATAGACTTGCAGCATTATACACTGCCCTCTCTTCAGTCAGGCAGTCCTGCAGTGGGGAGCCAGAACAGCTCAAGCAGCTCAAGTGTGCACATCTGGCTTCGGCGCAGTTCCTTCCCAAATGGACCAGATGGGCCCCAAATAGACTACTGAACTTCATGGAAGTAGAGCAGTTTCCTGGAAAGGGGGCTCATTTTCATGTATGTTGCATTGCTGCATGTGTCCCTGTGATAGGGACCTGATAATATGCTTTCAGGGCATTCTTTTATTTTCGAGTTCTTTTCGTGGTTCCCTACTGTGATTCTCCTTTACATTTACTACAGCTATTTCCTGTAATTCATAGAAGGTTAAACCAGGACTTCATTTAAACGGTTCATTTAAACGGATATTTTCCTATTGTCCGCAAGGTGGCGTCTGTTAAATCGGAAACAATCATAATTTGAATTATCAACTGGAAAAATACAGAATGTATTCTCAAAAATAGAAATGCCTGGAGAGGCACAAGTGCTCCGACGATGAAAGGCAGTATATTTGACACTAAGTGGCAAAATGAACAAATTGATTAGACATTGTAAAATGACGAATGTTGGAATTTTACGGAATTTTACCTGATTTTAGAGATCTGACCATTTTCTGTGGAGTGAAATAATCAACAATTTCATATGGAACGCGAGCAACTGATTTCACATTCGGATGTGCTTCTATACAGTGAGGTTAAATATTCATAAGACACTTACACTGAAAGCACAAGCCAACTATAAGCTAACGACTATACAAAGAAATTATTGGACTCGTTAAACTTAACTTTAAAACTCATTCTTGCCAGTAACGATAAACTGTAATTCTGTTATGGCGTTTTATCCTACATGCTTCTCTGACAGTAACTTTACTTTGTAGGCTGCAGTTATTCCTACAAATACACTTTTCAAATTATGTCTCCAAAAAACATATCCTATTGCGTAGAATAGGCTACTTTTCAGAAGTGAAAGTGTTACAAGTCACGGAGTGTTGTGTGGCGAGTGACCAAATCTGTATGAGCCAAATGTCATCGGTTTCACACGCAAAATCCCGAATTACTAGTTGTCATCTGAATAAAATCAAACAATAATGAAGCTACACTGCAACAAAACTTGGACAGAAATTTTGAAGCTGAACCTTGCATCAGCTTTGACACATTTTATTCGTAGTAAGGGGAGGAGCGAGACCACCCTCTTTTCCTCAAATGGGATCTGGCAGAGACCGTCTGACTGGAACTGGACATTACTGGTTTGTTAGGAGGGGAGGTGAGCTTCTGACGTCAGCACGGGAGGTACATAAACAGTGTGCGCACTTCGAAAGTTTCAGAACATTGGGAACTTAAGGACACGGACTTTAACAAACTTTGATTTGGGAATAAATATTTATTCACCAGTGATAAGTCTACCATAACAAATAAGGGAAAACGTCTCTCTTAACCTACTGCTAACACTTGGCGAGGCTTATAAACTGAGCGTGAAAACTGAAGTCGTAGTCTGTCATAACTAATTCGAAGACTACACCTGTTACAAAAACATAGCAGGCTTGTGCTGATATTTTCCTACCGGAGTAAAGGGAAATCTACGTTAATGAGTGTATTATACAGCCTGGATTCGCAGTGCGTCTCACCACCATGCAATATGAGTTGGGCAATGGAGCCTGCCAACTTCTACGACAATAAGCTGAGCACGGTGCACGGGTCCTGCAAACCCAACCGAGATGGTGGCACCGGCGAGGACAGCAACCTGGCAGAGCTAAGCACCGCTCCCGCGATGTATGATGACGAGAGTGCCATCGACTTCAGCTCCTACATCGACTCCATGTCCTCTGTGCCAAATCTGGAACTCTGCAACGACGAGCTGTTCGCAGACCTATTCAACAGTAGCGTGAAGCAGGAGAAGGCCGACTTCACGTATCTGCCAAACACCACGTCAGGAACCATGCCGCTTTCGTCCGGCGTGTCTGCTGTCAGCGTGACCAGGGAATTTGGGAGGAAACTGGATGCGAGTTTCTCGAAAGGGGTCTTCAGCGCACCCATTAAGCAGGAATCGGACTGGAGTGACAGTGAGATGTCATCATCGTTACCTTCACAAATTGAAACCTGCGCACAGACCGCAGTGAGTCTGCACACTGGGCAGCCCACCCCGCCGACCACTCCGGAGCCCTCCTCAATTCAGGGCACCACTCGCAAAGTCGGAAAAGAGAAAGGGAAAAAGAACGTTGACAGGTACAGCCCAGAGTACCGCCAGAGACGCGAGAGGAATAATATCGCCGTCAGAAAAAGCCGAGACAAGGCAAAGCAACGAAATATGGAAATGCAGCAAAAAATGATTGAACTGGGCGCCGAGAATGATAGGTTACACAAAACAATCGACCATTTAACCCGCGAGCTTACCAGCCTCAGGAGCTTCTTCAAAGATCTTCCCAACTCCTCTTTTGTAAGCACGGCGAGTGCGAACGGTCGGTGACATGTGAATCAACCTCGGATCGATATTTATGAACTTTAAAAGAACATACCTCAATACATTGATGTCTATTAACAATCTGTAGCAGACTTACTGTAACGCTGCACCAGATTAACTTTATTGCTTTGAAAAGGGTACCGAATATTTCTCATATAATTCATGCATATGATAAAGCAGTCATTATCACTTTTCGGGCAAATGTTTTTCTATTTTAAATTATTTTGTGTTCAGTTAAAAATATATACATGCCAGTTTTGGTACATATTTTAAATTCCAAACTTTGTATTTTTGTCAAGAAGAACCTGAGCATGTTTGAAATTTTTTACATAGTTTGTATATAATTTTTGATTTTTGTAAGAAAATCTATAATAAAAGTGCCTAAAAATAATTGTTTTATGAGCTGGTGACGTTTTTGTGTGGGTGGGGTGGGATTTGAAGTCAGGAGCATATTGTAATAAACGGCAAACCGGTTAGTGACTGTTCTAACAAGTAAAAAAAAAAAAAAAAAACGCCTGTTGAGTTGAAAGTAAATGAGAACCAAAAGTTGGATTAGTTGTTTCAACAGTCTATGAGCTAAAGTTCCCTTCTGCCTGTTCAACATTGGACCGGAAGCAGTGACTTGCTTAGCAAAATGCTTGCTCATTGGGTCTGCAGGCCTTCCAATATGGTTGGCATAGTACTTTGACAAACTGTATATAAGTCCAGTATTGCAACTAAGCCTAAAGTTTTGATAAGGTGTGCACCTGATGTTAAGTAAATGAAATACCAGTGCATTTTCTTGTTGATGTATAATGGTAACATGAAGTGAAACAAAATATCAAGCAATATTACAAATGAAATTAATCAATTCCATGTGGTGTTTATTAGTACAACCATGTACACATTCCCATATGCCAGGAGGAATGAACTCAAACCTGGTCTCTAGTGTGACAGCCTATACATTTGGTAAAGTAACAGTTTATATTTGACATGTGATGATTTGACATTACTGTGAAATCTTTCCACAGTCAATGTTGCTTACCCACAGAAAGGAGGCTGTTCAAATTTTAATCAGGAAAGACTGACAGTGAGCAAGGTGAGTGATTAGTGGATATAAAGCAGGTGACACAGTAGTCTCAGAGGGCACCTGGGGTTCTGTTCTCAGCTCGTGCTGAGGGATCAGAAGGGACCAAGTAGCATCACGGCGCAGGTAAACCACACGTTCAGGTCTGCAGCTTCATCTCATTTCCAGTGTCCTGATTTATATGTGAATAAATCAGAAACTCTTTCTGTTCGATGTACTTAAACGGTCGGTTGCTGTACTAGGAGGGTATTTTGAAACTCCTCTGTCAGGAGGGCCAAGACGTTTGAAGACTGCACATGCAGCTATATTGGTGCGTCTTCCCTGGAGGTCCACATGACTCGTCTGTTTGATGTTGCTGTGCGCCAGGCGTGCGACGAGGAGCCCAGTCCTGACTGCCGCCGAGGTGTGACTCGTGCTCCACATGCTCTTCAGATTCTTTCCCTTTCGTTTGTGGGGACGGGGGCGGGGCCAGACTCCTGTAGCGCCTCGTTTGAATAGCCTTTGCTGAGGCTGATTTCTTCCAGGCCGACCCAGAGTGCCGGCTTCCTTGTTACAACACGAACGTAAGTGGCGAGGGGGCCCACCTCCTTCCCCAACACATTCTCCACCGTGTAACCCTGGAAGCACATCGAACGGCACTTGAAACAAGCGGAAGGAATGTGGGCGCCCTTCTGCAGCTATGTTCTCACATTAGGACTGCAGGAGCCAAATCAAAGAGCCTGGAGCTCTGTGCTTGAGGGGGGGCAAGTTAGCCAAACTTCAATGGCCCGCTGTGTTCAACTTTGAGTAACGGAATTAAGATGGCATTACTCGTTTTTGAATGCTCACACATCACGGTTACTTTGACGATCAACAATGTTATATTCATTAGTGCTTAAATGCATTACTCAAAGCTGAGGGTAAAGTGCGGTAAGTGTTTGACTGAGTGGCCCCTTCAAGCAGAGACAGATGTAACATCAACACCTATTCACCATTTGTAAATAGAAAGTAATTATCAGCTGATAGTTCTTGCATTGAAATCTATCAGAAGAATGAGAGGACAATAGGCTTTAATCAGAGGCACTTCAGATACTGTATGATTCAGGGGTGAAGGGGTGTACATGCCCAAAGTCAAATGAGAGCATAAATAAGCAGAGGCACTGTCATTTCCAAAATGATCACTGTCTGCTTTCCAGCAGGGCTTTGACATGTACCAAGGGTTCGAAATATAAAATGATCACCAATTATTTTACATTCAAGTGTAAAAGACTGAGTCCTGAGTATAAATGCGGTGTCAGTACATTATGGATCAGAAGGGAGATTCTAAGATATGAGAAGACCAACCTCACTGCCAGATGGGGTGAAGTTCAGGAAAGACACGATGGTATCTTGTAGCAGCTGGAAAACAAATTTGACAGAAAAATACATGTTCACTTTAAATCATGCAGAATCTGGAACTGTATGTTTCTGTATGTTTCACTTCAATCAACTCAATGTGATAGGAAATTGATAATAAACAAGGCAATGCACTGATCAAAGGCATGCACTTTATTGAACCGCTTCAAAGATGACTATGCCTTTCAAAACAGGACTCATCCACTACATCTGGAATTTCAGCACTTTGACCTTAAGTAACCCTGTCCCTTTGTCTGACATTATCAGCTGTGTGTAATAATAGTGTCAAAGAAAAAAAAATCACGATGTCAAACTCTCCTGTCAAATGTGCTAATTAAAATGTATTCATAATTAAACACGGGTGGCAATGTGGAGCAACAGTTTGGGAAATGGGCTTGCTGCTAAAAGGTTGCCGGTTTGAGTAGCTGAAGAACTCTGCTACATGTGCAGAGCGCAGCTCTTAAAAGTGTGTCACCGTGCCCCTCCCTTTACAAGCCCTTGTGCTGTTTAGATTTCATGGTTTGTCTCACAGTGGGCAAAAACAGAACAGCAGACTTCATGAAGTGACAGCTTTGTTCATCAATTCATCAACTTTACTTCTGCATGGACCCACAGAGGTTTCAACTTTATCTTCAAGTGTTAAGCCTCAGTTGAACTAGTACCAAGACAAGTTATTCCATCGTGTGATATTTATATATAAAATATATAAAAATGACTTCACACTGATAAATGTTAATCACATGTGTATACTTACTAACTGTAGTGTATACTGAGTTTCAGATTAGATTAAGCATGCAATACTGTACAATTTTCATTTACCTTTATTTTAATGGTGCACTGACTGAATGATGCACAACTTAAAAAGACTTCAAGCTGCATCTTCATTGTAGGGTTGACCACTGTAGTGTTACAGAAACTGCAGAACAATGCTTGACTAGGGGGGACACACAAAATAAATCATATTTTAAACACAAAGTACTGTATGTTTGTTATCAATAACATTACCTCCAAAATAGAACATAAAATTACAGTACTAATAACTGGGTTACATTCAATTAATATTAGGATTATCATAATCATCTTGTGGATAAAATTTTTATAATTGAAGTTTAACTTCAAAGCACCAATGGTAAGAACACCAGAATTTTTTAATTTTTGTCAGTGCAAGATTTCTTACAATAGGATTATCAATTCACCGTTAAACCAGTCATCTTTGTGGATAAATTCATGATACTCACTGCTCCCCATGCAAGGCCTCCAACCGGTCACTCCCACATAGGCTACAGACTGGCCAGGAATAGGCTGTGTCCTCATCCACGCCGACAACCACACCTGCAGACAGAAACAGGCTTATCACATCAAGACACCCAGACTACGATATTTCTTACACACAGTACACATATTTCTGCTGACACACTCATCTCATTGACTCCTCAACTCCCGCTGCAAATACAAAACCTAGAGGACAAACAATTCTAATCAGTCATTCTTTGGTGTTGTATGGATTTCTTAGCCCCGATAACTTTGTAGAATGCAGAAAGAAAGCAAACAACTCCTGTACCAATGGAGGTTAATCAGTTGAGCCAACTGAATGAATGTGTTACTGTTGGACCTACTCTACCAGTTAACCATGCACAAATAAGTATTTGAAGTTATTTTGTAGGTGGGTTACTGACTGAAATGTCCTGTCTGAGTGTGTGGCTCCTCTGATTAGAATGAGCAATAGACAATGTAACCACAGTGGCTATTCATCTGAGCAGTGAAACTCGAAGGTTCACAGCAGTCAGTGATGGCTTCAGAAAGTGTGAGGCCTCATCATCCTCATCATTACATTATTTACATCCTTAACTTCACCAGGATCACACAGCCACATATTTACATATAAAACTTCAGATTTACACATTATACATTTAAACAACTACAGATTTACAAATTGTACATTTATACAACTGCAGGTGTACACATTACACATTTATGCAACTGCAATTTACACATTACACATGTATACAAGTGCATATTTACACATTTGAACAGCTGCAGTTATGCACTATGAAAGAATAGTTATAAATTTACGCATTATCCATTAAAATAGTTGCAGATCTACATATTATACAATTATACGGCTACATATTTACACATAATCCATGTATACATTTATAGTTAGACTATCAATTTACATAGCTGCAGATTTACATATTTATACAGCTACTGATTTATTAATTTATGCAGCTGCAGGTATACACATCATCGATTTATACATTCTTTAAACACTCACAATTAGCTAATGTAAATATTCTGTTAGAACAATGGAACTATGTTAGACAGTCAGCAAGTTAGTTCCGCTATGAAGAAGAAAAAAACAAAAAAAAAACAATATGTCTAATCTAGCTGTTCAAAGATTATCCTGCATGTCCACAAAATTAACCCAAAAACTGACAGGGCTTGTGTAATGCTCAAGAGCATCTCTGCACCATAGTGTTTAGTAACTGAGACAACATATGAATTTCAGCTGGGCATCATTTATATCTATGGTTGCAAAGTTAGACCCTACTGTACAAATGTGTGTAGGCCTGTGTGTTTGCCCCACTACCGTCCATTTCTGCAATGATTAGGTGCTTTGCTACAAACGACAGGTTTGGGAAATGCCCTATTCTGGATCCATGGCCACTATTATTGTAAATAGCTTGTATTTTGAGGCGGTTGCCTTGTTGTGGTAAGGAGGCCTGCATATGTGTGTGCGCTGCCTGTGTGTGATGGCAAAAGACAAGTTGCAAGTGGGGAGGGACATGAGCTGCCTCACTTCACACTCTCCTGTGAAATTCTTTTGTAAGCTTTGATAACTTGAGTTGATAATTCAGTGTAAAATATAGTTTCAAAACTTTTAAACAAGATGTCAAGGTAGCACTGGAGTTTTTTTTGGAGGTCTAGCTTTAACACCATTTCTGCAGTATATCTGCTCTGCCCCCATCTGTGTAGCCCCACCCCGCCTGCTGTGGTAGTGCTGTGAATGTGTAACAGGTTTGGGAAGCCTCCTTGCAAAGAGCTGTCCTGATTGGTTGATAAGATTCAGGCATGGCGAAATTTGGAGTGATTGATTTCAGAGCCTGGGGCAGACAGAGAAACCAGATTTTTTTCTTAGTGCCTTTAATTTATTGATATCTGTTAGGATGTGAAAGAAATGTAACCAAATATGCACAAAAGCGATGTAAAACAAACTCACATACTACATCTAAAACCTATAAGAGCTGCTTTTATGCATGGTCCCAACAGTTGATTTGAGGGAAGACAGCCGTGGTTCCTCTCTAAAACGTGGTATCACCAGCCTGCTTCTTATCACACCATAAATTCCAACTAAATTTGCATAGAGTTGAGGAAGACCTTTCATACACGGCTTTGGCATGTTATCCACGAGTGCCTGAACAACCAGTGGGGGTCGCTAGAGAGTGATGAACCACAGACCCCTAACTGACTGAACCCTTCAGGACCACGGGCACTGCAATCGCCAATTGTGTACTGCCCTGTGGAGCTACCGGCTGCAGTGGGCACTGGCACGGTCCACATTCGATCCGAGGGGCTCATCCTTGCATCATAGCATACATGAGCCACCGGGCAGCCCATAAAGGCAACTTCATTAACTGGGAAAATAAAGAAAGCCTTTATTTCATCAACACTGAAATGGTTCATTTTCAGTCCAATAACCACAGAAAGGATTCTCACACGAGGCTAAAACTGCCTCCCTACAGCTTGGACAAGCCTGAGATACTCTGGGGAGCACAAGGGGGGGTGGGAACTGCAGAATAGCAAGTCTCACACAAAGACCACAGCTTTGTCTTTAGCCACCACAAGAAGGGCCCGCACAATGTGACCAGCACAGAAAAGCCACAGTCCCTCCCCCCTGCTCCCCCCCCCCAAAAAAAACAGATAAACTTGGTTTCCTTCAAGAAAAAAAGAAAACTCCTGAACCCCTAAAAAGTTTGAGTAGGGTGAACGGGACAGCAGGAACATGTTTCCATAACTCCATGAATACTATGGCATTCCAACCTTGCAGCATGCCCAGAGAGTTGGCGGTAGCTGCGGGACCCAGCAGATCCAGCTTTATGGGATGGCGAAGAGGTGGGCCCTCAGTGGCCAGACCGTCCGAGCCAGGTGCGGAAGTCAGGGTGTCCAGCTGTATCACTGAGCGCTCCACGCATTGGATCAAACCTGCACAAAAAGTCCAGACTCACACAAGATACTACCATTTATATCAACAGTGATAGCCAGCGAATTTCTCTGCAGATGTTACCTTCAACCATCTTATTGTTGTACGATGAAAACGTTATTAGATGCTATTGCATTGCATTACAGGCATTTAGCAGACTCTCTTATCCAGAGCGACTTACACAACATTTTTGATGAACAGATGCAGATTAGATGAACAAAGCAATATGCAGTGTTGAAAAGGCCAAGTATTGTTGTGTTTTGGGAGGACACTGCTGGATTAAGTAGGAGGGGAGGAATTACCGTCTTCTCTCACGGCGTCTTTAAATGTCAGGCTGCAGACGAAGGAGGTGCTCAGTGCTTCGAGCACGGCTGGGTGAAGAACGCAGGAGGAGCTCACACACACACCCACTGTCCTGTTCAGCTCCTCACCGCCCTCCTCCGCCTCTCTCTGCAGGCTGGGATCAGTCACAAACAGCCAGAATTCGCTCTGCCTCGGGCCAGAACCCTGAGAACCGCAGTAAACCACTATCAGCAGGCCCCACACGAAAACTGCTACACACCAAAACAACCCTTGCCTTGCACACCAAAAAAACCTAGCCCCTGTGCATCAACACAGCCTAGTCCCTGTGCACTGACACAGCCTACCCCTGTGCGCTGGCACAGTATAGCCCATGTGCACTGCCACAGCATAGACCCTGTGCACTGACACAGCCTAGCCACTGCGCACTAACACAGCATAGACCCTGTCCACTGACACAGCCTAGCCACTGTGTACTGACACAGCATTGCCCCTGTGCATCAACACAGCCTAACCCCTGTCCACTAATAGGAGAACCATGTCCCTGTGCATTAATAAAGCATGGCCCCTGTCCATCCTTGGTCTCTATCAGGGAGATAATTCAGAGTAAACAGCACTTCAGCACCTCATCCATTGCTGCTGTTTGGTTTGTGCGGAATGTATGCCATGTGCAGGAATCGAAACGTAGTGCGAGAGGATGGCTGGTGCCCGTCTGCAGCTGGTCAGGGCCTTTCGACAGCTGCCACAGGCAGGCTGCAGGCACACAGCCGACCAGAGGAGTCACTGTTGTGCAATTAGACGGAAACCTCTTTCTGAGTGACACTACAGAGCAATTATGCACTGCCCAGCAGGGCTAGGCACTGGCACAGTCAGTATTCAAAAACACTGCGAGGCACGTCCACTCATTGGAACAGAGTCTCAAGTGCCCCAAATACCTGCAGCCCCTATGAACATCCATGTGAGAACAAAAACACTGACACTTCAATTTGTCAACAAAAACAAGAAACTCCACAGCTAGCCTTCAAGGATCGTACGGAAATGACTTGTGGAACAGATTTTTACTCAGCTCGCTCAAAAATTGGAAATATTTCCTGCAAAGGTTTTCACATTGCTCTGTTCATGGTATGCATAGCTATTTTGGACAGAATGTGGCATAACAGGGTAAATAATACCTTTTACCATGAAAGGCACCTAATTTAAAAAAAATTAACAGCTTCATAAAATTCTGGGATTGCAATGGTGGATGGAACAAAAACCAGAAAACACAGGGGTACTCCAGGAATGAGGTTGTGAACCACTGCTCAATATATTTATGTTTATACATTGTTTCAGATTATGCTCCTGCTGACAAGCCAGGTTTCCATAGGGAGTAAATAGATTATTTGTCAAATTGAAGTGAAGGCTTTGAGTTATTTAGCTAGAAAATGTAGCCCTTTTCACCAATTCTAATTAGTCTTACTTCGACATGCCATTAATAATTCCTAACTAGCAAGTATAACAGGCACATTTAACTTATGTTCCATTTCCATGCTACTGAGAAAAAAGGTAGCTGGCTCATCATCACTCTGATATGCATTCTGAAATGCATATCAGAATGCTATCTTAATATTTTCTGCCATAATGTTTTTAGATTTCTTAATAAAATGTACTAGGGTCTGATTATTGGTATTCGTACAGCGAACATTAACTGTTCCAAATATCCATTTATCTTGATATAATTTCTTTGTACGATTTAAATGTATGATAGTAAATAAATAAAAACAGCATCTGTTATATGATTCAAAACATTAGAATTGTTAAGTAATACGTTCTTCAAGCTAGATGGTGAATAATGCTCATTTCAACATTTCATTTGTTGTACTTTAAACATAAAATGGAAAGGCATATTGTATAATTGTTTTCATGATACAGTAATTAAGTCTGTAATTATTATATAATCCCATGTTTAAATGTTTAATAAATAAGCATTTCCACATGTAAACCTTAAGGCCAAATGTCAATCCCTATCTGCAGTATCTCTCAAAGAATGCACTGTAAAAATGAGTAAAAACTTGGGTCAAAAGACACTGCAGAATTTGAGTGAAGGCACTTGGATTATATGTACTTGAATTCTGGCAGTAATGTAACAACAAAGAATTTGAACAAGACCAGAGGGACTGAGTTTTGCGTGAGATAAGAAAATTGTGAATGAAAAGATTAATCATGCGCACTCAACTCATTATCTTTGCTTCTTTGACTTTGACACTAAAGCAAAGCCATACATATGGATCCTTGCATGCTTTTGAGACAACTACCCCTTCATTTCCCACTGATCTCTGACCTCCTGAATCTTCTGGAAAAAGACAGCATTTTAAAAGAGCTATTAGGGATTAAGAGAAGAAGCAGCAGCAACCGGCAGCAGGATTTGGTTAGAACGTGCTTTAAAAACACACACATGGAAGATATTTACTTCTTTCCTGTTCTGACCAACACAATGTCCTTGGACAAGAAATCAGAGAATGCTCACAAAAAAAAAAAATGACTTTGAACAACACACAAAAAACAAAAACATAAAAAAATTGGTACATGAAGTCCTGGGGGACCTAAGCTCTGGTAACTTTCTGAGGTGACAGCAACTTTCCAACCACCCACATGCTTCATACAAAAAAAAAAAAAAAAAAAAAAAAACAGGAAAAACAGCAACATGATAAATCAACTTGCTGTCATTGTTCTTCAAATTGTGCCAATGTGTGTACTGTTTTTATGTCAATGCCACAGTCGCTAAGTTTAAACATGCAAGCAGGGGAAAACGCAAATGCCGAAATAAGATCATGGCAAAAACATTGATTTCACTGCATGACACATTTATTTCTAAGGTCACACATTCGCACTCTGGATTATATAGGTAATGACAATCTAAGAATTTACAGCAAAGTTTAGCAAATACACCGACAATCTGCCAGCATGTATTTTGTTATTCATATTTCATTTCTCAAGGTTCCTTTAGAGAACATGTTGATTTATAAGCAACAAGGTGAGTTATGGATGAGGTTTACCTGCTGTCTCTTGTAAATGACTGTGGCTGTGAAGCTACAGCGATGGCCATGGGGGACGCGCTACAACAAAGAAAATTAAAGAACTGATTCAAAGTTGAGCGTCTCTAGATGTGTTGCTCTTACCTGCAGTATTGTGTGTGTGTGCATGTACAGATGTGTTGTTCTTACCTGCAGTATCGTGTGTGTGTGTGTGCTTGCGTCTGTCTGTGTACAGGTGTGCTGCTTGTTGCTCTTACCTTCCAGTATTTCTGTGTGTGTGTGCATACAGGTGTGTTGCTCATACTTGCAGTGTTTCCTCTCTGTGAGTGTGTGTGTGTGCGTGCGTGCATGCGCATGAGTTTCTGTGAACAGTTATGCTGCTCTTTCCTGCAGTATTTCTGTGTGTTTGTGTCTGTGTACAGGTGGGTTGCTCTTACCTGCAGTGTGTGTGTCTAGATGTGTTGCTCTTACCTGCAGTATCGTGTGTGTGTGTGCGTGTGCGTGTGTACAGATGTGCGGCTCTTACCTGCAGTATTTCTCTCAGTGTGTGCACCACAGCAGGCAGATATAGTCCTGGTGCAGGATGCAGCAGCTCATCTACAGAGCCTTCACCCCTTTGGGCTGAGAGCAAGTAACAGAAGCTTGGGGCTGGAAGCTTGGCTCTGTCCTGTAACACAACACAACACACTGCCATCACTGCCTCTGTCCTCTAACACAACACACCACAACACACTGCCATCACTGCCTCTGTCCTCTAACACAACACAACACACTGCCATCACTGCCTCTGTCCTCTAACACAACACAACACACTGCCATCACTGCCTCTGTCCTCTAACACAACACAACACACTGCCATCACTGCCTCTGTCCTCTAACACAACACAACACACTGCCATCACTGCCTCTGTCCTCTAACACAACACAACACACTGCCATCACTGCCTCTGTCCTCTAACACAATACAACACACTGCCATCACTGCCTCTGTCCTGTAACACAACACAACACACTGCCATCACTGCCTCTGTCCTCTAACACAACACACCACAACACACTGCCATCACTGCCTCTGTCCTCTAACACAACACAACACACTGCCATCACTGCCTCTGTCCTCTAACACAACACAACACACTGCCATCACTGCCTCTGTCCTCTAACACAACACAACACACTGCCATCACTGCCTCTGTCCTCTAACACAACACACCACAACACACTGCCATCACTGCCTCTGTCCTCTAACACAACACAACACACTGCCATCACTGCTTCCGTTCCATTTGATTTGCTGTCTGAGTATGTTTGATTGTAGATGTAATGACAAATAACATCCGTTTATTCAAATAAACTTTGTTTTTGTTCAGAAAGAGACTCGCGTTCACATTATTGCATTAACGGGATCTGAATTTGTTTACAACCTGCCCTGCCTTACTGATTACCCTTTCGGAAGAGACAGATATGCTTCTTGTCTTAGCCGTGTTCATGCATCTGTGGTAATTGTTGCAGAACTGCAAATTGATGCATAGTGTTTGGAGAAGTGATTAGCGTGCAGAAGGTTTTTATATATAAATATATAACCTTTCTCCTTCTGCTTTCATATCTCATTAAACTGCCCAGCTCTGCATCAACATATCCCTGCTTAAACTTTAAAAAGCCTTTGATGTCCAGTGTTGTCCTTCATGGAAACCGAAATATTTACATAAAGAGGAAAGACGATGGAAATGTGATGCATGAAGCAGACGTGTGATTGAGAAGTAGTGAAACTCGGATGTTTTCTTTACACCGGCTAATGACACACCACATCTGAGGATACTAATCCCAGAACTAGTGAAAAGAGGAAGCTGAAAGCGAATTCAGGATGTTGCATTGCGCACATACTCACGTCCTGGCTGCTCTGGGCTTTCCCGTGGACTCTGAGGGGCACCATGGGAGGCCACAGGCTGTCAATAAGACTGAAGAGCCCAGCAGCCCTATGGAGAAAAGACACACAGCAATGACGTCTATCATACCTTTCACAGCGCATCCAACATGCCAAAGCTAACACATCTGCCACGCCCACATCACCCCTCACAGCTCTTACATCTGTCACCTGCAAAGGTCACAGAAATCACACGCCTCCACTGTTACACCTGTTACCGCACACATCGCATCTGTCTGCTGACTGCATCTGGCAGACCGGTCACATCTTTCAAACACATCACACCTACCATGGCGGGGTGTCTGCCACCGCTGCCATCGAAGCATCACAACACCAACGTGTCACACCACTCACCTGCGTGCTACATGTGTGTCCTGTCACTGCAGTAGCTATCACATCCATCACAAATAACACAGTTAATTATCACCTCCGTCACACTGAAGGCATCTGTCACATGCGTCACTTCAGTCAAACCTAACACATCTATCATGTCAACTGCCACATCTTACTATCACATCTGCTACCTTTCACATCGCAGCAATTACACATCACCCCTGTCACACCTGTAAGCCACACATTTCATCAGTCACCTCCATCAAACCTATCGTTTTTATTACATCGCATCACCTCTGTCACAACAGTGCGTCTGTCATCCATTACCACTATCAAACCAAGCGCAGCTGTCATCAGTTACAGCTATTGCAAGTGTTACCCGTGTCAAGACCACGGCCTGTACCACCTGCACCTTCCAGAGTGCGTTTGGCTCGCTTCACATGAACTCCACCTGAGTCGCAGATGTGTTGAGACAGAGCGCTACATTAACATGCTGAGGCCTGCCAGGTTCTCACACAAAATCTCGCACGCCTATATAAACAAGAGAGAAATACAGCCAGTCAAGCAAACACTAATGCTGGCTGTTTTTTGGTGGTTTACAGTGGCTTGTTTACCACAGAGAACCTCCACTGGGGTTCATGAGAAGAACACACAGTACAAGGAGCCCGTCATACCCCCCCAGCATATCCTAATAGGCACAGGCTTAGCTGGATTAAGTTACTGACAGATGAAAACGATATGGCCCACATGTTAAACCCTACAACCCTTCTGTCAAATGGGGGAATAAGGTTATAGATGATTATGTCAATGTTAGATTATAAGGGCTGAGCAGAGACCTGCTTTAAACCATGAGAGGTAAACATAAGGGCCTGTGTAACATTAAGGGGGTGAAAGCAGGAGTCTGTGTAACATTAAGGGGGTGAAAGCAGGAGTCTGTGTTAGATTAAGGGGGGGAAAGCAGGAGTCTGTGTAACATTAAGGGGTGAAAGCAGGAGTCTGTGTTAGATTAAGGGGGTAAAAGCAGGAGTCTGTGTAACATTAAGGGGGTGAAATCAGGAGTCTGTGTTAGATTAAGGGGGTAAAAGCAGGAGTCTGTGTTAGATTAAGGGGGTGAAAGCAGGAGTCTGTGTTACATTAAGGGGGTGAAATCAGGAGTCTGTGTTACATAAAGGGGTGAAAGCAGGAGTCTGTGTTACATTAAGGGGGTGAAATCAGGAGTCTGTGTAACATTAAGGGGGTGACAGCAGGAGCCTGTGTTACATTAAGGGGGTGAAAGCATGAGTCTGTGTAACATTAAGGGGGTGAAAGCAGGAGTCTGTGTTACATTAAGGGGGTGAAAGCAGGAGTCTGTGTTACATTAAGGGGGTGAAAGCACTGGTCTGTGTTACATTAAGGGGGTGAAAGCACTGGTCTGTGTTACATTAAGGGGGTGAAAGCAGTGGTCTGTGTTACATTAAGGGGGTGAAAGCAGGAGTCTGTGTTACATTAAGGGGGTGAAAGCAGGAGTCTGTGCTACATTAAGGGGGTGAAAGCAGGAGTCTGTGTTACATTAAGGGGGTGAAATCAGGAGTCTGTTACATTAAGGGGGTGAAAGCAGGAGTCTGTGTAACATTAAGGGGGTGAAATCAGGAGTCTGTGTTACATTAAGGGGGTGAAATCAGGAGTCTGTGCTACATTAAGGGGGTGAAAGCAGGAGTCTGTGTTACATTATGGGGGTGAAATCAGGAGTCTGTGCTACATTAAGGGGGTGAAAGCAGTGGTCTGTGTTACATTAAAGGGGTGAAAGAAGAGACCTGCGTTTAATTATGAGTGGTAAACATAAAGGCCTATGGGAGTAGTGAAAAGAGAGGTCTGTGTTAGATTATGGGGGGCAAAAATAAATAAATAAATCCCAGCCTGTCTTAGATTAAAGGGGTGAAAGCAGGGGCCTGTGTCAGATTATGGGAGAGAAACACCAGGGCCTGTTTTAGATGATTTCTCTCAGGAGGGAACGGTACAGCGCTGATCACCCTGAGGACCCGCCTGTCGTTCAGCCCTCTCTCCTTTTCCTCGGAGTGACTGTGGGAACGCGTTCTTCAGCTCGCGGAGGCCCCTTTCCTGAAGAGTGGCTCTGCAGCTCATTCCGGTTCCGCGGGTCGCACACCAGCTCCGGCGCTCGCGTAACCGCGCGCAGCGGCGGGAGGGCGGGCTTTCATCTGCCCGCGCCCGCGGGCCGCTACAACATCCCCGCGGTCCCAAGCGACGGTCTGCAGCAGAGGACGCGCACGCCTCCGGAGAGCTGCGTAAAATCCTCAACAACCGAGACCAAAAAAGGCCCGCCGAAAACATTCCTGTTACTTAAACTGTTGTTTGTTTTCACAAGATAAACATTTAAGAAGTTGCAGGTCCTAAACAGAACGATATTCCAAGCTGGCTGTTTTTGTTACCACTGAGCCTACGGACACACCTACGTCTACTCTGGTCAAATTAACAATACATATATGCAAATATGACAACATAGCAAAATGGCACGCAACAGTAATTCTGAGGAGTTCCTTTTGAATAGTTTTTTGTTTATATTCTGTAAATTGGGGCACACAATTCATATGTGCATTGCCATGAACAACTGCACATGCTCACAGAAAACTACAAAACTGAGATCCAAACAAATCTACGTGACATGATTCTGTCACTATTTAAGGGTTGACTGTTGCTGTTCTCTTAAGTTTTATAAACAATATTCCAGGCTGTTGGGCTCGCTGTTTGAACACTCATTCAATTCAACCAAGCAAGTGAAAGAGAGACATTGCACTGAGATCATACACGGTTTACTGGGGGCCTCCCAGGTGGAATGTGCCTGCAGTCCTGAGTCCCTGCCCCCACTGAATCGACCCCCCACCCACCCCCCTGCTCCAAAAGTGGAATCCGCTCCCCATTAACCAGAGTTACTGATCCAGTGCGAGGCAGCAGGGGAGCGCTCTGCTGACCGACACACAGCCCCCCCTGAGTGACCCTACGGCCAGGCCAACCGCACAATGCCCCGGGGGTCTGCTGGCACAGACACTGCCAGACTCTGATTCCAAGGGCACATCAATGCCCAAAGAACCAGTGCACTGATTTAAAGGAAAAATTAAAGAAAAATTCACTGAGATTGTTTAAAAAAAAAAAAAAATATATATATATTTAATTTCTGCAGACAGAAAAACAGTTCATTAATAATACTCCTGGTGACATCGTCAGGAATAACTACAATATGAAAAGTATAGGTACAGTGTAGGGGTGTAGAAATGGACCAATAAAAGTGCCTAAGATATGGCTGCATCGATTCCAAAGTGCCAAACCGGTCCAAATTAAGAGGGAAACTAGTCAAAAACAGATATGGCCATCAAAAAAAAAAAAAAAAACCCCCCACAATACACAGAATGCACTCCAAATGTAATTAAGATAATTTATTAACGGGATGAATATGTTGACAGTACATCTGACGGCAGTGTACACGTTATATAAGGGGAATAATGTATGGCCAATAGCCTACAATGGTGATAATAGAAAAATGGAGCATATGGCAAGATGTACATGTTAAGCGTCCGTAGGCCGTGGCACATTGCAGCAGGAACATTAGCAAAAAGCAACTCGACATACTATCACATACCAACATACACCAGTTTGAACTTGACACTGTTTGATTACGTGGAATCGAGACTTTCAATCATTTTTGTAACTTTGCTTACTGTAAACGCGCTGAAAGCTTTCTAGCTATCTGGCAGCATAATGAATAATAGACCACCACTTCAGCATGTAGTCATCTTAGCAAATTACATTTGTTAACTGCATTTTTATTAAATTGAATGTAATGTCCTGGTTTTCATCTCTTTGTTTCCTCCCAGCATTTCACGTTGCGAAAGCCAAATCCATGATTTGGCTTTCACAATGCTTTTCAACAGTGACTTGGTTTTGACTCTGATTTCATGATTGTATCACATAAGACCTGAATTGAATGGGAGATAAAGTGAACTGAATCCAAAGCTGAATCGAATCGTATCGAATCAGAGCTGAATCGGACCAAATCATATTGACTCACTGCATTTGTAAGTTTTGTAAGTATGACTATTATTATTATAAGTCTTTAATTTCTTGTATTGTATCGCACACGGTCTATGGAAATGTATATCACATTATCTGAGAGAGAAAGGTTCACACCCCCTAGTACAGTGCCATTCATCATCTTAGCAACTTACTATCTTTAAATTTCAAAATCAATGAAGTACACGTGTGGGTACTGCCGATTACAACAGATTCCTAAAATGCCAGAAATAGATTTAATTGGTAACTTTGCAGACTGCCCCAAAAATCATGGATGAAAAGGCAGTGTAACAATTGTATCCACTGTACAACCCTGTAAGACAGAGACAGAGGAAATGTCAACCTATGATAAGACTAAGGACACCGTGCTCAGTTACAGGTGTTATCCTTTAACTGCTCTTATTTTACTGACAGAGCATTCACCTCCTGCTTAGGACAAATTTAACAGTGTTTCTACACAACAGGGGAAGACACGGAGGCTTCTGTTACGACACTTCAATGCACCCGTAAACGCATGACCTCCCATTACTGATAAAATGGACCACCCGACGCAAGAATACCCAGAACGCCGTGTGCTTGTGCACAGGTTAGGTGAGGTTAAATGATATCCGAACTGTGGAAAAACCAGTACTGCAGACATTACTAGCTACTAAAATAGGAAGGAAGTCACAAATCAATATTTAAAAGTCTGTGCCCAATATAGCGCCGAACATCAAGACTTCCATCTACCTTAGGGACACCCATATTCAGGAGTGACAAAGGATGCTTTAAACAGCAAAGGAAAGATTTACTGCCCACCAGACATTTGCCTATAAGTGCTGCAAAACACAAGCACTATTTATAAAGGAGATGGGGCAACAAGGCGAGAAGACCCAGTTCATGTTACTGGAGACTCTAAGACCAGACATGTGATGGAACACAGGCCAGGCAGAATTTATTTGCGTGCTGCTGGGCAATTAGAATAGCTTGCATTTCAAAAGGTCTGCTTCAAACATAGCTCCTCCACTTATCTTTCTGTTTCTAACAAAATTGCATGACTTTTAAATTGATGGAAGACAAACTTGTATCTCTTGAGTATGCAAATATGACAATGAAAAAAAGATTGGGATCCCTGCCCTAACAGTGCTCTTCTTCACACAGGGGTGTGGAACACAAGCTTCTCACACTCTCACCTTCACACCCCAAACGTGCTCTTACCTTTACACCCCTCACCTGGTCCACACACCCCTCACTGGTCCACGCACCTCACCTGCCCCACATACCCCTCATCTCACACACCCTTTCATCTTTACACCCCCATCTGCCCCACACACCCCTCACCCGCCCCACACACACACACACACACACTTCTCACCGGCCCCACACATACACACCCCTCACCTGGCCCGTGTAGCTCTCTGCAGCACCTTCATGCTCTTCAGCACACACCAGCTCCCTTCCCACTTCCTGATGTGCTGCTGCAGGCTGTCTTCTGGGGAGAGCTGGTGGAGCGCCACCTCGCTGAACAGCCCATACGCGTCCTGGACCAGGAGGCAGAGCCTGAGACGAGACGCACAGGAACGAGAGAGGGGGGGAGATTTCACACAAATACCCAGCTTTTAGCCTGGAAAACACCCTTCTTTTTTACCAACAAGCTTTTCCAATCATGTGCCAGTGGTCCAGCACAAATATGCAGTGTATACACAGAAAATAACACACGCTATGGGATAGACTCTTGGTGTTAAACACATTAAGTTACCCACCACTTCATGAGCCAATAATGTATAGCAGTTCATCAAAAATCAAACCAGAAGTCATTATTACTCATTGTCACACCACCACACAAGTACCAGTGTTTCATATGTAATTTCAAAACACTTGCAAATTATTATGGCTTAAAAAATCAATTCTTACATTTAAAAGTTTATATAAAGCTGACAATCTTCCCAAAAGAATGGCAAAAGATGCTCTTTGGCTGAACTACAGAATAGTTTAGTGGGACATGTTTATTATGTTCATGAAGAATACAAGAACCTGTCCAGAGGCATACAATCTGCTGTATGTCTCTAATGAGTAAAATCCAATATGTCATAAATAAAGTAGGTCTCACAACCTAAGGATTGACATCACTGAGACAAGGTAAATTGTGTACAGATTTTTTTTCTGCTTTCCCAACTTGCAATAAACCATCTTGATTTTGGTTTATAGCCTCTCCCTTAGATGCTTAAAATAAACATATAAAATTTAAACAGAAATTATTCTGCATTTGCCTTGAACCATATTCATTTGCATTTGTCTCCTTGCATTCAGTTCTGACCCAACTGCCTCCCGCGACTGATGAGGATCCCTGCGGTGTGAAAGTGGGGTTGCTAAAGCGCAGACAAACAGACTCCAGACTACACAGACAGTGGGAGTCCTAAAAGAAAGTACAGTGTCACCGAGTCGCTGGCTGTGCTGCACAACCTGACGTGACCCCGCCCCCGCCCCCGCACTGCAAGTAAACAGCACACAGCATGTGGGGACACATGGTAAAGGAAGAACAGATCTGTGCTTACCAGGTCAAGGAGGAAAATTACTGGCTCTCTGTGTGTGTGTGTGTGTGTGTGTGAGTGCGCGCACACACGTGGGTGGGTGGTGGGCTGAGAGGGTGGGGCCACAGACAAAAGTTGAAGGCTATTCCCACAAACACATCCCAGAACACAGGAAGCATCGGACACTATTCTGGGTCACCTGACCAGGCTCGTAAACAGCTTGTGTTGGTAAACATGACGGACGGCGGTGTGCCTGTGTTTACGCACACCCACCAATGGTCAACGTGACACCAGTGGGTTTGGGTGCACATTGTGTCTCTTCTGTCAGCGCTCATTTTCTCCCAGGGCTACTTCTACAAGCCACTAATCGACAGGGTTCAAATTCCAAAAGAAAGAACAAAGTGTCTCTCAAACCACCATTTTATGTCCTACACACGCACACTAATGCTAATTTCTCAGCTTGCTTTAGTTGCTGTGCCAAGTAGGATATCACTGTATATTCCCCAGATTGTTTGCTGCCTATTCTGTCTGTGCCTGTGACAGTGCTTCAGAAGAAACGAGTCCAATGCAGAATGTTATGTGAGAAACAAGTGTGAACTGCAGTAGTATTCAGGGAAAATAATTAGCGGAGGGGGAAGTCAGCGAGCCCAAGTCTGAGGTTTTATTTACTTCCTTTGATGTTTGCAGAGGCGTAGCACTAGCGCTATTAATACCTGGGGAAACCAAGATAATGAGCACAGATACAAGCCTACCCAAAGCACAATATTTCTTACAGTGAAAATCAACCTATGATTCAGTCATAAGCTGGAGCAGTGTTGACATTCAGGTCAATTTTCCACTGGCTATCCAGGAAAGTGGATTTTCAAAATTACTGGCCTGACCACTGAAACTACTGGCCCATTTGCAAATCACTAGGTTTTGATGCTGCCAATTTAGTGTTCTCATTCAGACAAGTCTAAATTATAAGTCCGATTCAAACAACTAGTAATACACAATTCACTCAAAGTAAATGATCAGAGCCATCCCACACCAAGTAAGGCTACACAGGCAAACTCAGGTCACAAAAGTAACACCAGAAGGGAAAACTTCAGGTCAGTGTCCTTTTGAATCCAGACGTTCAGGCTGCCCAGAGGGAACTATCATCCATCTCTTAAGCGACCGACTGAGGACAACACATTCAGTATGTCAGCACTGGCTTCTCTGGGTGAGGACAGGTGCTTTCTCAGAAAGCCCAGAGTGAAAGCCACACCTGCTCCCGCTGAACTCTCTGCTGTCTTCCAGCTGGGAGCTGGCCGCTGTTCCAAGCCTTGTGCTAAAACACTGAGAAAGGAAACTGAACGCTCAGCATCCCTGTTCACTGTGTTTATTAAGGTTTGTGAGAGCAGATTCCAGAAACAGAGTACTATTTGAAGGGCAAATGTATTATTTGCTTGCATATTAGACATAGCTTACATTATATGTGGAAGGTTTAGACAGATGAGCATATCATCTCACCAATGCAGTGGTCCACAAAGCACAGAAAAGGGGTGTGCAGTCCTAATTCTTAGTGGTCCCAGTGAAGAGGAAGGGGAATGGGCATGGAGGCCATGTGACAAATGAAACTCATTCAGTCCTAAAATACCAAAACATGGGGGGAAATTATACACCTTCCTCCAGGGCAACAGCATTCCTTCATCGCTTATCCGCACTGCTCTACCAATGAACCTCTCCTCCAACTGTAGCACATGCAGTCTCGCACACCTGACCGTGTGTACTAGAACTCTACATTCTGTCCCACGCAATGCACTCTATACTAGAACTCTACATACAGTAGGGTGGTACCGTTTAATCGAGTAAACGAGTACTCAACATCAGATTCTTAATCACTTCAAAAAAGTAACAAAATTTTTTTTTTTTTGGAAAAACTACAATGCATAACCAATATACAAAATAAAGTAACTGCTAACATCACATTGGTCATGTATTTGTGTGGCACATAGGTTTTTATGTGTACTTGCCCACTCATGTATGATATATTATAAGTTCCCCCACCCCCCACCCCCTTCTCTGCAGCATCCACAGCAGGGTAGGGTAGCAGAATGTAAAGTTCAGGACCTGGAGCCGGGTTCTTCAGTTGGCTTTTGGAAGCAGTAAAGAAACCGCTGATAAGCTCACCGGTTTAATTGTTTAATTATTTTCAGGTGACAAATCAGGAACAGTTTTCAGAAACTGAAAAAGTAAGTTTGTACTTTGATTTGTTATTCAACAAATTCACAAATTCACTGAATTCTTCTCTTTTCTTCTTCTCTCCACCTGTGTTTTTTTGAATAAAAAAAAACACAGGTGGACATACAGAGACTCACACCTGGGAGAGTGCACTGAAAGTGAACATGCAGCATATTACACCTGGCAGAGTGTTGGAAATACTTATGGAGGGCTGCTCTTTTAAATGACATCTCGAACCACAGATGATTTTACTATTCAAACAGGTGATTCACGTTCAAGGCAGACTTAAAATCCAAATATTTCGCTTCTGACAATTTGTATACGATTTTAGTTAGGCTGAGGCTCCATATGAAACTAAGAAAAATAATAAAAACAATAGTGTCTTATTTGTGCTGTCATAGCCAGTTCTTCTTGAAGGCACGTCAGGTAAGATTGCTGGAAAATGGCTCGCTGACCTCTATAACTTGGGTACAAGCCGAAACAACATCAGCTGAGGAACGCAAGCTAAGATTAAATTGACTTACTCAAAATAAATATAGAACTTATCGAAAGGGTACTGTTTGACCCCAGGTGAATCCAGCCCATTTGAACAGACATAACCCATTGCAATGCAGTCATATGGCTTTTTAAGGACAATCTGTGTTACAGACCAAAAAATGAGAGGTTTTCTATATATACATATATTCAAAAACACTTTTACTTATTTTTTTCTGAAAGGCACAAAGGCACTAGGTTCAGCTGACCCTTGAGCGGGGGTTGCGTGTTTAAAAAAGCTTCACAGGAAAGATACTATTCATAGAGTAATGGCACAGGGGTCTCGCAGGCAACAGCACACCGAAGTGACAGGAAAAGTCTCCCTGCTTTCGAATACCAAGCGTTTCCTCTCCTCCTTCTTCCTCCCCAAACAGCCCTCCTCTCATTGGCTGGCTCTGTCACACGCCGATTTGTGGAGTTTGTTATTGTGAGTAATTACAGGAATTCTGCCCCGTTCCAAAGCTCTTCCAGGAACCGCTGGCTGGCGAACACACATGCTCACGCGCACGCACACACACGCGCGCACACACACACACCTCACCGAGGCTAGTTCTATCACACAGAGTACACATTCTGAGAACAACAGGGCAGAGACGAGTCCTCACTGGGAGAGGCCAGGGAGGTGGGATGGCTCTCGCTCCCCTGTCCACCAATCAGAGCACAGGGAGTTATGATAAACATCATGCCTGTAACCAGATCTCTGCAGCACATTGTGTTCCCTCTCCCACAAGAAAACAACCGACTCCTTCTCACTTGGAGTAAACACTTAATCCTCTTGTTTATTCAACTTGGAGCCAGTAAAAGTTGAACGTGTTCTAGTGCTGCTTTTCTTCTCTCCCATTTCTACCAAAGTAAAACACGCTTAAACTGCAGCTTGTGTGAGTGAGTAAGAACCCTGCAGTAACACCACAGAGATGGACGCATCATAGCCCCCAGCAGAAGGTTTGCCCGTTTCACCGGAAGCACTGCCAGGAAATCTGTACGTTTTTTCATCCTATTACTGTAGCACAGGAGCTTCAGTCAAAACAGGCCACATTCTCACTAGAAATATGAGGCTGTCTTTGGATATAGCAATGAATATATAAATTTAAATACTTAGTGGAAATGCACCTACAGCGCTGTCCAGATCAAATGTAATCAGTGAAATTGCACAGTCCACATGAAATCACACTCCCATGCAAGCAAACATGAGGAACTATACCAAAATCCTGAAAAGCCAATTCCACAGACTTTTCAGGCTTGTCTCTCAAATCAGAAAAAATAAGTAAAACTGCTCAAACTGTATTTTTTTGAGTGTCTTCAAAAATTTAATTGACCAACTGATAATTTTATGCCTGCCAACAGAAACTGAAAAGTATATGCAGTATATGCAGTTTAAGGACAATCTAGGAATAATGAACTGAGGGTGTTATATTGAACTCCAGAATCTAATTTAAAAATAGAACCTCTTTTTATTTCTGGAAAAATTAACACCATATTCTGGTAACATACACTGAACTAAATGCATACCTCAACGCGTCATGTAAAGAAGTATCTCGGGATACGAGATACCAATACATGGGGAATGAAGACAGTTTATAACTGAAATGTTGGTCATTTAAAAAAAAGTCATTGTATAACTATAATTTTTGGTTTAAATGAATAACCATTAATTAAACCAGTGGTATTCAGGATTATATTTTTGGTGTCTGTTCTGAATGTTCTGAATCTATGCTGGGGTAAAATTTATGACTGATGAAAAGCAAAAAAAAAAAAAAAAAGCTGCAAGCGTAATGGAATGTTTGAAACTGGTACACAGCAGCACGGCGATCTCAGATTTGGCGCCAGGCAGAGAGCCTTGTTTTTACTCATTTCCCATCATCGGCCCACTATCCTCGGGAGCCAGGGCCGCCCCCTAACCAGCTGCAGCTGGATCTGAGAGAGCGAGAGCGAGAGAGAGACAGAGCTTCACAGAGGAATTTCCTGCATGCGGCAGCGGCAGGCCAGAACCTGCTTGGCCCCTCCCACTTCCGGCCCGGCTCTGACGTCGCGGCGATGCGGGTCCCAGCTCTGACGTCTCACCGTCATCTGCATTTCCTGCCCCTCCCCGGGGCCCACTGGCCCAGCTGAATGGGGGAGCCTGAGGTGGCGCACCGTGCTTCCTGCGAAGGGGTTTGTTTACAGTGCAGCGCGTGCCTGAATCAGATTACACAGGGTCAGCTGACTGGAGCCCCCCCCCCCCCCCCCCCCCAGAATTCCGGGCCTAACGCATGCTCCTCCCAAAAGCTCAAAAACATACAGCTCAATGATAGGATAGCAACTGAGGGTCACTCCTGTTCTTTCGGAAATTCAGCGAAACGCACGATAATCATGGAGACAAAGGACAATTTGTAACATCTCTTTCTGTGTCATTAAATGACCGACTATGAAAGATACTAATTACAATGTATATATTTAAAAAATCTGGCCTTCTTGTATGAGGAACACACCAGTCTGACGACTTCAACAGCATCTGGTGTTCTGAGGTAAACAAGCTTGATCCAAACACAGGGAAGAGCTACACTCTCAGTGTGTCCACAGTGCCAGCTGTTTTGTTAACAAATAGAACACAAGATGATTTGTACGCAGGGTATGGCTGTGTTTCAGATTTTACAGAACAGCTGTAATTAATCTAAATAAGAATATAATGAATATCACTCTTATTTAAATTACAGGAAAATGTGGAGCCTGTTACATGTATAGCTCCCCAACCATTTCAGTAGCTTAAGTCTTTATCATGTCTGTTTTAGTTCATTTACATGGACCCTGCCCAGCAACACACGCCTGGAAGTAATTATAAATGTTTGTGTCCTTGTCATGCGATGGCATGCGGCATGAGAAGGAAGGAGCACTGGATGTTCTGGACCAGCTATTTAGTTACAATTGACAGGATCTGGAACACAGAACACCAGTGCCAAAAACAGGAAAATACACTCAGACACAATTCCCTCCTGCACAGAGAGATCTACAGGACCATCAGTCTCATAACACAGAGACCTGTAGCAGAGCACAGTACCATCAGCCTCAAATACAAAAGATCTGTAGCAGAGTACAGCCCAACAGACTCAAACACAGAGATCTGTAGCACAGTACAGCCCAGTCAAACACAGCACAGCACCACCAGTCCAATAAGAGGACTTCAGTTGATAACATTTTCCATAAGAGCACTCAATTATATTTGTTTTTCTTAGCTGACAGCACATTACTGGGAGTAATACAAGCAAACCTGTTTTATCTACACCATCAGTTTAATGTCAAAGTCATGTTAATCAGTGTAAATGCTGCAATAGTTAACACCACAGATTCCAATCATACAAAATGATGTGTCTAAATCATAATTCCTAACATTTATATAGTACTTTTCTTGAAAGGTTGGGAATTCGGCCAATGCATCAGGGAACCCCATCCTCTTTGCAATAAGTGTCATGGGATCTATTATGACCACAGTGAGTCAGAACCTCGGGTTAACGACTCATCCGAAAAACGGGAGCTCCTACAGAACAGTGTCCCCATCAATGCACTGGGGCGTTGGGGTTTATTTGACAGGAGGGAAGATCACCCCCTAGTGGCGTACTTTCATCAGAAAATTAACTTTCCAAGGTGGTCTGCCATCCAAGTACGAACCAAGTCCACGCTTGCTTAGAATCAGCCATTTGGCAGGAGCAGGACACAAGGTGGCATAAAGCATTGACTTTGGAAATGAACATAAATTTTGCAAATGAACAATCGATCATGCTTACAAAGCTAATAGCAGGTGGGTGGTAGAGTCAAACACCAACAAAACAGGTGAGTTAAGAGTAGCTAGCCATTTTAACAGTCGGTCATGTGTTGTACAGTCAGATGTTTTCGAGGATGAATTTCGAACCAGGCATTTAGGTTTTCATTAATTAATGATTCAACGTATATTTAGTTCATATTTTCAAGTTCAACATATGTGATCTCACAGGCAGCCACCATCATTTTTGACGATATAAGTTAATAAAACTAGTAAAACTACAAATATTAAATAAAATGTATCACTGCTTAAGTCAGACAATAAATCATATATAATGGAAGAAATTAAGGGACAAGTTATTATGATACAGGAAAAATTTAGTCAAATTTAGACCAATTTAGTCACCCATGGAAGTATTTCCTTCACCAGGAATGTCTATGTCAGCATTAGTAAGCGAGTCAGCTTTGAACACTCATGTGCATATTTTAGATGTTTTTCACCACATAAACTGGGGGATTTTCCATTGTTTTCTGCCAGCAAAGGTACCAGTAAACTGGGTTTTCAATATCTCTGATATAAATGATACTCAAAGATAGTATCATTATGCTTCATTGTCATTATGCTTTAAAATCATGAGCTGTAAACCTGGTTTTAAAATACTTGGATAAAATCTGTAAGGTTAAAAATGCTGATATTATGACTCTCATCCATAATATTTGTGTTTAGACTTATATCTTGCATAAGTACAAACAGTCATAAGAATGCATAAGTCACATAACTCTCAACCAGAATCAGGGAGCAACAGGTTAAATTTAGATGCCATCCACCATTGATGAACTGCACACACTGAATGCCCCCATTATACTGTAATTATATAATGACTGTCATTTTTTTCAGAGCTGATGAAAGGCAGGAGTACGGCTGAGAACAAGCCCCCAGGGAGCTCCCACTGTGACGAGCCCCACTGCGAGGGAACTGTTTCATACTACCCTGAGAGAGCAGCTGTATAAATCTATTTGCAAATTAAACACAGCGCATAGATCGTGACCAATAAAATCGCACTGTTCATATATTTAATAAAATGTGATTAATGCACTGATTAATTTACGGTGAAAGTAAATAGCTTTAAATTAATCCAGTGTAGTTCGGTAGGAAAAATTTCTTTCTGCAAAGCGCAATTCAAAATATGGCTCACACAACAAAATAAAATAGCTAGTCAACGATAATATTATTATACATCACAACACATCCTTTGTTGGACTTTTGAAAAAGTAAACAGTGAAACATAAATGTAATATTCTTGCCATTATGCTCTGTTCATGCCACACATGTATTCTCCCATTGACAACACAATAACAAAACGGTGTAACAGTAATTCATTTTTAAGTAACTAAGCCCTCTCCAGTGATGTTGTGGGTAGCATAAAGGGGTGTTAGTTTAAAATGCTATGGAATGCTGAATACGTCAGAGTGTGGCATGCTTTTACATACCCATCTTTCTCAGGTCATAGATAAGAGGCACTGAGACCTGGTAAATGAGTTCATTATTAACCAGAGGTGGCCAGCACAGGTCCCGGAGAGCCGCAGGGTCTGCTGGTCTTTGTTTTCACCTTAAATACCACAACCACTTTAGACCCAAGAAACCAAGTTGAGGGGGGTAAACTATGTAATCGCCTGCTTTAATTGATCAATAAAGTTCCAAATAACAACAAAAACCAGCAGGTCCCGAGGCCCTTCAGGACCTGGGTTGGCCCACCTCTGTTCTTGACGTTTGCTGACGCGAGGAAATCAATGCCTGACGCGTTCCACACTGCTGACGTATCACCACAGTGCTAAATGCTTCTGAGCTGCTCCAGTGTTTTCCTGGTAAGAGGCCAGCCAAAGCAAGGATTGCTTGATTTAAAAAGCTGTCCCATTGTTAGGACTGACAAAAAAAGGATGCGATGGATGAAATGTGTTAGGCAGAGGACTCTCGCGTCTTTCTCCGCTCCAGTACCTACTGTTATGCCCCTCACAGTCAACCCGCCCACCACGTCATAGCCCTGACTTACGCACTTGTCTTCTCACTGTATGACACTCTAGATAAGCCAAATGCCAGTAATGTACTGTACTGTAATGTAATGCGATTCTTACAGATCCATCACATCGCACTCTGATAATTTCACATTTCACATTTTCAACAGTGAAATCCCATTTTATTTAATAGACAGGGAACACTACTGCACACGCACAAATATTCAGTAAAAATGCTGGAGGCAAAATAGAGCAGGTTCAGAACAGACAACTTTTTGTCCATTGCAAATTTCATGTTTACTGAAAGTGCTGATCATCCGTTCAAAGACCTTCATCAGAACATACATTTTATTCAGTACAAAATCCAGGGTGCCAGAGTGGAGTCCCCACATGCACTTGCTAACACCCAAATTCACAGTAAATATGACTGCAAAAACATCTGCTTGTTAGTGCTTGAATGGTAGCAAAATGACGTTTGAAAAGCAATAGAGTAAATTGGTCATTTGCATTTTAATCTGAGTTCAATTAATTTTCTTCAACCATCAGAGAAGCTGTAAACTGTTTGTGGTTGCCAGGTCTATGCTTGCAAAAGGTGGGATCCGCCAAGGCTTATTGCACAATGCACTACAAAAGGGAACAAAAGCCTGTAAAAAATGGTTAATGTCATGCATTTTTTAACTTTATTTTTAAATTGCAATTTCAAAGTACCAGTACTGGCAATAACACAACTTTGTGTTGGCTTATGCACCGTATGTCACCGGTTAAACTGAACACTGCTACAAGCCTACTTTTCTCTTTTCTTTTTTAAGCTCTAAATAAACAAAAAAGCTACTTTGAAATCATGGGCGTCCATCTGCCCAAGTCACAGAACTGTCTGGGGTCCAAATTCACGCTACTTTACCGGAGCATTGTTGTTTTCCGTGTTTGGTGCGGCAATCGTCGTCACTGCTGTGTTTTCTGATCAGAACTGGAGAATCTGAATCTGCGCTCTCCACTGTCGTACTGTGTCATTAAATGAACACTTTGAAGCCTCAACAAGAGAAGGCATACACACTGCTGAGTAGTGGACTGCACATCACAGCCAAAACATTATACACAGGTTTAGTCAAACATTTTTCTTAAAATGCCTCTCACCAGGCATTTTCCTGATCGGTATAATTATTACATCAAATGCATCGACAGGCACAAATCAAACTGTCACAGCTCGAGTGATTATGCACCATTATACTGGCAGCAGTACATTCAGTAGCTATGTTAGTGATGTGGATATATACTGTAGCTTCATTCAGGAGCCTACATATGTTCAATTTGTTATATAGTTGTTACTGATTATGTTATGTAGTTCTGTTCAGCAACTAGCCCATGTTCACAGGCCACAAAGAAAGTGAGCCAAGCAGCCTTTTCACTTGCTCATGGGCACAATATTAGGCTTTTTGTTACTGCATATCACTAGTCGTCATTAGTGTTTCATTAGAAAAATTTATTTAATTTTAGTACACAATAGTTTTGTCAATTACTATTTTCCTGATGTGGAAAAGCGATCTTGAGGAATGAAAAAAAAACTGACCTTTCTAAAATTCTCTCATACTTTCAAAACACCTTTGACCTCTTTTCTTCAGGGGGAAAACCCTACCCTTGCCTTCTACAGTTCTAAAGAAAACAACTTTGACTACACTCTTTCCATTCTCTCCCAAACATCAAATGCTCATTATATAACAATCAGAAATGAAATTCATTAACAGCATGAGAAATAATAAACATATCCATTATATTACGCATGCACACACGCATAACTGTAAACTAGCACCACAACTAACATCCTCAGTCAATTTGAGATGGTGTACATGAGGACACATCCTCCAAAATGCTTCTAGATATCAACATCATAATTGGTGATTATATAATTATTGTCCATACATGTGCTTAAATATGGTTACCTGGCTTTATAATAAATAAATACACAAAGCACTTGATACAAAGACGTTGGCAGACAGATACAGACAGAACAGCTTTGTACACTTTTTATTTTCAAGAGCTTGTTAATCAAAAACTCTGCTTACACAATCAGAGAAAATAATGCATAAAATAAAGCCTAATGGCCACTGTACCTGTATCTGGGCTGGAGAGGCTCAGTTCCAGGCAGTCTGTGTTTGAGAAGAGGCTGGGAAGAGGGCTCTTGGATGTGAAGGCAGTAGACCCTCTGCACCACCACTGAAACATCTCGCCCCATCCAGCCTGCCACGCCGTATCCCTCGATCACCTCCAGCAGGGAGTCGCACATCGCATCGCCGACACCCCACGACTCTCCCTGCAAAGAACAAAGCAGCCGGGAAAAGACGTGAAGCTGCTGGGCCAATATCCCCCACACACATCAATCCTCTAACCACCACACAAACCTATACAGCACATAAAAACCATTCTAACCACCACATACCTTTACACCGCACATACACCCCATTCTAAACGCAACACACCTTTACACAGCCCATAGACCCCACTCTAACCCCCACACACCTTTACACAACACATACACCCCATTCTAACCACCACATACCTTTACACCGCACATACACCCCATTCTAAACACAACACACCTTTACACAGCCCATAGACCCCACTCTAACCCGCACACACCTTTACACATCGCATACACCCCACTCAAACCACTACACCTTTACACAGCATATACACCCCATTTTAAATACCACACCTTTACACAGCACATACACCCCACGCTAACCCCCACACACCTTTACACAACACATACACCCCACTCAAACCACCACACACCTTTACACCGCACATACACCCCATTCTAAACACCACACACCTTTACAAAAATGAGCTATAAATGAATGCAAGATAAAAGCACCGTTTTGGCAGCAAGCTTTTCCTCAGAGACAGCGCTGTTCTCCATCAGATGGAACACCCTAGTCAAAGGGTACGGGGTGCACTTTCCAGCTGAGACTCGCCCCCCTGCACAGGCCCCGTCCTCCAGGACCTTCTGGCTGAAGTGTGTGTTGAGAATGACTGGATTATTTTCACCTTCCATTACAAGTTTCTGCCTAGTGAGGAGACAAAGGGAGATGAAAACATAACTAGAGTATGAAATACTGAGCATATTGCTATATAATCAATGAAAAGTGGCCATGGCCAAATTATATTTTGTCAAATTAATCAGAGAAATTATGAAATGATTATTGAAATAACATGGCCAAGTACAGTGGAGTGTAGTTGGGTTTACTTGTAGCCCATATGAGTCACTGTAAACAATATGTCATTGTAAGCGAAATGCCACCCTGTAGTAAGATCCTTTACACAAGTTTTCACACTGCCCAGCAACTGACACTGTTAATGCTATATACCCCAGTATTTCTCAAGAAGGGTATGGCAATGTGAAACCCGGATATCACCCAACCTGTATCCCAACAATTATGTTTTCATGCCATAGGCATTTTATATGAATGCAGTCATGAATACACAGAGCGCTGTTAAGTACAGGTTTCTAGCTGATGAGAGTACAGAACCTTATACTTAATGTGGTAGTACCCATATCATTGTCCTGTATTGCATCTGTTAGTTAACACAAGAAAGTTCATGGATTTTATCAGCCCTATAGACAACAGACATGACAAAAGAGCATTCCTATGTTGGTAACTAATTTTACACAAAAAATTCTGATGAAACCCTGTAATTCTGGCCTCTAGACATGTTCATTAACACACGCACGTACAAACACATGCACTAACGCATGCCCTTAGAGACTAATAGAAGATAAAACTGAAAGACACGACAATTTCAGTTATCGACCAGATGAAATTAGGTGTTAAAGTTTCCAACTGACTTTCAAAAGCTGCGCGTACATACGGACTGCTTTCATGTCATTACTACTTTGACACCATTTTAATTTCAAGCGTGACTTTTAGCAACGCCCCTGTGGCTTTGTGCATCTCGCAAACAGATTTCAATCTATCTATACCCGTTTTAAAGTCAGCAGTGAGAGAGAAGCTTGAATGGTTGGGCAAGTCTCCACGTAAACTGAAACCACAAATGCATATTAAAAGCTGGCAGAAAAGGTCATAGATCTCAGTAAGATATGATACTGCTGCCGCAGAATACGTAGTTCAGGTGTCCTATTCTTACATAAATGCAGAAAGGGCCTCCGAAGTCTAAACACACAGGCTGAGAGTCAAATTTAGATAAGCAGCACCCTCCTCCCACCTCACCACCACAATGGTCATAGAATATCAGTAGAGATCTCTCAGGTTGGTTCAACTCCCTCCTGCTCAGTGGAAAAATACACAACTGATATATGGCCTCTAACTTGCTGAAATGCTTTTTCCACCCCGCTGAACTCAGACAGAGGCAGCTTAACAAACTTCTCAAAGACCTGACCTGACACGCTCTTTGTCAACTCACAAACAAAATAACCTTTTGGGTTCAGCACAAGTTGATACCTTCTAAATTTCCATATATTTTGCTGAGCTTTAACAACAAAAAATAAACTAAAAACTCTTGCTCAGCTTTCAAGCTTTCAAAGTATGGCTGAAAACGTTTTGGTCCCACTTCTGATTTCTTCCAGTTGTTCTTCCATGTGTAACCAAATTGCTTCCTTCTGTTAAGAACACAAATTAAAATAATCAAAATAAGACCATCATGGAAAATCATATGAAGTTGTTCTTCCAAAGAGTTCTGACTGAATTACAAATAGTGAGGGAATGTATATTTCACAAAAGCTCTATAAAAAAGTTGATATCAATGAAATTATACACAACTAATTTTTATGCATTAAACTTTGCAGTTATAAATAAAAATCAGACGTTATAAAATGTCATGGGTGAGGAGAACTAAATGAAATGAAAGTTGCAAACAACATTTTCCCCCTTTCAACTCAGCTGTGTTTGTGAAATGTTTAAAATAAATGTTCTTATTTTATATTCTACTTGTATGCAAACAAAAAGAAATGCGTCACTAGTTAGCAAACACATTGGTTTATTTTTCCGTTTCATTACTCAAAATACTACATAGCTTCCAAACTAATATACAAAAGAACAGGATGATTCAAGGGAGCTAACCTCCCACTGTGTACCACATGCTCAAATTAACCCAATCAACGAAACAAACCAAACTACGGACAGTGCTTTTGGACAGACTAACAGTTTTTGGGGTTTGGGGACTGGAAAACAGGCAGAAAACAGAACGAAACAAACAGTAAAGGAAGAACTTCGCTCAATCTAGCCAAGGAAACAGCCAATAATATTTTTGAAGAACACTGGTTCTAAATAAGACTGCTGATATTAAAAGGGTGCAATTTAAGTTTCTTGAGTGCTCTCTATTTGCTGTGATAATTCACTGAAACAGACGTGGATCGGAACTGATAGCAATTCTCTCCAGGACATTGTGTTCCGCTCCTGGATGTCTATGGGAGCGTGCTTGGCTAAGGGAACCGACAACGTGCCCTGGACGTGTTGCTCCAGGGCATCAGGGTGGTGCTGTACTGGGTTCAGGGAAGCCTGAGAGAACCCTGTGTGTGTCATACGTTGTGCTGCATGTTCTCATGCATACATTTGATGGCTTTATTTTGCCACAAGGTTCAACGTGAGCATTAGAACGTTTGCTTCAACGGTGTTGAGTACTGCTAGAACCGCTGATAAACACTAGCAGCACGCTTCCTCAGTCACGCTTCCACCTCTCTTGCCAACCACAACATAAACAGTGCCTCTCCCAACATCTGCAATACCGCTCTCTTTCTACCACCATGCTAGGATAAACAGAAACTTGACTCATCACTTAACACAGCACCAGAACACTCTGTGGATGGAGAATATCAGCTGGAATGTCTTATGCCCAGGCTTGCTGCTCAGTGATGCTCTGGGCATTCAGCATCGTGCTGGCATGTGTGCAGCAGGTCATCCTCTGATGAGCCTCTTTTTAACTGCATGGGAGCTGATCCTGTCACGGCCATATTCCGGCGGTTCGGGATGTGCAAAGATGACCCTGGAGGTGCCTCGGTTACATATGTCCACCATGAGCAGGGACGTCGAGACGCAGCAGAAGGGGACAGCATCAAGAGAGAGGGAGTGAGAGACAGATCTCAAAGACAAATTGAAAGTGCACTTTTTGCCCCTACTGTTATTTCCTACGTTTCAAAAGATACTTTTAATCATTCTGTAAAAATTATTATTAATTTATTTACGACTGTGTTGGTCACCAATCTACACACTGAGCCGACCAGCTGAGGATGGGTTTCCCCCTTGAGCCTGGTTCCTCCCCAGGTTTCTTCCTATCTGCTACAGGGAGTTTTCCTTGCCACTGTTGCTTTAGGCTTGCTCCTGTGGGGGTTTAGGCCAGGGTTGTCTGTCAGGATTGGCGTATTGTGACAATTGCTGTGAAATACGCTATATAAATAAAATTTTGTTGATTGATTGAACTGTAGTTGGATCAGCGGTCATAGTGGAGTTCATGTGATAATGTTGGATCAAAGGTCACAATTGAATTGATGTGATTGAGTGAGATCAGTGGTTACAATGGAACTGATGGAATACGACTAGTAGTGATATGCCCAGTAGGGGTTATGATTTTAAGATGTATTATAATTAATTATAAATAACTGCCTTCGCACAAAAATCATATTATCCTGGAAGGTTAAAATAAGGTTAATCAGGGTAGTTGAAACATGTGATATAAATTCAAATAGTCTGCTGCTCTCAAGCAGTGTTCAGACACACCCATTCTGAACCCGGTTCACCCCTTATCTCAGCCACAGCCTTTTACCAGGAAGAAGGACTGAAGAACAGCACAGTGACTCAGAGGGTTGTAAACTGACACCATAAGAGCTATGTCTACAAATGTAAAAGGTGAGAGTATTGTAATATAAAAAGGACTCTGTAGCGAATCATAAGAAAACACTCAAGTTGTAAAATTTATGAGAAAAGCAACTTTCCACAAAAGGTGATAAATTCACATCAATTACATAAACCAGTCAGAACTAAGAATTGACTTTAGAATAGCTTTGTGATATTTCAGTACAGAACCAAGTTCCAAAGGTAAGCAGAGACCCAGGTGCGCTTGTCAGTAGCTTACACAACTGGATTTCCCGGCCTATCCAGTGCCCTCAGGGACTTTGTAGGGAGGGTCCTGCTTTCTAGAGCAAAGAAGTGAGGGGATTATGGGTAGGGAGGATAATGCTCACTAGAACTGTGCAGGCAAGTGAAGGATTGTGGGTAGGCAGGGTCCTACTCACTAGAGCAGTGCAGGTGAGTGATGGATTCTGGGTAGGGAGGATACTACTCGTTAGAGCATTGCAGTCCAGTGAAGGATTGTGGGTATGAAAGATGTTTGCTAGAACAGTGCAGACGAATGGTAGATTTTGGGTAGGGAGAAACCTGCCCATTAGAGCAGTGCAGGCAAGTGAAGGATTGTGGGTAGGGAGGATCCTGCTAGCTAGAGCAGTGCAACATAGTGAAGGATTTTGGGTACGGAGGATCCTGCTTGCTAGAGCAGTGCAACACAGTGAAGGATTGTGGGTAGGAAGGATCCTGCTCTGCATCCCTGTTTCAGACAGGAAATCCCAAAGCTATGTAACATTCCAGACACAGACATAGCACAGCAATGTGCTAAAATAACTTTTCATGGCATTACTGGAAAAGTCATCACTGAAAAGTCCAAACAAATACGCAAAAAAAATATTCTGAAAATAAAAAAAATTATTTGAAAATAAAAACCTCCAATAACAAATTCTTGTTTATCATTTTCACAATCCAAGATTTAGCCATTAAGCACCTCCTGAACAGCTTGTATCGCTCGTACATGACATGGAGTACAAAAGGGAGGAGTTCAGTCATCACAACTATAAAGACAGGCTTTTCCGCAGTGTCATTCATCCAAGGACCTTAAAGCTTTTAAAGGCTTACTCAGAAGCCACCTCCACTGCGTAGCACCCACGCACGTGATGCAATGTAGGCATTTCCCACCAGCAGGATAACAATGCCTTCAATTCACAGGAGGAGGAGGAGGAGGGGTTCTTAATCAGCCAATCAGACCGAGAGATGATCAGCTGGCCACGGAACATTACGTCTTCTCTTGAATGACCATCTGCAGAACTACTACATTCTGACTTAAAAACACAGGGAGGTTGCAGAGAGCTGCTAGAATGACATATATGCCAGTAATGTGCTGCATGTGTTTCCAATTGTGTGTGCTGGCGTGGCCCCTGGTGCATTCCCACAGCTCGGCAGCGATTATGAAGTGTTCCCCAGCACAGCTGAAAACGATCCCACTGTGTCTCCCGCCCAACCCCCTTCCCCCCCCGCCACCGCGCTGGAAGCCACCTGACCACTGCCAGGAAGAGGAATGCGCAACATTCCCAGGAGCGGCCTCTGACGTCAGAGCGGAGCATGGGCCCCCCTACACAGCCCTCCTGGAATTTCCAGAGCGGTCGCGCGCGTGCGCATACACACATACACACACACAAACGCTCTCACATGCATGCGTGAATGCTCAGAGAGGCCGAACAGCTGGAGCTGGCTCCTGCTCAAACTGCCAAACATCAGCAGAGCCCGTAGACTTTCAGTCACCCCTCAGCCTTCTCAACCTTCAGCTCCCAGTCTTTTGTTTTTTTCCAAACTAATGGTCTCGCTAAATTTAAGCTTATTACTTTTTACACTTCACAGAAAAACATATATATATATATATATATATTAAACCAATGGAAAGTAACAGGAAAAAGAGGTTTTATTCTGAGTCAAGACACCACATACAGTGTGGCGAGACAAGCCAAAACAATTGCCATTTAAAATGTAACACTAGTTAGCATTAAAAGTGCATCTAATCTAAATTTGAAGTTAGCAGGGCTTCTAACTGTTAACCAAGTTGATTGTCAAAGTTTCAATACAGAATTTTTTAAACAGAAGAGAACTGCACATGATAATGTGATTTTGCTGGCAATTGGGAGGCATGGTGTTTGTGTGTGTGTGTGTGTGTGTGTTACTGTGTGCGAGTGATTTGTATGTGTTTGAGTGTGTGCATAGGACAAGGGAAAAAGATAAAGTTACTGTGGCTTTGTAATGCGATTAAGAGGATCTTAACAAAAAAGGTTAAAGGTTGCCAAGCATTGTTAAGATTCTCAGAGTGTAACAATGAAGATCAGAGGCGTCTTCACTCAAGTGGAGTTACGTATACTCTTAAAAGTGCTCACATCAGGCAATCACTTCAGGGAACTGATAACAGTAACTCACCACAAAGCGTGAAACAAGGGTTTGATTTAAAACTACTTAAAGCCACAGCTAGAGAATGAGCTGTTCTGAAATGTGCTGTAAGCCCCTGCTGTTAGAAATTACATCTGGACAGCACAGTTGTGTAATGTTAGTGCACACAGGAGTCTAAGATAAGAACATTTTGCTTCCATTTTTTCATCCAGCCATTTCCTGTAACTCCTCACAAAGAAATTACATTAATAATCCAGACGTCCTAACAAGCAAGTTGCCAAGCACTGGCAATGGTGAAAGACAAAATCAGCAACTAGTTTTGTTGGTATTTAAAGATTTCACGGAAATGTTATTAGTTTATCCCCAAATTGCATTCAAAGCCCCTTAGTCATATTGCCATAATCTTTGTTTGCTCACCACCTGAATGAAGATGATTCGTGTATTTAAATCCTTTGAACCCGTTCTATTGCCAGCAGAGGCTATTCAGCTAATTGTGTGACTTTTTTTTTCAAAAGCACTCTGAAATAAAGTTTGTCACAACAAACAGGCTTAATACTATGCAATTAATCCATCCCCATTTTAAAATTTACTTTTTATTTTCATTTTTTTAATACAATGTGGAGTAGGTTTTGCAGATCAATTCATTCCTATTTTTTAAATTCCATGATGGCAATCTCTGAATCAAAACAATGTAAAAACTTCAAGGAACATGAACTGAATTCAGAGGCTGATAAATTCCAATTTAATTCTTCAATATGAATTTGACTTGAATCAATATGAATTTCAATACATTTCCATTAAATTCTAATGCCTAATCGGTTTCATTCGTCACTATGAACATTGCTTATTTTGATAGTAATACCATAGTTACAAGAAATGGTTAAAATGTGATTAAAACGCATGCTAATATGAACAAATAATTATGTATTCTATGATCATATATTTGTGATTTGTGTACATACAACACCCATTTCCCCAGCAAATTTCTGAGTGCTTCTGTCTCCATCAACATTTCTAATTACTTAGATTTTTTTTTTTGTCGAGTGTCAGCATAACTGGTTTACAAGATGCCCTTAAACGCCAGTCTACCGTGGTTGCTATGTGATTTCATGGCTTACTTTAAAAAAAAAAAAAAAGTTTTACCTAAAAACGTAAGAAGATAAATATAACGGAATTCACTGAAGTAAGCCAGACTCGCCCTTATGGATTAAATTGATTTAATTCTGTATAAATTTTTTAAAAAGCACATAAATAAATAAATAAATGAATGAATAAATAAATGAATGAATGAATGAATGAATAAATAAATAAATAAATAAATAAAGCAAAAACAGAAAATAAGATGAGCAAAATGCAATTTGTTGAAAGAAGTTGGCACAGCCCTTGCCGAGCAGATGGCCGCCACACACTATTTTTACTTGATTACTGAATATCTCAAACGCAAACTTCAAGCAATGTCATGTTGCAGTGTACTTCGCAAATTTAAATTTAAATTACAGACCGACCCAGTTACTATTGTATATTCAACAGTCTGGAATTATTCAAAAGGTGTATCAAGTATAAACTCAGAATCAGCAGACACATCTCAAACACAAAAGAATGGCACTTGCATTGTGTTCCTCTTAATCTTAGATTTCATGCATAAAGGAGAATAATTTTCACATAGGCATGTGTATGAAACAAATGATAGTGGGTGCCAGTTAAAGTCACAGCCAGTAAATCCAGGCTATTGCTATTGAGCAATTCATCTATGTGTCACTGTTCTGCCAAAAATACTAAATATACACTACACCTTGAAACCAAATACATAATTCCACAGAAACAACAGTCACTCTGTCAATTATAATGACTCAAGGTCCAATGCAAGAACTTGTCAGACACAATACAATGAACTGATTTAAACATGACCTAAGTAAACATCAAGTTAGATGAATCCACATGTTGCTACACAGAAACAAAAAAATGAATACAGAAGGAAACATGACCATAAGGAAGTGGAAAATTAGAGGCAACTTTGAGATGCAGGAAAAACTGTCAGCACTTGTACAGTACATACACAGAAATAATGTATGCCAGCAAACACTAGGGTATAAAATATGCACAGTGCTTAAGGATACTTATTAACGATTTTATCCATGCTGTATGGTGCGTTTATCAATAGGGATGATTGAATCTAGATTTTTTTACCGATTACACAGTGACGCAGATACTGATACCGATCTACAAAGCAGTTTCTCCAACGCAGCTGTAAAGATGCGGAGACTCAATTGCATTTCACCAGTAAAATTTCTTTAAGATTGTGTTTGTTCTATTGAAAAACATTATGTTGCGAGGCAGAGGTCATAAGGTTCAAATTTCTTCAGACTGAAAACATTTTTAGTTCAACACTAATTTCTGAGTAACGTATAAATCAACCTGTGTAGTGTTCCCAGGAAGGCAGTGTCGGCTATAGGATTTCGGTGGCCCTAAACAAAAATTTTACAAAATGTAAAATAAAAAATTAAAACCTGAATTGTGTGGCCCACAGAAGCTAGAAGCGTGTGGCTTTAAACAACAACTTAGAGCATTCATGCCAGCATCCAGCTCAGCAGGAAGCTATGTAAACACCTCACTCTGATCATGATACTGTGGCTAAGCTCTTAATTTAAGTAACCATAATCACAGTAAGACATACAGACTTTACTCGTGTTATTATAGAACTACTGGAACAAGTCAACAGCTTCAGTGGACTTCTTGTTACGTGTTCACACTGAGTATGACTGTTACTGCTGTCTACTAACCTTGCCAAACTAACCAAATCCTGCTAGTTTGACAGGCAAGGCAAGTGGGTTGCCCAAAAGTACACAATTAACCCCACACTTACTAACTGTTCACGGCAGAAGGATGTACCGCTGTCTCAAGCTCTACTCTTTTCAAAACTTTTTGCCGGTAATGCTGTCTGAACCAGTCGGTTCTGCTAAATATGCAAAATGGCAAATACAAACCACTGTTGCATGGCTCAAGTTTTGTGAAAAGTGGCGGGAAAAAAACTCTGACTCCTCCTATTATGCAATGTGATAAAATGAACAATTATTTGCATGTAAAGGGGAGCAGTAGGGACACGCTTCTTATGCAGACACATGTAAATGGCTACATCGCAAAATTGATGATGACTGCATTATTGTGTGCATGAAAATGTGGTTATTGACTTAATGAAGCTAATAGATATTAAAGGAGTTATTTCAGACTGGGTTCAAAATTGGCTGTAGGTTAGAATATGCAGTCGATAAGCCAGGTTCGCACAGACGAGACCTTGGTTTGTGCAGACACAGCCCTTCCTGTCAAACTCCACCACCATAACTCCGGCCAGGTGAAACCCTCCCGGGGCAAAGTGAACACAAATCACCCCTACGAGGGCTGCCGGCCACACGCCACGGTCACGGTTCAGATTCGATACAGGACGTGGGGGCCACTGACGTATAGAACAGTGCCTTATCAAGATGAGCTACCCAGCAGCACCATTAATGGAATAAGATTTCAGAAGTGTGTTCACTCTCTTGAGACCAGGACATCAGTGTCCTGAGAGTGCTCAACTCAGACATGCATTGGTCCTGCAACCATTCTATGAGTTGAAACGACTCTGCATCCTAGCTCCATTAGTACACGATACACTACAACAATGCCACATATAGGGTTTTTAATGGCCATCATTGTCGCATAGTTTGTCCATTTAAGAAGCGCCACAACTCAGTCTCATCTGCAACTATACCAAGCATGACAAACTGGATAATAGCGACTATTTGGGAGTTCATACAAACATTCTTTCAGCATCAAAAATCTGTATACCAACATAGCAACAACATAAAACCAACAATAGGCCAAAGTATGCCAAAAAAGTGGTGAAAAACATTGCTCACTAAATAGAAAAATAAACAAGTGAAATTCTTGTGTTAAATATTTGAGAAATCAAATCTTGAGAACTGAGCATGGCTAAGGTGTACCTTTGCCTAACTGATATGAATTTGGGGAGTGAATTGGAAGAAGAGAGAGAGGGAGGCTCCTCCGAGTCCAACAGCATTGATTCACTCAAAGAGGATACATACCGTACGAACACGGCAAATATGTCCTCCTTGATTTGCATGTATTACTGTTTGAAATATTTCAATTATATAAGTTTTTTATTCAGCTCCACCGTCACCATATTTTTGATATTGTCAAATTCGCATTGGTCATAATCGAACAGTTAGCCTTTGCTAATAATGCCGAGCATATTAGCCTTTGCTAATAATGCTGAGCATATTAGCCTTTGCTAGTAATGCTGAGCATATTTGTATTGAGGGCTAGCTAATGGATAATCACGGTTATCGTAGGGGCTCGTTGTAGCCAGCTTTGCCAGAATTCCTACCACTCACAATGAAATTGACTGCCTTTCAAGAGGTTTGCGCCAGTCTCTAATGAGGACATTTCACATACTGTAGCGTAAGTGTTCGTAGGTGGCTCAGTCATATGCTATACTATGTTTGATGCACCGATTTGCCGTGAAGGTAGAATATTCAGTAGTTAATTGCTCTTAACTAGACAATTTACCCACTTTACATCGCACTATGTCAGAAATAGCTATGCATAACACAAAGAATAAATGTCCAATATTCACACACCCCAGGACATAAGTCAGCTCAAGCTTTAATTTTCTGTAATGTGCGATATGGCAAAATGATTCCTCTCAAAAGAGGCCATACATTTTAAAAGGCTCAATTATTGACTGACAGCTGAAATTAGTGCAGATCAAGGTTCGGAAATGATAAGTACCTGGGGCCTCATTTATAAACCTTGTACACACAGATTTGAGCAAAAGCTGTGTGTATGCTCAGTTCCAGACCAATTATGTGATTAATAAAATCTTAACTTGACAATGAAAGGTAATGTGTGTACCGTAGCTATTCAAATGACATAGCAGTTAATTTCAACAAGAGCAGAAAAGCTTCAATAATTTCACACAATCATCAATCAAAGAAGCTATATATTACTTCAGAATCAACCAGTGAGCACTGCAATATATAATATATCCAATAAAATAAGTATATCAATATAAGTGCATCATAGCCACAATGTTTTTGAATGGTAGGTAAATATGATGACGCAACAAACACATGAAATGGTTATCAACAGGCACACATCAAATGAGCAATTTGTGAGGAAATTATCATTGTGGCCGAACTGACTCAATATATCACTGTATGCAGAGGCATCATTTTTCATTTACACACACTGTGATCTGCACTGTTTTGTATGGTACAGTACTGCAGTGGGAGAAATTAAATGAACCTTGGGTTACTGAACCTAAACTATTTGTGGAGTTGAATGAGGAGAACTGAATGTTCAATGCATATGTTGTTGCATATGTGTTTGTTGTGGTAACCGTATTTATGACACTTGAATCGTTTTCAAAAGCATTATGTCAAAACTCATAATTCTGCCATGCCCTGTCTGCCAATCTCATCAATTTCCATCGAGCCATTCACCAACATTGCACAGACATAAAAAATACAAAAAGAACAATAGTAGCCTTAGGCTAAAATGGAAATGGCTCTGTACACCGTCTTTAAAAATAGTGTTAAAAAGAAAACAACACTGTGTTAGCATGCCGACTTTCTCGACTGACGGGGACATGCTCTGTATAAATTATCCATTAATGATCCAAAGTTCTTCCCAACTGTGTGTCCAACATAAATCATGCTCTGAGTGTTTGTATTACTGTCTGCATCGTCTGCAGATGATAAAAACACCACCTTTTTGTTTTTGGTGAAGTTCTCCTTTCAAATACAAACTTACATTGTGTTAATCCTCCATTAAGTCAAACCGACATTGTGTTAAGGTTTAAGGGAAAAATGTATGAACTCACACAGTTTTCAATTTTTCAACAAACCTGCTCAGATATTGGCTTCAATAAACACAATAAACAAGACCAAGTTGGAGATCCCCAGCTCTAGACTAGAGGGGCTGAACGGCCAGTTCTCATCATCATATATTTGTGTGTTTTCACCTTAAATGCAATTACTGACACAAAGACAGAGCACTAAAGCTTTAACTGGTTGCCGGGTGGTTACATTTGAAATGCAGTAACCTACAGGACAGCAATGGTCTTTGACCCCAGTGGCTGATGACGCTGCATTCCCGCTAGCGCTGCGGTTAGCGACGGGACTCTCACCATTGCGGGTACACGTGGACGGTGTCCCCGGGGCTGGGTGCCAGGTGGCCCGCCGTGTCCCTGCAGAAGAGGACCAGGAGCTGCCCTGTGGCAGACGGGCAGGGGGAGGCGCTGGCCTCTGCCCCCTGGCACACGGCCACGTGCATGCCGCAGTCCTCCCAGACGGACAGCAGTTTCAGCGATAGCACACCGGCTTTGCCAACTGGGGAAGAGATGGAGAGACAGCGCCATCAGTAGCAGTTATCATAGGTGCCAGCAAAGACAGGGATTACTCACGCGCCAAACCAGCCATTATGAACAGATCACTTCCTACTCAGCAGCATAAGCACTGCACTAAAACCTTTATGAACTTTACCACTAGCCAGGTTGGCTGTCCTTAATTAGTAATTATTCATACAAAGCTACATGTGAGTGAACGTGTTGCCAATCATGGCACGAAGAGGCAATAGCCAATCCAGCACACAAAATTTTATTATATTGTTCAAATCCGTCACAACACAAACGGAACTGGAAACAAAAGAAAAAAAGAAAAAAAACACAGTGCAAACACAATTAAGGGCCTGGTGTAAAAGTTCTACCGAAGAGTACAGGAAACTCGCATTGTGGTTTCAAAAATTAAGACGTAAGCAAAACGGACCAAACACTTCTCATTGTAACAAAGTGCTGGTGTAGGGGGAAAACGGCCATTTCAGTCACTCGATTAGTATTGGCACTTTAATGAGGAATATAAATATACAAACAACTTCTTTATCCTGCAGTGAAACATCTGTGCTATCAGCAGGGATTATCCTCACATGCAAACAGTCCAAGGGACATTAACCCTAACTTACCAGAATCATTGCAAAATCGCAATGCACTGTATACACTGCAAATACAGTGAAAGTTGTGAAAAAGCTTATTAATGTGCAAATCTTGAAGTCCTTCACAACTGAAATTGTGCAGTCCAACTGAAATGGTCGAAACTGAATTTTTCCTGTTATTACAAACCCGAAGAGCCATTCCCCTATGTAAAGGCAGTTGTGATCAAATACGAGTAAAGCAACAATCGTTTTCCAAATTTACCGTGAGAAATACTGGGATTTAAAAAATCCCTGGCTCAATGTCATGCAGCTAAGGGCATGTTTTTACAGAAAGAAGCATGTCTATAACTAAGAACAGAACGCTTCTAAAGGCTGTGCTTTATCATTATAGTGAGAGGTAATTTGGGGTGATGTGAAAAAATGCTTTATTAGTTTCATACGCAAAGAGTACATCGCACCAATTATGTCCAACAATGCAAATCACTGAAAGGAGAGTAAAACGCAATAAATCATGCTATGAAATATGTCTGACCCCCTAAAGGGCTAAAAGCAAGGTTATCTTTTCTGTATCTGGCACCAGTTCCCTAACCTTAGTCAGAACATTTCAGCTATGCCCAAAAGCAACACAATGAGATCACTGTGTCTTTAAATTCCAGCAATAATCAGGTTCAATCAAGTTGAAATCAGTCTGTTCCCAGTTTCCACGCAACTTGATTCCTTCGGCATATTGTAAACGGGTGGAATTCAACTGAATGAAACTACTATCCTAAATGTGATTAACATTTGAAAAGTTATTGTAAATCCTGAAATTGACTCATTTACTATCCTTAGAACATTAGTATTGAACTTGAAATTGTTTTTCATTCAGTCAGTCGGTCTTCAGAAATCTTCATAAAAACACCTGAACTTTCAACCAGCTGACTGGACCAGCAATTTTGGCCAATTTCAAATGCCAACAGCACACCATAGGATAGAGAAAAAGATTTCCACTATAGTTTTGATTTTGTTCGTAAATAGCTTTTTGGCTACATTCCAAAGAAGACATGTTGTAAGTTTAACTATTTCTGTGTTGACAACACAAGGCTGGTCATGCCTATTTCAAATGCCATTTACAGGCCATAGGATAGGAGTGGAGACTAAATGAAAATAACTATTGAGAGCTAAGAGATTACAGATTTGAACAGAACAAGTTTGTATTGTTAAGTTTTTTAAAATATATATTTATTTATCAACAAATCATGAAGTGGGCTTATTTGGAACACCCATGGGCTTAAAGGATACGTTAGGTACCCATTAAGCCCATGCCAGACTTTTGACATATTTTAACAAATTAAACAATAAAAACATTAGAAATTGAATGAATTATTGACACTTCAAATGAGAGATTAGACTTTCATTATAACTAAAATGTTCTCACTTAAATTGGGGCAGTATACATTAAAAATGTCTGAAAAGTGGATTTGGTGGGCTTAATAGGGACGTTTACCCTACCTATATTATATTTCTGACAATTTTCTGATTCCACTGAAATTAATTTATGCAAGAAACGACAGCACTATAATAGAATTATACAGAAAACAGATACAGGAATATGAGAGTACAGACAATAGGTACAGGAATACTAATGTACAGAGAACAGAAACACAAAACAACAACAACAAAAGAACAGGCTCTGGGTGAAAACAGGAGAGGTATCCGATTCAGATATCCAATATTTTTCCATTGGTATTTGCAGATACCAATATATAGAGGGATTTGCTTCAAATCCAAATCTAGCCTAGTGTATTTTTGCCTCCTCAGTCATGGTACAGTACAGTAAAATCTCAAATCTAATATTTGATTCAATATCCAATGTTATTGGGATGTGAACATGTTCTTGGTACTGTAGAATAACAGTTAAAATGGCACTGCCTGCACAATCATGAAGTGCAGTTCAAATGGCACTGCCTGCACAATCATGAAGCGCAGTTTCATGATTTCATTTACCATACTAATTCCCTCATTTCACATTTTAATAGCATAAGTTTCACAAAAAAATTCCCCCTTCTGTTAAGAAGTTAAACAAATGGGAAATACCATTTACATTTTTTCAACAAAAAAAACAGCATATGGTGAGAGGAAGAGTGAAATGTTGTCAGTGAAAATAAAATGGATTGTGTGCTCAGTGAGTGAAGAGTGCAGAGGGTATAAATCTTAGCATTCCAGTGCAAAAAATAAAAAAAGTCTGAGAAGACATAAACATTCACCCAAAGTGCCAAACCCCGAAGGCTAGGCTAAACTGCGCACTGCAGAAATACCGTACTGGTGGTCTTTGCCAAATTGAGTAAGTTGAGAAAGGAAGAAACATAACTTAATAATGATATTAATGAATTTGTAGTTTTGTTGTTCGTTACCAAGACAGCTTGTTAAAAACGTCATAAAGCATTTCATTTGGCAAGACATGCAGCATGTTCCATAGGGCGGCCAGCTCTCGAAGCGAATCCCACCCATTCGGCTGGGGGTTAAAATCCCACCATAACACCGAGCTGTGATCCCTTCTCTATCACTAACCCTCTCTGCCTTCCCCCGAGTAAAAATACATAAGGAGGGCAGACTGCCCCCTCCCCTGTAAAACTATCAATAAATACATGCTTTACTGCATTTAATAAATAGGCTGGGCTCTGCGGCCATTGCACGTTTGACCCTGACCCACACCGTGAGCTGACAATGATGGCAGCGAAGCACTGCCGGCCTCGGGCCCGCTGGGGGTTGTTCAGTTAAAGGGGGCCAGGGTTCCAGGGGTTAACAGTGAGAGGTGCCCCTCCCCTGCAATCTGCATTAACGGTCCTGTCATTCCGTGTGACCTGTCCGAGTGAAACATAGTTGCTGGCATGCAGTTAAATGCATCGGATTTGTGCATGTGCTTAACTGTAGTTCTGCTCACGGCTGCAGTTGGCAGAGCAGTGATTTCAAAGGTGCTTTAACAGAACTGGGGGGGGGTCAACAGAAAAAATGCTTTCTGTGAATTTTAAGATACTGAGGGAATAATCACGGTCATAATGTTTAAAAAGCTTGAGAATTTTGGTTCTCTGCTCACCATGGGTGCTTGATCCAAAACTCATAAATGCAGACGGGAACAGAACATTACAAGACAAAACTGCAGCAACAGAGCCTTACATAACTTTGTTTTGTGTACAGTTTGTCATACTGAAAAGTCATCAGCTGAGCAGAAGTAAGACAGTACTTGATATACGGTCATATAAATTCAATGTACATGGATACATTTATCCTTTTTAACTATTTAAGATTATCCTATTTAACTGATTTTAAAAGTTACGCTCAGTTCCTGCGTGCAGGATAATCTTATATCCTAAAGGCTAAGAAATGACAGTAAGATGCCAATGAACAAAGAAGGCATCTCACCAGAAAGAGATGAGAAATAAGTTACGCAAGACTGGATTTCACATCTACTTTCCACCGTGCTAAAGCGACACTAATTGCTGCGCTCACTTAAAAAAAGAAATCGCAGGTTGTCCGCGTACGGTAGACAAGAGTATCGGCTGTCTGATTACGCATGTGCCACATGTGTCGCTGAATGCGACGAAAGCAAAGCTGGGTTAAAAGATGGAAAGAAAAAACCCACGCAAGCAGAAAGCTTCCTGTCGCCCCAGTAAGTGATCGTTTTCCTCTCACGGTTAACACAAGAGTCAGTTCGCACTTGGCTTCATCAAACGAAAGTTTACACTTCCTGACTGCCTCGTTCCACCGCAGTCGACCAAACAGCTCTAGAAAACCAGAAAGCAAATCTCTCTCACACACACAGATGCCATTGGTTCTGTGATTGCAAAGTGTTATGAAAAGCATAAGAAAGACAAGAAATAAAGTTTGCATACCATACAAATATCTTGTAGCAAAATGACAAGGACTAGAAAAACCTGCAGTAAGAAATACTTAGACCATTCTCAAAAGACAACTGAAGATTAAGCACAACTGACTGATTTTCTTTCTCCAGTAACAGAACAGTCATGCTGTGATCTATACTAGTTTTGCTAAACAAAAGAATAATTTATAAAAAGATTTATAACATTCAGGGACCACGATTGTGCTGTCACATGCACTGCATGTTGTGTCCAATATTCTTTTGTCGCATGTTGGCCATATTTCTTAAAATAAGACAGCAAAATGTATCAATCAGAATTAACCTGCTAAAATCTGAGTGCTTCCATCAGAAGACTGCAAAACAACAAAGTTAAGAATCAATAAATGTCCTTCCTAGGTTATAGAATGGAAACACACTATCCACACCTATACAACACTGGGAGCTGAGCTTCAAGATTTATTAAAGAATCACCAAAGTGACACGAATCCTTTTACAAGCCAGTAAAAATAATACTGACAGCAGCTGTATATGCCACAGATGTTACTTACTGTATGCATACACGTTACTTAAAGGAAAGCTCCAAGCTAAAACACCGACATTGTTAATAAACTTGCAGCCATGATGTGACATTCATTCCAGGTTTTATTATCTGCTATTTGTAAATGGTAAATGGATGGACTGAATTTATATAGCGCTTTTATCCAAAGCGCTTTACAATTGATGCCTCTCATTCACCCATTCACACACACACTAACGGTGAAAGGCTGCCATGCAAGGTACCAATCAGCTCGTTGGGAACAATTAGGGGTTAGCTGTCTTGCTCAGGGACACTTCGACACGCCCAGGGTGGGGGATCAACCCTCCGACTGCCAGACAACCGTTCTTACCTCCTGAGTTATGTCGCCCCCCAATTTTTGTAATATATCTTACTTTACTACTATTACCTGGGCAGCGATATCACCAATATGCAAATCCTAACAATGTCAAAGTGTTTTAGGTTGGAGTTTTCTTTTAATTAGTGTTTGAATGTTCATAAACTCACCCTGCTGAGTGATGAGCAAAGTTATTTATAGTTGCGCCTTTTCTGCTAGTTCTTATTTCTATACTATTTTTGAAATTCCTTTACAATTCAGTTCAGTAAAGTTTCACTTTAGTGTTAATCCGTCTGGGTTTCCATGTGCCATTTAGTTCTTATATTATATTTTTTTGTGTCAGTTAACGTGCAGTAAGAATCGAGCACCTTAACAGATAGTGGAAACATCAACAGCAAATGGATTCATTGAAATTTGGTTTTAAAGTATATTAACAGTATATTCATTTGCTCAACACCTTTTTACTGGTACATTTCACAGAATACAATGAAAAACAAACTGAATTTAAAACCTGCATGACAAATTAAGACAGATCTTTTCAGCCACAAAATTCAGGATTAAAAGCTTATAACAACCAAGTAATGCTACCATGTACCTAACAAAATCTCTGGTGAATTTAGATATAGGCACTCAGCGTGAAAGATAAAGTGCTTTGTCAATAATGTATTCAAAGTAAACCCAGGCTGAGATTGTTCTCACCAGGCTTTGGTGGTTGTAAATGTTTGATTGTCATTTTTAGGAAATTCGTTGGAATGAAAATCACAAAAATGATGTCGGTTTTTACAGTATTTATTGTAAAGCCAATAGCACCGTCAGAATTTCACTATGCACTGCAGCTGCTGCTGTGTTTGGCATCAACATACAATGTTCTTCATGATATCGGAAGTGAGCCTTAAAACTTAGAACATTATGAAAACAAGCCTGTCTATATTATTGGAGTTACTTCAATCTGTTTCTGAAGTCTAAGCAGCATGTCTTTTCATGTGCAGCAAATATGTGCATAGTGAAATTTTGACAGTGCAATTAAAATCAGTTTATTGTTGTTACTGAGCCAAGAGAACATAATGGGGCCCCAACAAGGGAGAAGTGCAGGCAAGAGGGAATGCTGGAAGCTGTGAAGTGTAGGCTAAATCAACAATGTTAAAAAATCAGTCAGATCTTCGTGTTCATAACATAAAAGCTGGCATAATTTGGTCACATTTTATTTGAGGAGTAGCCACATTGTGGCAACACAGGCACTGCATGAATTTTTGAAGGTTTAAACTTGCTTTTAGCCTCTGTCAGTCAAATAGGGTGTAGGCAGATACTGTATTAGTTATGAATGCTTATCAATGCTTATGTAAGTTTCTGAAAACTTTGTGCATGTAACTGCACATCTAGCTTATGAGAAACCTCTTTGAGCACAGAATATATTAGAGGCTACTAAATACACAAGTATAATTATTGCATTATATTCCTGGACTACTATACTACTATCATTATATTATACAGTGTATGTATATATTTTTTATTTTTCCAATTACGTGTTGATGCGTTTCCCCCATTAGTAAAGGCAGCCTTTACAGGGTACAGGCAACTAGTAACTCTTAAATCCCCCTTATTTCTATTAAACAAATAAAAAATACCAGTAATAACAAAATTACTAGTGTTATTATTTTACGATTAACCTCAACCTATAGATGTGACAAAATGCATTGAACTACATGAGTCTAACTTCAGAAAGAGTGCCAAAATGGTGTAATGGGGAGCACAGATTCTCAGAAGTCCTTTGACATACTTTCAAACACATTACAACCTGGATAATAGACATAATTCTTAAGCCCCAAGTAAAAGGTATGGAAGACATGCTCAGATAATAAGCAAGAGATATATATGTATATATTTTGCAGTGTCGCATTGTTTGCTAAGAGGAGCAACAACATTTTACCATTTTCTTTGGTCTCCTATGGACAGAAGTTGTCCATTGTCCAAGATGCAATGGAACCATTCCTTCCATGTTTCAGATGGTTTGATTAAACTTCAATCATGCCAATAGTCTGAACAACATGGCCACCAGTAGGGTCTTAATACTTCACATTCATTGCTTTCTGGAGTGTTCAGGTTTGTGGCTTGCTGGGCTTTAAGGTATAAATCCATGACAATGCATAGTGTTGGTAGATGGACATGGTTGACTTGCACCAAAAGTCAAAACTCAAATGGTGTTGATTTCTTGAAAAACATAGCCGCTATAAAAAATGGAATATTAAGCATTTTTAGCCATTTCAAGTTCAGTAACTTGATGTCATTTTTTAACAGCACTGGATCCTACAGTTTTAGCTACATCCCTCATTTTCTATTTGGTGAAAGTTTGATGATGAATGTCATTTCCATAAAATCCTAAGGCAGTTAAGTTGAAACATATATCATGACACCTTCTCATCAACAGCATATGCTAATAACAGAGTTGCCCAGTCTGGCATGACACTCGCACTTTGAGCCTTATTCTCACGCTTTCACACTCCCATAAGAAATCTCATGCCAGATCTATTCACAGATGCATTAGACTGTCTTGACATACCTGCCCAACAAATTCATGTCTTATCAGTCATATTTATCTCGGCTCTACCTGCAGCTAATCTGCAGGACATCAACACAAAGTTGATTGCTGATTCACTGAAAACTCAAATGTGTTGGCTATAAACAAATAAATTGAAATTTTCTAAAACGTGTTTATTTCCTTAAACCAAAGGTAACAAAAGAAGTGTGCGATAAATGTAAGCAGGCATGCACAATTTTCAAATTGAAGACCTCACTCCAGCCAGTTTACCAAAGCTGGCAAGCTCTCAGCAACTGCAAATCATTTTTATGCAAATCATGCAATGAACAAGCAGCAGTCGGTCTGGTTGTGGAATATAATAAGGTAAAGACTTTCCATTAAGCAAGCACATCAACTATGTTTTATTCAAATCAACAGATGTTGACGTTATTTATTCAAATTAATTATAATGAACACAAATCTACTAATTCTCTAACAAACTAGATTAAATCAGCTCAAATAACTTGAGAATGGTCTATATACGGCTAATTCTGAAACAAATTGATGTAATTAGTTAATAAAGTCAATGAAAAAGTTTCACATACGGATTATTCATAATAATTTCATAAATATTATTTTTGTATTTAAAATGCATTGCTTTTTTAAAAATAACTGCGTAAATCAGGCCATTATTTAGTGTATGTTTGATTTATAAACACGCATTACATGGAAATTCATTGTTTGGCTTACATTAAAATGACAATCTAAATGGACGGGAATTTGATATGCATTTAAAATGCAGAAACTGTAAATATTAGGCCTAAATATTTATTTGAGTGAAAATAAAAGTTAACTACCTGCACATTAAATAACTGCTATGACAGTCAGTGCTATCCTGGTTAAGTGGCTTGCTTGTGGCATGGTGATGGGTGATCTTTGTGGGTTCCTTCCAGTCAGCAGCCATTAAAGTCATGAGAACAAGGTGTGCAGACTCTTTAATCAATCAATCACTCACTTAAATGAATCACTGGTGCTAAAATACCAGGAAAATTCCGGAACTGGAGTCACTCGCGTTCAATACCTTGATAACTTTATCTGTGGCCACCTGACCTTTATTTAGCCACTTCAATCTACCAAGTATATTTAACATTTTTCTTGTCTTTGAACAATCCTTAAGCCATAGTTGATAAAGGTACTTCAGAAAGGTATGATTTTGGCTAATGATGGCAGGTTATTCTGATATATCACTTCAAGCAACTAAAGATACTAAAGAGAAGTCCTGCATCCATTTCAATAAGCGTGCTTAAAACATCTAAAACATCACTTGTGCTGGTAGTATAAATAAAACACATTTAGAACTTAAAATAAACACTTAAAATTCCTTGAAATTTCACACTTAATTTATCAATTATTTTTACAATGGATGACTCCATTTAATTTGATACTCAACACTGGTTGATAACTTAAGAATTGTTTAACTGGTCATCAACATTACTCCAGTGGAGCACATTAATAGTTTCAAAACAAACTTGTAATTCCTGATATTCTCACATGCGAGCATGCACGCACGCACGCACGCACGCACGCACGCACGCACGCACGCACGCACGCACGCACAGGATAAGTGGCAGTAGTACTGGGAGCCCCTGCTTACCCGCTGTGGTGGTACAGTCTGAGGTGGACTGGTGCCTCCAGAAGCTGATGGCGGACCTCTGTCGGCCCTGCAGTCGACTCAGTCTTTCTGCCAGACCCCCGCTGCAAGAACAACATGCGCCATTACACTCAGTTAATGAAGACAACACTCTCAATTACATTCTTTAAATCAACCAGAAATAACTGAGAAATCTAACGGGGGTTTCAAGTGATCAAAGTCTCAAAGAGCAACGATTTGGGAATTTTGGCCAAGAACAGGGCTGCCCAACCATGTTCCTGGAGATCTACCATCCTGTCGGTTTTCTTTTCAACCCTAATTGGGCACACCGGATTCTACTAATTACAAGCTTGATGAGATCTATAGCTGTTAAATACAGTGTGTTTTGTTAGGGTTGGACTGAAAACCTACAGGACAGTAGATCTCCAGGAACACTGTTGGGCATCCCTAGCCTTGAGCAAATGAAGCTCACAACGTGGCCACTTAAGGGTCTGCTATCACTGATTTTCAACAGAAAGATCGTAGTCATTTTTTGCAGTTTTGTAGTCTTTATAGTGCAATTAAGCAACAACTCACATCAAGTTACCTTACTGAATTTCCTGATGTCAAGGGATGGCGTACTCATTTTTAATTCGACATGCCTTGCCCTTTCTTTTTAGTTATCTGAATGCAAAATGCTCTGGTTAAATTTTGTTTTTTAAAGAGTATTCTCTTAATTAAATTCAGTGCAATTTAGACAGCGACCATACTAGATGCAATAAATAAGCAATTTCCAGTCACAGTGAATTTGCCCCTCAGCGTTACGCTGCTCTCAACACTCGAGTCCTATACTGAGGGGCACACTCCGTGTCCTACTTCTCTCAGTGCTAAAGTTGCATTCCCCAGTGTAACAGCACTCGGCATCATGTTCACAATATTTCAAACAGACCTTGTTAACATGAGGACTTTGCTGTCTACATGCGAAACTGCAGTTTGCGTCTATAGCTGTGCTGAAGAGGAGGGCCCAGGAGGGAGTCCCGCTATCAGCCCTGTGGGTCCCCTCACCTTCCAGCCCGGAGTTACTGCTTTCAATTAAAAAGCCATAGAGGACCGGCCCAAACGAGAGGGTCAGCCACCTCCGAAGAGACAGCAAGTCTGCCTGCAACAGGGCTGCCGTTACCGTGAAGCCTCCTTCCATTAAACTGATTCATTGGTAAGGCTTTTTCATACGAGCAGAGGTCGTGATTTACAAGGGGAAAGGGAACGGGAAGCTGGTAATTCATTGCCCATTACGCTTTGGCATTCTCTGCTTTCCCCGGAATAAATAACGCTTAGTGTGCAGTGCCCCTGAAGTTGTCATTTATTCTCAAAAGCTGTTAATGGAGACTTTACTGAATGCTTCCCTTGTTCATGGTGTTGATTAGTGCAATAATTTAGAGAAAACTTAAATCCTATCAAAGAGAACTTGCTTGCTATTTAGTTCTTCATTTTTGAAGTTAAGAGTGCTAAAAAATAAAAACACGTCTATTAGACTGCGGCCAGCATTTGTGAATTTGCCCAAGTAGACCCCACGTAAACACAAATATACTCAGAACGGAACTCATGTAGCTGCTCTGCAAATGCAGCTCAGACAGTGGGACTTACTCCACCCTTTCTGTCATAGATTAAACATGGAATTTTTCCAAGACAAAACCCAACATGAATCATCTGCTTTTAATTCGATGCAAAGATTGATATGTAAAAGAAAATTACAATGTTAGTATTCAAACCAAAAAGTCATTTGGGATTAACATATTATTGGCTGTGATCAAATGACAGTTGGATTCTAATTCCATGAAATAATTATTTATGCGTATGTACTACATCATTAAAAAACATGGCAAGGCTATGAGCTGTAGCAGAAAGCATGTGGCGTGTTTGAAAACATATTGCTTTTATTTTATTAGACCGCGGCATTCCATAAAATGCAAATATTTTTAGTCCCTGTATGGTTATCATTTATAATAGCATAGGGACTGGTTTAGGTAAAGATGCAATTATCTCCGTTTCAGGACTTATAGCTGAATTAATCTTATGGGGCCTGTTTCAGCAATATTAATAATGATAAAAATGCAGTAAATGTTTTGTTAAAAGGAAGTAAAATTTAAATAAAATAAAAAAAACTTGATCTTGGCAACTGCTTCACTCTTAGTGTATATAGGGTCATACCTCCCAACAACCATCATGGCTTCCAGAAACAGGGAAGCATACTTTTTGTAAGAAGAATTTTCGAAGGGGAAAAAAATGGTAACCGAAAATATCTGGGGTATTTTGTGGGTTGGGGGGCTTATCGCAGATATAGTGCTTCTTTCTGACTGCTAAAGTATTTTTTAAAAACTGAGCAAAGGTATATAATGAGTGACCATCTTACTGCAGTCATTTATATCATGCCCATAAGGTGAACTCTGCCGTGCTAAACTTTCCCCAATCCTGCCCATACGCACCATTGACCAGGTCCCCCTAGAAACCTGTGAGACAATCAAAATCCTAGGGGATGCTATCCAAAGCAACTTCAAATGGGATAAAAAGGTCTATCCTATGATCACTGTGGCCAACAGGAAAAACATATTGGCCTTGAATAAGCAGAAGCTGCTTGCTGAGATGATGAGCTTCATTAGCCACGGGATTAACAGTATTCAGGTTGAACAAATAAAGGCCATTTATACGTGTTATATGCTTTACACAACAGCTATGAAAAATGTTAGCTTGCAGAAGAAGAAAAAGATATGAGCATGACCTAAATGTGAACAATGAAAGGAGACAGGAAACCTCTAGTAGCCAGAAAATCGCAGAGACTATGTTCATGTGTGTTCTCTCCATGGCGCATGAATAAACAACACATCGCTTTTTTCAGTATCAACCGAAATTAAGCCTGGATTATTTATCCCTGGCACCTGCATAGAGGATTCTGAGGAGACTGCCTCCTGGAATTTTGTGTCGCCTTCACAAAATTCTGAGAAGTGTCGCCACAAAAAAAAAAACATTCTAAATGCAAGTGTTGTGCATGGTGGATTTCTATCATTTGTAACTGCAATGGCGGCATTACTCTCATGTGACACTGAATCATACTCGGCACAATGCACCAGGAAAGGCACTACCAAAGAACGCAAAGCTACAGGCCTGTATGCATGAAGTGCATGATCACACAACGCCCAGGTCAGTTCGCAGGGAAATCTTGTTTTCCTTTGCACCCAAGCACATCCAATATTTTCAAAAAAGTTTACTAAATGATATTAAATCAATTTAGTGTTTTCGACTTCGCAGCTATGTCTCAGAATTTCTTTTATTTATTATTTTTTCTAGTAAAGAGTTTGCGAGGAGGACGGAGGAGCAGGTCAGAAGACCATTGCTGGCAGTTATAAAGTATAATTCACATAACAAGATGTGGTAAGTTTGATCACATGATCACGATTAAAGTACTGCCTCTGCCTCATTTTGAGCCATCAGTGTGTTTAACATCAATTAATTACAAACCATCAATGCTGCCAATCAATTACTGACACAATATATAACAAGAATCACAGCTTCTCTGCATTTGTACCTGCCAGGGAACTCCTCTTGTCCTCACAAAGGTTCTCTATTGCACTGAAACACTGTTTTCACAAAAGTAACACTATCTGTTTCCATGTTTAGAAATGCATTTACTGTCAGCTATAAATAAGAGAAGAAAATGAACGGATGTCCAACAGCAGCCTGTTGACTATAATCTGTGATAAACAAGCAGCAAATGACCGGGCATCAGTCTGAAAATGCCAACCAGCCGCTGGAAAACCAATGAGCAAAACAGTGTCTGGCAGCAGGCCCGCTAACTTCAGCTCCAGTGGCGCGTGCGACTCACTTACCCTCTGCTAGCCCTGTTAGTGTGCTATTGAGCAGAGTTCTCAAACTGAGCAGGCTGCTGGCTATTTAGCCATCTACCACAAACTCAGCCAGCCACGATGACAGCACATTATCCTCTTTCTCAAGTTTTTTATTCACCGTATCCTGCTGGCACCGCACAATTTGGAGTGTCTGGATATTCTGTTCATTGCCCCCTTGTGATATGGACTCTGTACGCCATGCATCAGGCAAGATGATTGAAATCAAGCAATCAAAACCCATACCGACGTGACGTTTTCTCCCTGAACTTGCGTGCTGTCAAACCATGTTTCAAACTTGCATCATTCGTTCCCCCAGAGGGGAAAAACCAGGCAGCACACCAGCATCCCCAAACTCCAGGCTTATAAGCAGCCCATAGGCCAGGCCTCCCATGAGATATAAAGCCGGTGCGTAGGCACCCTTGGGCCAAGGCGGCCAGAGGCCAGCCAGTTTTTCATAATGCCAGCAAAACAATTTCCATTATAAATGCCATATTGAAGCAGCAATCTAATTATATTTGTGGCTACATTTATTGGCCACCAGCTATTATATTAGACATATAGTTAGAAAAGTCTGGCTATGCCAGTGCTAACAAGGCAGGTCGGTTTTGTTTTGGAATTGTCATGGTAGGCTGCTTCTGATGAGACAGGGGGTCCCCACCGAGGAGGTTGGCAGACTCAGGATCAGAGCAGCAGAGGTGAAAGACTACATTATCTACTACTTTACCTGCTGCGATTAGTCTACAATGACAATGTAGGCAAAAAAAATTATAATTCCACAAAAGTAATAATTTGTATCTGTTTCTACCTTTAAAATATACACACACACACACACACACACACACACACATACTGCGCCTCAATATCGCCCACACGTCATTTTTACAGAGACGGATACGGTTCATAATGGCAAATAATCTCCCAATACATCCGATATATTGGTTGGACACTAAAAAGTAAATATATTTTTAGGCTTCAACCTTGCTCCAAATAAACGTACTGCACGTTCGCAAACATGCCCAAGTTATAAGATGAGACTCAAGAACTCTGTACCTTCGATATACCAGGTTCTTTTAAATATTGACAGATAAATATGTGATAAAGCGATTCAACAGCACACTTTATCTACCAGGGGCAATGCTACTGAGGACAAAATGTACCTTCTCGTGCAAAGTTAAAATTGTACCTGACTGACTGTACATGCTCCCACATAGACTAGTTGAGCTCATGACAAAGATCTTTGTGCATGCCTTAAATCACATTCAATACAAGAGCTGATTACCTGAAACAATGAGTTAGGTACACAATGTACACAGAACTGAGACTTTGCCCAGCAGCTTATTGACCCAGATACTGTTTACTACATACTGGGGGGAGGGATAGACAAGACTTTAAAGCTCTAAGTGATGGGTCATGTGTGCAAAGTGACTAAGAATGCTATCGATCTTCCCTACACACTTACAAATCTAATTATGTGTGATGTCAGCAGGAAACAGGAATCCCACCATCCAGACCAGGCAGTAACCGGAATAGGATGGTCTAAGCAAAGTACACCAACTTAGGGGGGGGGGGGGGGGGAAACTTCCACAAAAAACTTTTTTTTTTTTAAATAGTAGAAATGCACACCTTAGAAATTTCTTCTTTTTAGCAGAGTCTTCTGGGGACTTGATGTGGCTGCCGTGTTGTTTCTGAGGCGTCCGCAACATCGCCTGCGCGGACCTGACCCAGTCGCTGGCAGACCTTGTGTTGCTCCCGCCTGGTTTCCAGGAAACGTGTTCACATCTGGCCTGGGCCATGTGTTCGGCTCGCTCGCCATCAGAGAAGTCTGAAATCTCTGCATCTGGCGCCTGTGCGGAAACACCACCGTTTCATTCACAATTCCACACCGTGCCGTCAACAGAAATCTCACACTATATCTGCCATTGTTCTAAATGTAGGAGAACATAGCCCCTAAATACAAATCACGACAGGTGACATCACTATCTACTTTTTTATTTTATTGTTTCTGGAACAAACACTGGTTATTGCAAGTAGTGTTAGAATTTAAAATATCCCAAAAAAAGCACAAGACAATAAAATACTTTTATTGAATAAATACATTTATTTAGCTGTTAAGGCAAGGGAGTGTTTGTAATAAAAAAGGCCCAGCCTTTTCAGAATGATACTAACTAGGAAGCAAATAAACCCATTTAAATAGTTGAGGACACCACCAAACCATTTTCACCTGTGTGTTTATGGGTTGTGGGTTGTGTGTGTGTGTGATTATGTGAGTGTGTGTATGCCTGCCCACGCATTACAGGAAGTAAAGAAATTGTGAGGGGAGTGCTTCTACTTTGGGAGATCTGGAAGAATCTGAATGGCTTTGTGACTACGTGTGTGTGCACCTGTGGGTGAGAGGGCTTGCGTGCAACCCTCGCGGGCCACACCGCGGTGCTCCGTCTTCACCATCACTATGACAATGATCATTATCGCCGCTTTCGCGATGGCGGCACGGCCCACCTGATGGTCTGACAGAACCAGTTCCCGTGGAAAAATCCCAGCCACACCTTTCCGTCGTGTGCAGACAAGGCCCGCATTCCAGGCCCGTCAGCCTCCGCGCCCGCCAGCCTACGCTCTCTCCTATTTGAATGAACTTGACCCTCCTGGGCACAGTGCCAGGAGACGTCACACACTAACCAGCTACAGAGAACACTATGTTCCTGGACCCCGCTCAAAAATGTGTTCACCCTGTGCAGCTCTTTGCCTATCAAACCACTTCATTAGCTTGTTTCACAGAACAAACAGTAGTAAATTCGATTTACGGCCTCCCCGTCAGGGCCGCAGTGGCGGTTGTTAACCCTGTTTTGCTGGACGGCCGCAGCAAAGGCCTGGCCGTCAAAGGTATAAATAATAAATAAATAAATAACGCGCGGACGCTGAATCACCGTGTTGCCTGACTTGCCCTGGAGTAAGCCCTTTCAACACGCGCACAGTGGCAGGACACAGGTCAACGTAAGTGTGACCATGCTTTTTTTATCCATGTTTTTTTTTTTTTTTCTCAATCCTGGCTGCCCCTCAAAAATAAAATACACACATAAAAAGTAAACATTTTCATTTTAAATAAAAAAAGGAGGCTTTGCCAAAGTAGGATGACTGTCTGGTATTATTTTGGACATTGTGTATTCGGATTGTATTATTTGTCCTATTCTCTCTAAACCTTACTTCAGCAATGTAGGGTTGTGAAGAGCACTATGCCCTTCTTATAGTGGCATGGTTTTAGTAAAGCCTTTGGGGGGGGGGGGATCCCTCCCATGTGACAGAGCTGCTAAAAGGGCATTTGAGGACATTTGAGAAGAACTGGACGTTTCAGAGGCAGGACGCAGCTGTGTACTTCATCTTTTTTGTTATCAGTGCATCAAGTTACTCGGTCTTGCTGTGATTTATCAAACAACAGCCCATAAAACCTGCGTGAACATTCACGGGGAAATGCCTCATAATATGCAATCTTAATGATGGGGACTGAGTGCAGAAAATGTGTTTTCATGTTTAAAAAAAAAACAAACAAAAAAAAAAAAGTGATCACAACCACAATGAGAAAGCAAAAATAATATGGTGTTCTGTTATTGCCATCTGTACCCTTCGCTGGTGTCCTTCTCCTTACTGCCATCTGCACAAACTGCTGGTGTCATTCTCCTTAGCGCCACCTGCACAAACTGCTAGTGTCATTTTTCCTACCGCAATCTGCACAAACTGCTTGAGTCATTCTCCTTAGCGCCATCTGCACAAACTGCTAGTGTCGTTCTCCTTACCACCATCTACACACTGTTAGTGGGATTCTTCTTTCCGCTATCAGCACACACTGCTAACATCATTCTCCTTAATGCCATTTGCACATTGCTAGTGTCATTCCCCTTACTGCTATATACTGCTAGTGTCATTCTCACTGCCACCTGCACATACTATAGTGTCCTTCTCATCTGTAGGAAGTGGCTTTGCACATACTATAGTGTCCTTCTCATTTTTAAAACTGCGTGATAGGAGCCAGGGTATGAGAGGAGGCTATTGCAATATGGTCAAAATTTGCTGATGTCAACCCTTTCACTGGTCCAGCTCAAAGAAAACCCCACAGGAAAGTATCTCACTCAGTTAAGCAGACCATTATAGTGCAAAGGCCTTGAGCTTTTAAAAAAAATAATAAATTACCTGGCAGTTGTCGCTAGGAAAAAATATGAGTAAAATGCATGTAATCACTTCGGTCCATCATGAAATGCAGTGCGCCGGTGGGTGGCGCATGCTACCCAAGAAGAATGTGCGTTTGTAAGCACTGCTCTGAATGGACAGAAAATATTTAAGAGAGGAGATGGACACACAAATACAGTAAACTTTCACATAACTAAGCTCAGTGGGACCTGAGGGGAGGCGATTGACGCAATTTCAAAATATGAACATGCAAAAATTTAATTAATTAAATGAACTGGTTTGAAAACGGCTATTTATAACCAAAATATTTCATTTCAGTGGTTATAGTATGAAATATGTTTCCATATGAAAATGGCAATAATATGAACACAGGGCAAAAATAAATCAAATAATTAAAAAATAGAGAAACCGTATTACTCATCAGTAGCAATGTTCCAAATTGGTGTTAACAAGAAACGCAATAAATACCATCCGATTGTAGGCGGTCACGTTCTAGTTCCAGTACATGAGGTGAATTAATGCACTGTTTGAAAACCGGGCACATCAGGATTCTAGAATGAGAAAAAACTATTAATCCTGTTTTGACAGCATCCAAAAATCAACCATATATGGCGGGGGAGGTCCAGCAGCCCTAGCTTCCACCGGTTGAGTGCAAGTATGTACGTGCCATTAATGTACTCCACTCTGCAAAAGGTGGCACGTGGCCAGGCTGCCAATCTCAATTAGAAACTGACAATAACATTGTCATTGTCGTGTTACATGTGGGCGTTGGATAAGCTAGTAGGTCACTTACGGGCGAAGGTAGATACGCAGGAGTTTTCCATACACCTGAGCATTCCAAATTGGGAGGGGAAAAAATCAGCTCAGAAACCAGGTCAGTAAGGTTTTATATAGATATAATAGCTGTCACAGCAGTAGCAAACAAAAACCATTATCAGCAGAAAGTTACTCAGCTAACTCAGAGGAAAGCAATGGTAGCATAATGTGAGTTAGCACAGACATGCTAGCTTCAACTTACACTCTAAAAGCAGTAAAAGTTGAAGCTGGCATGTCCATCCTCTAAGCCATCTCTTTTGCTATAGTTGTTGTTAGAGGAACACATTAAGTTGCACACCTAGCGTGATAAATGCTAATTTATATGGTAGTTTCCCAGCAATAACATGCACAACGGCCTAATTCAGTCGATACATTAAAGCCATTACGGTAATGATGAGATGGATATTTGTGTACTGAATATAAATTATGCCATTATAACTGGGATATGCACCTCTGGCAATCCATGGAGGACACATCCAGCAGCTCGGTAAACTGTAGCAGAAGCCTTTATGACATTAGGGTAAACTGTTGCCCATTGTTGAGGTTCATGCTCTCAGTAGCTGAGGGCGGAAGACTGAGAGAGACTTCGTGGAATCCCACACCACATGTGCTGGGTGCAGTGAGGTGAGAGGTCAACCAAAGCTGACTGCTGCAAATTTGAAGGTGACAGGAGGAAGTGGGTTTGGCTGTGTATCTTCCACAGTCAGAGTTGATGCGATGAAGGAAGATGGAATTGTATATTCTTACAGTTCATACAAATCTGCCTTACATGGGCTGACTTTTGAAAACTTGCACAACGGGGGAAACTGTGGACCAATCACCAAACCAAAAATACATTCTTTAAATTGCGAGAAATTAACCAAGGAGATAAGAAACCTTTACCTCAATAACCAACTTAAATCAGTTCTTTCAGGCAGGGGGAAAAAGGCAAAAACAAATTATTCAAACATTGAAACAACTGAAATTCACAATTAACATGATATTCAGAACAGTAAAGGCTCAGCGGTAAAACGAAATCGCATCAGCACTTGAACCTGTATGATTTCCCAGATGTAACCAGTATTGTGTGATTCATTACTCTGGTTTTGAATTAGGCTACTCAAAACCACACAAAATCAGGAAATGAATCGACAAGGCAGCCCGAGGGTTGTCCTGATAATGCAGAAAGCATACAGTATGTACTGTAACGTGACATTCTTCTCGAAGCGCATGGAATTATACTCATCTCGAAAGGCATTCTCATGCCAGCCCTGCCTTTGACAAACACTGCAGGAGAGACTTGACGTGAGTGACACCATATGACCTGCCTGTCTGAGTCATGAACTACACAAACAGCAACTTCCTGTGAACATACAAGCACAATGGTGGTAGAGCTGTCACAGACAACGGATTACTCATGTCAAACGTCTCGAGTTGGATGACCGGTAGCTACAGATCTAGGAAAGGATTCAAACTTTTTACAGGTCTGCATTACCAATGGGATTGGGATGTTTTTTTGTGAAGAGATACTTAGCAATTAAGAGGATTTAGACATCAGAGAAAT